>NC_143397.1:23987488-24644738 GCF_052110815.1 Crocodylus siamensis | reverse complement strand
CTAAAGGTACAAATTTTCTTCTTATTGTATTTAAGCCAAACTAGATGTTTAAAAGAAGCCAGGAAAGCTTCATATACCAATATGCTACTGGTGGAAGTATATGGGGGTAAAGTGGACATTAAGAAAAGGGGCAAAAACAGTAGCAAGCAACTAGAGGATAGTATGATGTTTCATAAAGTTTAAAAATCCACAGCCTGCATTCCTCAACAATAAGACAGAAATAAGTCTGACTTTATACCATTACCATTTGCTATACAGATTTTGACACAACACTTAAAGTTTCACATCTTACAAGTTGTAAGCTTACTTAACACCCATTGGAATTATGGGCCCTTGGTACTTCGTAAGATCTTCAGGATTTCACTTCAGGAAGAGAAGTCCAATTCTACCTTCCAAACATTCAAAGTTTAAAACTGCTAAAAATACAAGTACAAACTTTTTTGGATAATCTTAGTTAAGAAGGTTAAGATTCTACTTACATCTAAGTATTGTTTTACTATGCTCCTCTTCACCTCTTCAGTGATCTTAGAATGAGCCATATCGCTTCGCAGGAAGTCCAGCGTCTGTTTTGGATGGAAATGCACTCCTGTCTTCCTGTTGATCGCTTTATCGTATACTTTTGCAGATTCAGAGGGAGAGTATTTCTGAATTTTACTATTTAAGGAAAATACAGACATTTTAGAAAAAATATTTTTAGCTTTTAGTATGAGCAGTTACATGTTATTCATTCTGTATTAACTAGGTATTGCATTCATTTAAACAAGGACATTTGCTATTTTATAGTTGGAACATATACTTCATAAATTCATTCATTTAACTAGATTTTCTCTTGTTATCCGGGTATCATAAAACCTATTGGTCAACATCCAAGACATCTGAAACTTGTAAAAATAAGATGGCTTGAGAAATACTCGCTTGATTAAAAGATGAGGAGCATTCTACTATTATTTACTTATTCTTACCTATCAGAGAATCCACAGAGGTTCTTTAAATGCTGTTTTAGCATCAAAAGTAGTAATATGCCTTGTGAGACATTTGCAAATTCAATTAAAGGAGTTGAATTTTCTGGCAAACATTTCATCACAGCATTTATATCATTTTCTTCATCAGAATCCGAATCAGAGTCTACTCGTTTCCGTAACTTTCGAGGCTTGCTAACTTCTTCTTCACTTTCACTCCCACTCCCACTGTTACTGTCGCTCTCACTCTCCTCATCTGATGATGGTTTTCTCTCCTTTTTTTTTGTCTTTACCATAGACTGGAAGACAGAGAATTGACAAATATTTAAGAACTACAATAACAGTATCATGCATATACTTTACATAAACATAATTCTTTTCAATGGGTAAGAACTTTCTTTTCAAGAAACATTATCATGCCACAGCTTATTTGAAATTCACATACTATAGTTTGAAGCAGGCACAGAGGTATATTTCAAGGCCTGAAATACCTTCAATATATATTTTTATTTATTGAAAGAAAAAGAATAATCCATCCACAAAAGAAGACCTCTACAAAATGTGAGTGCAGCACAAAGTCATTAAGAGTGCATGTTGGAAAAAATACTATTGCCTCTTGCTCAGAGTGCATCATACAAGCTCAAGAACAAGAAATTTCCTATTACTAAGGATCAAACAGAATACAAGAATTTCTATTAAATTAGTGTGTTTGTAAGATTAATTGTAGCATTAAGTTTCATGCAATATCATTTAGTTTGCCATTCTGGATATACTTCAAATATTCAAGCATTTTTATTTCTAACATCTAGTAGAGCCGTTCTTATGTGGTCTCAGTGGCCATGAACAAACATGCCAAGCTTCTCCCCAAGGGAATAGCTATGTTGAGGGTTCAGTTTATTAAAGGAAATGCAAACACTATATTTGCTATAGCAAAATGTACTTTAGAAAATACAGAAGGTGAAAATTTATAAAAAGCTTAAGGCCGTTTGGTCACATGTACTTAAACGAGACAAGGAAAAAGAAATGGAAAGGACTATCTGGTAATACATTTAAAATCAATATAGCAAAACCTTTTAGAGATAGCACATAGAAAAGAATATTCAGCTGTTTCAGTATTGTTAATGCAAAGGTTTAAGAGCAGTATTATAAAAATGTGGTTAATGGAAACTATAAAGTTTGGCCAATATAAAACATTTTTTTGTAAAGTGCTGTACAAATATTAAGAACCCAGTCCCCATCCAAAGAATTTATAGTCTGCTTTTAATTAATTAAATAAGTGATATAAAGCACTGTAACTTAGTGGCTAGTAAACTCAAGAAGAGTTTAATTTATAGCCACTTATCTTATTCAGTGGGCTTAGGACTAAAAGCAAGTTCTCCAGTCCTCTTCTACTTCAAAGCATTCACACTATGCACCCCCAAAGATCTTAAAGAAATGGGGCTTTAAATTCTTTAAGGTGGAGAATGTCCTTAGCTTATGTATTTGCACAATGCCTAGAACAAAAGAATCCTAATTAACAACAAGGTGTGACCTCAATATATGTAATACTAATATTATTTTCACAGATTCACAGAAGTTTAGGGCTGGAAGGGACCTTGTGAAATCATCGGGTCCAGCCCCCCGCTCTGGGCAGGAAAGACTGCTGGGCTCAAATTTGTGTCAGTCTATTCAGTGTCAGGCAGGATGGGTAGTCAGGCTAAATAAGCCTGATTTCCCTCTTTTAAAATGTAAAATTAGGAATTCCCCATTCCAGTTAGCTGCAATTCAGGTCAATTTTACACTAATGACTAATTTCCTTGAAGTGTACTGAAAGTAAAAGTGTTTTTGCTATAAAATGTATAGTTAAGTGTTTTAATTGATTTGAATACTAAACAATAGCCAATGCTTCGCTGAAACTCAGTATTAGTTTACCACATGTATACATTTAATTAGTGTCCAATATTTTCAATCAAAAAGTGTGATTTAGGTTTTTATTTTTAGGACTTTTTTAAATTGTTGTTAACAGTAAGGTGGTCAATGCCACTGCAGGTAGGAAACTATCTGTATTTAAGAGAAAAATAGCGCACACACTGTAATTAAGAAAAGTATGGAAATGAAGAGTGACAATGGACTAAGTAAATAAATTTATTTGATTTACATATATAAGAACTCTATCAATATGAAGTTCCCTTCAAAATATTTTCAGGATTAGGAAAATCTAGAGGTAGATAACTTCACTAACAAACTGTACAGAGGGGAAGTTTGAATCTGCTTTAACACTAGTGTTTTATTCCACTTCTAATTTATTTGATTAACCTTAAAAATCAATTAAATTGTAAAAATTATTAACGGACATGTCACATATAGGACAAAACAGAGATTTTTTACTGTTGTCTGATGCTTATTCATATTTACAGCAATGGAAAGATTTAGAAGACCTGACAAACTGACGGAATTATGGTGACTACACAACATCACAAATACACTTACCTCCTTAAATGACTGTAGTAGGTTACTACCAGAAACTGACAGTGTAATATCTATATGATGCATTATAAACAGTGGCTCTTCCTGTGTTTGATAAGGAAAACAGGCTAGATTGTCTGCTATATACAAGAGCATATTCACCTCTGTCTTCTGCAAATTAAAAAGAAGTTACATAAAACATTTTATATATCCACATATAAATATACAAAAATCAGTCTGTGATATTTTGTGTTTCTGCTGCCTTCAAAGGATTTTGGGTTAAACATGTTGACATGTACTAGATAACTCTTCCCCAGAACTCATTGTACATATGCAAAATGCTTCATATTTATGCTATCCCTGCTTTACCCATACAAATGAAAAAAAGGGGAAAAGCTTATTTTCTTATATGGGAATTAATTTTGTTATGTATCAACATAAAAGAGACCAGGGAAAGAAAGTTAGCCAAGCTAAATTTACCAAGCCATTTTAAAATACATAAAGCAGGAATCATTTAAACTTGCTGCATGATCTTATAGCAAATTTATTTTGATGTCTTTTTAAATTAGGTAAATTTATGTGATGCTTACTGCCGTGTCATCGAAGAGGTTGAGTAAAGAAATAAGAAAGGCTCGTCTATGTTGACGGTTCCCTCGAATCATGGAGTACAGATGTGAACACAGAGCACTGGAGGATTCATCATGTCTAAAACCCCTTACAGGATCCTTTGGGCATGTATTGATTGCCTGTTGTACCTGGTAAGACATCTTCATACCAGCCACTGCTTTCATCTGAAATGATAAAATATCTATTTTTGTTTAAATCATGGCTTGCCAACAGTTGTATTAAACAAACGAATGAAAGAGAAATGAACAAGACAACAAAGTGAAATAAAAGTTATTCTTATTTTGTTCTCAACTGGTCTCAGTGGAAGGTTTAAGAATGTAATTTTGGATAGCCTACTGATTCAAAGTTCTTGAAAAGTAAAAGTAAATCTAAACACAATGCCTAAACTTTCAGGGCTTTCCCCAATGATTTCTTGAATCCCTGATATTTAATAGCAATTTTTTTTTTTTTTAAACACTTAATGATCATGATTAGGGAGTTACATTTTCAAATATGAGCAAACGCAATATTGTTTTCTTGAGTTCTGAAGCTGACCAAAGCAACAGCAGGTGCTGAAGGATAATGGTGGTGTGAAAATTAATCTTGTTTCATTATACCTATTCTAGCAGGAATATTTAAGTGCTTAGTCATATATTTCACTTATATGAAGTGATTTTCCATAGGAAAAATATTGAAAGTTGTAAATATTTAATAATAAAATATTTTACATTACAGCTCTTAACCTTCCACCCTCACTTCCACAAAAGCAAAGGGACCAAGAGGAAGTTTCAGTTTTTACCATTTGCCTCAGTGTCTAAACTGATTTTACTCAAGTTTAGGTTTTATTCAAATTTCAGTAACTGCTGGATGCCTGGCCAGTCAATATACTGAACAATCCCCGGGATTCAGCCTCTGCTTTTGTTCCCTAGAACATCTCTACACCTATACAAAATGTAGTTCAAGACTTAGCTATGTGCATTCCAAACTCTACTGGATTAAGTATGTGTGTGGGAACACTAAGTAGACTGCTCTAAATTTTACTGCTGGTTTAACTGGAGTGCTTTTGGATTTAGATCTCACAATCCAATCACATGCACAGCCAGGCAATTGAGCATCTACTTCCACAGCAACAGACAAGTATGGTGTTGGGTGTCTTGTCTGGGGAAAGTAAAGTAGCCTAGGAGGGGAGTTATTAGGAGTTAATCCAAAAGGCCACGCAGAAAGGATAACAACCTACACCAGTAAGTACCCACCCATCCCCTTATTTGCCTTAAAACAGATTCTCAAACTACTTTCCTTTATTTCTTCTAACTAAGCTTCAACTTACAAAATTTTATTCACTCCAGACAGAGAAGGTTAATGAAAACCTCTAAAACTTCCCCAGTACATAAATATTAAGGAGCTACTGCTATATTTAATATATATAATACATATAAATTTTAGATAGATTACACACACACACACACACACTAAGAGTTTGAGCAGGAAAAAAAGTATTTCAAATTTGTGTGTAGGGCTGACAAAATTAAAAAAAAATGAATTGCAATTAATTGAAAGATTAAAAAAATAGTCGTAATTAATCGCAATTTTACTTGCACAGTTGAACAATAGTCAAGACCCCCCACAACCCAACAGCCTGAAGCCCAGAGCCCGTGTGCCCTGCAGTTCCTCCCCACTATCACCAATAGCACACAGCCCCAGCCCTGACTCTAGCCCACCTCATGCCCGCTCCGGACTTGCCCAGGCCAAAGTGGACCAGCTGGAACCCATGCAAACAGCCCTGGCCCTAGCCCACCCCGTACCTGGTCCAAGCTCACCTGCCCATGCTGAGCCACAACAGTGGCCAGGCTGAAGCTGCTGCTTCGTATGGAGGAAAAGTGGCCCTCTCCTCATCAACGCTGCTGGGCTCTTCTTGTTGCAGCTGCCTGGGGCCTGCACCTGGGCTGCCTTGCAACTCCTCTGCACTGCTACTGCTGCCCTACTCAGCGGCCCAGAGGTGGCAGTGATGGCAGCAGAGAGGAGCTGCAGGGCAGCCCAGGCGCAGGCTCTGAGCAGCTGTAGCAAAAAGGGCCCAGCAGCAGTGACGGAGAGGGGCTGTTTTTCCTTCATACCAAGCAGCAGCTTCTGTCCAACCACTGCTCAGAAATGGTAGGCAAGTCTGGAGCAGGCATGGGGAGGGCCACGGTTGGGGTGGTGCACATGGGTTCCAGCTGATCTGAAACTAGTCCACTCCACTGATCAAAATGATGCGCACGATTAACATGATTAAAAAAAAATTAATGTGTTAATTTGTTTTTGCCTTAAATGTGTAAGTTAACTGCGATTAACTGACAGCTCAAATATATATGAGTATTCAGTTTGTGCTCAAACATTAGACATGGATATTGTATGAATGGAAATCCTGAAAGAAAAAAATTAGATGTCAAATCCACTTTTCTTGCACATCTATACATAAAATACTAAGAATAAGAAAATTGTTTTTATTCACGATACCAAATTCTGGGAGGCAGGTCAGTCACAGCGCAAGACAAGCTAGAACTTCATAAGAGGGGTACGTCAGGACCTGGGAGAACACCTGTTCACCAGAGCGCCCCAAGGGATAACAAGGTCTAATGGCCATAAACTCCAAGAAGGCAGATTTAGACTAGACATAAAAAATAAGTTCTTTACGGAGCATGTGTCCAAGGTCTGGAACAAACTCCCCCCCAGAGGTGGTGCAAGAACCTACTCTGGACTCCTTCACAAAACAGCTCGATTTATTTCTTGCCAGGGTCACTTGATCCCAGCTGACTTCCCGTCTATGGCAGGAGGCTGGACCCGATGATCTTATGAAGTTCCTTCCAGCCCCTAAAGTCTATGAAATTTCAAATATATTTTTTCTCTCACCTACTGTGTTGAAATAAGAACAATTTTCTTTAAGAACAGAAGTTCCGTGTAACGTTTGGTATTAAAAACTATTACAGGGTACGTCTACACATGCAGTAATGTGGTGTAGTTATTGCGCATCAAGTTTAGTACCTCTAATAACACGTACTAACTCAATGCCAGTAATATGCATTTAAGTGACACTAATATGCAGTAGACCAATTCTACTGTGCACTAGCACGGCTTTTGCCATGACACACTGATGCACAGTAGAATTAGCCTAATGTTCATTTAGCAGTTCATGTAGACGCACTCACAGTTACTTTGCCTGGGTATTAACTGAGTAAGATTTTATTGTGAACCAGGGAGTTCTAAAGATGGACAAAATATTTAGGACCCAGTGCATGCATCTATGCATTCATTAATGCACAGTAGTTACTGTGCATTTAGTTTAGTACTTGCTCAATGAAACGCTAATTAAATGAGCAGTAATTAGTTACTACACAGTAGCACCAGCGCACTTTTTTTGTGACACTTACTGCGCAGTAGCCTAATACTACTGTGCAGTAGCATATTAGCACAGTTTTTGCCTGGCACACTACTGCATACTGTTATTTGGTGACTGCGCATTAAACATCTCGTGTAGACGCACCCAGTATTAATGCTGTCCATTTTTGATATTATAGATCTTTTTCTCTGACTGGAAAATACTGCTATTTACAGCTCATTCTCTCACATGAAGGACCTAAAACACAAATCTCAAAACAAGCTGAATCTCTCTTTATTCCCCTAGTCCTGAAGTTTGAATTTGCAAATGTCTGATCTCTGAGAAAGTACATAATCAGCATTTTGTTTATATTTAAGTTATGTAATATTAGAATTACATACATGAATGAATCCAGCATATTTTTTGTCTATTTCCACCAGCTGTTGGTCAGCTTTGTTCCGCATAGAGGGCTCTGGATCTGTGCCCATTGCAATTAAATATGGAACACACTAGAAAAGAAACAAATGCAAACATTATTTAAAGGCACAGCACCACAAAAACACATTTAACTGTGACATGTTATTATTCTGATACATTATCAATTTTGAAAAGTTCAGGACTTAGCATGCAGAGATATGTGACTTCCTATTTAACTATCTCTGTTTAGGCAAAAGTACAGATTATACAGACACTAACACAGATTTTGTGGTGTAGAAAAAAAGATTACTGAAATAAGGATTGGGAGATGAAGACTACTTAAAAACAAACTAGATCAGAGGTTAACTCTGGCATTTCAATCCAAGCAAGAATTTTGGTAAAAAATAAAGTATAAAAAATTCTAATAAACAGAGGCCAAAGAAGAGAGGGTATAAACAAATGTGAACTGTTACATAACAAAAAGTAACGTATTCATCACCCATCTATCTGGTAATGGCTTGATCTTTACAAATTTATTCCAAAGACAATAAAATGAAATTGCTGGAATCTTTGGCCCTTCAATACAGAAAAAGAGATCCTGACAGCTTTTGTATGTTAAACAACTCCTCCATAAGAAGGCTCTCCAAAAAACTAAATAAAAAAATAAAGCAATTACAGTAGCAAATATGCAAAGTTTAACACCTGGAAAATTAGATAGCAGTTATAAGAACCTCTAAAAATCTCTAGTTAAAAATTATAATAGATACAGCACCCTAATATTACATACCTGAACAGGATGGATAAGACCCTGGTTCAGAGTCAGTGCAATGACATTTAGAGCAAAGTGACGTACACTGGACTGAGTATGAAAGAAAGCCTCAAGGACCTGTTTAAGATATAGCTGCATGATGGAGCTGCTCATCCCTGAGGAAATATCACCCATTTCTTTCAGATCCTCCTGTTTGGCTACTTTCTTCCCTACAAAAAACCAAAAAAAATGACATCAGGATTATAGTGCAACTACAAAATTCCTCTACTCTACATATAATATTCTTATACATGTCACAGATGTCAAAGTTTCGATAAAGGAATGATGAGTGTTTTATGGAAACAATGCTGTGTTCCTTTCTCAGAGCATTATAATAAAATGTACTGTAATCAAACCCTGAAGATTTTCTGTTGCACTAAGTTAACTACTTGAGAGAAAACTTTAAGAGACAGTAAGCTACTCATTGTTTGCCAGAATTTAACTACTACTCATTTTGGAGTATTCCACAATCTATACACCTTGAAAGATAAAGACACAAAATCTTTATTCTAAAAGTCTCAGTGTGCTTACATATAAAAGATACCCCTGAAAATTAACCTAAAAGTAATATATACAAAATAGGCTTAGTTAGACAAAAACTTCATGACTGCTTGCAGATGTTAAAAAAAACAAAACAAAAACCCTGCACTTCACTTTCAACTTGGCGTGTTTCTGCACCAAGCCCCACACATGCCCAGAAGAGGCAGTGCCTTATTTAAGCCCGGCTTGCCTGATGTCTGTATAGATCGGGTGTTTAGTGGGACTTTATTGGGGCTTTTATCTAACAGCCAATTGAATTATCTTTAAATAAAAGTGCCAAAAAGCCCTGCTGAAGCACCCAAACTATACAGATGCTGCAGAGCCTGGTCGAAGTAATGTCCTGCTGCTTCCAATAAAGTACGCTTTTGTTTTTAGCAAGTGCAAGCAGTCTTTATGTGAATCAGTTCAATTGAAATGCTTATTTTTATATAACAGAAGTTAAATATTTGAAGTTTCCTTAGTACAGAAATGGTCATCACTCACAGTCTCTATCTGCCTGCTGCATACGCGTATCCTCTTCCTGCAAGTAGGTTTGGAGGTTTTTTAACACCTGGATTTTTAAGTTGACTGAGCAGTTCTTATCAGAAAGAATACTATTGTACAGAGTCTTCACTTCCTGCTCAAACATTAGACTTGGATGTTGTATAAATGCAAATCCTGAAAGGAAAAAATAAGATGACAAATCCCATTTGGTTGTCTGCTTTTCTTGCACATGTATCTTCCAAGATGAACCAAGTTCTGTATCAAGGTACAGATATGAAATAAAATACAAACTGTCATGCAAGCACTGGTAATACAGCAAAAAGGGTGTAAAGGATCAGGATTCCACTTTGGATTCTGGAAGGGCATGTAGTCTAGTGTGTAAAAACAACACAGTCAAGTACATACATTTAGTACAATACTTTAAAAGCAGCATGGTGTAATGAATTCTGTTCTTTTTTCTATAGAGCAACAAGCGAGGGTGCTTGTGACCTAGTTGCACAATGGGCCACCACTTGCCTCTGACAGGGGAGGTGGGGAGGGAGGTGGCTGCCAAAGCAGAGGCATGGGAGGATGGGAGAGAGACAGGAAGTTTGCCCCCCGTTTACCACAGGGGCGTAGGGAAGGAGAGTAAGCAGTACCTTCTGTAGGGGTGGGGGATGGGTTTATAAAGCTGGTCTCATTTAGGAAAATTAGTATAGGTGAAGGCCTAGTTCAAGAAAGAGTTCAGTTCATCTAGGCCAGGCTTGTCCAACATGTGGACTGCCAAGCCATTTTCTGAGGCCCGAGGTCCCTCGCTCAGGACAGGCAGGTGGGGGAGAGGAGCTGCTCACCACCACAGGGCTGGGTTTGTGTGACCTCACACATCACGTGAGCCGGGTCCCGCTGCTGCCCCAAGGGCTGCGTGGCACGGGGGTGCCCCGGCCGCGCCTGACTGGACAAGCTGGGGGCAATGCCTTAGAAGTACTACTGGCGTGGGCATGGCCAGCCTGAGTGGATGGCAGGATGGCCAGACGTGCCCCCTTTATCCTGCCCCAGGACCTCCAGCACCCTGCTGGGGGACATGCTGGGCAAGGGGATGGTGCTCGGCCTGGCTTGGAGGGCACGGGGCAAGGCGCAGGGGCGAAAGCATGGCCCCAGCCCGCTGTCCCCACTGCCCTGGGGCTGGGACTTTGCCTGGGGCCACTGGGGCGGCAGCGGCACTGTCTGGCGGGGTGTAGGGACCCAGCAGACACCCAACCAGTGCTTCCCAGGCCGGGGGCTCTGCTGGGTCCCGGCGCCCCGTGCCTGCCAGACGCGATGTGCCTGCCGCTCACGGCCCCAGAAAGGCAGGTACCAACCCAGCCGCGGGGGCCTTTGGCCGAGCCAGCTAGGGTGCGGGGAGGTGGCCCCGTGCGGGCGGGCGGCCGGGAGAGGCTCACGCAGGCGGGCACGCACCCCCTGCACACGGCCAGGGCAGGGGCAGGGTGTGCACACACTTGCACACGCAGGCAGGGGCAGGGATGAGCGCAGGCAGCGTCCAGGGGTGAGCACAGGTGTGTACTCATGTGCTCATGCACTCAGAAACACACATGTATGCACATATGTGCACCCACCTCCACGCACACGCTCACACACAAAGTCATGGGCACTGCATGCACATGCGTTGTCGTGTACACCCCGGGCCATATAGACCCAGAGGAACAAAGGCTCAAGATGAATCAGCACTACCCACACAGTGGCACACACAGGTACTGTCATATCACTCACACACCTGGGCATAACTGCACAGACACTCCCACCGCCCTGGAGTCACCTGGCATTCATGCACAATCACAACAGCCCTACAGCATCACACACCTTGCCGAGAATGGCCCCAGAGCACGCAGTGGTGCACTCACAATTATGCTTACACAGTTGTGCCCAACCACGCATGCAGCACCGATTCCTGCACAGTTACCTGGGAGGTGTATACAGCTTAGAACTACACACAATTGCAGCAATGCCGCAGTCACACCAGCAGAGAGCTTCTCCGGTACCCATGAACTTAGCCTTGCTGAATCAGCTGCTGTTCTACACAACTCCACACAGCCCCAATAAGCAGGTACTTAATTGCACCACACTTCTCAAGACAGTGACACAGGAACAGGCACACAGATCTGATACTACACACACACAGCGCTGACACTTGGCTCTCACACATGCACACACACACACACGCATCTGAGCTTTGCTCCCCTTCTCTCTTCCTGGCTAGCGCAGGGCCAAGGGGGCACTCAATGGGCAGAGATGGTTGTCCCAGCCTCCAGCACCCACCCTCACTTTTCCTGTAACTGGTTTAAAGGCTGCCTCTGGCATGACCATGGTGGGTCTCACTACCCCACACATGGAGAGCCCATGGGTCCACCTTGCACAAATGCAGCCAGTAGCAGGGGTTGGCTGATGGAAGGCATTTTTACTGGTGCCAAGGGGCTAAGAGACACTTCAGAGAGAAGTGGGAGTTGGTGGACAAGCAGTGCCTGCAGCCTGAGTGCCAATGAATGAGGGTTGGTGTGGACCCCGTTAGACAGGGCAGGGGAAATTGAGATGAGAAAGAAGGCAGGCTGGGGGTAGCAGCTGTGTGTTGCTGCAAGATGGAACTAGGATGCTATGGGAGGAGAAACAAGGTCTGGTGGCTTAGAGCAGGGGGCCTGGAACTTTTACCTAATCATGCCCTGCCTTGGGGTCCTAGCTATAGGGGAACACACTGCTGTGGTTTGGAATGGAAGAGACCAGGTGGGCACTTCTACTGCTTGCCATCTCTCCTCCCCCAGAGTGATGTTCATGTAGATAAGGCTTGTCCAACATACAGCCCGTGGCGTGATAAAATATGAATGTGGCTCGCCGGCCTACTGGGTGATAAAAAGTTCATGATTCGGTCCCACATTCAAAAAGGTTGGACACCCCTAAGTACAGACAATCACAAAGCCCAACGCTGAATCAATTCAGTCTTTTCAGGTTAGTCTAAGCTGCATGGACTGAACAGAGAAAGAAGCAAGTGAACAGACATTCACTTTTGATTCCAGAAAAGCAGCCACATGCCTACAGTGGCTCAGGAGAGAAGATGGAGGGCACTAGAGTACAAAGGAAGGAAGAAAAGTTCAGAGAAGTGCTCTGAGGCTTCCCCCACTCCCCGCTGAAATGGAGAGAAGGGGTATGGGCCAGGCCCCAGCTGGCCTGCTGAGTATGATGGGGGGGGGGAGGGGCGGTTTAAACCCCACCCCTGGCCTGCACTGACCTTGGGGTGGGGGAAGCAGTCTCTGCCAGGCTTTATCCCAATTGAGTAGAGAGTGTGTGTGGGGTGGCTTGCTGAGACAGAGGAGGAGGGGGAAGGGGAAGTTAAGCCTCCTCTCTGGCCTGCATGGGACCCTAATCAGGGTCTGCCTGGCAGGGATGAAACAGCCCCTTCCAGATTCTTCCCTGATCTCTGAGCAGAGAGCAGGAAAAAGTCTCACAGGGGCTACTTTGCCCCACCAGACAGACCCCAGCTGGGGTCCCTGCCATGCCCTTTTTCAGCTTGCCACTGACAGTGCTCCAGCTAGGAAGCAGAGGGGTGAGGCCAACCCTGCTCCACTAAAGCAGACAGCACAGCCACAGCTGCAAGGCATCCTGAGATGCCAAGGGACTGTGAGTTAACCTGAAACAGGATGTCATCCCCTTAGATCTCTGGTGTTACACAGGATTCAGTTTTCTCAGCATCTACATGTGATTATCTAGTGGACTGATGAAACATGGCTCGAGTAATAGTAACAGGTAGGAGACTACTTATGCTTCACCATATAGGACCACAAACAACGTGTGATGCATGTTACTCATGCACTACTGGAAGTCAATAAGACAACATGATGATGACTGAAGTGAAAGAACCCTCTATTAAAAGGAAACACATTAGCAACGATTCAAATAGGAACTAGTAAACATAAGATACTTTCTGGTGACACTTAAGGAGAACATTCTCAGCTAATGTGACTTGTCATAACTGGATTGACTTTAGCTGAAGATTTGCCTGAAAACTTTCCCAGAAGTTTTAGTTTTCTAGTCATCTTTTAAGCTCATGTCTCAGGGATTAAAACGCAAAACTTTAGTTTAGAACCTCCTTCAGTTCGGAAAAATACCACCACCAGTTTAGAAATCTGATATTTTTTAGAACTATGCATGATGAAGAAAACATGTATAGTCAAAAACACTCCACTAATGTGCAGCTACAGTCCTCTTTGATCATTTAGCTATAAGCTATTTTCAAATAACCTAAAACATGTATGCAAGTATCATATTTACTCTAATATAAGACGATCCTGTGATAATTGGATTCTATATATGGAATATTTATAATAGAGTCTAAGAATTGGAGGGTTGTCTTGAATTCCCCCCCCCACTGTTACAGTAGGGAAAGCAGTGGCTGGGGGAGGGTCAGGTGGCCCACTTGCTCTCTGCACTGCTCACTTCTTCTCGGGATGGGGGAGGGGGAGAGGGAGGAAGGCAGAAGGCTTACTTTGGCTCCAACCCAGGCTCAAGGCCAGAATCAGAGCCACAGCAGCTGCCTGCTCCCTTCTTTCTTTTGTATGTGAATATAAGATGAGGGGCTTTTCCCCACCATGCTGACTGAGGGAAAAGACTCATCTTATATTCAAGTAAATATAGTACATTTAAAATCTACTAAGCAAAATTTTTAAATTCAAAACCCAACCAAAATACAAAGCTAAGAGATCCGTATAAAATTAATATAAACTCTGATGCCAGAACAATACAAATGAGCATATATATTCACACTGTCCAAAATGCAAAATTACTGATTCTGCTAAAACAAAACAAACAACATTTAATATTTCTTACCTAGACCAATAATGGCTTTTGTTTGTACCTCTTCATCTGAATGTTTTGTAAAATACATCAGCAGTTCAAGTACTTTATCCTTAATGTTAACCTGGACAAATTAGAAGAAAATAGTATCTACTTGCAGAGGAAATAGCTAATAATCAGCTTGTATTTAAAATGCGCTCACAGCGTAAAGTTTGAGTTTGATTTACTGTTTGAAACTAGCAAGAATATTCTCTTCTCACATAACATACGTATTAAATATTTTTTTCCAATAGAAAACACTGGGAGAATAAATACAATATATTTTACCTTACTGTTACCCTTAAAATCTTCCTGATCAAAATCAAAATGCCGACATAGTGCTCCAACAGTAAAAAGAGATCTAAGGAGTGCTGGTTTATTGGCTGTAAGTATTGTACTGTTTGGGTCTTCTTGGTGTTGACTTTTTAATTTTGAAAGTGCACCTAAAGAGAGATAAAATGTTTAATATGCCAAATACTGCAAACTTAACGTGACACATGCAACTTTTAAAAGACTGAAAATTACGCATTATATTTAACTTACCATAGTATCTATTAAAACAAGCCCACACAAATTTATAATTTTGAGTAACCTTGTTTACAACAGCCCCAAGACAGCTCACACAGTGCTGCACAACCTGAAAGTAAGACAGAATAGAAACATATATTATCATTTACTTAGGAGTCAGAATTGAGATTTTCAAACAGTCCAGGGATATAGATGCATAACATCTATCAAACTTAATGGTAGAGTGCCATGAAAAATCTCAATGCATGCATGTTATCATTAAAGTACTTAAATGAACTTTAAGCCCAAAAGCATTCATTCATACCATCATTATAGCCACCTGCTTTTAAAATCTTTTAATAGTGAAGAAAATGTAATGCTTTTATTTTAGAACATATATTCATTAACTGACTCAAAACACAGAATAGTAGAAACTAAATCTTACTGTCATGCCATATTTGATGATGAGTTTCATGAGATCTTCCTCAATAGTGGCAAGGAAGGTCTCACTGGGATGTTCCATTAGTGGCACTACCAGCTCCAAGATTTTTGCAACATTACAGATCACCATGAAATCATTCTGTGTCTGTTAGGATAACATTTAAAATGATTAAAATTATTGTTATAGTCCTATCTAATGAACTAATGTTATTTGAGATCTGATAGAATAATGATTAATCCAAACATTTTAATAAAAATATACACATACAAAAATCCAATTTCTCTCTAAGGTATGGAGTTAATGTTTTAGGTATAACATACCAGTTCAATTTTAGGAAAAGCATGTATGAAAGTTTAGGGAACAGAGTTTAGATTGTATATTTATAGAATAGTAATAGCCTAACTTAATCTTTAAATGGGATATATTCACAAAAAATAGTTAAATATGGGACAAGAATTTCATCACAGGAACTTAAATGAAAACAGAAGCAGCAACATTTACAGTGGGTCCCTGTTAATTTGCTGTCATAAGCAGCGATGCATATTTAATGCAAAGGTAACTGGAATGAAAAAAAAATTCAAACAGGATGAAAAACTGACAAAACTGAGATTTTAGTACTGAGGGTAAAAGATAGCTGTGGTGGCATGACTAAATCTAACTACGGGTTATTAAAATATTAAACTAATTACATATTTGTGATTACTGGAAACATCAGAAGTAGGGAAGAAAGGTCAAAATCAAGAAGCTATACAGGTACACAGTTAAATCGCAATTCTTGAGAAAGACCATTGCATAAGCAATTTAGACTTTAAGGGGAAACAGTTGCTTGAAGAACTAATGTATGGATTTTTGCTTAAGAATAATTATAACCAGAATGTAATAATATGAAAACACAATGCTAGATGCCTTTTAAATAAAACACACTACTATTTACTGACTTCTTAAAAACTACACAAATAGGGTTTTTTATTTATAAGAAAATCTTTGAGGTTTACTTCTAGAAAGAAACTAAGAAAGCTTGTTGGCAAAATTTGGCAATGCCAAATTTTTGAAAAAAAAATTCTGCTAGAGATCTTGCGGTGAGAGAGCAGGGTGGGGAGAAAAAAAAAAATCACAAAGTTTTTTTTCTGTATCTTCAGGCTAGAATAAGGCAAGACGGTAGAAATATTTTTGCTGCTTTTTATTCCTGTCCTCAATTTAATCATACATAGAAAATACCCTTGATATTCAGATTTATTTAGGTGAAAGATTACTACAATTTCCTCTACTTACACTACATTTAGTGGTAAGGTATGGCTGCATTGTCATGGCATGTTTGACCATTAGCTGGGGCCTGATTTTGCTGAATAAGAACAAAGTGGTTATGCAAGCTACCAAGCGACCGGAATTCACACCTTTGTTGTCCGAGTCTGAAAAAATTAAAAAATGCATTAAGTATATTTAATACAAGTACTGTCTAGTCAATAGAGAGAGTAAATACATATGGTGTAGAAGAGCAAATTTTAGTGATAAAGTATTCTTCAAAAATGGCATGTAAATCTTCATTAGATAAGAAAACTGAATTACCAGATTAAAGACAAGAAAATATGTAAAATAACAAGTAAAAAAGCTTGACGATTACATTAAGTTTTAAATTGTTTACCTGTCCTAGGCCAGAAACCTAGAAAATGATTTCTGACTATAAGACAGAATTATATAAATATAACTTTAGTTCAAAAGAAGAAAAAAATATATAATTTTGTTTTATTTTTAAAGCACCAAAAATTTTATTCAAATATAGACCTCAATGGTTTGTTAAAGCCCCCTGCAAACTTTTCAACTTCTGCAGTTATAATCACTTTGTACTACTTAGGTAGCTACTTTGCTCCTAAATGAAGGGCATAGACAGATGTAACAATTATGGCTACATCAATGTATACTAATAAAAGCTGTTACAATGCAGCTATTATGTCTATATGATTATGTAGTGAAAGACTTATAGCAAAACCATTCCAACTTTAACCTTGCTTTATTCAGGGTCAAAGTTAGGATGATCCAGTCAAACACTCATTACTATAGAATATTGTAACTGCTGATGCATGCTCCTGAGCAAGATCTCCTTCTTCTATCTAGTGAATAAAAAGTTTGCCTGTACCCTAAACATTGTGTGTCAGGGTCAGGAAATAATATGATTTTGTTGGCCCGAAGTCAGTAACTGGTTGTATTTTGGCCATATGCGGCTATATACCAAACACCTCAAAATCAACCTAAGATTTTAATATACTTTATCAACATTATGTACCACAATCCATTTGAGGCTGATACACAAATCATTCCCATTTTATAGGTACAGAAATATAGTTTCAGAAAAGATTTGTTTAAGAATAACAAGGCTTCTGGCACATGTGACATTTATGTCACAATTAACATGCTAATTGCACCATAAATAGCAACATACCAGATGTTCAGCTAATTTCTAGCACCATAAAATTGTAAACAACCCACAAAAGGTGTTCCATGTAAAATGGAACATAAAATGTGGAACACCTTTGTGCCTGGTTTGTATGGCACCATAAACTGATCGCGTGGTGTGCCATATCAGCCCAATGCCAACAATCACCTGATTGTCAGCATTGGGACCTGGGTCATCCTGGATCAGCAGCCTGCCTGGAGCTGCCCTGGTTCCAACTGCCGATTGCTGGAATTGGGCTAGGATGGACTATGAGACAGGTGGATCCCTGGCCACAGGAAACCTTAAAGCTCTTGCAGCTGACACTGTCTGCTCTGTTTCCAGGTTTCAGTCCTGTCCCCAGCTTTCAAACTGGCTCTGGGGATCAGACTGGAGATAGCCCCAGTACACAAATGGAATCTGAGGAATTTTATGCCCCATCCCAAACATTGAGCATCTTTCTAGGAATGTCTAGCATGGCAGGATGGGGCTGTTTTGGATGGGGCATAAAACTCCTCAGATCCCAATCGTACAATTACTTTAATGCCTGCCTGGGGCCCACAGATTCAGTGGCATTGCTTGCATTAAAATCCAAGTCTAATTCCAGGTACATAGTTTGGCAAGTACCTCCTACACAAATCTCTATCTCTGCTTTTCCCTCTCTGTAATGGGGTTACTTGTCCAAATTGTTTTGGCAATGGTTGCAAAAGTATTATTTGTGCTTTTGAAAAGGCAGAGCTCCATATAACTCTAATGAATCACTATATATCCCTTTGGAGTCTGCTGGGTGAGGAAGTCATGGAAGGCAGCAAACAGTGATGCTACAGGGAAGAAAGCTTGCATCCCCTACTTCAATGCTCCTATCTGTTCCCTTTAGACTGTAAAGGTAACCAAATCTCCAGTCTGTATCCCCAATGCTTATTTACACCAAGCCCCTATAGTGGGATAAACTACTCTATCAGTTCCAGATCCTGGTGTAATTTATAAAAGTGTAAAAAACTAATGTAAATTGAACCACTGTAAATATTGTCAGGCCCTAAAACTGCCTTAATGATCTATATATAGATATTACTACAACAAGTATTTAAACAAAAACATGAATTGTAATTCTAGCAAAACAAAACATTTTACTATCTCAAATAGTGTTAAAAGACAGCAGCTGTATTAGATCTATTATAATATTTAGATAATCTGTCATCTACAAACTTTGATGATCATAAAAAATATATAGAAGAAAACAAATGTATAATTTATTTTTTCCAACATAAAATTTAGTATAAAAAAAAATCAAGCCTTTTTATGCACAATATGTATAAACCATAAATGCAAATAAAAAATTTAGATTTTCTTTCGTACAAAATGCTAAACTGAGTGATCTCTACTTGGAATATGGGAGTAATTTCACCAACTCAAATATTTATGAGGTTTTAAATAGTCGCAATGTGTAGACATTTCTTCAAATCTGATCTACATGGCATTTTACTAGGTAAAAAGTGCTACAAAAAGCATTCATTGTTTTAAATGTGTGGCTAAAAAAAGCACCTTACCATACAGCAGATCTTAACACAGTATAAGGCCATCCAAGACCATTAGATGGTTTTGTCTGATCTTATCCATCACTGACCATATGATTTCTTTCAGAAAAATACAGTCTTGATTTGAAAAAAAACCAAGATGGAGAATCCATCATTGTCCCTTGATAGTTTACATGACCGTTTAACTCATACTCACTATTAGAATGTGAACCTCATCCCTAATATAAATTAGTTGCTTTTAGCTTCTAGCTGTTTACTCTTGCTTTATATTAAATGACATTTTATTTCTCCAGTGTGTTAACAATCAGGAACCAGCAGCATTAGAAAAACTTTAAAGAAGAAACAAAGAAGAGCTGCATCTTTTTCCAGCAACAAAGGAAAGTTTTACTATTATAGCACTTCAAAATTCATCTAAACATCTTAAAGTTTTCATTTAAATGTCTTGGGACATTACCTGAATCCACTATTGTCATTTCTTGTAAGAAAACTAAAATTTTGGCAAACTTTACTGTACAATTGATATGAACATAATAATGCAATTACTCTACTGGACTGCACATAACTACATTACCTGCTAGAGATTCCTCATATTTAAGAATGTGTTCAACCAGATTATCAACAAGCTGAGTACAGGCTTTCTTCACAGGTTTATATGAAGCATCCTCTTCTGACTTCAGCAGCTACAGCAAAGAGAAAAACAGCAGACAACTAAGAAGTGACATTCAACAGCAATACACTGAACTGTCCCATAACTAGTACTTAATTAGTAAGGTCTGTTTTATTATGATTACCACAGATAAAAAAGAATTACAGCTATTTATTTATCCATGCTATAATTTATCCATGTTCTCCCTATAAACCTCTGAAAAACATTAGCTGGAAACAAAAATTTAAATATTTTCAAAAAAAAGGTAACAAAATCAAGTTTAAAATTTGAGTCAGAGGAAAGGTACCAAGGAGCAGACAAATTTATTCTCTTAACTGAAGGGATCTGGAAGTAAGCATAGTTCATCTGAAAAATGTAATGAGAGGACACATCTCCCTGAGTTAAGAAAAGGCTCAAAGACTTTTCTATTACCCTTGTCTTTTCTCACTATTATTTAGTTCACTTCCTAATAACTAAACTATATTTTTATGTTGTCCTTGCTCCCTGTCTGCAAATATGAGTTGCTACCCTGGCACTATATTATCATGTTTTCACTTGTTTTTCTTACTCCCCTTAACTACAATAAATATTCACTGGTAATAGAACTATTCATATTTCACTGAAGGACAGGACAACATGCTGCAGGACAACATGCTGCATAGAAATACCCGTGTTGAAGTTGTTTTGTATTTAAATATTAGATTAAGAAAATGATAGATTATAGATAGTTGACTAACTTAATCCAACATAACTGAAAAGTACCAAATGAAATACAGCATTGCAGAATTTAAAAAGTGATGGACATTGTTTCATGGCCTTTTCTCTTCCCATGTTGGTTACCCAGACTACATATACTTTCATTTATAAGCACATTTCATTTCTATGGCAAGTAAATAAATTACATCTATGGAGGTGTGATATTTCCATATTATTACAGGCTCCAGGGTTAGGTTCCACGTTCATTCTTAAGTAGCTACTAAATAATTAGGCTTTCAAACATATGAAGTTAAGAGTTAGAGATGAAAGAAACCTACTAACAATCACTTCAATAAAAAAGTTAATTTTTCAATTAGAAAAATAGTAAGAATGACCTCTGTCTTTTGTGAAAGGCTGCATTAGAAGTTTCTCAAGTTGCATTTTAATGCTAGATTTTAGAAAGCTGTTGAGATTTCTTGATACTAGTAAAATAGGTTTTTTAGTAGTCACTACTTACATTTTGAAGAAGTTGTTCAAACCAGTCATACCCTGTATCTCTACAAGCTGCAACCTAAGAAAGAGTATTTGCAATATTAACATTAATGAAAATTTGAACAGAAAGGCAATTAAATTATCACAATACAGAATAAAATTTAAAGTAGAACAAAGTCTTTTCTTTTTTCTTTTACTAAAATTATCCCAATTACAAGATATCAGGACATTTGAATTGAAAACTATATTTCAACTATATTTCAATTCAAAAATATAAACTATAGAGTAGCATGTATCATATTACAGGTGCTTCCAAAATCTATATGTTGAAGAACAACTTTTCCTGCATCTGAAGTATCCATTGAATTTGAAAGGTAACTATCATATCAAACTCAGGCTAAAGCTAAGTATTGGAACAAGATTTTTCTTAAGCTTACATGAATATACTTTATTAAATTAAAATATAATGTGAGACCCATTTTCACTGCCAACACACTGATGAGTGCTTTTCTCTAGACGCCTTTCTTGTCAGATGCAACAGCAATTGTTACTAAAAATACTAGATTTTAAAACTGTCACATTTTTCAGTGACTTGATTATAATTGAAATTTATTTTAAAAACCTGTTACAAAATCCTAATGAAGTGATGCATGTGCCTCAGTTCAAATATGTAAGGCATACCACATCAGTGATGTTTAATATTTTCCTGGTCATGGCTTCTTTGTCATTGTGTGGAGTTGGAGTAAACCAGAGCTTCTGGAATGTCTCGTTCACCAATTTCTGAAAAGAAAAAAGTTGTCACAGATATTTAACCTTTTGCTGATATACACTTAGGTCCATATTATTTTCTGTACATCCTGAATAACATGCCATTTTACATAGAACTATTTTAAGTTGGCTGAGGCCTTCTAGTAAAACGCTTACTAAGCAAGTGCTACCTTAGAAACTGAATTTCAGATTAGGCCTGTGTTATTAGAAATTTTCATATTGCATCTGAGATCACCTTGCCTGACAGGATGCTTGGATAAGTCATGCATGAAGACTGGAAAGCCACACTACACAGAAATCAATACTGGAACCCCCTTGGTGAAAAATACAAAAATTCACCTATACAGAAAAGAACTAACTAATTTATTCAACTAACTGCCCTTCTCATATGAAAGGATGTCACAAGTTTCAGTGAAAATTCTTGCTTGTATTTGGTAGGAATTATTAAGTGTTTTATAGGAGGATATGGTCGCAATCTCCATATTTAAGGTCGCTTAACACTGTTCGTACAGAATATTTTTGTAACCTTCGCACTTCCATTGATTGCACCAGGCCTTTAAATATTTGGCCTGGGGATAATTATGCTGTAAAGACAAACACTCCAGTCAGCAAATGCCAGTTTTAGAGTTGTCCGTCCAAACTAAATCCTATCCCATTATGCAAAAACACTGATAATCTAAAATTATATGATCACATACTGTTTTCATGAGACTGCTGATTTGTTCAGTGTACAAAACAGATGAACAAAGAATAAAGAGCTAAGGTGGCAAAGAACATATGAGGGCAGTATTTCCTAACATTTCAATGTCTGACTCTGCAAATTAAATAATGACATTATATATTTGCTGGTTATCGTATTTATTTCAATAAACAGACATACAGAGACCTGGAACACAGATAATATTTTCAAATGGAAAAATTGTCTAAAATATGTTTTATTTTTTAAACATCTTAATTTAAGGAAACATAGAGAGTAAGCAAACATAATGTATGTCTGGCAGTAACGTACCTAGCAAACAATTTACTTTTGCAAGTTTTCCATTGAATTTCCAAAGCCAATAAATACCCACATTTATGCTAAAGGGCTCCAAATGCTTTTAAGGGAAAAGTTTTTTGACTTGTTATATATCAAAATAAGAAAAGGTAAAAAAAAATAAGTAACTTGGAGGGAAAAAAAACACCTGACCTACCTTAATGCCCTCTTCATCATTGACTCTTCGAATCATTTTCACACACATCTCTGTAATCTTGGGAAATGTCGGTTGTTCAATGCAGATGTCCCTTAAAATCTTTATGACTCTCTTTCTGACACTGATACCGGTATCCTGGTAAGAAACGAAAAACATGTTTGAAAAGACAGAAGTATAGATTAATACTACTTAAAATGTGGCAAACTTGACTTGAAAATACAACAACTGCAGCATGGTTGGAGTCCTAAGAATAATGACATGTTACTTCAAGCTATACTCTCTCCCTCAGGAGAGGGAATTTCCTCACTACTGAGAGCTAAAAGCCCTTCAAAGCTTCATAAATTCTACACCTTAACAGAGATACCACTCACTCCCTTCCTTTTCTAGCCATCTTGTACAACAGCCAGTTGACACTGAAAAACACGTCCCGTGTTGCAGTAAAGGAATACAATCAAGAGGTCACCACCCATCTACACTGTAAATCACAATATTTTAGGTTACTTTCCAGAGACAATGTAACAAATATATCTGATTTAAGTTAGAACACAATATGATGCCAATAAATAATCATCTGACATTTTCCAATTTTAAAATCATTAGGATTGAAGTCTTTCCCTAAATGGAATAGAGGAAGCTCTTTTCTAGTCATCATGTAAATAAGGCAAAGGTAGTGAGATGGTGTAGGCTACAACAGAACGTAGATCACTCCTACGTCTAAATCTCTATTTCGCCAGCTTCAAAGTGCAACTCTTCAATGTCTAAAAGAACCCTACATAGATGAAATTCTCAGACCAGACAAAGATAATATTCATAAAAATAACTAAAATAAAGAATAGAAATGATGTGACTTTTCAATTGAGGGAGTGTTCCCATCCTTTGTTACTTAGTTTTGCAGCTAGAAGACTCTCTTAAATTCCTGCTCGCTTCTCAACATTCATGTAACAGGTTTAGCAAGAGTACTTTTGCTCCCTCCAAATCTGCAAATGTTCAGGAGGCAGAACTATGGTTTTACAACTCAAGGCACTGCCCAAACTATCCATGGCTTTTTGTCTCCACTTATTGGATTTCTGCAATGAGATGTGGCATATTTGGGATGTGACTGAAGATTTAAAAAATTTCTAATACTGCAGAAAATAGCTTACAACTGTGTTTCTCACAGGGTGCACATTGGATTTGCATCTCAGAGACTAGCTTCTGACCAATTCATTTTTAGGTACATTTAATCAGCAAATATAATGTCTGGAAGGTTACTTCCATGCCAGGTTACACCAGTATGCTGCCTCATACTGGCTTTTAGCCATACCTCAGACTTCACAAGAAGGCTAAGCAATACTGACTGATGAACAGAACCTGACTGCAGCCTGATTACCTGATTATAAATGCTGTTAAATATACACTTGCATTTAATTACTCACTATAATCTGATAAAAAATAAAGTGTTGTATTTTACAAAGTTGGCCTGATGAGCGTGATTTTTTGTTTACAATTCTCAACAGATATCATAAAAGATAATTTGCTCAGGAACTAAGATATTTTGCAATAGAATTATAGCTAGAAAATGTGTTTATAATAAACTGATTTTAGAAGTGACCTACCAGTATTCGCTCAATTAGCATGTCATAATACTGTTCAGCAAGCTGAGGGCGACAGAGCACAAACCGGCCAAGCAACTCCACAGCTGCTTCTCGTACGCTAGTGGAATTATCCATTAACCGTCCATGAACACCTCGCTGCATATCCAGCTAAAAGGAATGAAGTAGAAGAGAAGTGTAAAGTAAGAAAAACCCAGAATCTCTTTTAAGCATGAATAAAAGTAAGTATATACATTACAGGTAGTTTCCTTTTTTTTTACCCTGGCTAGAATGCTGGGGTCTACAGCAACAACCTCAGACAAACACTTCATGGCTTTTGTTCGAACAGCAATTGCATTTTCACCAAGTACACGTAGAATCTAATAAGAAAACAAAAATTACATTTTAGTTCCTTTTTGAAAGTAGTGGCCAATCTTAAATGCAAATAAAAATGTAGCAGGGTAATATGAATAATTGAAAGTAATATGAGAAAAATTGTCTATCAAAAATCTAATAGAATCTAAGAGCAAGGGGGTGCATGCAAGTGATGCTTTCCCAGCTCTGATGTTTAAGCCTGAATTCTCCCTCACTACGATATGCAATAACCAGAAGATTGGTTTATATGGGTCTATCCCTTCACTTTAAGCTCTGATTTTCCTATCCACATATAGTTTTCACTGCAGTTCTTGCCTCCAAAACAGGAGAGCAGGATTGTGCATCTCAAATTTAAGGGTGCTCTGTAAGTGGATCTAAGAAAAGTAAAGTCATCTATCTAAAGCATCACCTGGGGTCTAAACATGTCACCAGGTTAATAAGTCAGTGCCAGTGTTTGTTAATCACAGCCATAAAGCAGGAACATTGAAGTCATCTTGTAAAACAATGACCGCCAGCATGACAACATCATGCAATGCAGACAAATGATCAAGCTAGTTTGTGTTTTCAACTTGGAATTTAAACAGCTGTACAAATGATCCATTCCGATATATTTATGAGGTAATTAAGCATGCATCTTCAATAAAACTGTGAAAAGTTTCAGCATTTTGTAGTTTTTTATTATGTTCATCTAATCTGATAAGCTTTTGTATATGCACAAAGAAAACAATATATTATGTACAATATGGTATATGTGAAATTCATGCAGGAGAACAAAAAACAAACACTTATGATATCTAAAAAAGAATATGAAAGCATGTGGTGTATCATGGCCTATTAAATACCTGTGCTCAAAAATGAACAGATATTGCACACTACCCCATAAGTGTTTGGAATCAGGAAACCAACTGTATTTCACTGTATTAAGACTTCTGGCACAGTTTACCTGTGTCAAATAAATATCGAAGCTCTGGGCAAACGGCCTCATAGAGGCCAAGTAGCGAACAATCAAGCAAGCATCTTCATAGTCCACAGTATCAGAATTCATCCTGAAACAAAGTTAACAAATTCTTGAGATTTACTTATTAAGAAAGATGAATGCAGGCAAGTCAAATTTACAATTAACAAATAAATAAAACCAAGAATTGCTGAAACTTACTTTAATGTACTGAATTGAGATGGTGCAGTTTTAATGATGGTACGAAGAAATTTTTTACGACTTTCTGCTCTGTGCATTATTTGTCCTGTTGCCTCAACATCCTTGGCATGGTGAGTTCCTTCAGATGCTTCATCATCCTTCTGAGATTTCATTGCTTTCTCTGTCTCCATTGTTGTGTCACGGAACCACTGTGCTATATAAAACTTCCTGGAAAACTGGAGAGGTGCAACAAAGTGGCCAGGGAAAAATGAACAAAAGGGGGATTATTAACTGTTCCGTTCCAGGGTGAAAGGAAGTTATGTTGAACCTAGGCATATATCAGCTCTGGGTTGAATACTATTCAGCACTTTCTTTTATGACTTTGAAGACAAAAAAGAAACATGTTAAATAATTTATATTGAAGTCTGCATGGCATTCCTGAATGATTTCTTAATACAGTCTAGGTCAGTGGTGCCCAACCTTTTCAGTCTGTGGGGTGGATGAGCAGTGCCCAGTCTGTCCACAGGGAGGATCCAGTCCATGGGCCCAATCCAGCATATAGGGTCCAGCAGGATCCAGGCTAGGACCCAATGCAACCACACAGGAACAGCCTGATGGGGGGCTGCATCAAGCTCCAGGCAAGCTGTTTCTGTGTGGGTGCACCAGGCCCCAGCTCATCTGTTTCCATGTAGCTGCTTCAGGCCCCAACTTGGTCCAGCTAGACGCAATCCCTTTGCATGAGGCAGGCTTGGCCAGGGCCAATCCAGCTGCATAGGACTAGGAAATTTGGCAGTGGGAGGAATTGAACTGCAACCATTTCCCCACCACCACATTTCTGGACCTGTGGGGATACCTGGATTACATAGTTCCATGGCCTGAAACTGGTCCACAGGCTGAGGGTTGAGCACCCCTGGTCTACATGAATCAGCTACCACAATAGCTGGATACTGAAGGTAATGAAAACAAGTTCTTGATCAACCTAAAACTGAAATATTTTCAGGCCAACTCTACTCTAAGTACTAGGATGGATATCTGGTAGTATAGGTCTAAGAGTTCCACTTAGGAGTCGGTGGTGTGTAACCACAGCAGGCTTGTTTCAGAAACACGTGACTTAATAAATAACCTTTTGATTAAGTGATATTTATATATATTTAACTCTAGAAAACTGAAATTTACCACTAATGATGCATCTGTCTCTGTGTTTTCATCCAAATAATCCAGCAATGCCTTTTGCAGTTGTTGGATCTCATCCTCTCCTCCTGAAACCTGTAATAAATATGTAATCATGACAGAATATTTCAGAGCTGAAAATATGACCATAAAATCCACACACAAATGCATACAAACCCATTAAAATAATATACAAGTGCATACTTTTGTTGGTTATTCAAAAAATGCAAGTAATTACAAAAGTCTTAACACATGGTCTAATCAAGGAAGTTTATATTCAACGTTACATGCGTTGTTCACAGACACTGTAGACAATTTTGGGAACTGCACTTCAACAAAAAAAAAAAACATGGACAAATCAGACTGAGCAACAAAGGTGAAAAAATTCTAGGAAATGGGACTTAAAAGGAAAGGCTGAAAAAACAGGATTATTTAGCCTGCAGAACAAAAGGTTAAGTGAAGATTATAACAGTTTTCAAATATGTGAAGGGTGGTTATACAGAGGATGGCAATAAACTATTCTCTGTAGCTATAGGGGACAGGACAAAGAAAAATGTTCTTAAATTATATGAAAATTCAGATTGGATATTAGGAAGAACTTTCTCACTATGAGGGCTGTTAAACATTAGAAAAGACTACCTAGAGAGGATGTGGAATCCTCAACCTCAAAAGTTTTAATAACAGGTTAGACAAACAATGGTCTAGGACAAGGGTGCTCAATGCTTGCCCTCACTCCGCCAACCCACAGATCCAGAATTTGTCAACAGAGGAATGGTGGCAATTAATACTGTCACCACTATCCCTCTGCCAAATTTCAAACCTTCATATAGCAGGATTACGCCCTGTGCCAGGATCAGACTCCACTCGCACTTGTTCCCATTACACACACAAGATAGTGCCCATGGATCACATCTGGTCTGCAGACCATCCTGATGTTGTTCATCTGGCCTATTGGGCAAAAAGGTTGGACACCACTGGTCTAGGAGGATTATCCTGCTTTAAGCAGGGGGCTGGACTAAAAGATGGATCTAAAAGGCCATCAAACCTTGGGCTAAGTCCTGCCCATAGGTTTCTACAGCCCTCTTTTTAAGGCTGAACCACTAGACAGCCTGAAGGCCAAATAAAGAAAAGGTGGCTCAGTGAGAGGGATTCTGCTCTGAGTTTTGTTCCTGAAAGGGGATAAATGTTCTTCATTCTCAAGAATTTCCAAAGAATCTAAAGGTGTTTAATGTCTTCATTCATTCTCCCGTGAAGTTAAAAATCAATTTCAGACTGCTGATCCCCAAGTTTGGGAGTGAAATTGGCATTACTTGTCAATTAGAATGGCAACTTCTAACCGTGAACAGGTCCAGGTAGAAAAAGATATAAATCCTTCCACATTTTAAAGACAACCTCTCTCTATATTTTGAGAATATTCTTGCAATCTGTACTGATAGCTGCTGCCTCCCTCACAAAACTGGATGTACTTCGGATCAGTAACATCAACAGGCACATCTAAGTCAACAGTTCCAAACAAGTCCTGTGAGTGCAGAGAAATATAAGACTTGAACCTACAACTATAGTTTCATTATCTAAAATCTAAGAGTGGCATCAACTCACTCAACAGATTATTCTTTTTGTGTAGTTAAACAAATCTACTAGTTAATGACTAGTCATTTTTGCACCATTTTTATACTTTTTAGGTAAAAAACAATGGGCTGAATTCTATTTTTTGCAAGCATTAGCCTTTCAAGAAAAGTGTTCAGTAGCTCCAATCCACTCAACACAGTCATTCCTGGTTTCACAGATATAACTGCAGGCCTAACATGGCCAACAAAACTTTTACTACTAAAGATAATATATGAGGTTGAAAGAAGCCAGCTGAAACTCAAGTCTTAACTGAGTTTGTCTTTGAAAGGTAATAAAACAGATTCCCCAAATGCCGCTTCATGTTACCACAGCACATTAGTCTTTTTAATGCAACCACTTCACTATTATTATGCAGGCACCAAATCACACTGCATCTCGTAATACCTGTTTCAAGATTCGGGCAATGGATCCTTGATCCATTTTGCTAGAGACTGCATCCTTCCTTAATCTTGCAGCTACAGTCCCAAGATAATCAAGTGATGCCACCCGCAAAGCCATTTCTGTAGACTTGTTACTGAATTGATGAACCTAGTAAAAACATGATAAAATGTTATCCACTTATTTGTGTTTGTGGGATCCACTTATTTGTGTTTGTGTGTGTGTTACTTGATCTTACTTGGATACTAAAATAATAACACAGAGTGTATAAATTATTTAATTTACAATAGCCACATACAGAATATTTTAATATCTTTTTCTTTTTCATTGGGCCCTTCCCTGAACCTACTTCAGAGATGTTATTGAAAATTTTGATTGAACTATTTATCCTACATAGAATAATATGATACTTAATGCATGCTTATCCTGCACCAGTCAAACATACTTTATGCATGACATACACCATTGAAACATAAATTCAGTTAAGCTAACCTGGAACACATCTATACATATACAATATCTGTGCTACTGTCCAGGAACAGGTCTATAAACTGCTTTAGTCCTCAAATACCATAGTGTAACCCATGAAATTCACACATTACACATGCATTAATGCACTGAATTTCTTTACTATAAATCATAGCATTCTCCAAGTTAATGTATGATACTTATTAGAAGACTAAACTACAGAATAATCCGTTCTGGTGTTTGGTACTGAACAATCAGCTATGGGGAAAAAACCAGTGTGAACAGCTACAGCAATCAGGATGGTTTTCTCCAACATTAATTTTTGCAGGTTTTAAATGTATGAAATACTTCCATAGACAGAAGAAGTAAGTGACATCCAGTGAGCAACATAGTGATCAATGAATTGTTTTTTCAAATCACATCAATCTTCCAAACTAAATTTCAGTATCTGTATGCAAATTACCATATTTACCTGATTCCAAATACAGTTTTTCCCCCCCCACTTAACATGGAATTTTTCCCCACTTAACATGGAAATGAGTATGAGCTGGCAGAAGGACAAGCAGTTACTGCAGCTCTGGCTCTAGTCCTGCTCTGACCCAGTGTTGGGGCAGGAACTGCAACTGCTTCCTGCACCCCTAATACCTCTGCCTCACTGCCCCCCTGCAACTTCTGCTCTACTACCTGACACCACTGCAGCAAGTCCAGACCAAATTGCCACCACTGCTGCTACAGGGCCAGGCTGGGGCTAGAGCAAACATACTCTGTGCCCTGGGCAGCAATGGAAACAGCCTGCTGGAGCAAGGGTAAACAAAGGTGGGGGAAGGACCCCACTGTTACAGAATATATTGACCTGGTTAAGCAGAAAGTTAATTATGCAACATGTACTATACACAAACATTCAAAGATGTGATCCTATCATGTAAGTCAAAATAACCAGTCTTCCTTTATGATGAAGAGAGCACTATAATGATTTTGCAGTGGTTTCTTACCAACAGTCTTCCTAATAAGCTGAGGAGCAATTCAGCTGCTGGCCACTCTGGTTTGTTGACTGTAGAAAGAAGATCTTGAATAAAGTTCTCAAACAGTGGCCTGTAATCCTCCTCCCCTTGCTTACTACCACACCTGTTTAAAAGAAAGCAATTAAAATGTTATTTTAGCTATATATTTTATATTATGGTTTCATGATACAAAATGTAAACATAGCTAATCAAAAAACAGTTTTCTATTATCCTAAAAAACAGAACAGAACTGAAATATCAATATAAAGAATCATCCTCAACTAGGCAGGACAAGTGAAGATAGGCCTTCTTAATGTTCCACACCACATTAAAAAAGATATATATTTATGGTCTGCACAGAAAGAATGGACATCAGATTCTGTAGTTCAGAGGTCGGCAACCCCCAGCACATATGCCGAGCATGGCCCATGAGGCCATTTTCCTCGGTACGCATTGGGGCTGGGGCTGGGAGGCAGCAGCTGTTTGCAGCCTCCCGGTTGCAGCCAGCCCTGGCCCTGGGTAGCTGCTGCCAGCTGGGCTGGGGGCAGGGGCTTTGGACGAGGGGCTGCTTTTCTCCTGTGCTCAGCACCAGCTTGTAACCCACCCCCACTGCCAGCCTGGGCCCCACATAGCTCCAGGCTCACCTGTTGGAGCTGCACTGTGGCAGCAGCAGCTGCAGCTCCCCTGCTTGCCACACCAGACAGCGTTTGCTGGTGCTGCCTGCCTGAAGCTTGTGCGCTGGAATTAATGAATTAAAGTAATGCAAATTCTACTTATAAGGAGAAAATTTCACAAACTATCTGATTACATCTTCATTTTTCTCTCTGAAAGTTTCCTCTAAAATTTTGCCACTCTAAATGTCAAATTACAGTTTATAATGGGGACTGAGAGCTAAGACTGCAATTACAAACTAAACGTAACTACACTCAACTAAAAATATGATTCTACTCACTTCTTAAGAAAAATGGAAAGGAAGTTCTGGGCAGTTCTCATAGCTGTTTCGTAGGAGTTAGTTATAAGGACATCCTGATCCACCTAAAAACAAGCAAAATCAGTTTGTCTAACATACAATAACATGAAAGCATTACTTCCAAATCACCATTTTCAGTTCTGCAAGCACTTACAGAAGACAATACACTACTTGGTGGATAACTGTCAGAAAATATTACTTACACACACATATAATAATGAACTCACACATTTATGTATGCAAATACATGTACATATTCTTCTATGGAACAAGTTTGTATCTCTTTAAAAGGTGTCTTACTTTTTTGTTTGACTCCTCTTCTGAATTTGAATCTTTTTCTGCTGATGGTAGGTGCACAACGCATTGAATAAGTTGCAGAACAAGTGCAGTCACCATTTGAATATACATAGGCTCCCCATCAACATCACTACTGTTTAATCTGTTGATGAGAATAAACAGTGTACTCTTACTAATTCATGACCATCGTGTACAGTGCACATTGCAGACATTTTGAGCTGATAATTTTCATTATCACCATCATCGTTATCTATTATTATTTTAGCGCTCTTATATTTTTTATTCAAACATTGTAGAAGAAATACCCTATTTACTTGACTACAAGATAAGGTCTCTTTCCCCAGTCAGCAAGGGTGGGGGGAAAGCCCCTCGTCTTATATTCACAGACAAACTTCATTTAATACATTTTCTATCATTAAACTACTGCAGCATGTACTCAGTAATGGAAGCCAACTATGAAGTTGACTAAATGCAGCCAACACTGAGCATGTCTGTAAAGTCCATGCTGGGCAAACATATTGATAGTGCAGTGCATCTAAATAAGATAGATGGTAGTATACACTGTGCTCAGTCCCCAACTCTTTTTTAAGTCCTAGTGAGCCATTACACTAAATTTATTTTGACTTCCTCTTCACTCCCACAGCTCAGCTGCACCTTTCTTTCACATTTCCAATGATTCCTGTTTCTTCATTAGCCTTCAATGTCTGGTAAACATCACCAAATGGGGACTCAGACAGCTCACCAAGAATCCCTCTGTCACCTCCTCTCATCCTGGTGCATATGATTTGTGTGGCCCTCCCCCTGATCACATAAGGCAGATCAGACTGCCCTGTACCTCATCTACCCATAAATTTTTGGAGGATTTCAGGACTCAGGACAAGAACACCTGGTTCCAGTCACATGGGTGGCTAATTAGTACATGGATCCTTCGGAGTATCTGGAATAAACACACACACTTAGCAATGCTGAGCTGTGGGATCACTTGGCTTAAAACACTGTTGACTGCTGAGGCCCAGCTCAATAAATTATATGATAAATCATGAGCATTTTGGCTGTGCACTAATATCATGCATAGTTTGTATTACATATAAGTACGTACAAAAGTGTTGCTTAGAAGCGTACTCATGGATTACTTATGCTAAAACTTGCAGTAGTTTCCAAAAAATTAAAATACATTAATTCAGGATGAACTATGTCTAGGTACCTACCTACAGTAATATACAAATTACTACAGGCATATTTATTTCAAAATCAGTGTTTTCAAAATTTGCCCCTCACTTCCATGTACTCAAAGGAAGCAGGGCCTGATGAGAAAGGGCTGCAGGGGGAAGAAGCTGGAAAGGGGACAGAGGGGCAACCTCCACAAAAATTTATTTTCCATGCTGTAGCAGTGGGAGGGGGACATGTTCAATACAACCTCTAATAATTAGATATTATACATGGAGAATTATAACACATTCATACATTTTCCATATATAGAATCAAATTATTGGGGGTCACCTTATAATCAGGGTCTTATATTCAAGTAAATATGGTAACATACAAAAACTAAATTAGATGTTTCACAATTTAAGGAAAAACATTTTGAAGGTTGTCTTTGGGTACAGAAAAACAGAATAAAAAAACATGCTAATGTTTCTTTGAAGAGTAATCAGTTCTTATGAAATATAGGCCCATTTAAAGACGCGAGGAAAATTACTGGATGATATAATTTGATCAAAGGTTGTGTCTCTACTCATCTTCTCTTTCTATACAATGCTGCATTTCAATCCTAGAGCTAAATATGTGATACTAGCCCATTCTGTAACAGAAGTCAAGCCAGAAGCAATTAGATATGCTGCATGAGTAAAAAAGCTCAAAACAAGACAGATGAATTGAATCAGTTGCACACTGTTATTTGAACCCCAACAGGACATACATATCAGTACCTATATATCAAAATATAATAATTCTACATAAATATGCTTTATATGAAATACCTGCATACTAAAATACTACTGCTATTATAATGCCACACCAGTTTCCTTCATGGCAGAAAAACATAATTTTCAATGTGCTAAATGCTTAGTTATTTATTACTTGACTCCTGGTTAGTTTCACTATCGTTATATTAAGTGTAAAAAGTAACCATGATCTGGATTGTTCCCTTTGTTTTTTGACATGTGCAGGAACCTTCTAAATATCTCAGTGATTATCAATTAGGGTACTGTACAATATTTGCACTGTTATGTATGCAAATATCTGCACCAGGGTGTCAAACATCTCCAGCTCCAGCTGCAGCTCCATGGAGCCCCTTAATCTAGTTTTTAGTACTGTCTCTCTTGCTGTGCCAGACCATCCCTTTAGTGTCTAGGATGCATGCTGCTTTCAGTGCTCGCTGGACTGGGTCCCATGTTACGCTGCCCACTGCACTTGCTAGAACTGGGTCCTGGGTTGTGCTTCTTGTGGTGCTTGCTTGAGCTGGTCTGGGGCTGCACTGCACACTGTGCCCTCTTAGGCCAGCATACCAGACTGGCCTGGGTTGGTGCTGCCTGTGCAGGATCAGACAGAGGGGGAAGGGGGCGTGGAGGGTTAGGTCCCATGGGCCTGATTCAGTCTGTAGACCAGCCTTCAGTCTAACCACTTTGTGAAACATTGCTCTATCATCTATCCAGTAGGGAAGGGGGATACAATGCATGACACTACTTCTTGGAGTCTGAGCTTTCACCTCTTTGCATCTGGAATCCATCATGGGAGTAACAGGGACAGAAACTGGGTGGACACCAGAGGGGTAACAGATGCACATCATTTACTCTTTAGTCCTGGTCAAGCTTTTCTGAAAAGATAATAGTCTGGAGTGGGGGCAGTACCAGCTTTTATACGCCCCATACGGTGGCAATTTCAGCAAAAAGATGCCTCTTCACAGAACTGAGCCAAGCTGCTGCAGATTTCAGGAGAGAGACAAGACAGATAGAGAGTCTCCATACAAGCACCTTACCCTCCCAGGAATCTGCCTTATTTGAGGAATATATCCTCAGCCTTTTGTATGGAAAGTTAATCCCCTTCCTCCTAAAGAGACAATGTGGTAACCACTCTCTGAGGGTTCAGTCACTCCTTTCCTCTTTGGTATTCACCCAGTTTTCTGTCCCTGTTACCCTATGATGGATCCCAGATGCAAAGACCCTGTAGTTCAGACTCCAAGGAAGAGTGTCATGGATTGTATTCCCTCTTCCCTCCTAGAAGATGGGAAATGTGGAAGGTTCCAAAAAGGAACAATCCTGATGGCATATCCAACATAGTATACAGATTTTCTACCAGAATTAGAACAATATTTCAACAGTACAGGGAATGAAATGGTTCCACATACCCAGAAGGAACATGATAAAAGATATACAAATATTGTTTTTCAAGTTGGAAATTCTGTTTACTTGCGTTTCTAGGTGGAAATCTAATGGCATTTTTGTGAGCATTTATAACCATCTTTTTGAAACTCACATAAATAATTATATGAGAATTAGCACTATCTGTAATGTAAACAGGAAAAATGCAGACCATTATTATAAGACTGTTTGATGCACCTCTGTTTCACTTTGCTGTCTGTGAAAAGTTTTTTAAGACAAATCAAGCAAGCAATTCTGCAAGCATAAATCTCTAAGAAAGTACTACAACTTGCAAAACTGCAGGTCCTTTAAAGATCATTAATAGACACCATAAAGTCTGTAACTTAAAATGCCATCATGTCCCAAACATTCATTACCTGAAATTTCTCAAACTTCTCTTGCTGGTTGGTAGTCTTGCAAGTGAAGTGAAAATTTCTTCCAGTATCAATTGTCTATGTTTTTCATACCTTGAGAAAACCTGTTTAACAGTACAGGATTTAAAAATATGTATTACCGATCATGTTTTGCAGAACACAAAATAAATGTATACCACATGTATACAAGTGACCATGTTTTTGGAAACCAACAGTTCTTCATAAAATTATTCGCTACATTTCCCTCTTAAGTCATACAGATACAGCTTCCTAAACTATACTGTATTATCACCAATAATGAAAAAGTTGTATAGAGAGTTATGCCAAATGTAAACAATAGTGGTGTAAACTACATTGAAAGTCTGAAAAGTACAGGGTCATTTTTTCTGTGCCTTTAATGTATGGCCATAATATGATGTGGAACATTGTATCTTTTACATGTTCTGAGAAATCTGTTCCATTTAATGTCTTAAGCTTTGGTGCTTGGCTCATTTGTAGTAAGGTCAAAGTTGTGCAATTTATCATTTTTTGTTTAAAAAAATATTGCCTTTATACAGTGAATATACTCTCCCTGCAAAGGAAGATAAAGTGTGAAACATGTATGCTTCTTAAAGAGCAAACATTCTGAGATGATTTTTCCAATTTAAAAATATATTTTTAAACGTTATGTTTTCAACCCATAAATTTTACATCATGGATTTTCCCTCACTCATATTTTCCAAGGAAAATATAACAAGTAAAAGAATTACTAGCTAGTCCAGCAACTTATCCTACTGCATACACGCAAACCACAGTGATCCAAAATAAAAAAACCCCAATCCCTACAAATACATTAAGGCAAAACATATTGCTATTATTCCTTTGAGAACTGAAGACAGAGTAGGAGACAGGGCAATTTTTTCTTATTAATATTTTTAAAAGATAGTGCACCACTTAACCAAGATAAAAAACACAACAGCTTTTAATTTTGTTTTGTAATATAAAATCTAAGGCACGTGTCTGCACTGGTACAGAGATAAGATGGAGGGCCTAACAGCTATATCCTTTATATAAGCTTTATTTTTAAAACTCTAAGGAAGCCTAATCTTAAAATTTGTTCAGAAATTAAAAAGAACTTACTGCAGTCACTAGTTTGATGGCGCATAACTGGAGTTCACTGACATTTTCTACAAAAAAAGGTGTTATCCCCATTGATGATACCTGTCAACAGTAATAAATTACTATAAATACATATTCTTTCTGATAAATTAATATTTTAAGCTGTTTATTTCCCAGGTAAATTCTATTTTTCCCCACTCTGCAATTAAAGGACACATTTTATAATATTATTTTGAATTTTTAATCTTAATTTTATGAGTATAATGAAGATCTAATCAAATCAAATGTTTATTCTGTTTAAAGTTGGCTTATAAAATATGTAGTCCAGTTACTATTAATATTACATATTTTAAATCACTAACAATATAATTTAAATAATTAAGTGATTACCTAAATTGCATCAGGTTTACATTTAATGTTATTCCCTGAGAGTCAAATATTTGAATCATTTTGTAAAACAACAATACATTTTCAACAGGAAATTCTTCCATTTTAACTTGCCTGAAGTATAGTTGTATCAGTGAGGAGTTGTATCTCTAGCAACTCTGACAAACTGCTAACAATGTCACAAACTTTGTTATAAAGCATCACAATAACCCTCTGTTTGTGGGTGGAACACTTGGCACGCTTTGCTTTTGAACTTAACACACCTCCTAGAAAATAATAAAATAAACACAATGTTTTGTTTTCCATTTCTTCAGTTACTTTTCAGTCAACATTAGGAATAGGAAAGTTCTTAAAACAGCCTTTAAGAAACCAACTTTTTTCATTTTATTAACATAAATGCTAAAGAACAAAAATAATCTTGTTTAAAAGTATGAATTTGGAAAACAAGGACTTCCCACTGCAGATAATTTATTATAATAGTAGTAGATTTTAGAAACAAGATCTTTAAGGAGGTCCCTAAATTTAGAAAGTTACATGCATCATGTATGTGGTCAAGTGGTCTGATTTTCAAAAGTGTAGACCATCAAGTAGTTCTCCCTTAAATAAATGGAAGTTGACAAATATTCTGGGATTAAGAGAAGCAGACTCCTTAATTCATGGACACAACAAACACAGGTGCCAGCCTTAAACACAAACTATAAAAAAATCTTAGCCCAGATACCTAATTTCTGCTTTTGAGAATTTTTTGATAGTCCTTTGTTACTGCTTGGGTCACAGGAAGATGGGTATCCACCCTCTTATTTTGAACTAAATTTGTCTTCCACAAATAAGAAGCACCTGCTTTATGCCATACTAGAAAGGATTGACTCGGAACCTCTCATATTTGTATCATTATACTAACCACCATGAGGATCCACCCTGTAAACAGGATCATACTGAGGATAAAGTGTGTTCTGCAGATGAAATTTAGTGTACTGAATAACTCTTTCTATTACATCCTCAATATATACAGCTTTAGGCATATTGGGTGATGTCATAATGTTGATAGCTGTAAGGCAAGCATCAGCAGATTTTGTGACTCTCTCCATAATAAGATCTCTCCACAATCTTTCCTCATCTTCAGTGTCATTGTTCTACAAAAGGGGGAAAAAGAAAGTTTGAATGAACTAATTTTTGAATGAACTAATAGTTTGAATGAACTATTTATAAAAAAAAGAATGCATTTAGAAACAAAATTAAATTTGACTGTTTAATATTATATGGCAGATTGCTTAACCTTACTAAAAAAAAATATAAGAGCAAATTTATATTATTATAAATATACTAAATGATGTATGATCTATATAATCAGAGTACTGTCCCAATTTTATAAATGTATGTTCCATTTTGTTACTGAAAATTACAATTAATACTGATAATGCCTCCCTAAATTACTGGTAGTGTTAGTGTGATGTAAATATAACAGTCCAGGAATTATGCAAAAGGCAAGGATTTTTTTGAGAGATATCTTTTATTGGACCAACTGTATAGTTGGAATAGAATTAGCCAAGATTCTGAATGCAAGACCTGATGAAGAATGTCCTGCATTTGAAAGCTTTTCTAACTCATTCCTAACTATAGAGTTGGTCCAATAGAAGATATCACTCTGTGAAATCCTTGCCTCTTATTTAAATTAACCTAAGGTATCAAGGACAAAGTCACCTTGAGAGGCATAAAGTTTATTATTTCAAGGCTAATATGGAAAGAGATTTCTCTATTCACTAACAAAGACTGGACTACCTCAAGGAAAAATTCTATCCCGATATAATAATTCCTTGTTTTGGCTTTGACCAATTCCTATTTTCACCACTGGATGGAACTCTAATGCAGAAAGACTTTTGCAAGCCACATGGAAATCATGAGGATAATCTTGGCAGACAAGGCTCTTTGGGTGAATCCGATATCTTTTATTAGACCAACTTAAATAGTTAGAAAACAATTTTTCAGCAAGCTTTTGGGTTCAAAAACGTAAATAAAAGATATCAGATTCACCCAAAGAACCTCCTCTGCCTATGTCCTTAGGCCAACACAGCTATAACTTATACCTCTGTAACTGAGGATAATCTTTGCTTTCTACCTTTTGAACCTTCTTTGAACATACAGAATTGAATAGGCTTAATATTACATTTCTCTGATTCATCTATTTAGATTAAGTTCAAGACAGGGTATACACACAGGGTATAGCACAACGGTCATAAACCTGACTCGGACCACTAGATGAGCAATTCTCTACCACAGTGATGCAGCTCCCCAGGGTGTCCAAAGGTGACTTGGTGCCTGGTCCCTGTGCCAGGACGTAAACAATTGCTTCTCCTCTGTCCCATTGCCAAGCACCTCAGCATGCCACAGACAAATAGTGCCTACAGCTGTTCCCCACATCCTGGCACATGCAGGCAAGTATGCATATGTAGGGCCACTGGGCTGTACTGTTTCCCCCCTGCACCTTCCTCCCACACTCCTGATGTCAGCGGAAGGGGCTACAGTTCCATGTAGCGCTGGTTGCTGGTATTAGAAAGTCACTGGACGAGCAGCCTTAGTGGCAGAAATAGCTCCTTGCTCTCAAGGAAGAGAGCAGACAGTGGAAAAGTAGGGTGTATTAGGGTGATGTCCTGCCCCGCCTCCACCCGCTAGTAGGTCAATAAGTTAATTTAAAAGTGAAGCTGTTATAATGAAAATCTTGTGCTTATGTGCCTTAAACTGTAAAAAGGAGAAAGAGAAATCTCACTTGCCTCAGGTGGTAGAAAATAACTGCAAAAAAGCTTTGCTTTGTTCCTGGCATACTTAAAGTTTTATTGACATATATCAAAGTTATTCCAGTTACTAGTTATGCAGGCATTAAGGAAACTCTCAGGTGTACAGCAATACGTTAAAACTAAAACCAGTAAAAATACAAATATACCACTCTGATTTTTATATTTCATAAAAAAAGAACACAATATAAAAACAATGTAATTAAGCAAGTATTAGCTACTACTTATTGAACTGCATAAGAAAGATTTGGAAAATTACAACAACCCTTCAAATCTGATACTTTATTAATTATATGCTGATCAAAGCAGAAGTCACAATTATAAATGAGACTTTGGAACTATGAACAAACAAGATTAAAAATAACAGTAACATTTCTAATATCATAGCAATGCCAATGAATATGATTTGAAACTTACATGATTTAGTAATGTTGAAAGCTTCGAGCCATCTTGAATATTCTTTTCCAAGATGTTCAGGACTTTCACTGTTTTATCTGTTGACAGCTAAAATAGGAAAATAAGAAAACACACTTTTGTAAATCAACTGAAAAAGTATGAGCAAATTATCCGCAGATGGTACAGAAAAGTGTGTACACAGAAAACAGCACATTAGATAATTCTGCTGTTAAAGGGCAGATTTGTAAGCATGTTGGGACAGGGACTCAGCCTAGATTTGTTCAGTTTTCAGCAGAATGAGTCCATGATATTGATTAAGCTGATAAAGCGAAACATTAGGCAAAATATAATGCTAATAAAAAACAAGAACATTCTTTTAGCCTTTTTTATACAACACAGGACAAGGTATTAGGAATATCTACGTAGCTTATCATTTGAGATGCAATTATTAAAAACTTGAACAAACCTTAGTATGAAATCAGTTTTCACTTTGAAATCAGTTTTAGAATACGAATTCACTGGATTTTTCTAAATGTAATTTCAAGCACCTGAGTTGTATTTTATGTTTAATTGGAACACTTCTCATAAAAATGTTCCAGATTATATTTTCCAACAAGCAGAACCCTAGGATATATTTTTCTGTGTATGGTAGTGTTGGTACTAAAAAAATCAGAATTTACCAAAGCTAACTATTAACAATAAAACCTGTGTAGCTGGAGAAAGTCTTGCTTTGTCTAAATCTTAGGTTTACTGACAAACACAAATATAATTTCATCAGCTTTGGTGTACATGAGCTTTATTCTCAACCTAGTTATTAACCTCTGAAGAAGGAATATGATGAGCAAAAGTAGCCTTAAGAAGCCTACTGATATTCTATAAAACTTAATGCCATGAAATTAGAGGAGCATTCTGGGTCATGTAAGAACTGGAATTACTGGGACAACTGTAAAGAGTAAGATTTAGGGAAATGTAGGTCTGAAATGACTTTAAGGAGCACATGACCACAGATAAGTTTTGAAAGAGCCACTGTTGTTGTTGTCTGGGTGCATCGACACATGAAATTAAGGTGGAACAATAAACTCTAATGCATGCAGCTTGCACTAGAGTTGACTCCTCCTGGTACAGTGTCTACATGTGTGCCTGGGATCGCAGCACTTTGAGCTAGGGCAAAGCAGCCCTGGACTGGCAGTCAGCCCCAAACTCTGGGATTGGGCAGCGGAGAGGCTGGCTGTGGCACAAGGGGGCTGAAGTGTGGGGCTAGGCAGCAGGCAGCCTCTGCACTTTAGCACCCTTGTGCCCCAGCCAGCCCATCACCCTCTCTACACGTGCATTTTAGTGCACATAAGTACTCTTCTGTAAGACAGCACTGGGGGAGTACTATCTTATGGTAAAGTTAATTAATTTACTGTGCCCTAATACTGGCGCACATGTAGATGGTGATGCTTTACTGATGACCTAATTAGTCTACTCTGCAGTAAAGTGCACATGTAGATGCATTCTGTATGAAACAGAAAGTGAGGTCTAGACAGACTTGTAGAGAAGCAAAGGCTGAGGCATGGGAATATCAGGGGAGAAGCACTTAGCCCAGAAAAGAGGGAGCTGGGAAGGGTGATAAACTGAGGAAAAGGTCAGAAAGGTGGCTACACAGAATCCTGGAAAGGGGTTTCCATAGTAAAGAATCCAGAGGCTTCATAAGAAGTGATCCTGAAAGAGAGAGAGAGAGAGAGACTTGGAAAAGGGCTGAATTTGACAACAGACTGCCCAGAGCCTTGGGTCTCTGGACCAGATGCTCAGAATAGAAGAATGGAGGCTTTAAAAATCTGACATCCTGCATCAAATAGGACAAACCCTGAAAAACAGGAGGGCGTGAAAAGGAAACCACAGGCTATCAGTAGCACAGATGCTGTGTTCCCCTCCTGGGCTGCACACTATTTACAATAAAAGGGACGTAAGGCTACTAAGATTGGAGGAAGGGCAATCTGATGAGATGCTGGATGGAAGTCTACTATTTTCCTAATAAACAGCTGACTTGCTGTGGAAGAGATCGCTGACTGTGTCCTATCTAACTCACCACTACGCAGCGCAGCAGTAAATACTCAAGACTAACACCTGAAGCAAGAGGAACTGAGACAGACATTACTGAAAATTTATAGAGGAATGCTTTTCATATATTTCACATGAAACCCTTTTGTACATTTAAAAAGATCATACCTTGTCCATAATGCCCATTGCCTTAATTTTCGCGGATTCACTACCCAGTTCGTTAAGCTGATGTTTTCCCAGCAGCAACTCCTGTGGAATCTCATCATCATCACCTTAAAAAGATCGCATCACATTTTCTAAGGTTTGAAAACATGTAAGCAGTATTTTTCATTCATGATTTTTAAAAATATGTACCTAACATATGGCTACTAAAGAACTGACCTGGCTTTCAATGTGCAGTGCCTAACAACTTGCATTAACTTACTAAAGCTGCTGCCACTTTAGTAGTATTTAAAAAATAGTTTACCTAGGTGTACAAATATGGATTTAAGAGTCTAATTTAAAAATAATTTTATAAAAACTCTAGGCTTTTTAAGAAGGTATAAACTTTTAAAAGGTGTAATTAAATAGCCAGTGATAACGAATAGGTTTATTTTACTTATCAGAGTACTGATTTACTTCAAACAAAGCAAAACTAAAGAAATACAGGTATAATGCTACATTAAATGATTTAGAGAAAAATAAAATTAAAATTCCATAAGAATCTTCCAAATATTTAATTGCCTAAGGCTATAACTAAAGCTGAGCAGGAAAGAGTATTCCCAATCCCCTGAGAATTTATAATCTTGAAAAATGTTACCGAAGCAAGACAAAAATATCAATTTATTGCGAGTCAGTAATTGGCGGGAGGAGAAATCAGACCGGGTACCTCAAAACATAGTAATTTAATTCTGACTTTTAAAACAGAAAATAGAAAAGTTGCTTCACAAGTGTTGAAATGTGAATGTTTAAAAAATGAAAAACTTTCTAATCTGCAGCACTGGGATAAACTTTCTCTTTCCCAAATACAGTGTTTACTTGAATCTAAAACGAGGTTTGTTCTCACAGGATTGGGGGGGGGGGGGAAGGGAGGGAGGGAAATGACACCTCATCTTGGATTCAAGTACTAGCCCAGGGCAGACAGCAGTTCAGCTCCAGTTTTGGCCCCAGGTTCAGGGCTGAAGTGGAGCTGAGCCACTGCTGCCCCAGGCCAGAATGGTTTATTGGGAGAGCGCATGTGGCCAAGGGGGAAGCTTACAACCCATCCTGACTTCCTACATTGAACACCTTCAAGAGTAAATTGGATGCTTATCTTGCTGGGATCCTATGACCCCAGCTGACTTCCTGCCCTTTGGGCAGGGGGCTGGACTCGATGATCTCCCGAGGTCCCTTCCAGCCCTAATGTCTATGAAATCTATGGAAATCCCTTGCCCCCTGTCCCTAATACCTGCTCCCCACAGCTGCCCCTTCCCCTCTTACCTTCTGCTCCAACTCTAGTTCCTCCCACCCCAGCCCAGCTGGGTGCTACTGCCATTTTTCCTTAGTAGGCTGGATTGAGGCCCCTGCTGCTGACTGCCCCAGAGACAGAGAGCAGAGCTTTACCAGAAGACAGGTGTGTGGGGAGGAGGGGTACAGGTGGTAGGGGCCTGGGACAGGCAGGAGGGACAGGGAGTGTGGAGGGAAGGCAGGCTTCAGGAGCCAACAGGAGATATAGGACACGCTGCAAAGGGGGCAGGAGGTAGGCAGCAGAATCAGGCATAGGGAGGCAAGGGGCAGGGGAGTCAGGCACAGGCATGGGTCAGTCAGCAAGGGAGCTGGCAGAAGGGGGTGCATGTTAGGGAGAGTAAGAGGCAAGGGATGGGGGTCTGGCTCCTCACCTCTGCTGCTGCTTTCTCTGCTGCAGCAGTGCTGGGAGGCAAATTTAGGATGACCTTCCACTAATAAGACTCCATAGGTGGAAACATATTACAAACATATTATTTTCCATGTATACACTAACTAGTGGGGGGGAGTTGTCCTAAATTTGAAGTCCTTTTGGATTTGAGTAAATATGGTAGGCTCCATTCCAATTAATTATTTTCAAAAATGAAAAATGATGGGAGAAAATTCCTAGTTATAATTCCTTCAATAATCCCCAAACCTGCTAATTCTGTTCACAGGCTGCAGAACTAATAAGATTTGTTTATTTGTTTGCATAAATATATGAACAGGAATAGACCTAGAACATTATCTACCATATAAATATGTCATTACTAAAGTAGTACTGTAAAAAACAACTATGTAACAAATATTGGGTTCAAGCCAGTTTCAAGGGGCAGAGAGATTTCTGAGACAAATCTCACAAATTTCCAATCAGAGGTATTCTCTCAAAACTGTAGTTCCTTCCCTGGGGTGCCCCAAGAGTCTTTTAAAGGTACCACACAATACTGGCACTGTTAGGTGTGAAAAAACCTACATATAATTCACAAGATAAACCCAGGCATTTCAAACAGGAATGCACAGTGTCAGAAACAGTGTGATCTGTTGTATTCTGAGTTCTCTGCAACAGAAAAATTGTTATATTTTTCTGTAATCAAAAAAATAAGTGAAAGCTAGTTCAGAGTTGCATTTTCTGAAGGATGTCTTGCATCTAACAGTCCTAAACCAGTGGTATTCAACCACCAGCCAGCAAAGCCATGTCAGAGAGCCCACAGGGCTCCCCATGAAAATCTGGCAGCGGGGAGCAAGAGCAGCATCAATTGTTCCCAGAGTTACAAGAAGTAACACTGCCACTGCTCTCCCACCACCAAATTTCTGGAACTCTGGGCAGCTCTGCAATCTGGATGACATGACTGTGCACTTCAGCTGGTGCTGGTATGTGGTCACATGATAGCCAGATCTGGTGCACAAGTTCATACCCACTGGCTGACCCTGAATGTGGGATCCAGCTTGCAAACTGGCTCTGTGCTATTCGTCCAGCCTGCTGGGTTAAAGAGGCTGAGTGCCACTGTCCTAAACACTCTGAAATGACTTCAAATCCTCACTACTGTTGACCCATCCACACATGCTATATTACATAGCTGTCATCCACATAGGAACCTTATTTGCAGTGTGATGCCCCCAAGATGGGTAGTTGCTGGTAGCAAGGACTGAACCTGTGATCTATGGATCTAAAAATACAGGGCCTCTACTGCCTGAGCTAATCAAGCATAACCTAGCCACCTAGGGGCCATCACATACACAAACCTTCTTATGGCCCAGGCAGGATTATAATCCTTCCCAATTTAATAGGAAAGGATATATCTGTTCCATGACTGCCCTGAGTCTTGCAAGGAACAGTAATTGAAGGAAAAAGAAGAAACTTAACAAAGATGGCAATCAAAAAGAAGAAAGAAGACATGCTTTAGTGTCTATAGCAGAGGCAATAAAGGTGCAAAGAAGGGATTCTGACAAAATACCACAATGCAAAATATCTAAAAAACAGCAGTTGACAAATTTTAGACACATTACCAAAGGCAGTAAAATCCATGTCTTCCAAATTTTCCAAAATATTTTCAATTGAAGCAGTAAACCGTTTAAAAGTTGAAGAATCCATCATTTCTGGTGGGACAAAAGCAAAGCATATGTAGCTATGCTATATACAAAATATATCATAAAAACTGAAGAATGAAAACAAATGGAAACCTAAAAAACTACTTACCTTCAGGGGTTAATTTAGGTTCATAAGCTTTCCTTTTCTTTTGCTTTTCTTTTTTCTTCATTTTTCTAGCCACTAATAAACAAATAAAGAGTAAGCAAAGAAATGCACAAATACTTTTGTTAAGTTTCTCGAAGTGTACCGAAAAGGTGGATAAATACTTGTTTAAAATGAAATATACTGTTTAGACTGGCCTATTGACATTTGCTACATTTATATCAGCAGAAGCATACACAATTTGTAATTATATTTAAACTACAACTTAACCTGTGAGTAGTAAACTAGGAATTTGGAGGAAAATACTTTAACACAGATACGTTACCTTCACTGAGGCTAGGAGGAGGAGAATAATCATCCATGTCTGAGTCTTCTGGACTGCGATTGCGATAGCGACTACCACCAGAAGTCCTTCGTCCTTCGTGATAATGACCACTCCTCCTATGATCACCCGAACTTCTTCTATCATGCTCTTCGTACTCCCAGGCTTTATCATCATCTCTGTCCTTTTTATGTCTTTTCCGAGAAGCTAGAAATAATGCGTGTTCTCATTGAGAATCGTGACGGTCCACATTTTTTACTTGTGAGAATGGCTAGATTTTGTTACTATGTTTACAAAAAGTAAGCAAAATTCTACTGCACAATTATTACATATGCAAGTTTTCATTATAGACCCATAATAATAAAATGTCACACTTGAATTGTGTTTTTTAAATAATTTTTTGAACAACATATCCATTCCTAAATTTGGCAAAGCTAGGTAACTAAGTCCCGCTTTTGAAAATTATCTAGGCATTTGCAATCTTCCAACTTGAGAACTTCTCATAATACCTAATGCTGAAAATAACAGCATCCTGGTAAGTGTCCTTTATTTCACCCGACTGGAGGAACCAATGTGTGTTTTTTTCTGAGAAATGAATCTCATGATGATTTAACATCCTCAGAACTTTCTGAATCTAGTTTGTTCAGTTTACTAGTTTGCATGCATTTTTTCTGGCTTTGTGCATATAAGTGCTAAATTTGTCCCCTGAATATGCATGATTAGGATAAAAAGTTCTACAGGTAAAATTCTGCCTTTGGTTACATCAGTGTATACTGACTTATCTTGTTTTCATTTACATTACATTACATTGTCAGAATATGTGCGCTAACAAGTAATTAATGAATAATTTTGTCAAAGCTACTCTGAGCCTAAAAGAAGCCAAGCCCCAATAGAAAAGAATACAATTATGTCACTCATTCACAGTTGCGTTAGCTCTGTAAGGCTAATAAGTGGAATTCAGGAACCTCCATACTGGATCATGTTACTGGTCCATTTAGTCCTACATACTGGCTAACAGTACCAGTACCAGAGACTTCAGAGAAAAATGCAAAAATGCCGTGGTTTAAGTTGATTTAAACCTAAAGCACAAACTACCTTCTTAAGCAAGAATTCTGAAATATTATCACACAGTGTATGAAAAAAAATAGTTTTGACGTTCTTACTGTTTAAATTCACTGAATGACTCTTTGTTCACCTTTAACAACACTGAGAACAGTCTACCTCCTCTACACCATTCATTCTTTCATGCACTTTTATCATACCCCCTCTAACGCAACTACTTTGTAAGGAAAATCTCTATTTTCTATTTCTTTCTCCTAATAGAGTTTTTCCACATTGTTGATCAAACTTTTCAATTTTTTTCTTAACCATCGTAAGATCTGCAATATCCTTTTTTTTTTAATGGATTAACCAGAACCATAGATGGTATTCTTAGAAAAAGCTACACCACTGCTTTATAAATCTTCTTATTGCTTATGCAACTTATCTTATTGTAGGGCTAGTCCGGGTTGTGCAGGGCCAGGGTTGGTTTCAGTGTTAGGAGAGGCCTTGTGTGCTGGATCCATGGGCCCTGATAAGTTTAACACCTCCAATTTAGTTAATTTAGATCTCTGGAGTTCTTTGGTTCTCTCTCACTAACAAGTAACGTTGTATCAATTATTATAATTTTGTTACTTTATTAATTACCTATTGCTCCCTGTTCCAGATTATCAATATAACAAACAATAAGCCTTGTAATATGGAACTTTAAGGCAAGTCACTTTTAACCCTACGCCTTAAGGAAGATTAATAGTCACATGACACGCCTTAAGGTTCCATAAGGTTCCATATTCTATGACCCCACTAGGAATTATCAGCGTCTTAAAGAAGGGAACAAAATACTGCTTGGGTTTGCACTGGGAGGTAAAAACTATGTCCAATCTGGTATTATATATGCTCAAAGGTGTTTCTTTTGAATCCCAGAGACAGTCGTTATTTATACAAGACTTTTGCATAACCTTCTAAGGAGACTATGTAAAGCTGGACCACTAGCTCAATTTCTCTCAATATTTAGGGAATTTTAAACACCACCTAAGATTTGCATCTAATTGAGATTCATGGAAAGTTTTGAAGTAGAAAGGCTCCAAACTGTTAAAAATGGTTATTTTGTAGGAGCTGCCCTTGCATTTTTGGAAGAATAATACGAACACTTCCCAGGTAGTACTGTATTTATGACTGTTCTAAGAAGATAATCAAGGAAAATTGATTTGCTGAGAAAGAGGATATTATTTTTAAACACTTATTTAAAAATTCATCCCACAATTCAAGAACTGAACTCATGGTCCACCAGGGATACAAAGCAATACAGATATTACTGGAGCCAAGGAACCATGCCTTCTGGTAGCTTACAGAAGTTTTCTGACACTGGCAGTTCATCTGATATCAGGTTAAAACTGATTACCTATCTTGCCTTTCCTCCTAATTCAAAATGGATTTCAGTGGTTGCCATCTTGAAAACTGTTTAGCTAGAAGTAATTATAGATTGTCCAAGTAATAACTCATAATTAGAAGAGTAGAACTACACTACATGGGTCTGAAAATACTCTTAAAAAGGAGCTCATGAATTTCCATTTCTTGATTTATTGTATACCTAAACAGGAACGTTAGGAGAGATTTTCAGCTTTAAATTCTGCATGTCGTGACACAGTGGCAGATGCTTGGATTGCTGAAGTCCAGACAACTGACTGATCCATCTAACAAGAACTTTTCCAAAGTTCCAGGAAAACAGGGGAACATTTTGCAGTCCAGATTGTCAGACATAGTGTTGTCATAAGAAATGTATAAATTCAGTTTTAGATGTTATATAGCATGACTGTCCAACACTAGGCCTTGGAAATAAATTACATATTTACTCAAATACAAGAAAGGTTTCCTGTGTTCCGTCTGTGTCTCCTTCTCCATCCTCCCATCCCCCCCTGCCCCAAACGGCATGGTGGGGGAGGAGAGGAGTCCTTCATCTAAAGTTCACATACAAGTAAGTAAACAGTCTCTCATTAAACTGCTGCCAAAAGCAGCATGTACTCAGTAATGGAAGCCAACTATGAAGCTGCTTAAATGCAGCTAACACTGAGCATGACTATAAAACACATGGCCCATATCAGGCGAACATACCACAGGGAACATACCACAAGGACAGTTTACTGTAGCCCATCTAAAAAAGTTGCATGGTAATACCCATTACACACAGCCTCCGGCAGGGCTGACTTTTTGATGTCCTAGTGAGCCATTACACTGAATACGTTTTATTTCCTCTTCACTCCCACAGCTCAGCTGCACCTTTCTTTCATATTTCCAATGATTCCTGTTTCTTCATTAGCCTTCAATGTCTGGCAAACATCACCAAATGGGAAGCCAAACAGTTCACCAAGAATTCCTGTTACCCCCACTCTCAGCCTGGAGCATATTATTAGTGTGGCCCCACCCTCCATGAGGTGGCTCGACCATGTTGTCCTGTGCCTCATCTCCATATACATTTTTGGTGGATCGGAGGAGTCAGAACAAAAATACCTGGTTCCCGTCATGAGTAGGTAACTAACTAATTAGCACATGGATCCTCTGTGGGGGGCAGTATCTGGAGTACACACACATACTGAGCAGTCTTGAGCTATGGGGTCACCATAAACACTCTTGACTCTGCTGGGACCCAGCCGAATGAACTACATCATAAATCATTAGCCTTGAGCCTTTCGTCTTTGAACTAATCATTCATGCTTTATATTATTTAAAAATAGGTAAAAAGGGTTGCCTAAAATTGTGACTGGATGAGCTAAGCCTATGGGTAGTTATAGTAATTTTACGCAAATTACTAGAGATATTTTTATTTCAAGGTCAGTGTTTTCAAATAGTCGCTCACTTACATGTACTCAGGGAAAGCAGGATCTGACAGTAAGGAAGACGGGAAAAGGGCTGCAGCAGAAGGAAACTGGGTGATGGCAGATCCCCCAGACTTAATTTTTCCTGCTGTAGCAGTTGAAGCGGGACAAATTCAAAAGCATCCCTACAATAATTAGATTCTAGTCTTGAAAATTACAACAAATTTATACGTTTCCATTAGAGAACCTAATTATTGGGGGCTGCCTGATATTCAGGGAAATATGGTATGCATATGAGTTAATCAAGGTGACTAATTAGGTGCATACCTAATTCAATTATTTTTTTCAATACTGTTTGCATATAATGCTAATCAGGTAGTTTCTAAACTTTTTATGTTTTTTCTTTACTCTAATGCTCGTGCAATACAATTAGAAAACGTGCGTGGGGCGAAGCCTAGATAGCTGCCTATTATATCTGACTTCCAAACAGAGACTTAATAATTTTTCTTTTAAAAAAGTTATCAGGACTTCAAAGTTACCTTGTTTCAATATTATTTAGACTACCTAGCTAAGAAATCTGTTGACAAAAGCAAAGTGTTACCCTCCTTAGCAGTAATAATAGAACAATGTGTTACTTACATTCAAAAGCTGCTTCACTGTCATTGTCTTCATCAGAACTGATTTCAGCATATTTTGGTTTTTCATTAACTGTGCTACGCTTGCGTTTGTTCATTTTCACACGTTCACAAAGTGGCATGGTGGATTCAATTTCTGCCAGGAGCTCAGGAGGCAACTCCTTTAACACTGACTGATCTATGCTACCTATTAATGAAGATCAAGAAGAGTAAATGTACATGAGAAAATAACAGTGAGGGCCCAAATTGCAGTCCTTTTCCAGGACAAATTATAAACAGAATACCCATTTAATATTCAACACTTAAATATAGTTGAAAGTACCCATTTAGTTTTACATTTTGTGCATGATGCAACTTAAAATTAACATATTGTATCTTTTACATAATCACCTTTAACATAATACAAAATTTACCAGCATACAAGCAATACAAATTCAGCCAGTGACTTCCCTTTGTAAAAAAAGATATTCTCTCTCTATTCCCATCACCCAGTTCAGTCTTACTTTGGTTGAAACTCAGTATTTCCAGTCATGTTTAAAAAAAAAAAAAAATCAACGTAGATTTAACATGGATCATCAGAATAATTTCTCTTTATTCTGCAATATAACTTTATGCAAGTTCAGACACAAGAGGACTACTACTCTGAATCAGTAAGTAGGGGAAAGAACAATCAAAATGTCTACTGCTGTTTCCTTAAATAAGGGGGGAAAGAGGTTTTGACTGACCCTCTTCAATTGTTTCCCATCTACACAGTTTGGAAATAAAACCTTCTGCAGATATTACAAATTTCATTTTTGTTGAAATATGTTGTCACTTGCATTTTATTTATTTATTTTTCACAACGATACTAAACACAGGTTCATAATTTTCTGCAAATATTTTTTTTCAGTAGCAGACTGAAAATTAGCAACATAGTAGCAACATATTGTTATCATCTCACATTCTGGTCACTTTTCTTTTTTCCCTATAAAGATTATATCACCTGGCATTTTTCTACTAGGAGCCAAATGTACAACTCTGAAGGTCAGCCACACTGACAGTTAAAGAGTAATTTTTATTCTTTAATACGCTAAAGATCCTCACAGCAGATATTGTTTTCCACAAAAAGGTAACTATCGTAGCCATTCTGTTTTACTCCTGTACAAACAGAACACATGATTCCATAGTCAGAAGACTCATTTTGAAGAATATTAAAGACTTTCTTTATATAAATACACACACCCCTAAAAGAAACCAGCTTCTGGGTATTACAAATATTCTAACAACGTACACAACATTCGGACAGTTAGTAGTTTTAAAATGTACTTCACAAACTGTCCAGCTCCTGATTAAAAAAAGCCATTTTTCTTTAATGGCTTATATTTCTTAGAAAGGAATCTAGAAAATAGATTTTGATCACCACCAACTTCAATAAATTAAAAAAAATATATTTAGAAAAATGCTGGCCGGTATTTTTAACTGGTTTCCTCCATTCCCTACATCTGAAGATGGCAACTATAAACAGTGAAGTCAAGTAGCAGCACACTTTGCTTGTCTTCTGAAGTCTTCCAATATTTTGAGTTATTAATTTTATGTAAATGATTGTTTTACCAGTATTCTATTTCAAATCTCTTTGTTTTAAAATTCTTCTTCTTGCGTCTCTATACCACATTCGACCATTTTGTTACACATGCTTGTGCTAGTTTATTGTACTTTGTAAAGGCTTTCATTGTACCCCATCTGCTACGGGGGGGCATAGCACAAGGATTCGCGTTGTAACCCATCAAGTACCTGCAATACCTGCAAATCCTGCATGGAGATATTTGTATACTGAAACTGATAACAAGACAGATTTTCTGTTTGTTTTTTTTTTAAAGAACATGATTTATATTGTTACAGCAAGAGATTTTCTGCACAACATGTTATTTGTTTAGAACTTAAGCACTAGACTAAAATGCTCATTTAAGGCACACTCCTTGCCTTAAAGGATTATAGGTCCTGAGCTTGTAGCTGCCTACACAAGTTTAAAAAAACCCCCTAAAACCACAATTTACCAGAAGGAGCAGTGCATTATTTTGACACAGCTCTGCAGCTTTTGTATAGATCAAGCACTTCAGCAGGGCTTTTTAGTATTTTATCTAACAGCTGATTCAATCAGCTATCAGATAAAAGTGCCAAAAAAGCCCTACTGAAGCACCCAATCTATACAGATGATGGGAAAACCATGTCCAACTACTGCAATGCCTCTTCTGGGCATGGACTGGGCTCGGTGTCAGATTTTTGGGAGTTTTTTTTGTCTGTAAGCAGCCCATATTTCTAGACATGTAAAAAACGTTATATATCATGTGTTTAAAGCAGGACTTTTATTGAAGTCAACCGATCTTCTCACAGGGCATGAAGGTGTTGGAGGACTGAGTTCTAAATAAAGGTTTAGCAAAAAGCAGCTACAAGAAGATGAGGATAAAGATGAAGAACAGGATTAGGGAAAATAGGGAACAAACAGCAGCAAGATCATATGGTTGCCTAAAAGTTATGCAAATCCATAAGCAGCTGCTTTTCGTAGCTCAAATCTAAAGTCTTTGCCCATTCATTTGTCTTACTAGCATTTGAAATGATAATGGCAGACGGCTTAAGAGTGTGAACCAGAAACAGCAACTGATCAACAGTGATCTTTAGAAATAGCCTACATACCTTGGCAAGAATTCCATCACCTGAAATACATATTTCACTTATAAAGCACATTGTAATTGTTTTTATTTTAAAATATAACATTCATATTTTCAAGACACCTTGAACAGAATTTACAGAAGAGGGTTTTCACCTACTTTTACTTCTCATGTATAAGGGTGGCCTCATTTCAAAAAAACATAAATGACCAGACTTTTTCTTTCTTTTCTTAAAAAGAAAAAAAGGTGGGGATGGAGGGGAAGAGAAGGGGATTAAAATTTTTACTCTGGCCCTGTTTTTGGGGATGACCATCTCCCTTGTGAAGGGAGATGCTAAATCTTCAAAAATAAATCGATCTACTCAGCATAATCTTAACATTAAAGTTAAAACCAACTAAAAAATGTTTAAATTTTTCAGTTTAAAATGTCAACTTCCATTTCCTTCTTAACTATTCAGATTTCAAATCTTTTGCAATGTTGCAGTTTAATTCTTGAATAGACGGGTCAACCAGGTGAAATTATGCTAGAACACAAGTTTAATTCCCCATTTTTATTAAAAAACAAAAAAAGTTCAGGCCTTTATTCAGTATAAAGCAGAAAAAAAAGACAAGGACTTTAAAAGAAAAAAACCTATATGAGAGAGAGAAAGTGGATTACACCTTCTGCAGTATTTCATTCATTTTGGAAAATGAACCACCATGTGCAGATGACAATTCAGGCAACTTCATCACAGTCTGCTAGCAACCCAGGCAAAATACAGCATTCTGTATTAAAAAGGTGAAAGATACTACATTGCTCCAGATGCCTGGGATATGTTTTACTGATGTTCTGAGGTAAATTACAAATGAGTACATCACTTGAATGCAAATGGAAATGTTTTCTTGAGATAGATCATTACTGCCCGGGAGTCCAAAACAGCCTCAATAAACTTTATTCGTTCTGCTTGGATCAATGCTGAGTTGACTATATTTATTTTAGTCCAAGTTGGTAAAACAAAAGAAGAATTTTACACCTTACAGTACCCTGAAAAAAACTGAGTCATCTAAATACAGGATCATTTGGATTCCCATCTTCCTGAAGCAAGCAGCACTATTATAAGGCACTTCATAAACACGCTTGGAGCTTCAAAAAGGCCAAATGGAAGTATCCTGCATTGGTAATGGTAACCTCACTAGGAACCTTAGATACTGACACCATCCATGATTGCAATGTAAAAATAGATTTAGAAGCCAATGAAAAGCAGCGAAACCAATTATATGGATATGGTGATGGAATGGTAAGGGAACCCATACTGAATTTAAACTCTGGAAATTAGTTTAGTGTTTATCTGTTTTAGCTACCAATGTCTTCCTCTTTGAGAATGAGAAAATATTAGAAGAAAAGCTATTCACACCTCAGTAAAATCCTCTTCCACTGCTGAAGTGTGAGAAATGCTTGAACTTTATTACGCAATAATGCTTTCCAAAAATGAGTTTATTAATAGAGATGAAGATGGTGTTTGAGGGTAGAGAAGGAAGCAGAACTGCATGGCACATCTACTGTTTCTAAAGCTATCACTAGGTGGGGTTAACATGCTGCAAGAAAAGACAAAAATGGTATATGCAGTACCCATCTAAAGAGAATGGGACAGAAAGACAAATACAGGTAAGTAGTCTGCTGTCAAACAAGCAGATACACCTGCTAACTAACAGGTAGCAGAAGTAGAGATCCTGGTTTTCTCTGATAAAAAAATCCAAAATTCTTTGATTAAAAAGGAATCCACGTTTTTCAGTGATTAAAACAAAACACCACGTCAATCCAAAAAATTTATAGTGGCATTTTGTTTTAATTACAAAAATGTGTGGATTTTGGAGGGGTTTTTAAAGCAGAGAATTTTGGATTTTTTTTTTTTTTAAATCACAGAAAACCAGGGTCCCTGCTAATAAGATAAACCACCAATGGATGCAATCAATGAATCTCTAGGAAGGCTCAATCTTACATTGCTTCTATGAAGGAGCAGGTGTATAGATGCCTAAAGACCTCAGGGGTACCCCTTGAGTCCTTAAGAACACAATACTTTAAATGTCTCATGACAGAACACATTACAATCCCAACAGGAAGGGGTAATTGGATTGCTATTTCATTGCTTAATTGATTGCTATTTGTATTTTCTTAGGCATGCCAAAGGAAATTAACTTGATTTCTATGCACAGTTATGAAAAAGTCATTTAACTGGAGGTTGTGCCTCCTGCATGCAGAGGTACAACCTACATTCAGAGTTACTGCATTCAGTCACAACCTGACCCTCAGCAATGACACACTTGTAGTCCCTATTCAAGTTCCATGGCACTACTGTTTTTTGTTATTCATGTTCCAATAAATAGTTAATTTTGTAATCCTCATTTGCAAGTCAAGGGGGAACTTTTTCCTGCTATACTTCTAATTTCTTAGCAGTCTTCCCCAACAGTTTAGCAAGCAAAACAATTTGGCGCATAACTGTGAAAAACACTGAGAAGTCTGAGTTCATGGCAAATCTCTATCTTGACAAATCTCTAAAGCAGATGCAATTTTCCTTTTCTGGTGCTAGAATGCCTCCGGTTATCTGCAGTGGAAGCCACCTCATCAGGAGAGGATAGAAGAATGAGAGCAGAAAAAAGTCAGTAAGATGACCCATCTTTGGCCCTCACAGCAATGTTTACTGATGAAGAATTTAAAGCACTTGAAGAAGTATAATGAGATATTTCTGCCCCTGGAAAGACAATGAGAACAAGGGCACATCAAAATCTCCAACAAAAAGATACCTAGACAAGATTCTGTTTCCTCTTTGTTCTTTAGGACTGATTTACACAGTATGTATAGACATTCACACTCTCAGAAAAAAACTGTCCTGGAAGTGACTTAACCCTAGGTTGTTACCAAGTTATTTTTCTCCTGGAGTAGCTATTTTCTGGGGGAGAAAGCCTGAATATCTATAGTGGTTTCTCTTGGGAGAGCTGGAACTCTCCCAGGAGAAACAATGTACACAGCCACAGATCTCTATCCACGATATGCCCTTGACCCAAAGCATATATACACACAGGTTTCCCTCACTTTATGCCGGTGCTGTACATGCAAATTCGCTCTCATGCAGTGACCCTTTTTATACCAAAAATTAATTATATGCAAGGTAAATTCACTCGTGTGAGATCAGTGTGGTGGAAGCCTGCAGTCAGCTGCTTTGTGCGGTGCATTGTGGGAGTGACGCCACCAAAATATAGTCTCCTGTGTGGTCTGTGCTCCTCACTCATTGTCTGTGACATGTTTCTGTAGTTGCCATCCCCATTATGGCTTCTAAGCATCCTGCTAACTTATCTCCTACCCCTCTCTGCTGTTGGTGAGTACCAAAATTGTCTTGCAGAATTGGTAGAAATAGATCTGGAGGTCAGTACAGTTGAGGTCTTGGAACATATCCCTATTTGATACTTTGTAAAGCGGGTTCCCTTTATGCAAATTCAAGTTATACATTGTTTTCCAGGAACGCATGTACAACAAAGCAAGGGAAACCTGTGTGTGTATCTATCTAGATGCGTATATATACACACACACACACACACACACACACACACAGATATATCTATATCTATACAGAGACACATACACACACACACACACACACATATAAACACATCTATTAGATATTAAACTGCCTCACACATAAGGCAATTCTTAAACATCAAGAATTTATGATCAGACAACAAATAGTTACCTCTCGTGTAACAGAAGACATATAAAATATAATCTTCTCTGTAAAAATTCCTGACACTTTTTTAAATTAAATACCTACTATTTGAAAGATGGCTGCACAAAATATGTAGCAGGGCATGTTAATTTTATAGACAGCAAAAAGGAAACAATAATTAGTGGGATTGGCTTCACCCTCTATACAGCTGCCTAGAGACATGAGGATGGTTAAGAAAAAGAGGCCAGCCTCTACAGACATATCTGGTCAAATCTGTATCAAATATCCTGACCAAAATATGTACAAGGACAAGCAGATGAAGCGTTTATATAGAATTAGAAGTCAATTAGATTTTAAGTTGATGAAATCCCTCTAATTTATTATCTTTTTCATTTTTGTGCACTATTCATAAAAACCAAAAATAAGTTAAATGAAGCATCGTACTTTAACTGACATAGTTTAACAATTATACTTTACATATTAATTGGTGGAGCTTTTTGTATAGATTGGATTTTTACTCGAAGCTGTCTTTAGAGTTTTCCAGAAAATATTGTGTTCTATGCCAGCCTTCATACCACCTTTCTAGCATTCCACACATATCATATTACTTAACACTGAAGAATAAAAATATTATTATAATTATAAAATATTACATAGTTAGGTAACATCTAGATATTATGACTGCTTTTATGCACCTATTACCTTACACAAAGGACAAGGAAAATTCTATGTTAAAACACATCACATTTCCACTCGTTAAAATAAAAATATTAGTGTAGCATTTGGAACAATTCATTAGAAGATGCCTGTATAATCCTATAATAGCTAGTAAATCCTATTATAATTTTTTTACCACTTGATGGGATTAAAGTATAATTCCATTTTGCAGTATGAACAGGATTTATTTTATGACCCTGTTTATGAAACAACGAATAACTCAAAATATTTAAAGACTGGAGAGCACAAGAAAAGTTTGCTGCTATTTGACTTTACTGTTGCATTGATCTTCAGAATTAAATATAAACTTGTCAGTTGACATTATTCTAAGAATTATTCTCACAGCATTTAGACTTTTTTCAGTTGTAAAATAAGGGAGAGGAGTGCAGATCCCTGCTCACACTGTGATTGCTGCTCAGAGAGGGAGGCTGGAAAGGGACCAACATGACAAAGGTAACAGAGAAGAACATTGGGAAAACAGTGTTTAAATAATCCCTTACATGACTAAAAGTTACTGTTTAGGGTATATTCTCCAAGTAACAGAAGGTAGAAAAGGGACACAGCACCCATACCTATAACTCTCCTGGCCTGCACTATCCTAATACCACCTCTTCACACTCCCCAACCAATCCATAATCTTCATCTCTGTTCACTAAAAATTCTCTTTCCTATGTTTCCACATATTTCCATTCTTTAGCAAATAAAGAATCATAATTGAATCATGATTCTATTATCTTCTCTACCGCTTTTATTACTATTAACATCTTTTATGATTAATGCTAATTTCCTCAGCAATGGTCTAAAAATAATATCAGAGTCCACATGTGGCTTTTATGGCACTGTTTATATTCTTAAAAACAGAAATTTTCATCCGAGGGAAAAACTGCTAGAAGAAACTCCTAAGGAATGTGGGCAAAGGATATACAAAGAGAGGGTCTGAACTCATAGCATGTCAGTGTTGTTCAGATTCAGGCCACATACAGACATTCATTCAGTTTCTACATTATGTTGCTGCTCTCCCAGTAGAAACCAGTAAGTTTACAGATGGTTCAGGATTTTTCTCCAAGAGCAAAAATGGCCACTCTGGGAAAAAATAACCCAAGACAAACCAGGGTTTAATTGCTTCCAGAAGAAGTTCTCCTGAGACAGTGAATGCCTGTGCCTGTGCTTTGATCCTGGTCCTACCTCCTGGGAGATAGTACATCACTTGGACTTGACCCTACAGCTTCAGCAGCACATGTCCCTTCTCAATCCCCACACTGTGCTGCAGGGAGGCACAGGCTGACCCTGAGCAGTCTGGGTCAGCCAATAAGGGCTGTCCTGTGCACTGCAGCCACCTGTCTCCAGGTGGATGGAGGGAGCCTGCAGAACACAATGAGATGTGTGCACAGGGGTGCCAGGCCATGCATCAACACAGCATCAGCTCTCTGCTCTCAGGGGATCAGCAATCAAATATCTGCTCAGGGTTCTTACTAAGTTTTTCTAGCAGGAAAATAAACACAGGAGAATTCTCTCAGATCATTTGAACATGTAGCCTCAGTGACCATAGCATGTAACTTTTAGCCACACAATTACTATGTCAGACTCTCTGGAGACCCTTTTCTAAGGTCCTATACTTACCACACAGACAGTTCAATCTCTCTGGCTTGTCCAGTCCCAGTTTCAACTTTAAGATTTATAACTTTTTTAATATCACTTCCTCAAGAGTCAGTGGGTACAATTTTGAGGTATACAGATACACTACACAATGGAGAATGTTGACGGTCTAATTTGAAATGCAAATTTTACTGTGCAAGGAACACTTAGCATATCAACAGTTAGGAACTGAAAAATTAAAAAGGAGCAATTTAAAAGCATACAAAAATTCTATCCAGCTTGTATTATATTTAGTGGTAACATTCTAACTGAATCTGGGCAGAATCAAGTCCAGAGTTTCAAGTCAACAGATTAAAGATTTCTGAAATGAAAAGAAGCCATCTAAAACAGACTGAAAATATTGATTAGTTACTGGAGAGCCAGAAAATAATATTTACCACTGGCAAGTAGGAGACTTTCCTCTGGTCAATTTCAGCTGAATGTAAACTTTCATTAAAAAAAAAAATAGGTAAAGTTCTTCAAATAGCTAAGGAAAGCAACAGCATACATAAGTATATTTCTAAATAAACACCGACAGTTATAAATTGCAAAGATAATCTTTCAAATAAAACCCAGTGAAGTCCTGTCTTCCTGAATTTAAAAACACACTTGCATCCACTGCTGATAATTTAATCAACTTATAACTAACAGATACCTGACAAGTTTTTCAGACCATGAACTAATGAATACACACTAGAAGAAAGTAGGCTATTTTTTCTTTTTATGCCAAGTACACACACACACACGCACACTGAATACTATAAATTTATGTATTTGTATTTCAAGCCCACTCAGAAACTGGGGGGGAAAAAAAGAATGTAATTTCTTCACTTTCAAATACATCACACTTCACCAAATTAGTTTGGCAATGTTACTTTGAATACGTATAAATTTAAACTTGCAACCTTAACTTCCTTAATTATTTGTGAATTTGCTTAAATTCCCATTCTGACACTCCCTCCTTGTTAAGCTTTTGCTAGATTCCACACAAGCTTTTAATCAAAACAGACATGGTTCTCAGTTGGTATTAACAGGCATAGCTTCACTGGTGTTAATGGCAGTATACCTATTTGTACCAGCTGAGGATCTTATCCATCAAATGCAACACTGAATGGGACATTATTTGAAAGGTCTTTAAATTTTTAATATCACAGACTTCAAACATAGTTAATTTTGGCAAGTTTATGCCAGTCATGCTCCACAGAAGACATCCCTCCCTATTGGATTCTTTACTTCTAGAAAGAGAGAATGTGCATGGAACACATCCAGCTGTCTTTCTAGTCCAGGGCTGGGGTTGGGAAGATGTGATCACCAAACTCACATTAAGGAAGAGGAAAGGAGGATTACAGAATTTTGTTAAAAGTAGGATGTCTTGTTCTGAGAAACCAGTTCAGCTTATATTGAAGACATGGTCTGAAGACTATTTTTTGTTAATAGTGATCAGTAGTTACAAACTGTAACAAGGAGTTTCCTTCTCTGGTGTCTTCTATAACTTCTATGAAATCCCTACTAGAAGTATAACCCCCTTGATTAGATTAACAGGGCATATCCCGACAAGCATGCATGTGCTGAGGTGCATGTTTTGCACAGGACAAACAGTAGTGGCACATAGTTGTGCCACTGCTATTTGTCCCTAGGCATGACTTTGCATATACGCATGGCAAAGTGACCAGTGTAGGGTAGAGTAGGGGAGGCTGGGGGCAGCACCTGTGCAGGCCCCAGCAGCTTTACCTGGGGTCTTCCCAGGGCAGCAGTGGCACCAAGCTGGACACTTTAAGCCTGGACAGCAGCCAGAGCGTGATTCCAGCCAGGCAGGCTGCCATGTGCGTCACGCTACTTCTTTTAGAGGTGGGTTTTGTGTTGATTTTTTTTTTTTTATACTGGAATCTCCGGTGTCAAAAGAAACTGTTGTGCTGCAAATTAGCCGCACAGCAAATGTGGCCGGATGCAATGTGCTGTGTGGTTTGAGGTGCTGCAAACAGCACATGCACATGTGTCATAATGCACCCACAGAGTATATGTATTTGGAAAATGCTCACTCAGAAGTTACTCTGGTCTTTAAACATCAAACTATAGATTCTGACAGGAATCCTTGACAAGTGAAAAATGTTGACATTTCAGATGCTCACATCGTTTTGAACTTCCAAAACTGTTTTCTTAAAGAACTCAGTTAATTTCCTTGCACAACAGCCATTTTTCCTCTTGAACCTATATACTCCTTCAGTTGTACCAATATAGCTGGCAAATTCTTGGCGTCTCAGATACTGATTTCACAACATTTAGTTACGCTAGTTTCAGCAACGGAGCTTACTACATTATTTTTCTTACTCATAGTTATGAATTTTACTAAATTTAAAAGCTCCACCAAACATGTTTCTAAATAGATAAATTTAATTCATTTAAATCAATTCTCAAAGAATTTACAAACTTTGTCAACATTGTAAAAGACTTACACATGAAGGATTCAGGCAAAAAGCTACAGTTAATAAATATCACAAAGACTGTCACGTGGAGTCACTAACTTTCATCTGCCCCATTATGGTATAAACTTGAGCTGCCTTATCTCTCTGTAGAATTTATTAACTACACAATTATCCCCTGCCTCAATGGCAGATGAGACAGTTCCCAGCATTACTATAGCTACTGGACTGAGCCACAGAGCCTTCCCTGTCATACTGTGCTTAACACCTGAAGTGCCTTTTTTCAGGTTGCCAGTGACTCTATAGTAAATGCACGTTACTACAAACTGTAAAAATTCAGTAAAGGATTTTAAGAAACCTGAGGTGTCTCTCCTACAGCTTTACCAGAAATAAGGTTCTACAAACCAAAATGTTCCTCTCATTGACACTTGGTCATTTCCATTTCCATCAGTAGGCTTGAACACACACAATTGTTAGGAATTTCAAAACAGTTCAGCTGATGATATGTAAACAGAATGCAGAACATAAAGAAATATATACTGACTCTGAAGAGTTAACAGTAGTAATAGTAAAAACAAGTTTTTAGTTGCCTCTGTGAGAACATACATATAGAAAAACTTCATAAAAATGGCACCTCTAGTCAAATGTCAGAGTACAGCTACAGGAAGCACAGCGCATTAGCAAGGACTTCTGGGAATAGGTCGAAGTCAATTGTGTAGATCTAGATGGAATCTGACAGTACTCAAATGATTAAATCCTAAAATAATTACTTATTGTGAGAAATGTTCTGTGAACTAGGTGTCTGAAAGATTCTTCATGGAAACCATCATTAAGCTTTAAACCCAAGTTGTTTTTTTTAGATATGACATCTCAAAAAGTTTGTTCTACACAATGCTTGAAAAAGTACCATTTGTCCCTATAGAGATTAGGAAGCTTTCCTCAGTCAATGCCAGCTTCTAGCAAACTGAAACTTACATTAAAAAGAATTAAATTGATTTATTTTATGTTTGCAAAGGCAACCTTCTAAACACCAACAAAGCATAGACTAACTCAGCAATATTTTGTTAAATTTGCAATACACAATTCCAGGTCCATTGTAGTTACTCACAACATTGTTAAACTGCAGCAGAATGAAAACTAGTCTTATTTAGACCTCACAAGCAGTCACGAAACTGTGAATAATGAGTTCAATTTCATGCTGCAGCGGACTGATATGAATAGCAACAGAGATAGGAAGCAGGGCTATTCACCAAGAGCTAAAAACTGGGAAAAGGAAGGATAGTAAATATAATCCTTTTCCTGCAACCAAAAAGCTGAAGAGAACAACACTAAAGACTCCACCACAACTGAGCCCTGGAATAAGAGAATATATGGGGAAGGATGAGGGATTCATAGATTTTTAAAACACAAAGGGAACATTATGATAATGTATTATGACCTATATGAATGTAGGCTATAGAATTTCATCAATGATTCCTTCAACAAGCTCATAATTTTTGGCTGAGCTAGAGTATATCCTTTAGAAAGATTTCCAACCTAGGAAGAGAACCAAGAGAAAATACCCTTCCTTTTAATAGCCAGAGGGAAACGGAAGGAATAGAGAGATGATTCAAATCTGTCAGTCACCTAATAACTGGAAAGCCTGTATCCCAAAATATGGTTCAGGACATTTCCCGGGAACCTCCACTTTCCCTGTAGTGCCCATACCAAGTCTCTGACTAACAGGCTTAATTGTCCAGCTATTTGGTGTCTGGTAAAATTTCAGTATGTCTATGAAGGGATGGCTGTGAAAAAGGAGAGAGAAAGCAGGAGATAATGTCTGAAAAAGAGTTGGTCTCATAAAAGGTATCATTTTGGAACCAAGAGTTCTAGTTTTTTGTATGTCTTTTTGTCTCAGACCAACGTGGCTACCAAGTATACCCCTGAAACATGGAAGATGCTGAATTTCAGCCAGTTTTGGATTTTAAACTTCATTGCAGAACAACAAGGAAGTTTTTTTGCCTCCCTGCCTGCCACTTCCAGGGAAGGAATTCTACTTGATCAACACATCAAAGATCAACACATCAAAGAGCTACTCAACACAGCTCACAAAGACACTCTCATAGACCCAGAGGGACAGACTTCCATCTTCAAGTCCCTCTGTGCAAAAATGAAGTTTATTTTCTACCTATGGGGACTTTTTACCATCTTGTACCATCTACGCTTTTCCCAGAGCCTAACGAAGGGGCTTTGATCCTGAAAGCTTGCAGAAAAGAACAATTTTCTTGCCATTTTCCAGTTGGTCTAATAAAAGGTATCATTTTGGAACCAAGAGTTCTAGTTTTTTGTAGGTATGTCACACAGAACTTGTCTATATACAAAGTTATATCAGTTTAACAAAAGGCAAGATTTTTAAACAAATTTAATTAAACCAGTGCAAAAAGTTCTGTATACTCCTATATCGGTTTACAACAAATTTATTTTAGTTTTAACATAAGTTGCTAAGGAATGTACTTTAAGCTAAACTATAATAAAATACTCAAAACACAACTTGTATCTGCACAGGATTTTACACTGGTTTAACTATATCAGTTTAAAATGAATTTAGCTTAAATCAGAGCCACTTCGGAGAGTAGAAAAGGCCTATCAGGGAGTTTCTTGAGCAAGCAGCATTGAAGAATGAAGAACATGGAAAACTGAAAAAGAAGCAACTGTACATAGTAGGGAGAAAGGAAGTGAAAGGACCAAAGTAAGTGTAGTAAGACTAAAGGAAGAAGAAAGAGAGAGAGAGGGAGGAAAAAATTCAGACACTGAAGACAATGCTGAAAAAGATTAGCTATGGTCTAATATAAGAAAGAAAAAGTTGAGTGCACTCAAAGGTAAATCAGGAATAAATCAACAGCAGAGTGTTATAGTAAAGTTACATGTTTTTAAATGTATTAAGCTAAAAAAAGTCACAATTAAATATTGCACACAACAAACAGTGAACAATGCATTCTGCTAACTTTGGAAAAATGGTACAGGTTAGTTTGCTGAATTGTTCCCAGCCAGTAGCTGTCAAGTATAAATTTTACAACTCAACTTAGCAGTGTTTTCAAACACGATTTTACGCCTATGTATTAGACAATCTGTTTCCAGAGAATGTGATGTTAATCTCAAGGTTTACTAACAAATTCTCACATTTTCTCTCAAAAGCGTAGGCAACATTTCAAATGCAATAGTATTTTCAGAAAAAAATTTCAAGACCACAAGCCAAAATTTAGATTTGTAATAGAAATCTAGTTACAATATTAACTATTTTCCCTCCATGAACCTTATTTTCAACAATGCTGTAAGAGTTTGAGGGTAGAAATAAAACTCGAAGAGCTTGACAGATGTTACAAATCTGTACCTTTATCACCAAAAATAAAATCATATCTCACATCATGATAATAAAATAGGCAACATTATTTTGTATGTTTGCGTAAATGGGATACACAATTGTGTATCAAAAGTTTTATGTGCATGAGTTCAAGGATGCACTACTTATGTGGCATAGTCACTTGTTAGTTATGCTAGTCATCACAAAAGTGTCAATAAAACCTTCATATCACCACATGTAGCATGAACAAAGTATATTACACAGAAATTATATTAAGAGCGTTTTGGAGAGCATATATCCACTTTATAGGACTCAGGGGTCACCTCTAAAAAGATCTAAAATAGATAAGCACAGAAGTGTTATCACTGCAAAATCCATTATCTCAGTCATTTCCAGTCTCCTGCTGGATCCCATCAGAAAGTTTAGAATATTCCCTTACCAATGATTCAAAGCTCCCAGATTTATGGGCTTGTGAAATGATAATTAAAATTGTGTAGAAAGTTGTTATTGTCACAACTCTAAATCTTGCCTGAATTAAAACTTAGAAACACTGGGAGAATTTTCAGATAGAGGGGAGGGAGGGAAGGTAGAGAAGTTTTATTCAGGTTTTTTTGTTGTTGTTGTTGGGGGGGTTGTAAAATTAAACATTGTTTTGAGCTGCTCAAGGTTTTTGTGTGCTAAAATAAATTCTGAAAAAAGTGACTGGACAGATCAGATGTAGCAGTGAAAATTGCATGGTAAATTTATTATATGGATCGCACATGTGCATACACAACCTGTATTACACACACAGAATTACCTTAACCTTACTTAATCAAAACAGCTTTATAAAAATATTTAAAGCTCAAATGAGCACCTAGGTAAAATTCTAGTTATGCAGCTGTGGGTTCATACACATCTAAACACTTTTCAGAACTAGTTTTAGATTGAATAGTAACATCTTCCACACTGTGAGAACATAGCATTTATCTGTTTCAGTCTGAAACCAAAGATGTAAATACTATAGCATCAGAAAGGAAATATGATCATTCATCTAAATTCAACAGAAAAGCCATCTACTTCAAAACGCTAAATGACATGCCAGATATTACACAGTGTCTATACTATGAGATCAACTATGTTATGAGAGCACATTAGAAATCAAAATTTTCCATCTTACAAAATAGTTGGGACCAAACAAAAAGTCCCTGAAATGTGTAAAAATTGTGATACTAAACTATTAACAAAAAGGGCTCATCCAGAAACCAGAACCATTGTATATTCTGGGACAACCTATGCTAGCTGAAGTCCCACAGCACTGAAATTTATATATCAGACAAATGGAACTGTCAAATGCAACTACCTGTTCCTGCTACATCATTTTGTTCCATTCATTTAATGGTCCTTCTTTAGGGAACAAAAGGTTCCAATAACAACAACAACATCATCATCTTAGGGCTTGTATACACCTGGGTGTTTTGCACTGATGCAACTAAATTCATTTAAATATACAGACAACCCACCCCCGCTTAGCGCTCTTAATTGGTTCCTGAAAAATCAAGCGTTAATTGAAAAGAGCCTTAAGTGAAACCAAAAGTATTTGACAACCCAAGATGGTGACCACAATTGTTTTTAATGACCCAAGATGGTGATTGCGAGCATTATAATGAAACTCGCTGAGCGCTTAGTGAAATCAGGTATCAATTTAAAACGTGTGTTATAGTGAAATAGCGCTAAGCAAAACAACGTTAAGCAGGGGTAGCCTGTAGTTGTGTAAATCCTTAATACAGATATACTTAAAAAAGGTTAAAATCATATATGTAGTGAAACTTTAATAGGATAATTAACTAATTAGGTTACGGCAAAATTTAAAAGAGTGTTTCTACACTGGGGACTGGCATTGGGGTACAGCAATAGATTCAGATACACCAACATAAGATGTCTAATATTTATTTGCTCTTATGCAACTGAGAACAGTTTTGGTTCGACTCCAAGCAACCAATATTATCAAGTACAGAAAGTACATGTTAACTTAATGAACTCAAGTTTTCAAAAATATTTATTCAGTGTCTACCCACAGCAATATTAAAGTTAAAGACAGAAGGAACACTGGATACAACAAAAATGAATGTTAAAAGAATCTTACCTTTATTCGATTTGGATGACTTGTTCTTATTAGGTTTAAAACAAGAGCTCCTTGATTTTTCTTCTCTATCCTTAATAAATTTTTGTACATCATCCAAAGAAAGTTTCTGAAGGACAACTACTGGCTTAGCTCCCTTATTCAGATCTTCGACTAGCCCAATCTTCTCTACTTTGTCCTTATGTTCACTCTTAATTTCAGCTTTCCTCGACTCCTGAGTGACATTGCCATCCTTATCACGCTTGATTTTGGGAATGACAAAATGTTTCAATGCACCAGATCTTCCCCCCAACAAATAACTGGGAAACTCTGCTTTATTGTCAGTATGTGCTTTATTACTATCTACTTTACTCTTATTACCCTCTGTCCTTCGTTCATCCTTGCTGTTTGGTGATTTAAAACCAGGTTTATCAGGTCTTGATTTACTGGAATCTCCTTTACTTTCCTGTTTAATACGAGGACTGTCAGGTCGTGATTTCTGTTCCCCAGAAGAAAGCCTCTCTCTTGGCTCACCGGACTCATGTCTATGTTTTCGTTCCAGTTTCTCAGCTTTTGAACTATCAGGTTTAATTCCATGCTTAGAATCATGTTCGCTTTTGTTTGAGGATCTTAAATATTCAGGTCTTCTAATCTTAGATGGATCTCCCCTGTATCTTTCTGATTCACTTCTGTCTTCAGGCTTTTGTTTAAGGCTATCATGGTCACGCCTTGGTGTCTCAGGAATTGAACGTCCATCAGGTCTTTGTTTTGTTGGATCTGATCTACTTTCAGATTTTACCCTAGAGGAATCACATTTAACATCCTGTTTATGTCTGGATATTTCAGATTTCTTTTCCGAAGATGGTTTACCAGAGTCCCTCCTATTGTCATGTCTGTGTTTTGGCGTTTCCGGCCTGCCTTCATTCTTCTGCTTTGGCGTTTCCGGCCTGCCTTCATTCTTCTGCTTTGGCGTTTCCGGCCTGCCTTCATTCTTCTGCTTTGGCGTTTCCGGCCTGCCTTCATTCTTCTGCTTTGGCGTCTCAGGCCGCTGCCGTATTTCCTGTTTGCCATTGTTTTGCTTTCCCTCATTTTGCTTTGCTTCTATCTGTCTGCTTTCATTTTGTTTCACCTCTGTCTGCTTGCTCTCATGCTTGCTTTCATGTTTAGCTTCTATCTGTTTGCTTTCATTGTGTTTACTTTCCATCCGCTTGCTCTCATTTTGTTGTACTTCTGTCTGTCTGTTTTCATTTTGTTTAATATCTGTCTTTTGACCCTCAGAATCCAACTTTTTTCTAAGGGTCTCAGGATGGTTTTCAGGTTTGAGTTTAAGAACTCCAACAGTATCTTCTTGAGGAACAAAAATAGATCCATCATTACACTGTTTTATTTCTTCAGGTTTTTTGATGGTATCTGAATCCTGAGTTACAGTTGCCTGAGAATCCACTCGTCCTGCTTGTTGAAGATTAATACTAACCAGCAGTGCTGGCTTTGACCCATTTCCTGCTGAACCTGTCTCCTGAGAAGCTGGTCTATTTCCTCCAGTAGCACCCCCAGCCTCCTGTGGATAAGAATCTTGTTTTCGCTTCTTCAAAGGTTTATCTGCAGATTGAAAGAAAAAGACCACAGATGACATACCCAAAAGGTTGGCAAATCCTCTGCTCCCCAAAAAAACTGAAAAGCAATTTCCCTCCACAAACAAGTGTGTGCACACCCAAAAAAGTAAGAGTGCATGCAAATTCTATACACATACTACTTTGATTATTCATGGACTGTGGGTAAGAATCAGTCTGCTATAGGTACAAATAAGGCCTTTTTAAAAACACAAAGTATGATACTATATTTCTGGTAAGTTCACAATGAACAAATTAAGGCATGAGCAGCTGCTATTCACAACAAAAAATTCTGTCACAGTTCCTGTTAAATGTTAAAATAACATGTAGCATTCACAAGTACGCAAAGATAAAGTTATTCAACTATAACAATGACCTGGTATTTTTGGGCATAATATTACAATACACTTTTTCCTGAAGGAATGACCCCAACTCACTGTTGATTCAGGTTGATGAAAGAAGCAAGGATCTATAGTGATTAAGATGGGGATTCTCTTTGCTTTGTTTACTACACGCTGAACAGTGACAATAAATATACTCAACATCTATTTTTAGCATTTCACACCTCAACTTGGAGACATGTAACATTGTGATAGTTGAAGACTGTTCCATAGTGAATTTACACCACGGGGCAGCGTTACGCAATTATAAGCTACAGAACTTTCCTTTGCAATGCTATTAAAATTTTTCTAGATATGATATATAAAATTATCTATGTTCAATTAGATGGTTCTACATTTATAATTTCACTTTACAGTAAAAACAGAGTGCAGAATAAATTGGGTTTAAAATAGGCAACACATCTTGTAATTATGTAAATTGATAGAATTTAGACACCTATGTCGTCTGTTCAACTAGGAAATGTTCTATATAAAAATTAATTTAGTTTATCACAGAAACTAAAACCCTTACCTTCACTAAAGCTCATACTTTATGCTGTCAAACAGGTCTTATTTGAAAAAAACCCAAGTATTCTCCTATAATCAGAGAACTTGCTTTTAGACCCAAAGGAATTATTAAACTTTGTCAATTGTGTCTTACATAGGCATGAAATCCAGTTATTAAAAAAAAAATAAAGCTAATTCACATCAAAATTTTCAATTGTTCACTGTTTCCTCCAGCATCAGCCACAGTCTCTTTATAAGAAGGATACTCAACTCTACATCAACAGAGAGAGAGAGCGAGAGAGAGCGAGAGAGAGAGAGAGAAAACGAAGAAGAAAGAAGGGGGGTGGAGAAAGAAACAAACTATAAGAGGAAAAACACATTAAAATGTTAATTCCCTAAATCTAAGTGAATCAGATGGGTAAATAAGAAAGGTAAAAATTCATTAATCTGCAAAGAAATAGAATTATAGCCTTTGTAAGATTCCTGAAGAACCAGAAGGATTTTCTTCAAAGTTAAATATAGAGCAAGCTATAACAAGCTGGTCAGTTGCAATAAGTAAACAGACATTTCTATTTTATTTTTGTTCATATTTCTTTTTATTTTTTTAGATAAGGACCTATAGCTTGCTAAAAATCGAACTTCAGATATAAATTTCTGACTGCTGCGGAGATGACAAGCAGATAAAATGTTAAGTACTAAACAGACAAATATAAATAAGGCTATATAATATAATACATAAATAACATTGGAAATTTTTAAAAAGCTCTTCATTATTTTCATTTAAGTAATTAGAAAGTGGGAAAGTTTGGCTTTCCTTACTTTAGAAACAAGCTCTGAAAGCAAAAAATACCCACTTTAGCTTTGGAGGTCATAGGTTCCCTACCTAAAAGCTACTGAATGAGAGAACTTCCTTAAAATCTCCATGCCTAACAGTCATAGTAAGAGACATTTTTCCTCTATGAATGGACACAGAAGAGATTATTTGGCTTCATGCCAGGATTTAAGTACTACCAAGCAGCACAAGCTTCCAGAGTGACAACCTCCAGATTTAAAAAATGTAATGTTATACATGTAATTTCATAATTATGCCAAAAGAAATCTTTTATAAAAGATCCTTAAGAAGTTTATGGCCTTTTGGGAAAAAAGAAAAAACAACATGTGTTCAGACCAGTGATTCTCAGGCAGTGTGTCAGGGTACCCTGGGGTGCCATGAGAGCCTTTTAGGGGTGCAACATGAAATGTGAGGAGAGGAGCAGATAAGGGCAGGCTGAGGTTAGAGCTGTGAGTAGATAAACAGATAAGGGCAGGTTCAGGCTCTCCCTAACTGGCTTCTCCCCCCATCCCCACTGCCTGGCCTCTCTGCAAGGCGACAAGCAACATAAAAAATAGTTTTTGAAACGGGGTGCCACACAATTCACAAAAAAGTTATGGATGAGCACCACAAGTTTGACAAGGGGTGCTTTGAGTCTGAAAAGGTTGAGAACCATTGGCTTTGACACTTAAAACCAAAGTCATTGGGAAGTTAAAATATCAGTGAAAAGCATTTTAGTGAGGGATCAGTGGGCTCAAAAGAAAATACTGACAAATGAAGTAAACTTTCCTTCCCTTTCCCTTTATCTTCCATACTTGACCATCCTCACAATATTGTTTTGGATTGCCAGGATATTGACCTTGTAGTTCCAAAACAATACACAAACAGATGACCACACCACAACTTAACATACTTTACACAGAATCTGAGAGATCTTTCAGCCTGACTGGATTATTTTATATTGATGTTCCTGTGAAGCCAAGATTACTGCTTGCAGATATCTCTCTGTTACCCAGTTAGTAACTGGATCATTTAAAGCCTTATTTTTTAAAGTAAAATGTTCATAAAGAATCTCCTAGAGACCTCGCGCTATGTACCGCTGCATCCAGGCCAGTCTTCACAACTAGTTTTGATGATTTGGTCTCTACTGGATGTTTAGATTTAGGGCAAAAGAATGGCACTACCACTTTAGGGAAGTGAAATGCCATGCTGAACTAGGTCATAAAAGGCAGCATTGACAGACAGTACAAAATACAGACTATAGCTATGGTGAGCATGCAGTCAACTCTAAAATCTTTCTAGTTGTACTGATGACTACTACAAAAGAACAACTTTCAAAATATGAAATCGAGTGAAACTGACAATGGGGTATCTAAGAATGGTTTTATAAAGTTTTTAGGAATTAAATTAGGCTCCAAAAAGATAAATTGAGGATTACTAGAAGGATAATGAGGGACAAAATTTAAAAATATGGAAAAATAGGGCTACCCTGATAACCTTATGAGCTTTTCACAGTCAAGTGCACTCAGGTTTGCATAAATCTGCTTCTAAGGTACCCTTGAGACATTTGATCTTTGAAAGAATTAAAAAGATGTCCATCTTACAGACTTTGGCTTAATGAATTTTTATAACAGAAGTACTCCAATTAATTTCATTAACTTTGTTGGACTGTTAGTGAAATTTCTCTGAAAGTCTTTGCTAGAAGATCAATGAGATTAACATTTCCATTTTAGCTTCTAAAGATCCAGGTATTGGTTAAGAACCCTGTCACGAGGTTAAGACAAGAAGCAGATTCATTATTATTAAATATGAGAGCTAGGGCTTTGACAACAATAAGATGCGATTCAGAATCATTATGGGTTAATTCTTTTACAAATTTTAACTGCCTTTGTAATCAGTGTAATAGGTGGGAAAACAGATGAAGTATTTGACTACCTCAGAGATAGGTTATCCAAATTATTTGCTTCTGGATCCTTTTTTTTTTTTTTTATGAAGTATTGTTCAATTCCCGTTTTTAGAAGACAGAAAATTGCTGCCAGACTTATTTTTGAGCAGGCTTGTGATGACTTATAACTATTCTCCTGGCTATGCACCTTTCCTGCTATGCGAATTCACTTTGATGTTCTCTTTACATGGAGATATGCAAAGGAAAAGAATATGGTTTTGTACTCAAGGAATACCATTAGAAACCTCTCCAAACAGCATTAAAAAATTTGTGCCACTATGTTAAATTAAACACAGCATTGCAAGATCTTTTTGTAAGGAACAGCACACAACTGGACCACAAGTTGGAATTTAAGGAAATCTATCAATCAGCCAATCAAATCTATCCATCAGTCAATCAAGTTTCTTTTTTCCTCCTTAGGCTAGTATCTCTGGAGCCACCTAAAAGCTTAATAAAACCCTTAATGTGTGGAGATTTGTGAAGATTTGTGTTTTACATTTGAAATTAGGCAATCACTGAGAAACCTTTGAGGGTGTGCAACAATTAACAAAAGTTATTCCATGCTTGGAACTATAATTAATATCTTCAATTATTTATTTACTGAGACTACTAGTCATTAGTGCTAACTGAAGAACATCCATACCAGCATAGCTGCAGTAGGGTTACTGTGTCGTAGCCATGATGGCCCAGGATAGGTACAAGAGGCAAAGATTTTGCATGTTATGTTTTACTGGACCAACTGTATAGTTAGAAGAACAGTTGAACAAGCTTTTGGGCTTCAAGCGTCCTTCCTCAGGTCTAAGCTCAGGTGATCTTTAAATCTGTAGATACTAAATAGTTTGAATTACCGTAAGTGAATTACCCCTTTAACTCTTTTCTCAGTTTCAACCATATGTTTAGACCTACAGAAGGGCACCTGATGCCTGAAAGCTTGTCCAACACCTCTCCTATCTATACAGCTGGTCCAATAAAAGTTACGGCAAAAAATCCTCTCCTCTCAAACATACCAGCCTACCCAAAAACTGAGTAAGGCATAGGGGTAAAATGACTTGGCTCATTTCAGCCTAGATTAAAGACCCTACTCTGGTCTTTTATCCAATGCACACATCCAGATGCATGACTGATTTTGGGAGATGACTCTGATGAGCAGGATGATCTAAAAATGGTTAGACTTTTACGCTGTTCTTTAAGAGAGCAGCATCTTTTGTAAACACCTATGGAAAGTTAGAGCCCAAAATGAGAGAAACTTATACTGCTATTTCACACAGCAATCTAAGTTCAATGACTGTTCTAGGGATCTTTAAGAAGAGGCTTGATGCCTACCTGGCTGGACTCATTTGAGTCCAGTTTTTCTCCCGCCCAGGCGGGGGGTCGGACTTGAAGATCTACAAGGTCCCTTCCAACCCTACTTCTATGATTCTATGAACATTTTTTCAGGTGGCTTCTAAGATCTGTAGAAGTTAAGCAGTTTGAGTTACCATACATGAATTATTCCCCTTTACTTCTTTTCTCAGTTTGGATGATACTGTGGACTTGAAGCCTAAGACTGCACACTGTCTCCATTTCTCTTCAGCATCACAAAACAGATTGATCATATAGCATTGATCCTTGGATGGACTAGACTGGCGGTTTCAGTACTGACGTAAATTTTTAATGATATATAATTAGATTAGCATAGTACTTCACTAAACCCTAAATTTGGAACAGATTAGTGAAATATGCTCCTACTCTTGTCTATATCACTCCCTTATTCTTTTAATTATGCTAGCCTGATGCTGAAGAAACTCACCATGATACCTTGATACTACTGTTCAGTATTAAACTAACCACTCCTGAGCCAAGGCCATAGACCATGCAAACAAAAGTCAGCTATAAACTCAACCTATTTAAGCTATTATTCTAGACCTAGCACAATCTGGATTCAAGATAGCAAACAGAACTAAAACCACCATAGTGGCATTAACGGTTAATTCATCAGTAGAGAAAGGGCAAGCATCCATTCTCATTCTCCTGGACTCTACACTGGCCATGAAAAATGGTCTGAAAGAAATGGTCCAGAGTAATGTAGTAAAATGGCTTGAATTCTTCATGCAGTGATTCAAACAGTACTGATATGAAGCTATACCTCTACAAGGTCATGCCCTACTTGTGGATTCTCTCACAGATAACTTCTCTCTCAAGTCCTTTCCAGTATTCACATGGATGAGCACATGTTCAGGACCAGAAATTGGAAAGTAAGGAAGGCCATTCTGGTGGCTCAGATTTACATTCAATTAGCCACTCAAGACCATATTAGCCAAGCACTGCCAATATGCCAATGTCGTACAGCTCTACCTATCCTTTACCAAATAGCATTAACAAGTTGGCCCATGACTTGAATAAGATCAACTCATGGATGAACAGCAGCTGGCCAAAGTTGAACCTGAACAAGCTGGCCCGAGAACAGAATTAATTTCACCAGAAACTAAGGACCATGACCAATATGACTGCCCTTTATTCACCATGCAAGATATACTACTTACACTGTACCTTGTTTAACATACAGCAACAAGTATCTTTTATTTAAAAAAGATTAAGTTCCAAAAAACAAAATGAAAATCCTACCAACAAAATGCACTCCATCATTCATATTCCTCCCCACTGGGGAAAGGAGAACACAAAAACCACGACAAATCAGTCCCAATGTTTAGTGCACTATCAGAAGGGGCTCAAACACTACAGTGATGAGTACAGCATAACAACCTTCGCAGAACAAAATGGTAATCCAAACACACCAAACTAGAGTCCTAATTCTATCTTTGTTCAAGGGCAGGGACAGACAACTCAAGAAACTTGAGGGGGGTGGAGGGCAGCTAATTTCTACCATAGACCCAAAAAGACTTACTTTCTCCACTCCCCCTCCCACAATTACATAAGGAAGTGGAATGCCCCATTATTACTATTGTTAGATATGACAGGTCAGGAAAGAATACAAGATGACTAAGTAGTCTTCCACAGATCTGTTTTAGGTGGGGATAAGCTTCAGAGTCATTTTGCTGAAATGCAGAAACTTAAGCTACTTATTTTTTAACATGTTTGTAATAGAATGGTCATTTAATTAATAGCATTTGAAAATTAAACAAGGCATTATTAATTTTTCTTATCATGGAAGCCTAGTGATTCACTGTTTCTATCAAACTGAATAACATGCCACTCTAATTTGTCAGGATTAATTTACATCAGGACACAAAAATAGCATGACTAAAATCACCGAAGAGTGACAGTCAACTCCAAGAACTGCAGTCCCCTATTAAATCTCTATCAAATTAACAACAGTTTTACAAACAGCATACTTTAATCTTCCTCATGAACAATGTTATCATTATCACTGCGAAATGTTAGGCTCCAGCCATGTGATCACTTAGCTAATAACTACTTTCTAAACATTTTACACATTCACAAATACTGAAGAACCTACTGTAACTATGTGAACTAAAGAAAATCGGAAAGAAAAACATGACAGCACCTAAAGTTTTAACTGGGATTGACTACTAACATTTTTATCAGAAAAAATGTAAAAACCTTGAAGACAATATCCTTGACAAAAAATAACACATATTTATTCCTGAACTACTTATGAAAGCCTGATTTACACTAATTGAAATCCTTCAGCTTGTATAAACAGTACACTCAGAAAAAGCAAGTGACATATTTTTCTTAAATATTTGCTGCTAGATTTTTATTGTTAAATTGTTGTAAGCTCCTTACCAAATATTCTTATGAAAGACTACTGATTTTATTCAGACATAGTAGCTTAGGTTGGAAAATACCTGAACTTAACTAACTGCAATGACTTTTATGAATCCTGGCAATAAGTTAATGTCTACCATGTTAATATCAGTGAATCCACCGACCAGTTAAAACCCACAGCATGTTCACCTTAAGTTTCAAAATCTTTCAATAAACAGCACCAGCACTCCTTATTCTACCTCCGTATCATAACTTAGTTTGTTATACATAATTGTTCAAAGAATAAGAGAGATTCATTTGGCAATTCCTTCTGTTATATTATTTTCTCTATTCATCCAAAAGGCAGTCAAGGACATATAGTACATATTACACGTACCATTTCATAAATTTCATAGGCATCAGGTCCAGCCTCATTTGTTGTCCTGCTAATATGCTAGAACATATATAATTTGTATGAGTGTGTGCGTGCACATGTGTGTAGTAATCTATATAACATACATAACTGGTCTAAAACACTATTTTACAGTTGCTTTTTAGACCAGTCTAAAACACTATGAACATAGTTCAACAAACTTTTTACTCTGGAGCACCTAATCTAAAAGGGAAAGTCGTAAGCAAGAGCTGGCCAGACAACAGATCTATACTGATCATTTTTAAATGTATTAGTGTTTAATATGTATTCTTTGATAGTTTTATTATTTCACCTTAAGAATAGGAACTCCAAGCATTTTCTCCAAGTGGACTATAACATTATCTACCTTTGCCAGAGTTATTCTAAGTATTTTTAGATGCTGAGCTGAATTTTTTATATATATGTCTACTTTTAAAAATCTTACAGAAACAGGGCAGGAAACTTTTTTTTCCACTAGGAAAGTTACAATACAGCACCAGCTCCACCTACTGTACAATGATATAAAATACAGACTACAATAAAGCTACTTTTCAGCATACATTTCACATATGCAGGATATATAGCATCTTACTTTTGTTTTTCTTTTTATAAAGAACCACTTATTTCTCATTTATGTTGGACCTAGATGTCTCACTCAAACTTTTTTCTTCTATTAATGACTCTACCTTTATAAAATACAATTGTACAAATACTAAAATATTATGTTCCTTTTTAAGGAAACCATGGAGAATATACAGAATAGCAACATCATTTATTTTGCATGTATTAATAATACCCTGGGTAAAAACTAACATTTTGGCATTTAATTTGTAGGTAATATTAAATTATATGTATACAAAACCATTCTTAGTGTTTCTTATACTGCTGGGTGGTTGGTGGGGTTTTGGTTTCTTTTTTTTTTCTTCCTTTTTTGCTAACAACATAAAAGGAAAGAGAAAATGGTTACTTACCAATAACTGGAGTTGTGAGTGTATTGCTCCTGCAGATTCACACTCTTGGGACATGTGCCTCTGCTGCTATGGGCTTGGAACCATCTATAAAGGAAGCGCCCACTGGGGACATACATATGCCCCCTCACAGATCCAAATATTGGAAGAAAAACTATTAAATAATACTGGTAGCCCTAACTACCTTCAATTTCTTCCACTAATTCAAAGAATCCATAAAAGGATTCCAAAAAAAAGTGGGTAGAATGGATCATAGAGGCAATCTATTCCAAAACCTGCAGTTACTGGTAAGTAAAGTTTTCTTCTTTGAAAATTGCCTCCAAATCTCTCAAATCTGGGGAAATGAACCTCCCAAATGAAATGTCAACAATTAAAGAGAAGGTAATATGCCCACTCTTTCAAACTGTTGAGCAGAGAGAACAATACTTTGCATATGCAGAAACAATTCCATAATTTCTATGATAGACACATAATGTAAAGTATTTTAAATATGGTGTAGGATTTAACAGAATGAACACCCAAACCTACAGATACAGGGCTTCCAACACTCTTGCACTATAAAAATCCCTGAACACAAATTATTTCTCTTCTATCTTCCCTTTTCTAAACTAAACAGTAATTTAGCCTCTCTTACTAATACTGATTAAAATATATATTTAGGTAGTATATCTGGTTTGGGGGGGAAGCATAAATAGTCTTGATGTAACATCTAAAATGTAAAAAGAAAGTATGGAATTTAAAACCTCTATCCCCTGGTACACTTGCCACAAAGGCAGTTTTCAAGTATAAATGAGCAAAAGATTTATGAAGATGCCACCAGTGATCTTATAGTAATAAAGTTAAATCTCAAGAAATAAAAAGCTGTTGATCTGGAGAGTTTACATTACTAAAGGTTCTGTGATGAAAGATCAATGAACTCTGAACTGTAGGACTGTATGAAAAAAATAGATGACGTATTCATCCTAAAGTGGCAAGGGACAAACAGATGCTTTCAAATGAAACAGTCTGAACAACAGACTTTGATAAAAGTTAAACTGCTACCTCTCAAACCCAAAGAAAACACTACCCATATCAAAGAACAGTATTCCTTAATTTTTTCAGAACTGCAACAAGGTTTCCTGTACTTCCTTAGGACACTCAATACCAGGTTTTTAAAATGTTAGAGAAAAGACTGGGGTTGGAATGGAGAACTTGGATATAGTCCCAAGAAGTACAGGGAATCTGGATACTTAGTTTGATAAATAAATAGGAAATATGATAAACAGGTTCAGCCTTGTCATTCCTGATTTGCCGGATGATGATGAGCAGTTGAAACATGGAGTAAAAGCTTACACCATCATCAGCTGTCCAAAAACACACGCTGATCTATCCTTGTACCTGAGCATGGAAAAAGTCAGTTCACACTGATCCTTGTGGCAGGAGAGGCACTCTTTCTTACTGAGTCCTTCAGGAACCACTGAAGTTGCTTCTTATGCTTTCTACTCAGATAACATTGATATACAACAATTGGCTTGATCTGATGAATTATACATCACTCCCATCTTTTCAACAGAGAGGATATGACCTAACAGTGGTGACAGAGTTGTGATGAGGTTAAGGCAGCTGTGACCTTTATCTGGAGAGACCGAAAACAAAAGGTCTGTCACACTCCACTGTATCAACTTGTGCAACTGGTGCCCCTCATCAGTATTCCAGGTACTGACAAGTTTGTTCACCGCACTATATGATTCTCTAGGCAGGAGGAGGAAGAGATGGTGGCTTGTTCTTCTCATGAGCAGGAAACAAGATGGAATTGCAGGCTTTCCCAAATGTCTTAGTATTTTTAAGTCATGACAAAAAACCTCCTACCAAAAAAGGCCATTTCATCCAAGGTCCCATTGGGCCATGAAGATAGATTAGTAAAATGTAATCCAGAAGAGGCTGTTGATGTGGAAGGGGTGGGGTAATAGGAGGGTGACTCTTCTTGCCCAATTCTGATAAAGCTGAGGTCAATCATACCAGCTTTTAGAACAACCACCACTGTTTGGTTCCAAAAAGATTTACCATACTGAGAGGAAGTACAACTGAGATACCTTGACTCCACTGATATATTTGAAATCGACATTTCCACAACCTGAAGAAGCTTTGTTGTAAAGGAGCTAATTCCTCTAATACTAGTCATTAGAATTGAGGCACTCAGTGCAAGGACACTGCCATAATCTCTCAAGTGTGCATATCCTCAGCTGACAGCTCTATCAATCTTTATAAAGAACTTTAGCAACTCTTCAAGGAGTGGCATTTATGTCAGTTCTGAGAAAAATCTCTATGAGGGGTTCTCATTCTGTTCTCCAGAAGAAATGGTTTCAATGACCCTCAGAATAATATGTTTATATTCACCTAATGCCTTGGGATTAAACCATAGCTATGAAAAACTTTAGAATATTTCTGCACCAGCACAGCACTGCAGTAACTTCACTTCCTAAATAACCTCATTTGAGGAAGCCTAAGAAAAGATGACTGAGCTCATAACGGTTCCTGCCAATGTACTTTATACTGGAGATGAAGTGATGGCAGATAACTCAGGGTATGTTTACCCAGGAAAATGAAGGGGTATTTGTCATGTACACTGGGTTAATCTGGGCGGTATGAGTAACAGTAGTAGTAAAGAAGTGGCATCATGGATTCTGGCATTTGCCAGCAACAAAGACACATTTTCCAGGGTCCCTGGAGAATCTGTTCTTTGATTACTAACACAGGTTAATGTCTACACTGCTACATCTTCACTGCTACTGGTACTTGTGCTCTCTAGAGGAAGCTAGCACAGGCTACAACCACACGTTCACTTTGTTGAGTAGACATACCTTCAGACAGTAAGGTGTATGATTAAATGACTATGGCACCAGCTACACACCAGTTCATGTTCCTTATCCTATGGAGCAAATCTACGTGCACACAGAGCACTTTGGAAAATGACCCGCACTCAAGCACAAGAACTATTTCATGTACCTATCTTGGCAACACGATACAAGTGCTAACAGAAGCCTTCACATTTTTGCTTACAGTCAAACAAAACCAGAAGGGGGAAATTAGAGCCAAGAACTAGGGAAACACAAGTAATGCCACAACACCTTCGGAATATGGCATACAAGCTTTCATGAAACTTCATTAACAGTTAAAACTATCAACCGCAACAATGCTACATTTACACAAAAACAAAACTATTTACAAAAATCTACAGTACAGGGAGCAAAGTGCTCTCTAAGATAGTTCAGCACCCACAGTGATCTACAAGGAAGAAGCAATGGAGTGGCGCAGTCCACTTCTATAACCTTGTTCTGAATGTTTGGGAGCTGCTGAAGAGTGTTTTGCAACCCCAAAAGACACTGCTTTTCTAGATGGTTCTCAGCTAAAGGCATGGTGGGCACATCCCAAGAGTGGGAATCTCCCTATGGAAGCAATTCATGAAGAAATAAAGGTTAGGAGATAAATTGAAAATCCTAAAAAATCAAGATAAAATTAGTAGAAAAGGTATACCAACTCAGCCATTTAGAAAAGTATTTTCTTAAATAAATAAAGGTTATTAAAATTAAGATGGAGATCCTTGAGAAGAGCACACATTTTTCACCACATGCTGGTCATCAGCATTAATATATATAAATAAATAAATAATGTAATCACCAAATAAAAACAGATTTCATTAATTTCATTTCTGAGATTAAAAAAACCTGGGATCAACTAATAAAACAGATTAGATGCATGTGTGAACATTCTTGCTTAAAAGAAACGTTGCTTAAATACAGGGAAAAGTTGTGCTCTCTCAGTAGGTGGTTAAGATGGCATTTGATAAAAATTAAATTTGTTCCAACGAAAAAAAAAAGGAGCAGCCAATCCAAATGCTGCTTAATTTCGGTCCAGTTGTGCCTGTATTTCAGAGTCAGAAATTGCCATGTTCGCTTCAGGAAGGCTTTCCCCTGAAGTCTAGCACTAGACTTTAAAAAGAACTGTCTTCAGAAGTTAAAAAGATACCATACAGACTGTCTTTTAGCAAAATTTAGGATTAGTTAGTCTTATCTAATATGCACACACAAATTATTTTGAATTTCAAGATGTGGGATTTCATTTTACTATGTTGATTTTGTAATAGAAATTTGAAATAAGAAGATGTAATCAATGCCAGCGATAAGGACAGTTTCTAAATAAAGACTGGAAAGGAAACTCATCAAGACTAGTCTGGCCTCTGATATGGAACACTAAAATATAACAAACTACTGTATAATATATTTCTGTGGAATGTGTAATCCCACATAAACATAGATGTTCATCTAATCAAATATCCAAGACACTATAGAAGTATTTATTATTCAGTCATACCATGTCCTTAAAAAAAAAAAAAAAAAAATACTATTCTGGTCTAATATATCTTTGACATCCAAAGTTTGGTGACTGAAACAGAAATGATATAAAAGAAGTTCTACTGTAATTTGAAGACAAAAGTTATATACCTGGATAGTTATCTAGTAGGCAAGAGAAGTAATCCTTTCATTTTTATAACTAATCAATTATCTAATGTATAATACAAAATTTGATTCAGTGTCATCTTGTGGTCTCACCAAAATTCTAGTAACATCATAGGCACCATCAACTATATTGTGATCTAATATAATAGTTCCTCCAAACGAGGAAAAATTGAATTTTATTTCTTAACCGGGAAGCTGGGAATGGACCCAAAATAATCTACAGCTGGACTCTCCATGTTTTTAGGATTCCAAATAAAGTGATACCACGCATTAAACAGAGACCCAGTATAAGAACCTATATTGAATAAAATAGAATTGAACTGTGTGACGATGTGAGATGAATATAGAGTGTACACACACACAATCCTTTTACCTTTATCTTGCACTTCTTTTGAAAATCGCTCCCTTTCAATGGCTGATTCACGTTCTATCCGTTCAATTTCAGCCAATGCATCCAATTCTACTTCATCATATGGCGTAATAGTTCCTTGCTGTGAAACCGGTTGCTGTGTCTGTACCACAGGAGTTTGAGGTTGTTTTGCAGCAACTGAAGTGTTCTGTTGTAAAACAGGCACTTGTTGTGCCTGAAGAAATGCTGTCTGTTCATGCTGTGGTAAACACTGAGCAGCATTTAGCGGGCGGTTAACATCCTGTGGAGTAATGGGTGTTTTAGAAGTCTGTCCTGGGTACTGCACATTAAAAGGAATATCACCCTCTGACACACTGCTGTTTTCCAAACCAGAAAGCATATCATCCTGCTGGTCCATATCCGAAGATCTTACACGAGAGAGTCTTAACGTAAGTTTAGTGGAGTCCTTGGAAGGAGAACTAATGATATCATACATTGCAGCTTTTTCAGTCTGGTCTTTTTCATCCTTGCCTAACTTCATTTTCTTTTGTTTCTTTTGCTTTCTTTCTGGAGAATCTAACAATATGTCTGGGGGTACATCTCTAGGTGATGAATAAGGTGGAGGCTGAGACTGTAGGATTAAAGGTGGTCTTGATCCTAGAATAATAATTTAAAAAAACTGAACAGTTATGTTGTTTCATGTTTTTATATAAAAACACACTAAATATAACCTATATCATTTAGAATGTGTACTTTACAAAATATTTGTGCTTATAAAGAGTCTAAAAAAAGGGATTTCTGAAACACATCATTCTCAAGCCAGATGTAATTCAGATAAATTGCAGCAAAAGATGCCCATATCTCCTAACAATTTATTTTAGTAATCCACATCAAGTGGGGAAGGCATCAATCCAAGTATGTGGTCAAAATATCTGATATGGTGCCTACGTGTTCACAGCATTAGAGACTGAGGCTAATAAAAAGTAGATGTGCAACAGAAGAGGAGATTGAAGGCTTTTTAAATCCTCAGAAATGTTCAGTGATGAAGACTTAATGATGATCAGTAGACAGGCACTAGTTATATAGCTGTGCATTTTTAAATGCAATAAATTGAAATGAAAACACATAAATGAGTCACACCAGCCAGAGTTCTCCTTACTTAATGTTTTTGAAAAGATGAAATTAGGAAGCTTTTCATATGCAAAGGGAAAGTGGCCCTGCCTTTCTCTCTCGCTAAATGAAGCAATTTCTTTTGCAACCTTCTTATCTTAGATTGGTTGACCTCAGCACTCCTCCAACCCCAATTACACTTCTCATTTGACAATTAATGGAAACAATGTTTTCTGTCCACAAGTGACCAAAGGTATTTTTGTGTTATTACAGCTCCTCCTCCATTCTTTTTTCTTCCTTCTCACAAGTTAATTTTTTTTGTTTTAAAAAGTGCTCCTCCCAAAGCCTTAAGAACCTCTACAGATCTCCAAAAAGGACCTTAAGTGGACATCACAAATTAAAAATCTCTTTCAAATCCCGTAAGTTCCATTAATCTTCTGCAACACTAAAAAGCCTAGTAGAACAGGTAAGGTTTGCACCATCTCACAGAAGTCAACAATTCTGAACTCATGGTTCCAAAGTTAAAATATCCTGTTTCCAGGCTATTCCAGTGGACTGTTGGCTTAAGTTTAGACAGTATTGCGATGGTATTCTGACACCACTTGGAAAGGCAGAGTATTCCAACCATTTGGATGTTTCCTGGAAAACATCTTGAACTGCGCTCAGAAAATAAATGGAAGTCAGTCCTTCAGCATGCAAGCTGACAGCTTTATTCAGTAGCTGAAGTTTCAGACTGCTCTGCTGACTAACCTCAAAGACAGCATCCTGCAATTATACCAACCGAAACATGATAAAAGGAGGGTTAGTGCAGCAAAGTCAACATTCAAATATAAGTGCTTCTCTTACCAACAGCTTCTCCTCCTTCCTCCAGGCCTTTATGCTTTAGTCTCTCCAATGTAGTTGATCCTTACACTGAATCTGGCATAAATTGGATTTATCATATTTGAAATATATTTCCCCCATTTCCTGATCATGACTGACAATTTAATATTGTCATTCAAGCCTACAATCTTGGGATTAACTTTGATGCTTTCTTTTTCCTCTCTCCATGTCCAAACTCATAAAATCTTTCCAATTCATTTCCTAGCATATTTCAAATTTGACCCTCTCCCCCAAAGCCAAAGTCAACCCCCAAAGCCAAAGTCCTTGTTTATACCATGAATATCTTGTTCTGTTTTCAATCACATAATTCCTGAAACTCTTGATATTGTCTCTTGACCTAAAAACCTCAGAATTTACAAAAAATTAGCTTGCTACTATGTACAGTGTAAAGTAGGGATGGAAATATTAGTTTAAAAATGTGTTTAACTTCATCTAATTGCATCAGTTAAATGGTTAACTAATAACACAGCAGCTCAGACACAGCTGCTGCTGGAACCTGTGTCTGGGGCCCTTTGACAGGGTTGGGAGTAGGGATGGTGGCAAGCCCAGCCAGACAATGCAGCCCATGTGAAGTCTGGAGCTGAGAGGGAGGGAGCACTTGTGAAGAGTCATTAGGTTACCTGCTGTTTCCCCTTAGGCTATGGGTAGGGACCTACCAAAATCATGATTTCACCCGTGTTGAGGAAAATATAAAATCTGAAATCTGTGGCCAAAAAAAGAAAGAAAAAGAAAACTTACTCAGAATAAAATGCTGGCTGCAATCCAGCTGTCCAGCCTACAGAGAGAGAGAGAGAGAGAGAGAGAGAGAGAGAGAGAGAGAGAGAGAGAGAGAGAGAGAGAGAGAGAGTGTGTGTGTGGGGGGGGGGGGGGGGGGGGGCTACCGGCACACAAGGGAGCCCAAGACAGCTGCCACGCATGCCACTCACCACTAACTGGTTGAGAGGGCAGCCCCACCACTCTCCAATAACCAGTAGTGAGGGGCAGGGCTGCATGACGGACAGCCTTCACAACCAATAAGTGATGAGGGGTGGAACCATATGACAGACAACCCACACAGCCAATCAGCGGCGAGAGGCGGTGCCAACAGGGCTCCTTGGCCAGAGGCATGGGGGGGCCCTCCCAAGCATGATGAACCCTCGAAATCTGCCAGCAAAATCAGTCGGCTGCCTCCTTGAGGCAGCCCCAGCTTTGGGTACTAGTCCCCTTCACTGCTTTCCCCACACCACCTTCTGGTTCCCATCCTCTCCCTTCCCCGCCAGACTGTGCCCACCCTGAGCTAAACAATAACCAGTAAGATAGCCAATCGTCAACTGACTTACTGGTTAAACAACTAATCGTTTAACCTTTCACATTCCTAGGAGAAAGTTTGCTGCCTATTGATTTGCTTTCTGGTAATGACCTTGCCTCTAATTAGACACATGGGCTGCTTGCAGACGTTAAAAAAAACAAACAAACCACACTTTATCAGAAGCAGCAGCAAGTTACTTCGATTTGGCTCTGCAGCATATGTATAGATCAGACAGCTTCAGCGGGGCTTTTTGGCACTTGCAGCTAAAGCTGATGGAATCAGCTTTCGCTAAAAGCACTGAAAAGCCTGCTGAATCACCCAGTCTTTACAGATGCCAGGCAAGCCAGGTCCAACTAAGGCTCTGCCTCTTCTGAGCATGTGCTGGGCTCAGCATGGAAATGCAATGTGCTTAAAGTGCCATAGCCATGGAGTCTCCTTCTCTTTCTGAAAATACCACAGGATACTGAAACTTGCCCAGGGGACTCATACCCACCCCCCAACCTTACATTCTGGCTCTAAATGAGCAGTCTCTAAGCTGAACTGGAATGCTCAGTTCTTATACTTTATTCAATGATATTAACATGATTCCCCACTGCCCTGAACTTTATGTAAGCCATTATACCAGTACAAAGCAAGTGTAACAGTACTTCCCTGATCTGGTAGCATTTTAAATTTTGCTACAGAAAAAGGAAATAACTACACAAGGTGCCAAGTAGTAGAGAATCAGGGTCTTTCTATTCAGGAGTAGCCTGAAGAGTGCAAGGATTTCTCAGGCCAAGAGACTTGAGAGACAAAATCATTCCTACGAAGAAAATACTTGGTTTCAAAATTCTGTATCCTGCTCACTCCACACACATTTGGAATACTGCAAGTAATAAGGGAAAGTAGTAGGATGGGAGATATGAAAAATGAACAAAGTTTGCCTTTTCTGTAAAGTAGCATAAACAAAATTATTTTGGGGACCATACTAGGCAGCATCTTCTTGCTACAAGACATTTCTGCAATAGTTGTAGTTTTAGTGTTTTATAAAGCAGTTAACAAAAAATAGGCAGATTCACAGATTTTCTTTGTGCTGAACAATTAACTGTCTACCACACTGCCATAACTGAGCTGATCCCTTCCATAATGGTTTATTCTCAGCTATACAGACCTGACAATACAGGGCTTCAAGCTGTTGGCTATGAATGTTTTAGAAACTGTTAAACCCAGACATTTTGGGTAAGAAGAAATAAAAAAGACATGCAGTTCCTTGAACTGATCATTTTTTCAAGATACGTTTTAACCATTATTTTCACATGAATCATGTGTTCCAAGACGTTTCAAGTGTGCAAGCATTAGTAAAAATAATTACTTGTAACATATGGAAGGATGTATTAAACTTTAGAATAACTTTGGACTATAAACAGATTCACAGATTCTGATTCATAAACAGCAATATTTTCTGATACAAGAAATAGTAAGGCTCATGTCCTCTTAAAAGACAGTTTTCCAGAAACTTTTCTTGCTAATGGAATGAGACCAGGATGAATATTTTAATGGAAAAGAAATATAGGGAAGTAGATGCCAACTGTCTGAACAAACTGGTCAAAATCCCAGGTAGGAAATATAAGACTTGGGCTGAGACAAGATTGTTGCTATTACGAATCCTGATACCACAAGGTATGGGTATGTCCAAGTTAAAAATAATTGGTTCTAGCACAAAAATATGCAACACTTGTAGACAGATACTACTTTCAAGTCTGGGCCATCCTGTAAGAAATTGAGAGAATGGGAAGGCCACTATATCTTAGTACCAGTAAAACTATTTTGTCCAAAGTTCAAGCCAAGAAGGCTTTTGTGTGAATACAAGAACATTCACATTATATTGGAAAGAGTGTCCCCGCCATTTCAATTATTGAGCAACATGCCCTAAGCTTTTAAACTCAGATAACCCAAAATATGATGCAGAGGCAGGTACTAGGCCTGTAAGAAGTAGCTAGTATTTACTTCAGCTTTGGATTTGGCTGATTCCAGGGACAGTGAGTCAAATCACTGATCCAAATTGATTCGGCCAAATCTGATTTGGTGGCAGCAGCAGAATCTCCAAATCACACAGGCCCTATCTCCCATTCACTCTCCCAGCCCCAGAAGTGCCTGCCCCAGCTCCTGGCACTTTGAAGGAAAAAAAAAGCCCTAACTCACCAGGTGCTGCCAGGTGGGGAGGATCCTTCCTCCCCCCCACCACATGGGGGGATCTGTCATGAGCTCCTCAGTGTCCCAGCCCCACCAATGGATGCTCTGCCCACCTCAACTCTGGCTCTTTAAGGAATAAAAACTAAATAAAAAACTCAGACCTACCAGTTCCTGCTCGGCAGGGGGCAAACCCCATTGCCCAGCACTATGTGGGGGGCTCTTCCAGGAGCCCCCCAAAGCCCTGAGGTCAGTGCAGGAGCTGGCAAGTCCAGGTTTTTTTTTGTTTTTGTTTTTCTTCTTCTTCTTAAAGGGCTGGAGCTGGGGTGGGTGGGGCAGCCATGGGGGAGGGGGCTGGGAAAGTGGGTGGGGGCTGGTGACAGAGCCCCCCCATGCAGTGTGGGGCAGTGGGGAACAATGGGGATCAACAATGGGGACTCGATGATCTCCCGAGGTCCCTTCCAGCCCTGATGTCTATGAAATCACCCCCAGCCTGGCAGCACCCAGTAAGTGGGGGCTTTTTTTTTTAAAGCATCAGGAACTGGGGCCAGGCAAAGCAGCCATGGGAGATGGGGGGCACTGGAGGAGCAGGCATGGGATGGGGGCCTGCTGGGGGTCCCTTCATGGTCCCCTCCCCCCTCCTCCAGCCTTCCCTCCCCTGTCCCCTATTTAGCAGCTGAGTCCAGGTCCAGCTTCCTGCTGGAGCAGGAAGGTACTGCCTGAAAAACCGCCAAAACTCTCTGAATCTTTTCTGAATCGATTCAGAGAGCTTCAAATCAATTCAGACCTTTTAACTGCTTCTCTGTTTTGATTTGTATCTCCTCCAAACTGAATCAGCACCTGAAGCTTCGCACAGCCCTAGCAGGTACCATCACAGGAGATACTGTCTACTGAAAAGATTGAAGGAAGGCTTGCGCAATGTATCCTCATTCTTTGAGTACAACTACCTTCCTGTCAAGTTTGGGGTAAGGATGGCAATCATGGCCTCCTTTTATCATAGTCACTACTCCTTGCAATATGGAGAAGAAGGGATTGAGGGTGGGAGAAATTTTAGAAAAAATGAGTTCACAGTTTATAAACAACTTTTTCCTGTTATATCTGCTCCACTTCCCATTTATGATTTTTTATATTACAGCTGAATGTGAACATGAACCACCGAATAGTGGCTTAGCTAATTTGCTCCAGACACTAGTTTGTCTACCTCAAGTTTCAAGAACTATGTTTGTGGTCTGCCTGTTGATTCAGAAGGCTTTTGTGTTCAGTACCACTTTTCTGTCAATCATCTAAACAGGGACCAAGTGAGCTTCTGCCCAGGAGATAATAAACATACTTTTCACATTTAGACTTAAATTTCTTGTTGCTACCCCTTAATACATCATAGCTGTCATTTTCTAACTGAACTCCAATACATTCTTTTCTCAAAATGATCTTGGGAATAATTATGCTGATTATTTATCACTAAGTTGATGTTCTAAAGTCTGGCTTGGTCATATTGTCTTTGTTGTGAAACACTAGGCTTGTCCATTTCAAAATCCTGAAAAACATTAATTTAGGATTCAGATTTGTGCAGAGATGATCCTATCTTTATGTTGGTTTCCTGTTTCCATCAATAGAAATAATGGATCACTCTGATGATATCGTCACTGTTTTGCATCTCTTGTTGGAATTTGTTCCCAGCTCCTAAGAGGAATTCTTGAAACACTCTCTCATGCTGTGTTGCCCAGAGTATTCCCTATGCCTAGAAACCAGAAGACCACTTCAAACAGATGAAGATGGATCAGTAATACTTGTTCATTCATCCTGTAGCATGTCAGATCAACACCAGGAGCTTGTCAACATTTTTCTGTATTTGAAAGAATCTTGACTCTGTATCTGTCTTGACTCATAGTGAAATGATCTTCCAAAAAGTTTTCAGGAAATTTTTTCTTTAAGTAGATTACAAACTTATGTGCCTGAAGCAAGCACATGTTGGTCTGTTTTGCTTGCTGACAGATCCCTAGGGATTAGAGACTCAGGAGTAAATTGTCTTAGCATGGGTATACATGGATCCTTAGGCTTCATGGCTAGGCTGTTAGGAATTCCAAAACTTTCTTGAAGAGAGAGAGGTGATAGTCATAGCACAGGAAATATTTTGTATAAGTAATGGTAATTTTTAAAGGCAAAGCAGAGAAATTCATGATAAAAAGGAGCTGAATGATATTTTCAAATAAACCAGGTCCATCAATGTCAGAAGATCTGAAGAGATTTACTGTAATGGAAGTTAAAAACTCCATTTGGAATTTTATTTTTAAACTACCCAGTTTAATATCTCCACATCTCAGACAGCCAGAGATTTTTAGATGTTTCTTTTTATTATTATATAAGTGAAGCAAATGCTAAAATTGTTCTTATGGCGATAGGCAGATTTTATTGACCATAGCTTGTAGAATATAATTTCCTTCAGAATGCACTAATGCTTCCCACTATATAAATTATTAGGGAAAAGGAAGAAATAAGATAAGGAAAGAGACAGGAGGAGAACAAATTCTGTTTTGCTTACTGATATATCTGTTCTCCATCATCGCTCACAATGTTCTATAGTGAACACCACTGCCCTCCGCAGGAATTCACATGTGAGGAAAAAATCCTGTCCTGCTCCTCTGACTCACAGCAGTTATATTCAAAAGACTCTTTGTGGAAAGGGCTACAATTGTGGCAGAGGTCAGGATCAAGAATATATTCTTTCTTAAAACCTTTTCTGGGAGAGAGAGACATATAGTAAGACGATGCGACTGTTCTGTTTTGGGGTTTAGTCCACAGAAGAAATGTATCATGAGTTCTGACCTGTCTTAAATGCCAATAAAAATGCTTGAAGATAGTATAAAGGAATATTCCCTGCAGTCAACAACTTGAAAACATGCTCATTTGTAAACCCTTGAAAACTCCAGATGAAATGTTCTACATAAAACAGCTGCGTATTACAATTACGACTCTTGTTTTATGAATATCCTCGGGTAATACCTTGGAATTTTTCCCTTTAAAGACAGAGTTTTGAGAGAGGTTTTTCAACATAATCTGAAAGGTCATTAGCTCATAAGAGCAGGCTGGTTAAAAAAATTTGGTGGTGACCTTTGAAAAGGTGTACTCAGAGGTTTCACAGCTGATATAAAGGACAGGCACATGTAAGTTTGACAAGTCATAGAGAGACTCTGAGCCCCTGTCTCTTGGTAGAGTGACCAGAGACTAGGAACAACTGTAGCAGTGTTCCCCACATTAAACAGCTCCAGAAAACATCCCTTACTAAATGGAACATATGTGTTTGACACTGCCATTCTAGGAGGAGTAGAAGAAATGGAGAAAACCAGATGAGTAATCCTACTTGGAATACTGTCTGTTTAATGAATGAAAGGAAAATACTTTTTACCACTGCTTCAAAATTTAAAAGTAGGAAAGTTAACAGGTAAAAGCAGCTTAATTTGTCTGGTTGGAGAAAGAATCTAAACCAAAACCAGAAAAATTATGAAAAAGTCATAGGCCCTCGTGGACAAATGAGAACTACCTCTGGTATCTGTGGTATGAGATATGCTTCCAAACATATCTTAACAAAAAAAAAAATTAATCCATTGGATTAAGTGGAAAACACAATCAAAAGAGCAGATATAACTTATTTCTTTTATACATCTCCCCCAGCCTACAAATGTTACTTTTGTACATCCATCATGTTAAGTTTTATCATAACTAAACATTGAACACCAGCTCCAGTGAAGTATACAGAGTTCAGTGTTATCTCCAAGTCAAAACTACAAAAATTAACACTACATATTTTTCTGTATGGTTTTACACATCCTGGACCAAAGGCTGCAAAGCTGTAAACCTTAAACCTACAGCCCAGGTTCAATGAATAGACGAATGGATTACCAAGATTTTTATAAACTTTTTAGCAGACTTAGGTTGAGTAGGAACACATAGCTTAAGAGATGAAGGATGGCCCAGAATCACAGAGGCAGCTACTGATTTGTGAGTGCCATGAGTAATTGCTGTTCTGCCACAGACTTCCTCTGGCCATGGAAAGTCACTTTGGCTCCTTCAAAAGCAACAGGAGTTAGATGTCTAAATGATTCTGAGGAACTGGGACTAATTCCTCAGTTCCTCATGTACAAAATGGTGATAGTACTGCTGCCCTGCCCCACAAAGGTGTTATGAACATAAATATACAAAGTCTGTGTGGTGCTCACAGAATAGTGATGGGAACATTAACATCTAAGAATTTTTTGCCATTGAGTACCTCTCATGTCTGGGCTGATGCCTACATGCCTGATGCTACTTTTTTTTTCAGTCCTCTAAAGCAAAACTACAGTTTATTGAGGAAACAACATTCTCTAACTCTGCTAAAGTTTGATCCATTAAAATGTTGTCATGTAAATATAAAATCAAAAAACTTAAATGTGAAATTCAGTGTTCACTCATCACTAGATTTGTCAATCAGTTTTCATATTACACCCAGCCAAAAACAGATGGTTGGGATTGTGAGGGTCCAAGTAATATTGTAATTATTTTTTCCCTTGTCCTTAAGTTTAGCTAAAAGGCAGAGAGCAAGAAAGCACAAGAAAAAGCGAGAGCAGCATTTGGCAAGACTCTCAGTATTAAGACTTGTTGTCTCAATCAAGGCTTAAAATCATAACTACTTAAAAATGCCCTCCACCAGTTACTAAGTATTTTCTATCTAAACTTTATCAACCAAGAGAGGGATGGATCCAATATACAGGTACAATCCAGAAGGTCTGCCAGTACTTCCACAACAATAAAAAATTACAACTGATTAAAACAAGTCACTGTATGATTCTACCTTAAACGTTCAACAGGAAGAAATTTCATCAACTAAGTTATTTGAAAATTCTTGGCATGTGACAACTGTTTCTGTAGTGAGGTCTCCTGGAACCACTAGACTTAACTAACAGTAACAGCTCTGCTGATAGGGACTCTGCATTTCTTAAAGGCACCAATCTTTGCCACCTAGCACAAGGTTTTATAAATTCTTTATGCTGCAGCTTCTACAAGGCCACAAACAACTCATGCACTGAAGGCCTCCCTCTCCTCCACCTTTACTTGTCCCAAGACACCTGTATATCACAATGAACTGGAAAAATCATTTTAGCAAATGTCTGGATCCCTTCTCTGTTCCACCCTTTGCGCTCTCTCAACATCCTACCTGTTCTACATGGCAAATAATTAAACATGCTTTATGCTATACTAATTCTCAAGCAGAAGAAACCATTTTTGCTCTGTCCAGACACATTGTACACAAAAATATGAACAATTTGACATCATCCTCCACTCTTCACCAAAACTGTGTATTCCACTTCTCATTTCTTAGTTAATTACTGTTATAAAATCAAAGACAGAGATGTACATTTTGGATTTTGGTATAAAGAATTATTTTTGAAGGGTGGAGCTTTTTTTTTTTTTCCACTGAAATTTCCTTTTACTCCTATCAGATAATGTGTTTAAACCTCATCCACACTAGAGATTAAACAGTTTTAGTCAATATAATATTACGTTACGTAAACACAGTTTGTTAGATTGTAATTGATACAATAACTATCTTATGCTATGACATTTTTGTGCAGACTAAAATCTCAACATATACAGTGCTTTCCAATTGTGTCAAACAGAACAAATAAGACTGTTAGAATACATTTTAATCTACAGTGTGGAAGGGGTTTAGAATCCTGATATCCTAAAGATATAGTAGTATTTTAAAATACCTTAGGTCAAATTTTGGACATCCACAGATTTCCAGTTAACAGGGGATCAAAATAAATTCTTAATTAAAAATATCATTACATATGTCTAAATTCTTTGGTTTTACCTGAACGCAGAATACTAATTAGATCAAATTACGTAGCTTTAAGTCATCTGTTCTTTATAACTATGAAAAATAAGAGCTAAATATATACATTCAATGTGTTTTAACTGTAAGAGTACCTTTAGGGGTTCCATCACTTCCAGCTGGAGAGCATACCGACTGTGGTGATCTTAAAGAAAATGATGCAGCATTTCTTATGGAAGGATCACCATCCTAAAAAACAGTGATGGTAATGTATATTACAAGCAAGAACACTAGCTTAAAAAGACCTGCAATAAATATAATACTGAAAAGTGGATCAGAGGACAATTACTAGTACAGAATTTAAATATATAAGGCTACTTGCAATTCAGGCCATTCCAGAGAGAATATTTTGAAATGAAATCAAGAGTGCTAATAAAAACCTATAACTAGAACATGCAAATAATAAATAAAAATGTATTCCTAACTTCACAAACCAATATAATATTGTTCAATTAATAGTGTTCCATAAATCAACATGTTCCATGAAAACTTTTGGTAGCTTTCCTGGTAATACAAATACCCATTAACCAGATATACAGAAATTGCCAATACAATTTTAAGTTGTGTAAACAACCATGACATTAAATTTGACTTTCATATTTTTCACACACTACCTTTAAATAGGGAAAAAAAACACTTCATTCAGTTTCTCATTTAACTTTTTTCTTTATGTTTGTTTCATTCATGAAAAATAGTAGAGCCCTCTGCTGGACAAAAGAATGCATATATACACAGGTTTATTACTAGAATACTGCGTGAATTTCTACAGTGCAACAACCTTAATTTATTTTTATTTTTTCCAAGTACAGGAAAGAAAAAGCACACTTGTGTTTTCAAAAAAAGTACCCGCATTAAAAAAAACAACAACTTTTTGGCTTTTATTTCTATAAATACCCTCACTTTGAGAAAGGATCATTCTTTTAAACAGTGAAGTTAAACTCAAATAAGAAAAAAAATTAGCGAAGAGGGTTAAAAGTCGGTCTAGTCGCTGGTCTAACTAACTGTAGTACCAGTTATCTAAAAGGCATCACGCTGCCTTTTTCTTAATATTTTTCATTCTCTTAATATTTGGATTTCCTTCTTTCCATTTTTTCCAACATACATTGTGCTTTGTAGCTTTGACACAACCAGTGTTGATTATTTGGCTTAATTTTAAGTCGCAATGAAATCAGTAGTCTACATACTGAAACATATCACGTTAATCCTTCTAGAGTATGAATATTTAATTCTGGCAAATTCGGAAAACTGTCCAATCAAATGTGACACTTGAAAAGCAACTTTAGGCATGTACCTAATCCAGACAAGTACTAAGTGTCTTACTGGAAAGGGGCCTTAAATATGAATATATATGTGAAGCATGCACTTCAAAACTTATAAAATGTTATAATACAAAGTTTTCAAAATTTAGAACTGTCGCTATACCTATTAATTTATTTTTTAAAGCAATTACAACATAAAACTAGGAAAAAGAACTATAAAATAAACCAGCAATAGCAGGGAAATAGTCTTTAATGAAAGACTCAATCTATCTTGTACATAATTTATACGATGTCGTAATTCTCATTTATGACTGTTCTCATTCCAAGGGTCAAACTGCAATATTATATAAAAATATACTGCCTACACTTTTTTCTCAACCACAAAAATTGCTGAGAATTTTGCACAGATTTTTTTTAAATAATCATCCAGGGAGCCGTGAAGCAGAGAAGGCATCAACACCAAATATATTTTTTCAGACAATAAGTGTAAAAACAGGACATTCTAATTAAGAAAATCTCTAAATTGTTGACTTTATTGAATTTGATTTTCTTTTTTTAATTTGTAGCTCTTATATTAGGCAAAAATGCAATGATTTTAAAATTGTAACGTATTTTCACTGGGTTTTTTTCTACCTCGGATGTGTCCCAGCAGATTGGAAAATGAGAATAAGCCAGTCTACTGTCTATTTAACTGATTTGGTACTTGTCTGTTTAATTAGCTGTTTAGTTTATTTCCTTTTCTGGTTAGCATTGCTATCAGGTTCTTATAGCCTAGGACATTTCTCCAATGTTTGGACTATAAATATTGTTAGAGATATTAAATAGCAGCTTTCAATTACCTGAAGAGTGGCTACAAAGAAGAGAGAGCTAGTCTGTTCTCAGTGGTGGCAGATGACAGAACAAGGAGCAATGGTCTCAAGTTGAAGCAAGGGAATTTAAGTTAGATATTAGGAAAAAACCTCTTTCATTATGCGGGTAGTAAAGCACTGGAACAGGATGCCCAGAGAGGCTGTAGAATTTCCATCTGTGGAGGTTTCTAAGACCCAGGTAGACAAAGCCTTGGCTGGTATTATCTAGCTGGAGGTGGTCCTGGCTTTTAGCCAGGCATTGGACTAGATGACCTCCAGAGGTTCCTTTTTAACCCTGATTTTCTATAATTTTTAAATGCCTTTTTTCCCCCAAGATCTTTCTAAAAATTCCATGGAAAATGTCTATTGGTTAATTTTTACAAAAGATTTAATACAGCCAGGAAGTTTTAAAAATAAAGCTTAGCTCTGGAAAATGTATACTTTTTTGGTGTGAAAAAATTGTCACGTTTTATCACTGAGGCAGAGTGATATGATCATCAGCTCCTGCTGTATATTATGCAGGCATTATATTGGCTTTCTACTGTATTTGTGATTTTATGTAAACTGTTATGTAAAAGCTCACTGCTTATTTGTTTGGTGAGCATTTTCAAACAGTGATATTCTGGAAACAGCTGAATTACTGACTGTATGTTTGTGTTCACTGAAGAAAGTGATACAGCTGATTTACTTTCTCAAGGTTTTACTGAATTAACTCTATTCAGGGACTTATCATACACTTCACTGGAGACTACAGAAAGCAACACAAGTGTAGAGCGTGCAACCATGTTCTGCCTACTGACTAGCTAATAAAAACAACAGGTGCCCACTATTGCAAGCTCATAAAACTATGCCCTAAATTTAAGCAACACAGGCTTACTTTGTTCCTGAATATCCCAAGTTAAAATATTGTTCATAATCTGTAGCAGGGAATGTAACACTACTCAAATAACTGATGCTTAAAACAAAACAAAAACTAGAACCTAAGATCATTCCACAAAAGAATGAAATTTAAGAAATTAAATGACAAGTTTGTAATAAAGAACCTCAGCAAGAAGGTTGAGAAACTGTTGGAAGAATTAAGAGTTCACTTAGTGGAGAATTCATCATCAACATAGGAACTCATCTGGGATAAGTTCAGAGGTCCACTTTCTTCTATAAAGTTTAGCATATTTCAGATTGGTCACTAAAGCAGGAAATTCACTCACTAAGTGAACTGAATTGACCTCAGGAAAATGAGTTTCCATATAAGAAATTACGCTTATAGTTTCTTACACAAAATCTTGAATAAAAAAGCACCCAACAAAATGTCCATCATTTTTGACAAGACCACTTTACAACCCAAGAAAGCATTTTAATAGACTGTTTCAAATGCATCATGTCCACTAGCAACGGACACAAGGCTTCAGTAATACTGATTTACCTATATAGACTCGCATACTGTTCAAATCACCCAAGTATTTCAGGAAAGGTTGCCTCTAAAATAATCTTCACTTTCCATAAATTTGAAAGAAATGCTGTACAAGTGGTTCCAAGTGAAAGAGTGGTAATTTAAAAAATGTGAAAATTCAGACCTGCTCAATGTATGAAAGCAAAAACTGAAAAATTAAAATGTATTAGCTCCTCTAAGTTTTCTACCTATTCATCAACAGCACAAAGTGCTTGCCTTGGCTTTTAGGGCAGTTACACAAGATAAATATTTTTCAAACATTTGCTTTAATCTAAAGAACTGATATGTATATAACATACATCACTACTTAGTCTGTGCACCATCTGTAGGTAGTCTTCATTTGAGCCATGTCTAGTATTATCAGCATGGTGATTAGCTGAATTGCCAGACAACTGACTTGAAACTTTATTTTCATGTATGTTCCTCATCCCACCTGAGACAATGGGACTCGATACTGAAGCTGAAATAAGAAAAGAAATGAAGATGGATGTTTTAAGTAACTCTTAAAGATACATAAGCGTTAAATATTAAGACCTGTTATTGATAATGTATGCAAGACAAATGGATTGGAACTGAGGTTGGCCATCAGTTGAACTCATCAGTATTCCTTCAGCAACAAGTAGTTGTAACAACTGTAAAATAACATTTACGAGGAATTTTTGAAATTGTACCAGTCACCGATCAATTTTCTTTTTTAAACAGAAGATTGTTTAATTTGCATTTTTTTCCCATAAATTGAACTTGCATTTACAAAGTAGAAGTAAATAAGAGGGTTGATAACAGACAAAATACTTTTGGATCAAAACTGAAAACATTGAACAGTTATAGAAACATTTATTAAAGATTACATTGAACTGGAAAGGAAAAGTGAAGATTTGGAAATATTTCTTAACTGAAATTCAAAGAGTCTAACCTCATATGACCAGATTAAAAGAAAAAAAACAATACCTCTTAAAAGAAAATGTAAACAAGCACTACAATAAATAATACTAACAATAAATTTTAGTTAGTCAACATTATCTTAAGGCAAATTGCTATTTTGGCTGTAATATGAAATGCATGGCAGAGTAAACAAAAAATAAAAATAAACAAGTCCAAAAATATTTTTAAATTGGGCTTTCATCATTAGTGCATTAAATCAAGAAAATGGTCCATTCTAGAGTATCATGGCATAGAATATATTCTCTGATGTTCATCTATACCAGAGGTAGGCGATGGTTTTTGGCTGGAGTTCAGAAAAGCCCCACAATGCCTACCTTGGAAGGTGCCGGAGTGCTGGCATGCCAGATAAACAAAACAAGCGCAGGGAGTACATGGCAGGATGCCCTGCTTGTGGCCTTTGCCTCCCACCCAAAACCCCTGCCGCCCAGCCCAGGCTCCGTGGCTATCAGCAGCTACCCAGAACCTGGACCAGCTGCAGCTGGAAGGCTGCAAACAGCTGCTGCCTCCCAACCCCGGACCCGGCCCTGGGCACCAGGGAGGCAGCAGATACCTGTGATGCTCCCCACTATGCTGCCCTCGCACACACTGTGCTCCCAGCCCTGATGCCCTCCCAAGCGCAGTGTGTGTGACCCAGAGTAGGAGCACACAGAGGGGCTGCACAGGGAAGCTTGCCTGCTGCTGCAAGTTCCGCGCTGCCCAGGTCACACTTCCCCTGTCTGCATGGGGGCAGCATGGGCAAAACACAGGGTTGTGACCCTCACTGCTGCCCCCACCTGCAGGGTAAGTGTGGCCAGGGCAGCAGGGAGCTCGGAACGGCAGGCAGCTTTCTGCACCCCTGCTGTGCCCTGCCACGTGGGGTTTCACACGCTGCTTTGCAGAAGTGACGAAGGCAGCATCACCAGTATCTGCTGCCTCCCTAGAGCCCAGGGCTGGATCTGGGGCTGAGAGACAGCTGGGGCCAGAAGGCAGCAGCTGTTTGTAGCCTTCCAGCTGCAGCCAACCCAGGTTCTGGGTAGCTGCTGACAGTCATGGAGGCCGGGCTGCTTGCAGCAGGGGCTCCATCCTCCAGGCCAGCTGCTGGGAGCAGCCCAGGCTCTATGGCTATCAGCAGCTACCTCGAATCTGGGCCAGCTGCAGGCAAGAGGCTGCAAACAGCTGCTGCCTCCCCTCCCCAGCCCCAGCTGTCTCCCAGCCCCAGGCTCTGGGAAGACGGTAGGTGCCAGCACTGTGCCTGTTGGGACCAGGGCTGTGGGCAGCATGGGGCTGGGGCTGGGGCCCACCGGCAGCGTGGGGCTGAGGATAGGGCCCACCAGCAGCACAGGGCTGGGGCTGCATTTGGGCCGTCACCAGCACCAGGATGGGGGAGACAGCGACACCAGGCTGGGGCTGAGGCCGGAGCCGTACAGGGCTGAGGCCTGAGGTGGTGGTGGTGCCGGCTGGGGCTGGGGCCCGCTGGCAGCACATGACCAGGGCCTTCAGTAGTGCCGAGATGGGGCTGGTTCTGTGCAGGTCCACGTCTGCGGGACCCAGCCCCATCCCAATGCAGTCAATGGCTCTGGCCAGGCAGCGGCACTGTGCTGAGGCTGGCAGTGGTAGTGGTGAGAGCTGGAGCCAGACCCGCCGGCAGCTGGCACCACCACCACGGCTGGGGCCTGGCCTGGGCCTAGCTGGCTGTCAGGGCAGTCAGAAGAGGCCAGGATGGGGCTGGGGCCTCCACAGGTCCACAGCCCCATCCCCATGCGGGCCCTGACCCAGCAGCAGCACTGGGCTGGGGCCAGCGGCAATGGTGGTGCCAGCTGGGGCTGGGCCAAGGCAGGGCCAGGGACTGCTTGCAGCATGGGACTGGGGCCAGGGCCATTGGGGGTGCCAACAGCCCCCAGCCTGGGGGTGGCACTGGGCCGGGGCGGGTGGTGGTGCCAGGCTGGGTCTGGGGCTCTTACCCAGCTGGGGTCAGTGGCAGCACAAGGCTGTTCCCAGGCAGCCACATGTTGCTTGACCTGGGCATGGCTCTTCCCGCCCCAAGGCGGGAATTAGTTTTTCATCACTATCACAGCACATTAAACAACTCTAAATGACATAAATGGCACGAAACTCACAACAATCCCATACTTAAATGTAGTTAAATGCAAATTAGGCTAAGTAATGACAAGTATTTCAAAACTGAGTTTTTGGTTGTAGCCATGTTGGTCTAAGGACATAGGCAGGCAAGGTTCTTTGAGTAGATGTGATATCTTTTATTAGACCAACTGAGTCGTTGGAAAAAAGTTCTTGGCAAGCTTTCAGGCACAGTCACCCTTCTTTAGGCACATGGAGTCTCTGCTGGTCTGAGACTCCAAGGAAGACTCCCTATGCCTGAAGAAGGGCGATTGTCCCCGAAAGCCTGCTAAGAACTTTTCCGCAATGACTCAGTTGGTCTAATAAAAGGCATTACATCTACTCGAAGAACCTTGCCTGCCTAGGTATTTCAAAAGTCTTTTCAGAACAATCTAAGTCACTCAAATGAAGACTTTTTTCTGCTATATTTTAAATAAATCAATCAAACTAGGGTACAAATCCATTTTTGAAAAAAGGCATTCCACTATCTTTGTTAAAGCTATTACACACTTGGTACTGAATCTTTGTTAACGTACAGCTACTCTGCACTATGATGGCTTTGCTAGAATAGCTACACTGCAGCATTTTTCATACCTTATCTATACAGATGTGTCTGCAATATTTTGCAGGATAAACCTGGCTTACCTGCACACAGATCCTACTAACTTTACTCAAGTTTCTTCATGAATAGTGTGGGCAGGATGGGATTTTTTGGAAATAATTAAACATCTGTGAAATATCCATGTAGAGTTAAGAGTTAACAAGACTTCTGCATACAGAGGGACTATTACCTTGTTGCATCTGGGGATGTGGTGTGTAACTTGGAGGATGTGAATATGGCATGTATCCTGCAGGGCTTTGAGGAGCATATGGACTAGGCACTGGGCTGTTCTGTTGTGCCATAAATCTGTTACCAGAGCTTGTCTGTGGTGGCACAAACCGGCTGAAAACAAAATCCAAGAAATTCACGAATTAGAAGACAGAAAAAAAGTGATGTAAGTATTTTAAATACTTTTATAAGCTTAATCATGCAATCCAGTTGAATCAAGCAGCACTTAATAACAACATTTCTGACAATATTATTTGCACATTCTCCATTTCATTTATAACGTAAGCCTTAGACTATTATACCACAATAATCAAAACTAAAAAGGGGATAAAAGCATTAAGTACTTCATATACCTGAAACTAATCAAGTAGTTGTTCAATTTCCAACCTAGTTATTACAGAAATGTATAAACTTTTGCTAAAATAATTTGTATAATTTCCAAACTTATTAATAGATTATTAAAAGTTCTAAAGGAACTGGCCGAGGTCATTGCAAGTCCCCTGGCACAACTTTATGAGCGCTCGTGGTGCTCTGGTGAGGTACCGGAGGACTGGAAGAGGGCCAACGTGTTCCCCATCTTCAAAAAAAGGCAGGAAGGAAGACCCGGGAAACTATAGGCCGGTTAGTCTCACCTCGATCCTAGGCAAGCTGTTCAAAAAAATTATGCTGGCACACATCCAGAAGCGGCCAGCAGGAGACTGCATGCTTAGGGGCAACCAACATGGGTTCATCAGTGGCAGGTCCTGTCAGACCAACCTGGTGGCCTTTTACAATCAGATCACCAGATCATGAGATGCAGGGGTAGCAGTGGATATAGTCTTCCTGGACTTCCGGAAGGCTTTTGACACTGTCTCTCACCCTGTTCTCATTAAGAAACTGGGGGGCTGTGGTGTAGACACCCACACGGTCAAATGGGTCGCCAACTGGCTGGAGGGCCGCACCCAGAGGGTGGTAGTAGATGGGTCCTTCTCATCCTGGAAGGACGTGGGCAGTGGGGTTCTGCAGGGCTCAACATCTTCATCAGCGATTTGGACGAGGGGGTAAAAAGCACCCTGTTCAAATTTGCTGATGACACTAAGATGTGGGGGGACGTGGGAACATTGGAAGGATGCAACAGGCTACAATCTGACCTAGACAGGTTACAACGGTGGGCGGATGAGAATAGGATGGGTTTCAACACAGACAAGTGCAAGGTGATGCACCTCAGAAGGAACAACTGGCACCATACCTACAGGTTGGGGAACTCCCCTCTTGTCAGCACGGAGGCGGAAAGGGGTCTGGGTGTGATCACTGACTCCAAGATGAACATGGGCCGGCAGTGTGGAGAGGCAGTCAGGAAGGCCAACTGCACCTTGGCATGCATCCACAGATGCATCTCGAGCAGGTCCAAGGAGGTGATCCTTCCCCTCTATGCGGCATTGGTCAGGCCGCAGCTGGAGTACTGCGTCCAGTTCTGGGCGCCGCACTTCAAGAGGGATGTCGACGACATCGAGAGGGTCCAGAGGAGGGCCACTCGTATGATCTGGGGACAACAGGGCAGGCCCTATGAGGACAGGCTGCGGGACCTGAACCTGTTCAGCCTCCACAAGAGAAGGCTGAGAGGGGATCTTGTGTCCTGTTATAAACTAGTCAGGGGGGATCAGCAGGCATTGGGGAAGTCACTGTTTCCCCGAGCACCACCAGGAGTGACCAGGAATAACGGTCACAAGCTGGCAGAGGGTAGGTTTAGGTTAGATATCAGAAGGCGCTACTTCACAGTCAGGGCGGCTAGGATCTGGAACCAGCTTCCAAGAGAAGTGGTGCAGGCTCCTACCCTGGGAGTGTTTAAAAGGAGGTTAGATGAACATCTAGCTGGGGTTATTTGACCCCAGTACTCTTTCCTGGCATGGCAGGGGGTCAGACTAGATGATCTGCTCAGGTCCCTTCCGACCCTACAAACTATGAAACTATGAAAAAAACATGAATGAAAAGATCACATTTAACTTTCAACTCCTGAAAAAACAAGTATTCTATATACTCCACATGTGGGTATTTCAATAAAATTTCACAGAACTTTATCCAATTAAAATTAAAAGCTAGAACAGGATGTTAGCCAAACAGGACCTGATCCAAAATCTACTAAAAGCTACTGAAATTCTCCCACTGATTCAGCACATACTGGACTATCCTATAAAGACGCATACAAAACAACCAAAAATAAAGTGTCAGGGAGAGATTTGGTAGTGGTCTGCCACAACTCGCAACAACCAAAAATACCACATTTGGTCCTACAAGTCCTAGATAAGCCCAACAGAGGAGTGAAATGAATGGGAAGTTTGTTCTGTAAATCATTTTAGATAGTTTAGATATGCATTATAGTAAGTCTACAATTTTCTTGTAACCTTTCTCTACTTTAATGGGTAAACTAATCCTCATTCTCATTGTAGAGTGCAATTGTAACCCTAACACTTCCTCCCATCAAAATATTGTTTGATAATGGAAATCAATACCTTGTTATGAACTTACTGAGAGCATAGCAAATAATGCATTATCAGGAATTAATAATGGAATGTACAAAACAAAAAACTTTCAAGTTTTGTTTTCACTGTAGAGAAAGTAAAGTTTATGAAAAACTCTTTGTCCCCAGGACCTTCACTTTTCAAATTCACTTTTTAACCTTGTGTATTTTTATAAGCAGAATGATTCTTTTTTTTAAGACTGAAATTACTTTTATTCTTGCTTAAGTCAGTTTAATTAACTTGTAAATCTACAAATGCATAATTTAACATTTAAAATGGTAAACATCCTATCATTTACTTTTACTTGGACCAAATTTTTTTAATAAAGGCTAAGTACCAAGTAGCCTTAATAAAAACAAGTATTATTCAAAACCAAAGTATGTTTAAAATCTTCAAAGCCTTTTTTGACATCACTTTTAACTGAAAGTCTCTCTCAAAGGACTGAAGATTTTTTTTAGTTAAAAAAGAATAAAATTAGATTAACTAAGGTACAATGCCAAATAAAATCTAAGGCTTAGAAAAAATGTAATGAGATTTGTTAATTACAGGCCACAAGTATCAAGCATAAGCCCAGAGGCTGTGATAACATACAGAATCTTCTCTCACAGCTGACACCTCCCTAAGTTAAGAGAGGCTTCCAGACTGAAATAGCTTGCTTACCGAAGGTCAGAGGGGATGAAAGACAGCTAGAGAGGGCTGAGCTAAGCAGGACAGTCTTCCATGACTGGACATAGATACTTTAGTCCATCCTATTCTCAGCAACCCTTTGACCTGTTTTTGCCACAAAGTCCCAAAACAGTCCTATAAGGCTTATTCCCTGTTTTCTATGCCTCTGGTCTCTGCTGCCACCACCAAACATGTAGGAATCTCTTCAGTCTACCATAGCTACCACCAATAGCTTCTCAGTATGTGGGTGGTGAATTGAAAAACATAGGGACATTAGGCCAAATTATCAACATCCTTCGGCAGAGTTGCAAAGTGAAGCAATAGTAGGAAAAATTCCCCAAAACTGTGCACATGCATTTAAGTGTAAATTAATTCACTAAAACAAAGTGTTTTATAAATGTCCACACAAGCCATGTTAGACTTGGTCCTCTTAAAGAAGCTCACTTGTAAATCAAACAAGAACAAATAATTTGCTTCTGGTCAATTAACTTATCTCTAGCCCACATATATGCACCAAAATGTTACCACAAAATTGAATCTGGGACCCCAGCTTTAGACACTGCATTACCTGGAAGGGCTATGTGAGATAGTGGTTTGTTGATAATTGGAAGATGCAGGACTACCATGCATGGAATTCTGAGAGAGTTTATACTGCGGCATCATCATTCCTAGAAAGAAGAAAATATCAATTTTAAATATATTTTGTGACTGTGTGTGTGTTTCAGCTATTTTATAGAAAGAGCTTATAAAGTTTAAAGCAAGCTTATTACTACCCTCTATCCTCCTACAGTTATATTAGAAAAAGATTCCCATGTTAGACTCCATGTAACATGTACATTTCATACTTATTTTCATAAATTTTCATATATTATACCCATTTCACACACCAAATTCTCCTAAAGCAGGTTTTTCCCCTTAGGAATGCATTTCCAAGGTAGTTGCTAATGTTTCTTATCCAAGCTCACACAGCAGCTAGCAAACAATGATAAATCTTAGCATTTTATAACAGAACACTGGGGCTGCACAGCAAGATAATTTGTAACTAAGTAACTGTTACTTACTAAAGCTACTAAATTAGGTAAACGGTTTGTGTTGAAATAAGGAAACGTGAAGCCAAATGAACAGTAAGAAATGACTATAGTATCTCCAGATAAAAGCATACAAAGGTTGGATTTTACAGCAACACTCGAAAATAGACTACTCATAAAAATGGCAATATGCAGCACCTGTCGACATTCAACCTTACATTGTATTGATGCATTTATAAAGGGTTAACTTGTTTTTCCATAAGCTTCATACAGTAAAAATCAAATGCGAAAATAAAATTAAAAGAACCAAGCAGCATTAAATGTATCTTGTACAGAATAAGCTGCAATAGCCACCAAACAAAACCACCCTATCCACAAAGGAATCAATTCCAAACTTGTAATGGGAAAAGGGAAAACAAAAACTGAAACGAAATTAAAGCAAGTGGAAGGAAGGTATAGACTGTCAAAAATAGCCCTATTAAAAGAAGTAGACTTGAAGCATGTTTTAAAAGTTAGTCTGTGGGGGACTCCCGTGGATCTTTGTCTCCTTTAACCAAGAGTTACAAGGAAATAAAAACCTGCCCTTTGCCCAGTCCTGATTCAAATCTAACACTGTTGAAGGCTTTGGATCATTTCCAGAGAAGCTCCATTAGGGTGCAGTGCAGGAACTGAAAAGATTATTTCTACTTGTACATTTCCTTGCCTTTCCATGACAATCTACTATGAAGAGATCAGACCTTAAACTCCAAATGAGCCTTTACACCTCTGCTTGGAAATACTACCCTGGGCATGCTTTACAGCTTTGGGAGCCAACTAAATCTCAAGTCAGTGATAGTTTTCAATCACTTTGTGCTAAAAACTTTGAAGAATTAGTCAATTTAATATGTGGGACAACCAGCAAAGCTAAAGGTGTTTTAGTAATTGCCAGGTGAATTGCCACAGCTCTTTAGACTACTGTATGTTCATCAGGTCATGGAAATTGCTGTTCAGATGGTTCCAATTCCTGGGATGGAGGAAGAGCTTTATATATACACATGTATGCAAGTCTCATGTGCCCGATCATTAGATAAAATTTGCTGTAAAATATGTTCTCAAAAAGTTATATCCACCATAAATTAGATGGCTACTTTTTACTTGAAAGCAAAGCTAATGCTCTGCAAATTTTTTTATGTAATTTTCAACCTTTTTTGCTTATCAAATCTCAGTTGAGAATGCAAGTTGGCCAATCATCTTAGTTGAGATGCATGATTTAACCCATCCTGTTGTTTGGGCTTTTTGTTTAAACCAGATCATTGGGCAGTAGGGGGGTGCAAAATAGGCCCTATTCGATTCGGATTCCGACTCGGCCCAAATTTGAATCTGAAGATTCAATGACAATTTGAAGAATCAGCGATTCAGACATAGATATAGCTTTAAATGTTTTTTCTACATACCTCAAAGTACCAGGCATAGCTCATTTATGCTGCAATGGAGGGGCAAATGGAGCATCCCACAGGAGCATCCCGCCCCCTCCCCCCCCACCCAATGTGCTTGGCGGTGAACCCAGAAGTGGACCAGTACTAGTTCCGGTCCACTTCCAGGTCCACCTGGGGATGCACAGCCTCTCCATGTCCCCTCTGCTTGGTGATCAGCAGCAGGGAGACCCTGGGTGCCCCCCAAGACCCAGGAGGCACCAGTCACTGAGCCAGGGAGGTGCAGGGGGGTCCCCCAGAATGCTTTCTGGCAGACCTGGAAGTGGACCAAAACAGCTTGTGGTCCACTTGCGGGTCTGTTACCGAGCGCACTGGGGGGCCCCTGTGCTTCTGTGGGACACTCCATGTGCCCCAACACTGCAGCACTCATGAGCCACCTACTACCTAGAGGTATGTAGAAAAAACATTTAAAAGCTGTGTCTATGTCTGAATCTCCAGATGTTTCCCACATCTCTCTGAATCAATTCGGAGGGTTCCGATTTGATTTTGTAGAGATTAAAGGGTCCCTCCAAATCAATTGGGATCTGGAGATTCTGCCACTTAATTGGGGAGAATCTCTGATGTATTGTATCAGGGGACCGAAGCTTCGCACACAGCCCTATTAGGCAGTAAAAAACTTAAAAATGCCACCTTCAGACACAAGTAGAATGCCCTTTTAATAGCTGGCAGAAATGTAAGTGGAGAGCAAAAAAGGCCTACCCCTTGCATTCCAAGAAAACGTGTTAATGTTTACCATGTTTGCTGAATCAGTTCTGATAATCATCTTCTCCTGTACTATTGTGTATCCATGGACAAACATAATCATTTCTAAAACTTGTCTCAGAGGTGATAGCAATTAATGGAGAAATGCAGACTTTTACAAAAAGCAGAGAGAACAAATCTCAAAGACTTGAATGCCGCTACTGATTCTTGGAGGACAAAATTCAGGCTCCAAGCAGGCAACCAGTTAGAGTAACAGATTTCTAAATGATGCCCTCCTTAATAAGAGGGAAAATACTGGTACATAACAATGAGCAGAATTCTCTTCTGGCTCATCATATTTAAATGGGCTGAAAATTAGTTGAGATTGTGACCCATTAACAAGTCATCTTGCAGTAACTCCAACTCATGCCTAAATTTTAGAGCTTACATTTACTTGATTCATATGAATATCTTAATTTTGTCTGCATATTTCCATGCACTTCATGTGTTGATTTCTTCCAAGAAGAAAAAGGGAAAAAAATAACCTTCTCAGAGACCATGCTTACATTTTCTTGAGCTTGCAAATACTCTTTTCAATTTCTAAACCAAAAGACATTGCAAATTAAGGTTTGGTTTGCATCTGGCTTAAAACTGAGAACTACAGCCCAAAGGGAAGAGAGGGACAATTACTATCACTCTTGCTTATTCTGTTATCAAGAAGAGTGAGAGGGAACACAAACCAGCTCTGGGGGTCAAGGAAGAGCATCTTTTCTTTATGCCTTTCAGGTCACTGTATAGGTAAGGACCCTTGAGTCTGTTCAACCTTGAAGCAAACAAGTCCAAGGTCTTGTCTACACAGGAAATTTAGGGTGAAGTAAACTGATGTGAATTTTACAAGGTCTTAGCTATTCAATCCTTAGTGCCCATATGATCACTTTTATCCTACAGGTGGTACAGAATACTTTATTCAACAGTGAAAATGGAATATTTTGCACTTATTACACATTAAAAGTAATTACGTGGGAAACATGGGGCCAATTTCCTGCTTATAAGTTTTATTCTTGGTCTGTTCATGTTTCTTGCATTGTGGTCTTTCAATGAGCCTCTACATTTGAACAATAACATGAAATACTTTTGTAACTTCTGTTCTAGCCTACTTACACATTCTGAATTAAATCTATGAAACACCAGCTAGAGTTTAGAGAACAGAACTTTTACCTTGTGGGCAAAGTTGGAAGGGAAGCAGATTCTCTTAAGACACACAAAAATATTCATACTATCCACATACGCAATATTTAAATACCATAGAATTGCATTAGAGTTTTAAAGAAGGGAAATTATGAGCTGGTATTCCTGCTGCACTGAGATGTAGCATGTAGTAGAGAAGCTTGCAGAAATCCTATCTATCCAATAAAAGATCCAAAGGAATTATACCAAGTTCTGAAAAAGAATCTAGAGAGCAGCAAGATAGCCAGACTCTAATTTCCTCCCATAGGAAACCAACAGGCAGGGTCCTGAAATCTGCTACCGATTGGCAAAGGGGTGACAACTATAGCTCTGAAGTTTTTATTGAGTACCATTTCATCTCCTGCTTCGAAACGCCTCGTGGAGGATTAGGAACCTGCTCATGTACAGGCACACACACTTCTCAGTCGAGGACTGTGTCAAAATTGGACTGAGATGCCTGGATACTACAGGAAGTCAGTAGAAATTGTTGAGAAAGAGATGGCAGAGATCATATGGAAAAGAAAAGACTGGCACAGACTGTTCAAAGGTGGGAGAGCCAGTGAGAGCAACAACAACAACGATGAAGATGACCACAACAGTGATGATTATAGTAATGAGTGAAATGACTGAGGAATTGAGAGGGGGAGCTGGAAGGGGAGAGGAGGTAAGTGGGGTGGGATGGGAAGGGAATGCAGAAGTGGCCCTTTGTGCAACCGTGACAGCTAACAGTGAAAGTGGTGGAAACACAGGAGCACAGGCACACAGGAACACGGTATAATCACTGTGATGGGAATAAGGACAGTGTAACTGTAAAGGTGTGCTTTGGACTTTCAAGTGAACGAAAGCAGTCATAAGACACGTTTGTAGAGCTATACGTAAACAGACAGACAGATGAACAGATGTTCACAAAAATACTGATTCAAACTGAAATGGTATTCAAACTAGTTTGTGTTTTGGAAAGTTACTTCACCTGTGGACAAGGCATATGACAGGTATTCCAACACCATCATTTTGTAACTCAGATCCTTACAAGTGATCATCGTTTGCTGGAATTCACCATCCAGCGCAGGGTGTCAAGGGCCTGCAGCAAGACAGTAGCCCTAGACTTTAGAAGGGCCAACTTCAACAAGCTGAGGAGACTAGTGGGGGAGGCACTGGGGTCCGTGAGGGCAGGGGAACTCAGTGTCCAGGACGAGTGGTCGTTCCTTAAGGAAACGATACTCAGGGCCCAAGGGGAGTCCATCCCAACAAGATGCAAGGGGGGCAAGAGTGCCCGAAAGCCCCCCTGGCTCACCAAGGACGTCCAGGAATGCCTGCTTGCCAAAAAGGCAGCGTACACGCGGTGGAAGGGGGGTACTATCTCCAAAGAGGAGTATACCTCCTCTGCTCAGGCCTGTAGGGGGGCTGTCAGGAAAGCTAAGGCAGACAGAGCTAGGAATAGCGTCCAAGATCAAGGATAACAAGAAGTCCTTTTTAAAATACTTAGGGAGGATGAAGAAGGCACCAGGTAATGTGGGACCCCTGCAAAGTACGCTGGGCAATCTGGTGGTTGTGCCAGAGGAGAAAGCGGAACTCTTTAACCAATTCTTCGTGTCCGTTTTCTTGTGCAGGGACCAGGACTTCCCTCCTGTGATGCCAGATGGACCCGAGGGGAATGTCTCCAGACCTCAGGCTGGGGAGGACCGGGTTAGAGAACTTCTGGGGGGGCTGGAGGTGTTCAAGTCAGCGGGTCCAGATGCTCTCCACCCCAGGGTGTTGAGGGAGCTAGCTGGGGTTATTGCAGGGCCCTTGGCACGGATTTATGAGTGCTCGTGGTGCTTGGGCCGGGTGCCAGGTGACTGGAAGATAGCTAATGTGGTCTCCATCTTCAAAAAAGGGAAGAGACAGGACCCGGGCAACTATAGGCCCATCAGTCTTATCTCTATCCTTGGGAAACTCTTTGAGAAGATCCTCAAGGAGCACATCTCTGATGGGCCGGCTTCAGGGATGATGCTCAAGGGCAACCAGCATGGTTTCATTAGGGGCAGGTCATGTCAGACCAACCTGATTGCCTTTTATGATCAGGTCACAAAGGCAATGGATGCAGGTGTTGTCATGGACGTAGTCTTTCTAGAGTTCAGCAAGGCCTTTGACACCATCTCCCACCCCATCCTCATTAAAAAACTAGGCGACTGTGGCATTGATGCCTACACAGTCAGATGGATTGCAGACTGACTGAAGGGTCGGACTCAGAGGGTGGTGGACGGGTCATATTTGACCTGGGGGAAGTGGGCAGCGGAGTCCCCCAGGGCTCAGTCCTGGGGCCTGCACCGTTCAATTTCTTCATCAGCGATTTGGACGACGGGGTGAACTGCACCCTGTTTAAATTCGCTGATGATACCAAAATCTGGGGAGAGTTGAGCATGCTAGCAGGGAGGGAAATACTGCAACAAGACCTGGATAGGTTACAGGAGTGGCCTGACATAAACAGGATGCGTTTCAATACTGACAAGTGCAAGATGCTGCAGCACTTAGGCAGTAGAAACCAGCAGCACACTTATAGAATGGGAAACTCCCTTCTAGAGAGCACGGAGGCAGAAAGGGATCTTGGAGTCATTACTGACTCCAAGATGAACATGGGCCAACAATGCGAGGTCATGGTTGGCAGGGCTAACCGGACCTTGTCGTGCACCCACAGGTGCATCTCAAGTAGAGCCAGGGAGGTGATCCTCCCCCTCTATGCAACGCTGGTCAGGCCACAGCTGGAGTATTGCATCCAGTTCTGCGCCCCATTTCAGGAGGGATGTGGACAACATTGAAAGGGTCCAGAGGAGGGCCACCCGCATGATCTGAGGACTATAGGGCAGACCCTACAATGAAAGATTGTGGGACCTAAACCTGTTCAGCCTTCACAAGAGAAGGCTGAGGGGGGACCTGGTGACCATCTATAAACTCACTAGGGGGGGACCAGAAGTGTTTAGGGGAGACACTGTTTCCCCTAGCACCTCCTGGCATGACAAGGAACAATGGACACAAGTTATTAGAGAGTAGATTTAGATTAGACATCTGCAAGAACTACTTCACAGTTAGGGCGGCTAGGAGCTGGAACCAACTTCCTAGGGAAGTAGTGCTGGCTCCTACCCTGGGGATCTTTAAGAAGAGGCTTGATGACTACCTGGCTGGACTCACTTGAGTCCAGTCTTTTCTCCCGCCCAGGCGGGGGGGTCGGACTTGAAGATCTACAAGGTCCCTTCCAACCCTACTTCTATGATTCTATGATCTACTAGACAGTTGTTGACTCTCAAATAATGTGGTAAATAAGTACACAACCATAAGTTTCTTCATGAAAGAGGAGTGAAGACAGCATAGAGGAGAGACTTGAGAGTCTTGCTAGCATCAAGAATGACATTGATGAATTTTACAAGATGCACTTTGTGTAAAAGTCACAAACACAACAAGCAGCTGACGCACTTGCAAACCAATTCATTTCCTCTTAGGGAGAGTTCTGCAGCAGTCCTCTCTTCTCATCTACATTATAAAAAATAGTAGCTATATTCCAGTGGCCCAAATGGTATGGCTGTATGCATCTGCTTCTTTAACTAAGCCAGTTTAATAATAAAAATTGTAACATTCTTCTATCCCAGTACCATCACTGGTGGTCACTACAATATAATATAAAAACTTCTCTTGTCCAAATAAAGCTCTCACCACCATCACCAGGTCCCTTACCCCTCTCTACACCCCACCACTCCTCCTAAGCAGAGGAAAGAGGGAGTAATCTTTCTGGAATGTAGCACTTCTTACTAACCTGGTAATTGTAAAGTGCTGCATTCCAAAAGGATTAACATAGATGAATTAGCCAATAGTACATAAGAGTAAAAGTCTGACTACCCTGAAGAAATTTAACACTTTTATACCATTTCAAAGGAGAAGACTTTTCACTATATCAAACAATGCAAGATAGATATCAAGTGAAAAATCCTTGACTTGTACAAAGCATGTGTAATTGGACTTTACATGTTTGTCCTATACAGGTAATAGCAGAAGATACAAATTCTGTATCTCCACTTGGGCGTAACAAAACATAGGGCTGTAGTTCCTTGTCCCTAGCCATAATATGTCTGATTAATTTTCATTACAAAAACCCCATGAGTGACCATGCTATGCATGTTCACATCAAGATGATGACCAACGCATGAAGGGCCTTTCCTGAATCCAATGCATGAATAACCACTTCATATGTAGGTTCAGAATTTGCACTGAAACTAAGTTAAGTATATGAAATATGTAAGTATATGAAAAACTGACAACATAGCTCCACATAAAAACTGCAGACACCATTAAAGTTGAGTTCCACTTAAAACAGAAATTCAGTTTTTAATATATATGAAAAATATGTATTTTATCTTCCCTAAAAAAGTACAGAACTTTGAGTAATGTTTTTTTCTTCTGAGAATTTGCAGGTAAATTAATTATTGCAAGACTTAAAAAGTAAAGACTGAGACAGCTTTTGATGCCAATTACTTTAACAACAGAACCCAGAGATTCAAGAAACTTTCTAAAATGGAAATCTGATGCAGCGGCTATATTTGATGGTTTTGGTTATACAGGTTATGGACAGCCAAAAACTCAGGTAAGTCTTAAAAGTGTTACCCATTCCATTACTAGATGTAATGGTAATCAATCAATATCCTTTTTCATGGCAGGAACAGTTTGTGTTCCCTGCATCCATAGCATCTAGTACAAAAGGGTTCTGTCTTGCCTAAGACTATTAAGTGGTATGGCAATATACATAATAACATACTTCTTGTCTGCAGTAATTCTACTAGTTATCATGATTAAATAGCATAAGCATTTTGATTATGGGTCAAGAATTCTCACTGCGGGGTCTGTGGTCCTTACTCTTCTTTATAGGTTCCACGGTTTCATAATAGCATAGGCATCAGTGATTAGGCTCCCCATCACTTTGAAGCCTCTGCTCCAACATTAAAGAGTACCACTGGGGAAGTAGAGGATGGAGTGCCTCAGAACCCTTTTAAGCCCAGAGACATTGAGACTCAGGGCTTGTCTCCAGTACTATTACTGTGCTGAAAGAGCTATGTCAGCAAAGCCCCTAGTGGAGACGCAGCACGTGGCACCAGATGGGTAGCCAGTTTCTTACACAACCGCCCTGAAGAACAGAAGCTAAGTCAGCAGAAGTCCTCTTCTGTTACCAGAGATGCATCCAAACCAGAAGTCTTGTCAGTATAATGATTTTGGCTAAGGGTGCAATCTTTTCAATCTGGCTGAAATAACTATGCTAACAAATTTTGCAATGAATATTGGATATCACAGCTGCAGTTTGTCCATCCCTTCACATAGCGCAGGATCATTTCTAGATTTCTGAAGTAGTACTTTAACTGCAAATTAAGAACTAGCTTCAGTTATTATGTGCAATTCTGGTGGTGCAAGCAGCTGTAAAGATATGTGTAACTGGCCCATACATTCTGCTACTTTGTGCAGCTGTGATCTGCCCTTAAAATTAAAATCAAATAAAAAATATTTAGGGTGATACTGATCTATTCAAATATTAGATATAGCATTAGGATTCTTTGGGTTTCTTATTTAGTGTTCATGCACAACTTAAAGCACACGCACGTGCACACACGTGCACATGCACACACACAGGCACACTTCAAGACACAAGACTGTATTACAACGGAACAGAGGTTAAGAGTTCATAACAGTAACGTATGGCTATAAAATATCATGGTGATGGTAGTTCAAATTAAGTATCACAAACTCAATTTACTTATGTGTGCTGTCAGTCCTATTTTAACCTCTCATCCTGGGACAGATACTGCATTAGTATAAAGGAAATGATTAATGTTCTGAAAAATGTCAAAATTAACATATTGTGTAATAACCTGGATAGAAGACAGACCATGTTGTGTAGGTTAAACTACATCGCAGTAACATGTTAATTTATTCATATAAGACTGAAGCTAAGACAGCTGATCAACATTTTTTTCAGTTTAATGTAACGTTTATTGAAAATGGACATTCACAGCAGCTTTTCCTCCCAGTTACATAGGTTTTTGTATATCTTAATTCTGAGTAAAATGCATTTATAATTAGCTGATATTTACTCTCAGGCACAATATATTTATTCCACGCAAGCACTGCATAAGGCATTGCAACAGAAAAAGATATTTGAGTGAACTTTCATTAAAGTGAAGAAACACCACCACGGATCTCAGCCAAATAAAAGAAATGGTGGAAGCTTCTGTGGAAAGTAATGGCAAAATGCCAAAATCCTTACTCTGAGTCCTTTGCTACTTCTTTATAACTAGCACCACATTACTTCATTATGCAATAGTTTTTTAGTTCATCTCTCCAGCTAGATCAGCTCAAAAGAACCAGTCAGAATGTAGTAACAGAAAGCAAGAAAGAAAAAAAAAAATCACTGATTACGAATATGCAACTAATTCTTTAAAATGATGAAAACCTAACAAGTCCTTAGGAATCCAGCTGGTCTGTGCTACAGAACCAGGCTCAAGGGGCACTGACAGACGTGACAACCCCCTCCCCCCTCATCGCCCCCAAGAACAGCTCTTTATCAGAAAAGACATTGCATTAGTTCACCCCAGCTACCCAGCATGTGTATAAATTGGGCGCTTCAGCAAGGTTTTTTGGAGGTTTTTTCTAAAGCTGACTCAATCAGCTATAAAAGTTCCAAAAGTCCTTCTGAAGCACCTGATCTATACAGATGTTGTGTGAACCAGGTCAAACAAATGCAATGCCTCTTTTGGGCATGTGCTGTGCTCAGTGCAGGGGTGCACCAAGCTGAAAGTAAAGTGTTTCCCCCCCCACAACTGTAAGCAGCCAAGGGTAGCCACATACATCCATCTAGAAGTTTTATGATGATCTGATAATTTTCACGTGGCACAGCAGTTTGGCTACAGACTATGTAATAATGTGCTTCAGTCTGGTCGCACAATACATTTAAATTTAAAAAAATAGTCATCTAGTATATAATCCAAAAATAACAGCATTACTCAAACAAATTCATTTGGGGTTGGATAAAGAATGATACTGATGTGGCAGATTATAATCTACATCTGAATACTGTACAATGTAGAGACAGTTGCAATCAGGAACCTAATTATTAACAGGGTGTTATAAAAAAAAAAGTTAGCAATCCCTACAATTCTAGCAAACCGATTACAAAAACGTCAACTGAATATTCCTACTATTTAACACCGAGTGTCAGGAAATGCAGACTCCTTTATTTGAAGAGACCAAGCATGTCTACATGCTAAATTTCAGATTTGCATTTCTTACTACAATCAAGTTACAAGACATCCTCCTATTCTAATTTCAGTGTTGGACTCTCATTCTTAAAAAGATACTGACTGTTTGTGGAAAAAGCTGAAGAATTCTGCTGGTTCTGATCACAGCATCCATTAGAATTTAATACACAAGATATGCACACTTATCCTAGTTTCCCAGTAAAGATACAGTTTTTTGAGGTACCTTGCTGTCCTCACAAACTGTACCAAAATATGTCTTATTTTCAATACAACTCTCCAACTGCCTATTCTTCCACCCACAGGCCTTACTAATTACAGTTAAAAAAAACACAACAAAACCTCTGGTTACTAGAATTTCTGGAGGAGATTTTAAAAAGCATAAAGCAGCAGTAGACACCCAGCTCTCATTAAAAGAGCCAGTTATGAGAGGGTATGTCAAATACTGGTGGTGTGTTATCTGGCCAGCCTTCATTGCACTCTTGGCTCAATAGGAAGTGGACAAATGGCACCAAGAAGCAGCTGGACCTTCAACTCCACCTTTAGGTAGTGCTAGGTGTGTCTGCAGGGAAGAAAGAAGGCAGCAGAAGAGAGAAATCTGAAAGGCAAGGAGGAGAGAGCCACAACTTCAAACTAACAGTCTTTCTAAGATGACAAAAATACCTCCCCCACCTCCCAAGGAACCAGAGACATCCATATGCCTCCTACCTCCCAACCCTGTAGCTTGAGAAACCTTTCTACATTCAAAAGGAGAAAACCCAGTTGGTCCTGACCCATCCTCAGTAGTAAACTCCCTTGGCTTCAGAGAGTTAGATGGGACTTGCTAATTAAAAATAAACTTCCAAAAACCTAACATTTTGTAATCTGTTTAAAGTGGCAATAGCAACCCAACTATCACATGATAAAAGACTTTCCTCTTTCATTAACTTGCAACAATTGCAACAAAGGTGTGCATTGTAAATTAGCTGGATAATAGTTTCATGGATTAAACTAAACATTTTAAACTTGATTAGTTTATATAAAGAAAATACAAGATCATCTTCTTTAGGATTACTAGATAAGATATTTGAAAAGCTTTTACACATGTTGGAATGAACATTTGAAAAAAGCTTTGCTCAATAAATAATGTTATCCCACTAGCAAACAAACAGGCAAGAACACATTAACTTTGGCTTTTATTCCTTGTTAGGAGTCCACAAAAAGTCATATTGCTTCCATATGCTCTGTTATAAGACAACCAAAATACTATTCATAATTCTACAATTCTTGACAGCTAAAAGCCATATCTAACAGCATATGGTGTTCATTCTTATTAACCTTGTGATACAATGGAGATAAAATACTTAAAATGTGTCTCTTTAAAGGACTATGCAAATATTAATCAAAGACAATGTTTAAGACCTCTTTAAACAAATTCCTTCCTTTGATGGTCATTCTTTTCTTTTCAAAAGACCTATAACAAGTTATTAACAATACTGCAATTTTGCCTGTTAGTTATTGTTCACACAAGATTTAAACATTACATTATTAACATATACTAGGTTTTATACCCAGTGTCACATATCTGCAAAGTATATTGATATGAACTAATTGTTAGCATGATTACATCTTGCATGAGTGACATCAAATGTTGTTACGTCTTTCTTTCAGTTATGTTTAGAGACTATTTAGCACAGTTACCTGGCAAATACTATTTACTAGCAGTAGCTCTTTTGAATTTATCTGCTATAGACAGAAGTCACATATTAAACTTTATTTCACATAAAAACAGCAACAGAACAGTCAAATTTGTAAATTTCTCACCCTCCCACTGTACTTGTCATTCTGCTTTACTGAATTCCCTGGATTAGTTATAAAACTGGGAACATTTAAATAGTCTTCTCTCATATATACAAGTTACCTTTTCCCAACTCCATCTTTATCCAAGAGGATTTTGTTTTCTGTTTTATGTCAGGTTTACCCTCTTAAAAGTGAGGCAATTGGCCTTTTTTGGCTGATTTGGCCAATAATGTCACCGGTAAATGCCACATGAATGTGAACAGCCACAGCACGCACATGGCCAAGAGTGCTGCCCAGAAGCTTGGAGAGCAGTGTCCAGCCATTAAGTCTGTGGGGAGCATCAAGACCCCCGCAGTGAAAGGGAATGGGGCAGGCAGCCCAGCTGGGGTGGGGCAGATGGCCCAGCTGGGGTGGCGTGGGGGGACAGAGGGGAGGGGTGGCTCCCGCTGTTGCACATACCCCTGGGGAGGCATGGGGGGCACATGTCCCCCAGACCTGTGTACAGGGTGAGGGCAGGCTGCTATTCCTAGCAGGGGGGGCTGGGCCCGTGCTGTGCTCAGGGTAGGTGGGGCAGGGCAGGTGGTACTGGGAGGGTGAGCTACATGGGGGCTTCAGCTACCCCAAAGTTCTCCATAGCTCACCCCATATCCCCCCTCACAACATCACTGCTCCCACCAGACCCAAGCACAGACCCGGCCCAGCCCCTCCCCGCCAGGAAGACGCTGCAGTGGGCGACCCCATTCACAAATCTTGGGGGCATGTGCACCCCCATGCCTCTCCCAGGGGTGTGCACAGCAGCAGAAGCTGCCCTGAGCCCCTCCTGGACAAGATGTGGCTCCATCCCATGCTCCACCCTGCCTCGGCTGGGCAGTGCCTGCCCCTGCTCCAGCTCCACTCCCTCCCCCTCACTGTGGAGGCCTCGATCTACCCCCCTACCCTTTCCCAACAGACTTACCAGCTAGATACTGGTCTCCAAGCTACTGGGCTGCATATTGGCAATCGGATCAGTATCGGCTGACATGGCTGGTTAATAATCACCCACCGGTATCAGCTCAAAAAATCTTAATCGATTCACTCCTAATTTTATCTAATCAGTCTCATAACATATGTACAAGAAAAGGTTAGACACGCAAGGGAAAAAATCTGAAAAAAAATTTTCATTAATTCTGCTTCCTCCTTTGCAAGCTTTGTATGCAGAGACAAATGAACTTAAATTCAAAATCAGTTTCTCAACTCATTGCAGCAGGACGTTTTTCACTCTCCATAAGCATCAGGACTACAACCCCCACACTGGCATTATGAAAATAATTCCAGTCTCATTCAGAAGAAAAACCCAAGCTATTCTGGCAGTATACCTCATTTTGCTAACCAATAACTGAATAAGGTGACAACACACACAGCTTCCAGTTCAAATGCTGTGAAATGTAAGTTGAATACTATTGCCCTAGGTAAAATAAATACACTTTCAGAATTTAAAGAAATGTTTATGCTTTAGAGGAAAATGCTGTATTCTGTTCTCAGCAAGATTTACACATTTTGAGTGCTCACAGCTCATCTCCCTATGTCAGGGGTTTTCAATCTTTTTTAGTCAAAGTACCACCTTGCGGCTGGATGCCGAGTTGGCGGGGGGAATTAGAGCATGGCCAAATGCCGAGGGGGGGGGGGGCGGCATGTGGCCACATACAGAGCAGAGAGGCAGGGACAGCACACAGGGATGGCGCAGACTGCTGCCTCCCAGAAGCTGAGCTGTGGCAGGGTGGGGAAGCTCATTGGGCTGGGGTGGGAGCAGCATCATCCCTCTGCAGGGGGAAGCTCATCAGGCTGATGTGTGGTGGCGCTGACCACTGTGTGCAAGCTTCCCCACCCTGCAAAGGATTGCCGCTGCCCTCGTCCTGCCCTGTCCCTGCTCCTGGGAGGTGATGGCATTCCATCCCCACCTGCCAACCCATACACCCTAGAACCGGTCCAAGTACCCCCAAGGGTACACATACCCCGGTTAACAATCCCTGCCCTATGTGACTGGAGAAACAACACTTTCTGTGGTTCACTACCTATTCATTTATTGGTTACTCATCTCTTCTATCCCTGGTTACTGGAGCTAACAAATCTCTCGGCCTAGCATTAATGCCTTTTTAAAATGGTATTTTTGCATATTACATATAAATAAAGATTAAACCATTCAACAACTCTCATTATTTTCTATTCAAGCTGTTTCATGTAGGGCTGGGAAAACACCACAGTCCAGAAGGCTCTCCTAGTAACTTTGTAGCTATGTGGAAGGTATCTATCAGGGAAGGGAAAAACAAGATAGTCTATTAACAAATATGGAACCAGTGGTCAATGTCTCTCTGATATACAATTCCCACACTGGTTCTTCTTTTCCATCTCCCTTGTCAATCAACAGTCTTGCTGCTTCTCAAAATAACACCCAGATTGAAAACAAATATATCTATAGGGCTCTACAGTAAAGATGATGCTGAGAAGTTAATTTACAGGCAGAGTACCTTTTTGGTAGATTCTCAGTTAACCCTGTAATCCCTGACTTTTTGTGTCACTGGAAAGCCAAAACTTCAATAATACAATTTGGTCTGGTTGCAGCTGCAGTTTATGTTACATTTACTGATAAAATTGCAGTTTATAGTCTGCAGGACCAACTCTGGGTTAGGACCAACTCTAAGAATAAGACCATGGATAGATTAAAATAAAACAATTAAAGAAGAAAAAAAAGGCACTCCTCCTCCCCTCAAACAAATTTGGGGGAGTTTAGTTTTATTTCTACAAAATGCTCAGTAGTCTTCCAGGATTCCTGTTTATTTCCAAAGGGTCAAGAGACCTACAATACACTACCTAGCACAGTAAAACATGAAGGTCAGTAGTTGTAACATTTTAAAAAAAAATTAGTACTTTAAATTTGATGTTTTGAAAATATGTATGAAAACATGCAATTAGCAGAAAAATATCCTCACCACTTTGTACCCCGTATCTGTTTTGCATGCTTTTCTCCCTGAAAACATTAGGATTCCTTGCCAGGACAGCCTGCAGCAAGACTGGTATATCTCCCTCTGGATCATCGCTGCCAAGGTTATCTTTCAGTTCTCTGGAGGTTGAAAAGATAAGCAAACAAAAAAAAATTTAAATGGTAAAAGACTTGGTTAAAGACATAGCACCCACTTGTCAATACAATGAAGCAGCTATATACTCTATCCATTTAGCAAGTCTATATAATACTATTGCTCTGGCTCTACATTTGTGATTTTTATTCCTCTTTGTCTGGAAAATGAGGGAAAAACATTTGTACTGGTCTTCAAATTACTTCTACTATTACTATTTTAATTTGTTTCACACAAAGATATGAGCTGGAAATTTGAGCATGCTTCCTGTTTACAAAAGTAATTCATTATACTCGTGGTACGACAGGATTCATTCTCATCTTCCCATCAAAATTCAGAGATTTTTTTTATGTGATAACATGCTTTTCTTTTGCATTTTTAATATAGGTTTTTTGACCAAAATGAAGCCCCAAAGCAAGCCAACACAAAGGATTGGGGGGGGGGGGGGGAAGAAAAGGGCCTATTGGGTAGCTGTTTGAAAACTCTGAGTATATGAGCAAATAGGCAGAGGAGAACATATACATGTTTACAGCACTGATACAGAAAAGCACCTGTGTAACAAGTCCCTTAATAATGCCCAGGTAATAATGGAAATAGGCTAACCAGACTACAGGCATACCAGACATGCCACACAATTAAATATACAAAGCTTATACCAACAACTAATAAAAACGCAAGAAAAAGCATATCTGGGGGAAAATATACAGTTATTCACACACAACTGTCTGGAATGATCTTATATTTGGGTCTGAAACAATTCAGTGTTAAACAAAATGGTTCTCTGGTAGAAGCCAGCCTAGAAGAATATGGTTTCAATACTTAGCATACAAAACCCCTTCTTATAACCCTCTATGCTGACTTGAATCAGTAAAGGAGTAAGTAACTTATTTTAAGATTTTGTTACATAGAAGTAAGGTACATACATATGGTCTGTTGACACCTGGTTGAGGCTGTGTACAAGTTGTGAAACCAGATTTTCATCCCTACAGGCCAAAAGGCAGTTCACCTCTTCTGCTATTCGTCCATTAAAAAGCAGACTTTTTGTTGTTGTAGCAGGTAAAGGCGATGGAAGAGGCAGCTGGTTCAAAACTACATTAAAAAAAATAAAGGCAATTCAAGCTACTGTACTGAATACAAACCTAGAGAGTAATAAGAGCTATTTATTTCTACATCCTTTCAAAAAGAGTGTAAAAAGAGTGAATTTGAAATTTACTGAAGTTTTCTGGGTCTCATTACACAAAAACTAAAATCATAATTTAAACAAGAACTGAATTTAAATTAACGCTACATGTTAAACCACAAGTATTTTAGTATTTCTCATTTAATAACTTTTCCCCCCTAAAGTAATAGGAAGAAAACATTTTCTACTTACCAAAAAGTTACTATTATTAGGAGTGTTCTTTTAGTGCTGAAGAAGTCCAAATAGTAAAGATGGAACATGCAATCATGGCTGCATGTAATTCTGCAAAAATCTATAAATCCCATACTTAAGACGACAAATATATCTTCTATAACTTATCTCCATGATTGATTTGGGGGTTTGCATTTTTTTTTTTTTTTTTTTTTATCAATTTAAAACATTAGTTTTAAAATTAAATTTAAAATCAGGTAGAAAACCACAATTAAAAGAAGAAAAATATCTTGTTTTGCATTTACCATTTTTACTTGCTTGAACAAAGATTTGGATCTCACTGATGCACCCACTAAGAACATACTGACTTGCAAGTATGCCTTTTCATTAAAGGTATTACAGTATAACCTCATAAGTCCAGCATGCTTGGGACTGAACACCTGCCGGAAATTTGAAAATTCTGAACTTTTCAAGCCAGAGCAGCAGCTACGCACTGAGTGGCAGAACGGGGTGGTAGACGGTGGCAGCAGCTGCCACATGCAAGCTTCCCCCTCTGCTGCTCCAGGATTGGCGACTGCTGCTCCCCAATGTGCTGGATTTTCAAGAATTCCAGATTTTTGATATCCAGATTTATGAAGTTATACTGTACTTCTTTTAGCTGATCAGGAAGGTATACGATATCAACACATGTTTAAGCTATTATGTAGTTTAATAATTAAATTTAGATTTTAAGAGTATACTACTCTCTTACATGGACACACAGTCCTACAGCTACAACTCTATGTACCAAACAAGGAATACATTCTTCCCCCTGAAGAGAAGCATCTGAAACAAGAGAAACGAACCAGAATCGAAGTAGACTGTTACAGGTAGCAATCACTCTATTTACAAACTGGACCAGACTGCATGGAGAGAGTTTGTTGGACTGATATTCTGAGGAGTTCAGGGCTTCTCTGAACTTTTGAGAGGTGTCTTGGTGCAAGGTTACCTTGAAGAAGATGCATCACTTTTTCCATTCGCTTTAGCCTCTCCAATCTTATTCCTTTACACAGGTTATTCACTTTTACATAGTTATTATATTAGTTACTGACGTATTTCCTATTTACCAGAGGGTGATTATATATTTACAATATTTGAAGATAATTTTATAAGTTAACTAAGACTACCTTAAGTGTGCTGGATACATAAGAGAAAAGGTTAATCAGAAGAGGTTTTACTTTTAAAACAGCCTTATTTATTCAAGTAGTACTAACTGTAGTTCATGAATTGAGTAATTCACTATGCATCTTTCAGAATTAAAATACCAAGCTTTCCTCTTTTTTCCTCCAACTTCCTATCAATTACTCAACTTTAATTGAGCTAGTGGAAAATATGAAGAAAACTAAATACAATGGAAAAAAAACCCCACAAGTCATCCAAAGTCTTAATCAACAGAAGACTGAGGAAGAGAATCATGGACTTTAAATGTACAAAGAGATTTCTACAGAGGAAAATAAAATATTGTTCTTCACTACCACTAAGACTAGAACAAGAAATAATGGACTTGGCTGCCTGCAGACATGAAAAAAAACAAAACAAAACAACCCCAGCACTTTACCGGAAGAGGAAGCATGTTAGTTTGACCGGGCTCTGAAACGTCAGTATAGATCAGGCACTTAAGTGGGGCTTTTTGGTGCTTTTATCTCAAGTTCATTCAATCAGCTATTAGATTAAAGTGGCAAAAAGCTCCGCAGAAGCTCCCAATCTATACAGACATTGGGCAAGCCGGGTCAAATGAACGCTATGCCTCTTCTGGGCATGCTCTACGCTCAGTGCAGAAGCGCACCAAGCTAAAGGTAAAACGCCTTTCCCCCTCCCCTCCCCCACTTCTAAATCTGCAAGCAGTCTATAAATCACAGGAAAAGTGATTTAGGTTAGACATCATGAAAAACAATTTAACTGGATGATAATTAGGAATTGGAATAGAGATGAAATTCCCAGTTTACAACAAGCGAGACCAACATCTATCAGGAATGCCTAAGCCTACTTGTGACAAGGGTATTGACTAGCTGACCTCTCAACATTCCTTCCAGCTCCTATTACTTATTTCTGTGAAAATATAGTTTTTCGGGGGTTTTTGTTTGTTTATTTTTTTAAACAGTCTTAATATATTGTGGCCCCTTCCAGACATGAAAAAAGACCCTGTGCTGTTCTGGAAGCAGTAGCGCATTAGTTCAACCTGGCTCTGCAGCTTCTGTATACGTAGGGCACTTCAATGGGGCTTTCTGGCATTTTTATCTAAAGCTGATTCAATGAGCTATTAGATAAAAATGCCAAAAAATTTCCACTGAAGCATCTGAACTATACAGATGCTGCAGAGCCTGGTAGAATTAATACATTGACTCTTTCTGGGTACTCACTGGGCTCAGTGTGGGAGTGCGCTGAATTCAAAATAAAGAGCATTTTGGGTTTTTTTTCCATGGCTGCAAGCACCTTATGATACAAGTTCAGGCCTTACATTTTAATGCATTCATTTGAAAAAGAAAACCTCTTTAAAAGTGCATAGCTTTATAAATAATGAACTTTCACCATGTATATTTCTCTAAAAATTCTAAACAAACAAAATGTGGGAAAAATGAGCGTGGAATAAAGATGGGGGATTAGAGCAGGGAAAGTACTTACGGTCTGTGAGACTAGCAATCCCTGCAAGAGTAGTGATGGGAACATGAGGCATATCCCCATTCATCCTGAAGCTCTGGGATGGTAGTGCCTACGCAGATACTTAGTTCAGGTGCCAGCTATCATTACTTTCCATCTCCCAAGCACTACAAAAAGAAAAAAAAAAGAAAGCTCAATTTGCTTTAGGTCTGTTTGAAAAAGCAAAAGCATTAATGTAGTCTATATAGCACCTCTCAACTGTATTCTTAGCATACTTTTATTCATTTTTTCTTTTGTGAACACAAAATAGTAAGTAAACATTGGTGAAAGGTAAGAAACAAAAAGTTAATCCCATCAATACTGGGCAGAACAATTAACATCTGAACATTATTCAAATAACAAAACAGACTGATTAAAAAAGCAAGTTTCTCATGATGCATTTCACTTCCAAGAAACAAGGAAAGATGAAATGCAGTGAAGCAAAGGAAACTATTGCTCAGTTAATTCACTATCCAGCAAATTGTCAGCTGTTGCTAGTTAAGGAATACCAGCAAATTAGACATGTAATGCACAGAAATGTTACAACTGATCATATAACAAATGATGAAAGGTTATTGTAACAATGATTGGTGGAAAAAATGTGTTTGCATTTTCTGCCTCCTCATTTTCAGTCATTATCATGTATATGTTTGGAGAGTAAAGGAGTCTTTCATACATTAATGGGTTAAAGAAAGGAAAATAGGAAAGTGTAATTTGTAATCATTAAATTAGCAGGGGAACAAAAGACAGATACAGCTCATTAACACATTTAAAAATAAATAAATTTGATGGTATTCTTTTAAACACTAGGTAAAAACATCCTTGGCGCAGTGTTATTTGGGGGGATGAAATTTTTCTTTTCCCCAACAAAAGTTTGTGAAGTCACCAACGAACCAGTTCATACATTTCCTGGAAAACACTGCAGTTATTGAAAAGTACCTGGCCACTCAAATTTATCCGGCTGTAAAGACCCAGTAGCAATAAAATACCACACTACTAGACCGTGGTGATTATATGAATGTTAAATGAATCCTACTTAATAAATAATTTTACTGAATAGTTTTTACTTCAGATGAGGAAACTACAAATTTTACAAGGATTACATCCATTTCAGTCTGTTGCTGCTGTTGCTATAAATAAAAGCAGGTTATGACCTCCTCTGAAGACCGACTTAAATAAAACAAAAAAAAAAAAACAAAGGAAAGAAGCAACATATATACTGCTTGATCTAAGAGAGGAAGAAACATACATTTACATGCACAAAGGAACCTGAGGGAAAAAAGTAAAGGAAGTGTAATTATACCAGCCTGTCTCAGCTACTTTAGCAGGCAAAAAAAAGTTGAACAGGACAACAATAATTACTAAGTTTGATACAAATGTTGGAAGTTTCGATCAAATTCCATGAAAAGTGCGTTTCTGGTAAGAAGCACAAACACATCAGCAGTTTCACCCTACCACAGCTGACAACAGCAACAGCAGCAGGCAGGTTCCTCTCCTCTGCCTGGTCCCCCCAGATCTTCAATGCCAGCCAAAGAGCAAGTGTGGGGAGGGGGATCCCACCCACCACAGCACTGTTGTCTGTGGCTGGAATGGGGCAGGAGTGGCTCTGGAACACCACCCTCCCACCCAAAAATCAGCTGAGGGCAGCAGAGCAGTGGAGGGAAGAGATGCTGAGGTTGGAGGGGAAGAGGGGGGAAAGATTCTTACCTGCTTTGGGGACTGCTGCTCCAGCAGCATGATACAAAAATGGGAGTGCAACTGCCACCACCAGATCTGCTTCTGGTGTGGCGCCTTCCTTGTGGTTCAGGGTGGGATGGGGGGGCGGTGCATGCTCCCCCTCCCTCTCTCAAGATCTCCATGGCTTTCCAACTCCTGCCTTGAAAGCCACACTGTCAATGTCACCTTCTCACTACAGACCCTCCAGGGTGGAAGGCTCATTTAGGGTAAAGGGGAGGAGTGGTGATGTTGCCAGTGTCTGAAGAGCCAATGTGGCTTGCCTTCCTCTCACCCCAAATGAACCCAACACCTGAGAACATAGGTAAAATTGACAGTGCATCCTTCAAGGCAGGGGCTAAAAAGCCACAGAGATCTTGGTCCCTCTGGGAACCACAAGGAGGGGGGTACAGAGTCCCCCTACACCTGGCAACTCCTCCACTCCACTGGAAACATAGTGGTCTGGATACTTTATCACTCCCTCATGGCATTTCAGCAGCACTGCAATCCCTAAAAGCTGAGGGTTCTCATTAGAACCCTTATTAGTATACATGCAGATAATTCTGTCCAGGGACAACTGTGAACTGGCTCCAAATCAATAACATTCTTGGAAAAATTCAAGTGTTATGCCTGTTTGCACTCTAAAAATCTGGTCTTAATGCAGACAGAATTGCTTTGTGAATCATTACAACCATATTATACTATCCATCATCTCCTGCATTTCACAGGTTAGAACTACGTCCCACCCCCAATATTGAATGGTCCTGCTCCATCACTAACTAGACTGTACTCCATTTCTTCATGTTTCCTAACAGCTCCTGTTCACATCTCTTCGCTCCTAGCTCACTGCCCTCCTCCATCTCTCCAAGCACAGCTTGCATTTGTATGAAGTCTTTTTTGACATTTAAGTTCAGCCTTCCTCTGCTTCTTCTCCAGATCTGAGGAAGGGCACCTGATGCCTGAAAGCTTGTCTAACAGCTCTCCTAACTACACAGCTGATCCAGTAAGAAGCATCACAAAAAACCTTTGTCCTTTGGTGGACCATTACAGCTGCAATGATCCAACTCTTCTTGACCTGCTGGTCACAAACAGGGAAGTATTGGTGGGGAATGTAGTATAGTAGATGGCAACTTTGGCAGCAGTGACCACGAACTGATTGAGTTCAGGGTCCTGAGGAAAGGAAGGAAGGAGAACAGAAGAGTAAGGACCCTGGACTTCAGGAAAGCAGATTCTGACTCCCTCTGGGAACTCATGGGAAGCTAGTCTGAGTGGGAGACGAGTCCAGGAGAGCTGACTGTACTTTAAAAAAGTAGGGGTGCACCAATAGAGATTTCTGGGGGAGATACCAATAGCTGATTTTTAAGCAGGCATATCGGCTGATACCGATCCAATTTCTGATACCAGCCTGGTAGCTTAGACAAGTGCTTGCAGCTGGTAAGTCTGGTATGGCGGCAGGGGAGGGAGGAGGGAAGAAGCATGTCAGGGCAGATCAAAGCCACCACAGTGAGGAAGGAGTGGGGCTGGAGCAAGCACTGCCCAGCCAGGACATGGCAGGTGTAGGACAGAGCCGCAGCTTGTCTGGGGAGCATGGGGTGGGGGGAGGACAATTCCCTCCGCTGTTGCTGCTCCATGCAGAAGCCGCTGGTCCTACACTCGTCCGCTCACCCAGGAGCCACTGGTCCAGCGCTTGTCTGCTCATCCAGCATCTCCCACTGCTGCTACCACCACTTGTCTGGGAGGGCGTGGGGAGGCGTGTGCCCTTAGATCTGCATGGGGCGGGGGCAGGCCAGGAAGAGCCCCATGTAGCCCTGGCCCCAGCACACCCTACATGGATCCAGGGACACATGCTCTTCCCCACTTTTCCCCCCATGCCCTCCCAGACAAGCGGCAGGAGCAGTGGTGGGAGCCACTGGACGAGTAGGCTAGCAGAAGCGCCCCCGCGACAAGATGCAGCTTCATCCCTTGCTCGTTCCACCCCAGCTGGGCAGCACATGCCCCAGTCCCACTCCTCCCTCATCGCAGGGGACTTGATCTGCACCCCCCCCCCAACCACCCCATGCCCCTTCTCTCTCCCCTTCCTCCAAACCAGACCTACCAGCTGCACACAGTTCTCCAAGCTGCCGGGTTATGCTTCTCACTGCCTATGTGCTGAACTGTGGTTGCACGCATGCGTGGGCATTCATTGTCCAAATTACTGGCCACATCAGGCTGATTTCCAACATGATCAATTTTCTTTATATCAGTTCCTATCCAATATCACACCTACATACTGATTAGTGTATCAGTACTAATCAGTATGTAGGTCAGGGCTTTAACTGCTTTGTCTGTGAAAGGGTTAACTAATTAGTGGCTGCTGTACAGCAGTGGGGAGGGGAACAATCTGCTGTGCCGCCAGAGCAGTGCAAAGGGTTATGGCCAGAGTGCACACACTTGTCACAGCCCTTCCCAGTCCAAATGCACGCTTCCCCCAGAAACAGAGGGACATGGGACAGTTTGATCTGACCTGTGCACTTCTGTTTCTGGGAGGAACGCACGGGGTCAGACTGGTAAGGGCTTTGGCACGTGTGCACGACACTCTGGCAGCAGCTTCTCCCTGATTTGCCTCCAAAGGAGGCACATAAGGCCATTCAACTTGGCTGCAGCAGCACTCATGGCACAGCATCCTGGAAGTGGTTTGTGGCACCACAGGGTGCTGCAGATCCCAACTGAGAACTGCTGGTCTAAAAGCAGTAAGATATAAACAGCTACCCCCAAATGGGAGTGAAGAACAGAGATAAAATATGCCTTCTGTCCTCCAGAACCAAAGTCTTTCAAGAGGCAGATGTAAAACTTCAGATTTCTGACACATTCCATCAGAAGAGAATACAGCAAGCATAACCCTGGGACAGAATGCTTCTGTTTCATAGCAGCTCTGAACAAGAAGTGTGCTTCTCACCTTGATGGCTGTTAAAGTATCTGGTACAGCACTATGTATGCCCTTTATAAAAGGTCAAACTTTGATAAACTAAGGGCCATGGTGCACACTACACTTAGCGTGCATTAAATGCAGTTAAAACATGAGCGACTGAGTTCAAGCAGTAAAACACATGTTAAGTACACTCATATTTTAGTGAAGTTACGACTTTTCATGTGAGGAGTATCTCCAGATCATACTAAGTAACATTGGTTCAGCTACCATTAGACTGCTCCACAGAAATATGAGCAAGCGCAGTCCTGACCCAGCTGTGACATTAGATCAGGCATCCCTTTGCTGTACCAAACCTCCAGGTGGGACAAGGAAAGTCACATATGTCAGGAGGAACGATCCTGGATCTTGTCAAGCTGCTTCAGGATCAAGTTAAAAATCTCTGCGTCCAGAGCCCTGGAGGGTCCCAGAATGGAGGTGAGCAATCAGCTGCTTGTTGGTCCCAGCCCTGACACCAGACTGGAGCTGGCTCAATACCCCGGTGCAGTACTGGGGCTGGGATAGACAATCAGCAATCTGTTCAAGTCAAGGGCCATAATAAACATTACTGTCTGACAGCTCAGAACATGCTCTAACTTTAATACTGCATAGATTTAATATGTACTATGTCCATGCAATAAGGTCCCAAGGGAACTAATTAATCAAGTGGACTGAGCCACTCAGATTTAAATAAGCCACTCTGGGAGTTAAAAGTTCTTCAATTCCAAGGTCCCAAAATTATCAGGAACCTGTATTCCAAAAAAGGGGAAAGGGTCTCAAGACTTAACTGGATAAATAACCTCTTAAACAAAAATGCTAAGAACACACAGAGCCTAGAAGGAACGGGGAAGTGTTGGGAATCAAAGCAAGCTGTAGCTTAGACATAGAATACCAATAAGTTTAATAGATTCATAGGTGTTAGCATCGGAAGGGACCTCAATAGATCATCGAGTCTGACCCCCTGCATAGGCAGGAAAGTGTGCTGGGTTCAGATGACCCCTAACCTCCTCTTGAAGACCCCCAGGGTAGGGGAGATCACCACCTCCCTTGGGAGCCCATTCCAGATTTTGGCCATTCAAACTGTGAAGAAATTCTTTCTAATGTCCAGTCTAAATCTGCTCTCTGCTAGCTTATGGCCATTATTTCTTGTAACCCCCAGGGGCACCTTGGCGAGTAGAGCCTAACCAATTCCCTTCTGTGCCTCCATGATGAATTTATAGGCAGCCACAAGGTCGCCCCAAAACCTTCTCTTGCGGAGGCTGAAGTGGTCCAGGTGCCCTAGTCTCTCCTCACAGGGCTTGGCCTGCAAGCCCTTAAGCATATGAGTGGCCCTTCTCTGGACCCTCTCCAGGTTATCCACATCCCTCTTGAAGTGTGGTGCCCAAAACTAGACGCAGTATTCCAGCTGCGGTCTCACGATAAAGGGGAAGTATCACCTCCTTGGTTCTGTTTGTCATGCATCTGCTGATGCATGATAAAGTGCAGTTAGCTTCGCTGATGACCTCGTCACACTGACAACTCATGTTCATCTTGGAGTCCACTAGGACTCCAAGATCCCTTTCCACTTCCATGCTGCTGAGCAGATCATTTCCTAGGCAGTAGGTGTGCTGGACATTTTTCCTCCCTAGGTGCAGCGCTTTGCATTTCTCCTTGTTAAATTGCATTCTATTGTTTTCTGCCCATTTGTCCAACCTGTCCAGGTCTGCCTGCAGTTGTTCCCTGCCCTCTGGTGTGTCCACTTCTCCCCACAGTTTTGTATCATCCGCAAACTTGGACAGAGTACACTTGCTCCCTCGTCCAAGTCACTGATGAAGACATGGAAAAGTATCGGTCCAAGGACTGAGCCCTGTGGGACCCCACTGCCCACGTTCTTTCAGGTTGATACCAACCCATCCACCACCACTCTCTGGGTAGGATTCTCTAGCCAATTTGCCACCCACCACACTGAGTAATCATTCAAGTCACAGCCTGTTAATTTGTTCATCAGTATGGGGTGGGATACCGTGTCAAAGGCCTTCCTGAAGTCTAAGTAAACGATATCTACCCCTACTTATGCGTCCAGGTGTTTTGTAAACTGGACATAAAAACAGATTAGATTAGTCAGGCATGATCTACCTGCTATGAACCCGTGCTGATTTCCCCTCAGCATAATTTTTCCTGCTGGGCTCTCACAAGTTCTTCAGTTATATAAATAAAAAAAGAAAAAGACGTGAGCCTGCAATGTAGTGAGGATGAGATAAAGACTAAAGATAATCTTGATATGACCCAAAAAAACCAAAATAAACACTTTTGCCTCAGTTTTCAATAGAGACAATAATTTTGATCAAAAGGAAATGAGGGTCCAAATATGGAAATTACCTCACCTGAGGTGGAAGCAAAATTTTAAGCACTTAATGAACTTAATGAACTCAAATTCAAATTACAAGGGCTGGATAATCTTCATCCCAGAAAGCTGAAAGTATTATCACAAGTAATCATAAACCCAGAACAAGCATTGTTCTAAATCTACCAAGGAAACATTACCAATACAAGGAGTATGATATCGTACAGGAGGAACTAGATAGCCTTGAGAACTGGTGTAAAAAGAACTGGTGTCATATATTTGGGGACTGAGCTGGGAGTTCATCATTTGGAAACAAAAAAGGATAAGAAGACCCTTAGTGGACCAAGTGGTCCCAGGATGACTATGAGGCACCAATATACCACTATGAAAAGGACTGTCTAGATCGGGGTGAGCAAAATGTGGTCTGCGGGCCAAATCTGGCCCACGAGGCCATTCTATCCAACCAATGGGGCCCCTAAAAAAAAAAATGTAAAAAATTATTATTTCTCTGCTATTGGTTCCTATGAAAAATGACAGGAACCAAGGGAAGTAGGACCCAGGGGAAGCCCAGCAGCCTCCCACAACAGTGGGGCCGCCCAGCCCTGCCAGAAGCCCCAGCCGCGGTTTCTAGGAGCACGTGGCTGCCCCCGCAGTGCGGGAACCTCAGGTAAGTGGGGGCAGGGGGACCCTGGGCAGGGAAGGAGCATGAGTGGGGGGGAAAGCAGCCCCTCCCCATCCCAAGCGGGGAGGGGCCGCTTCCCCCCCACGCTCAGCTTTTCCCCAGGCTCCTTCCTTGCGTGGAGAAAAGTAGCCCCTCGCCCGCTCCATGGCCGGTGCCCTGGGCTGCAGGCGCCTCTGATCCTGACCCTTTTTCTGCTATGTGTGTCAGGGTGTTTTTAAGATTTTCCTGACGCAATGGGTGTTAGCTATAGCCAAAGCTGGGGACTGTTAATGGGGTGTGCCAATGCACCTGCTGGGACCAAAGCCAGAGGTTCTTTGCTGAAGGGTCTTGTCCCTCTGCTCAGGTCAGACTGACTACCATATTTGGGGTCAGGAAGGAACTTTACCCCATGGTCAGACTGGTATGGACTGTGGGGGGAGGGGTTGCCTTCCTCTGTAGCAGGGAGCATGGTCTCTACCTGGGACCTCTTGAGCATACACTGACAACATTTCATAGAAGCAGGACATTAGCTGCCATAGTTCCCCTGCTTTACCTGTGGTAGGTTAGGGTGTTAGGTCTAGGTTGCATCAGGGTTGATAGTAGTTTAATGCAGAGTATCTTATGGAATGGTTTGGATACAGATAATCCTGCTTCAGGCACGTGGTTGGATTAAACCAGTGTTTCTCAACCTTTTTTGTACCAGGACCAATTTGTAAACATCAGTGGCCAGTCCTGACCCAGTACCTCTCACTCCTGACCCGGTGCCACCTGCCCAGTGTGTGGGGCGGGTTTGGGGTATGGTGGACCTCAAGCAACCCCTTGCAGGCTTGAATTTTGCCATCCTGAAAGGGAAAAGCCACAGTTTTCTATGCTGTTCCATTTTAAAGGAGATTTTTTAAAGTTTGTTCATGACTCATTCATATATTTTTGAGACTCATTTTTGGGTCATGACCTACACGTTGAGAAACACCAGACTAGACCTTTGGAGGTCCCTTCCAGCCTTACTTCTCTGTGACTCTGACTTTTATCAAATCCCCCTTCCATCTTCTCTTGACTAAATAACCCTAGTTCTTTCAGCCTTTTCTCATAAGTCTTTTGGTGTGGTGGTGTAGGGGGTTTGGGAGTAATAGGGACCAAAAACTGTAACTTCTAAGATGGAACTCAGTAAGGTCATGAAAGGTATTGCACATTGTTGTTGCCTGCAACAAAAAGGGCCTGCACTATGATGGACGAGGTTTTTCCAGTAAAAAAAAAAAATATTCCAATGTATGACAGTATAGGTGAATGAATGAGAGCTAGCAGGTGAGAAAGAGAGGGAGATTAATGGGATTAGTAAGAAATGATATACTGTGTTTTCTGCTCTTTGCATAAGGGAAATACTACGGCACCCAGAACAGCTGGGTCCAAATACTCCATCTGCTGTGTAAAGTGCAAAAGACAACTGGCTACAAAAAAGCAATCTAAAATCAAGAACATAGTGAAATAGAAAGTGACTGCAGAGATCTAATGAAAGTAAAACTGCAGCTTGAAGCCACAGGAACTGTGGGTAAACTGCTCATTTATGGAAGAAGGCAGAAAAAAAGGTCAAGCAGTTTGGGGAACAGATTTGATGGCTCAGAATAAGTCTGGCCTTCTAGAGCAAGAGACTAGAACAGGAGATGCTTCTGATTAGAAAAGGAGGATGGTTTTACAGAGTCTAATGGGCACTAAAATACCCTGTTGCATAGTTTAACAGGTCTTATTAATGGTAGGGAAATTTGCCAGAATTATGAAACTTCTACATCACTACCTCTCTTCAAGGCATTAAGAGATTGCTAAACATTTCTACTTTTATAAGCAGGATTAATAAGAAAAAGGAACCGCTTTACGAATGTGTAGCTAAATTAAGGAAATTTAAATTATGGAAACAAAGCACTTCCAAGTTGGAGAGCTCTTAAATGATAAACCCCTTTATGTGTGGTATGCAAAATTATACCAGATACAAACCAGAATCAGCAGGACGTATATACAGTTAGGCTTTACATATTGTATATATTTACTAAATACAGTCTGGGTTAGGGTTGAAACCTACTGTGTCTTTGTGACTTCTATATACCATGTTAAATAAAGACAACAGATATTATGAGAGACTCTGGGCAAGGATGAAGAGAAGTGTCAGAAGGTATATACAAGGAATTGGTAGAGCATACACTGTAGCAGGGTTCACTGATTTAAATTAAAGTCAATTTAAATCAGCAAGCCAAAAAGCCCAATTTATATCACTGATTTTTTTAAATCAACTTACCCATTGTATTTTTTTTTTAAAGGTATATTTTCATTGGTGATGTAACAATTAAGGCATGTTGATTTACAACTAAATCCAGTTTTTACAGTAGGTTTGGTATATAGGTTTTCTAGGTACACAAACCACCCCCCCCGGCCACTTTAACATACAAGGCTATTAGACTCCTACATTTTAATATTTCATTTCACCATTTTATAACATATATTTCTTATTCGCTAGATGATTAACTTTTTGCTTATATCTGTATCAAGCTGCATTAAAATGACAACTTGAATTTAAACACAGAAAAACTAGCACTTCTAATTTATTAAACAAAACTTCAATGTTTGGGATATAAAACTCAAAAAAACAAAACAAAACATGGTGCACATTTACACCTAACTAATTTATTAAACCCTAGTGTTAACTGTTAAAATATTAGAAGTATGAAGTGCTCTTAGTGAATGAAATAGATTATTTCAGGTCACCCACCCTGGGGAAAATTTTCTAAAATTCCTAAATGGAAGTCAGTTGAGCTTAAGTTCCTACTTGCCTCTTTCTAAAATGAGTCAGTGATTTTTATCTACGCTATTCTGAAAATTTTTACCACCTTCCTCTCAAGTACTTAAGACTCACAAATATCATCCTCCTCCCTGTTTTTATTCATAGTCTGGAAGAGAAAAATAAGCTTCCTGCTTCTTCAACTGCCAATAGTTTTCTCAGCTTTGAATGAACCAGTCCAAATAAATACTTTGTGTTAAGAATATTGGCAAGAAAATGAGGTGGAGTGAATGCTTGATCTATCCACTTCCTTACTGCCTGCAATTAAACTTTGCTGTTGGTTATTTCTTGCTTTAATGTTTCTTGATGTTGTTTCCAAATTTCAACAGCATCCACAGTACTGAAGCAATCTTTCTGTAGTTTGTCCAAGGCTATGGATATAGGTTTAACATATTCAGCATACCCTTTACATTTCTCTTTAGTCCAATGTTGACTACTCTAGCTGTGATACTTCCATCCATTCTGTCATGATTTTCTTCACAGATGATTGTCAGGATAGGCCAGTTCTTAATAAATAGGCCAAAGCAGTCAACGGCTGAATTTCATCCTACATCTTGGGGGAGAATTGGCTTGGATACCCCAGCTCTCCTCAGCGAAGCTGAAGTAAATTGTTTGTTCTGGAAGTATTATGCAATTTCAACATTTTTCTTTATTTCTGGACTACTTAAGTCTTTGCCTAAAATACATTAAATGAGCACTGCACTCATATAGTATAAGTTTCAGTCTTGCTTCATTATCTTCTAAGTTTTTCCTCACCTTTGCTACATTCACAGTATTCGATTCTAATACCCGTGATGACTTTACTGATCCTTTGCTTCTAATAGTATAGACCTGGCATCCCTTGCAGGGCCAAGCCCTTAATATATGAACTTGTGCACCATATTTTTAAAGCTCAACCTCAAAAATGAGATGTTTCTGCCCCCCCGCCCCATTCTTTTATAGAAGAAAACCAGCCTTTAACTCCAGAATTTGTAGTAGAGGTGCACTGGCTCAACCTACTATTCTAGTTAAATAATTTTAAGAGATTATAATAAATTTATACCTTAACCTATACTGTACTGAATTCAAATTTCATCTTAATCTGGTTTATTTATAAGAAGGAAAATATGATTCTAATTTATATTAAAAATTAAAAATCTGATTTAAATTAAAAATCCCAATTTAAATTACAAAAAATAGTGTTGATTTTTATCCACCTTGTACTGTAATGAAAGAAAAAGATAGATGGGGTAGGAGGGGCTTAAAAAAGACAAGTTAAAAACACACTGATAAAGAACAGCAAGAAAGTACAGTGAAGCCGAGATGGGAATTCAGGTGTTGTAAATAAACATTTCAAGCCCTATACACTAACAGTAGCTACAAAAAACTTTGCCCCCATGATGCAGCTGTAAGTATATTTACATTTAGAAAAGTGTTAAAAATTTTCAGGTTACAAATCAAATATTTGATTAATTGAAAATGCCATATTTAATGTTACCAATACAATCTTAATTCTGCTCTATTGTTTCTCTATCAAATGCAATGAATAAATCAGGTGTCACTGGAAAAAAAAATACTATGTGATACTGTAACTACAGACCATTTCATAATTTATGCACAAAGACAAAAGTAAGGATACACTGCCATTTTGCACTTTCCTAAGCAACTTTCTTAAAAGGAAGAGTATTTATTTAACGCAAAAAATAAGGTAAAATTAAGATGTACTGTGCCCTGTGTTAGTTAAGTGCTAGTTATGTACTAGAAGCACCTGCCTTAATTTCATTTGCTACAATCTCAAACTGCTTGTTTTTCAGCTACAAGTGTAAAAAGTCCCAACTGCTATGAAAGTATCACCAGGCTGATAAACTAATTTGGGCTCCTTGCCTCGGGGGCACATCAGAGCCCTTAACTGCCCTGTGCTGCTGAAGCTGGGAGTGCTGATCAGCTGACTGCCACTCCCTGCCTCACGGTGCAGCATAGCCCTGGGCTCCAGAGTCAAGGTCTCTGGATGCATCTTCAAAGCTGGGAGTGCCAATCAGCTGACTGGCTTGCTACTTAGAAGGTAGGATCAATATGCACCTTTATAGGCTAACTAAAAATGAGAGAGCAAGTAAGAGTGAAAGCAAGCACAAGACTGAGCTACTTACTACTTGTCAGTGCAGGTGGTGGCCAAGACAATGATCACAATTAGGACCCCCAATCGTGACTCCTGCCATGCACATGTAGCATAGCAGGAAGTGCAATTGCTGGGACTGCAGATCAAATCCCATCACACCTTTAGATTAATGTTTGCTGTGTTAATTAAATGCTAGTTATTTAACAGAAGTATCAGCTTATTTTTGTTTGCTACAGTCTCAAACTGCTTTTCTTACTGATACAAGTGTCAAAGTACCAACTGTTCTCTACCAATCTACCAAAATCCTTAACTTCCTCCTAACAGCTACTAAATAATTTGGGATGCAGCAACAACTGAGAACAAAGCAGGAAAAGAATATTTGAAGTCACGGGGACAACTTTATTTATTTTAAAATCCAAATGCTGCTGATGTGGAATTTCCAGTCCTATTACCACAAATACTGCAAATCTCAAGAATCATGATTCAGAATTTAAGACTATGGAGAACATGCGGCATTCAAGATTACAACACCTAAACTTAATGTATTGTGGCTACATTAAAAACAGAATGCCTGAAGCACGGTAAGTTTAAAAACTGAATAGAAACATTCATACCAAGTTTGAAAAATTCACTAACTTCTCCACAACCTAGCTTTAATTAAAAAATTAAAAAATTTAGCCATTATTGCAGTAAGGCATCTTATATAAGACAGCACAAGGGCTAAAGAACATGGACCATCTTAAGAAAAGCCACAGAACAAAAAATGCTTGAACGCCTAGAAGTTAAGACTTAACAGAAAGTATTTAGATATTGCCTAAGTTTAGTGAGGCCCCAGTCCTAACCTGATACCCTGGTTAACCGGGAGAAAGGTTTTTGCCTTTTTTTTTTTTTTTTTTTAATAACACACTTAAGTTAAAAAAAAACAACAGGTACTACTGAGAATGCTTGTGAGAAAGCCAAGATAAAGATGAAGTTAAGAAAACAAAATGGAAAAAGGAAAGAGAAAATATGGAAATATCATATTGACAACTATGAATCCAAGTGAATATACACTGATCTCCTTCCTACAGCAAAGAAAAAAAATGCAGTTAAATGAAAAAAGAAAAAGGGGGGATTGGGGGCAGGGAGATAAATCTAACCAAAAGAAATAGAAAATTAACTTCATTTTCAGTTTTAAAGCTGAAAAACTGTAATTCATGTAGCTTGCCAGGGGAAAATTTGTTCTCTCTTTGAAGGATAGGACCTTTTGTACATAGCAGCATAGGTATTTTTCATCCTAGTTGGCAGGATTAGGGACAGGTTTTTTAAAGCTATTTCACAGGGAGCTATGTTCCTTTAAATATATTTAAAACTCTGGCTCTTAATTCTCAGCTGGCTACTTGACATACAGGAAATGGATTTATGGACATTTTCTACTGCTCCTAACTTGTTCCCCAACCCTTTTTCTGTAGGTTGCATGCATTTTGTATGCATATTATGGAAGAAAAAGGAAGGGTGGAGGAGTAATTAAAAAATGTCTTTGTGTACCTATGCACAGGTCTGGGGGTTAACTGTCAGACATTTCTCATATCTGTGAAAGGCCCAATCCTTTTTGACAACTAGAGAAAAATACCCTTCATTTTAAAAACTTTTTGGAGCCTTCCTTATGCTCTACAGATAATCAAAAATGGGACAAACACTAACAATATGTTTTACAGATGTCCTTTTAAAAAGGGTTCTGTTAAAAAAAATACTATATGGATTCTTGCTGTATGTCAAAATAAAAAAGGCCATGGTTATTCAGTTTGTTTCCCTGGCATCATACTTCTATACTCAGAGCAACATAATTAGCATGATTTCTGAAATTCTGTTTTCCCAGCTTGTGGAGAAGCCCAGGATAAAATAGTACAGCTCCTACATAAGATCAAGCTATTTTAGAATTCTTGAAGTATCCCTGGAGACTTTGATATAAACTATATCTCATAAACAAAATACAAGACAGAATACTTCTCAAAAAGACTTTCAGTACTTTGCCTTTCTTACCTCTCCCCCTGCCCCCGTCATTTTCTCCAAGCACACCCAAAACTCCATGAAACTATGCCCTCTAGTTCTCTTCCATAAATAAGCTGCTTGACTTCCCAAACAATCAGACATGTTTATCCACAAGAGGGCGTATTTCCAATTAGTTTGCAAATCAGAGACTTTCATACAATGATAAACCTTATACTACTGCAGTTACTGAGTCTGAAGTTATGAATGCAACAAATAAAGATACTAAGAAAGGAACTCTTAAATGTAAAATCATACTAAACTGACTGAGAAAGACCAGTAAAGTTATTCCTCCTAGGAGACGCACATTCCCAGCATCAAATCAATACCAAAAACAAGTCAGTCACTATTGCCAAAGATCACTGACAGAGAAAGTATGGATTAAATGGATATGTACCTTGTCCCACAGTCCATTAAAAAAATTATCAAAATACACCAAATAACTAAACATACTTCAGATATAGAAAAATGATTTTAAATCTAACAACAGAAATGCTGAATTTTTTCTTCAGTGTAGAAGTATTTCAAACTCAGTACGAGTGAAGACAATGCAGTCAGTTCAGAAAATGATCAGCAGATCTTAAACTATGAGGTTGATGAATGAAACTTCTAAAATAAAAATTAAGGCATTTCAAATAAAAAAAAATAAGAGTCTAGATACCTTACTAAACCAGCATAAAGACTATTTACTTTCTTAGAGCAACTGCAACGCAAACTGATCTAATATAGCTTTAAAGATACCAACACTAAAAAGTTAACAAACAAATTAAAAAATAAGTAAAACCAAGCTAAGTTGAGGAAAACAGGATTACAATATCAAAAAAATATGTAGTTTCACTTACTTCCACCGACATCTGGAAACTTCAAAAACAACATGCATCAGAGCCTATAGCTTCCTGACTACAAGGGAAACGCCGGTCTTACTCGTGTATCAATATAAAAAGTTGAATTATTTGAGTTCAAGCTCTCACTTTAAACACACACATTTCCTGCTGCTTTTGCTTATTTCAATTTAGAATAAAAGCCTTTCTATGGCTCAGAACTTCCTACATTTGTCCTGAAATATATTTAAAGGAACCATATCAGCAGATAACCCAGCCATTACAGGGGTAAAACAATGTTTAAAATAATATTCCAAGACTGTTCCCAAAGAAACCACCAACCAAATAAAAGCTCATTCACTCTGACAACCCCACTTTTCCTAAAGTCAGAAAAAAGACAGATATTACAAGGTGCCTGGAAGATCAACAAATTCAGGGCATTTTAAACCAGGGCAGAAGTATAAATCCCAAAGTTATGGGGCCCTCACTGAAAATGTACTTTTGCATCTGTGGAGTTACACAAATAACCAAGAATGTTGTTTCTCCAGGAAAGAATATTTCCTGCTATTTCAGAGTGGAAATAGGGCAAAATAGAATACCAATTAAAATTGGAAGAAATTGGAAGTTATGAAATAAAAGTCACACCCCAAAATAATCAAGCCACTACTGCTGCCTCCCCATCACAAAAATTGACAGCAAGAACAAAATCTAAAATTTGTTTTAGTAGCATAAAAACACAGCCTAAACAAAATAATCCACGAGTTCAAAAGTGAATTATACTTGAAAATATTATCTCTACTTGTTGCAGCCAGAACAACAGTGGGTAGTGAATTGCTTTTGGGATATGAAATATTCCCAGTCTGATTTCAAAAAGTATATACATGAATATACCAATTAAAATTTTAGTCAGGTAGAATTCAGCGATGCTTATAGTGTTTATTGCCATATGAAGACCAGCTTGGGAAACAGCAAACATTAGGTTAGCAACTGCAGCCTCAAAATGCCTGTGCATTTTGCGCAGTCTTAAAGCATGCCCGAAAGCATGCCCGGTCTGGCATGATACTACACTGTAAAAGTGCGTAAATCCGTGCTTCAAAGAGAAACAGAGCAGTAGATACGTTTCAGGACTGAAAAACATATCTGACATCAATTAGCTGAAGAATCAAGTCTATGAGTAGACCCAACCAAAGCTTTTCCTGCAAAAGTACATCATCAAGTAATGAAGCACCTGTATATTATATAGTCTATAATGGCTTGACTTAAAATATTGCAAATATTTTAGAAGTAACTTACATCTTTCTTGGATTTCCTACTCATTTTTCCTCCAGACTGCAGTACAGTTTTAAAGTTTCCTTCTTACATTACATAGCATTTTCTCCTGTAGTAATTCAGGGTCTGTTCCCTTTCTTTTCTCATCCACCACCACAATACATCCCTTCTTTTCCTAGGCTTTTTTACAGTCTTCTTCCTTATACACTGTTACATAGATATACAGACACATTTGCAAAAACTCAAGCCTTTTACTATATCAAGGGGTTGGAAATTGTACTAAACATCTGCTGGCTGGTAGAGTAAACCTTTCTGTCAGTGATGGGTATGAAATAGGCCAAACACCCCTGTACTCTCCTGCTCCCACCCTCCCCAAAACCCATAAAACTTTAAACAAAGTTTTCTGGGCCAAGTACACTTTTTCCAGCTTTGTTTGGACAACTTGCGAGGAAATAAAAAGTGAATTCATCAGTTCACATCATATCATGCAAACTTAACTTGGTCACTACTTTCTACACATATGCATACAGAGCTCTGGATTTCAGAGGTCATTTATTTCACTGGCTGATAGTTTGGTAAAGAACTGTCCAGAAGGACAGTGAAGAAGATTAAGACAAAGGCTGGCATTCTTTGGCAGACAGAATTAAAAATTACAATGTGTAGTCTACAGTATACAGCAGATGTTAGTGAGTGGAGAGGTCATTTAGTTTTTCTTTTCTAGGTTTGTCACAGGTAGACAATCTCTTAATTGCTTACTACAGAAGTTTTCTGGATATCAAGTGACTGGATTGCAGGGGTGGGGTTTAATGCTAAAGACCCAATCTGCCTGGGAGGAGCTATTGAGAGAGATGTATTACCTACCCACTTCCCCTATACACTGGGTGCGCTTAACACCCCTGCCTGTGGGCCAGATGTGTCATCTGGCTCGTGGGGCTCCCCAAGAGTTCATAAACTTGATGGTGGTAGAGCAGCAGCAGCATTACTTGCTGCTTCCCTGTTGCCAAATTTCCAGACCCCTGTGGAGCCCCATGGGCCAGATAACATGGTCCTTGCATGCCAACTGCACCAGTGCGCAGCTGGATCCAGATGCATGGATCAGGCCAGTGCATAGCTGGGCTGGCACATGGCCAGATCACACCCATGAACCAAACCCATACATTGATCCTTCAGGGATTCCTTCAGCCCACATGTCATTTGGCCTATGGACTGACTGGTTGGGCCTTAGACCCTTCAATGTCCACCCACCCATTACAATAACCAAGTTTTGTGCAGCTCCAAATATTCTGCCCCAATCACTACTTGGGTAACAGTGGGCTTTGCATAAACTGAAACTGGGTAAACTTTGTGATAAGCCCAGCATACAGTATGAAACCAGAGTAGCCAAAGACTAGGTCCAGTACTGTTTAGTTCAGAAACATTTTTACCTTAAGCTTGGTCTGTATCTGATAGCTTTTGGAATGAGACAAGGCCTTCTGAAGAAATATCCGGAAAGAAGTATCTGATTAAGTGGCTGTTTATTTTGTACCATTCCTACAAGTAGGCTATTTCTGCCTTTTATTTTGGACCCTTTTTACCCCAAAATAAGTGGTATTTAGTTTAGTGCCTTTACCCAAATAAAAAACTGAGAAAAGCAGCCACATTACCAAACTTAAATGTCTTTTATAGTGTAGGGTACTATGTATACATTTTCTTCACTTTTTTAAAGGGAGATTCATTAAATCTCTTTTTCTGTTGCAGTTGGTAACATTACCATCATTGTCCTTATAACTTTCAACTGCAGGGTGGGCTCCCGTACTCTTATATATTTGAAAAAATACCGCAGAATCTCGCTCTCAAAATTATGTAGAACATTTGCTGGTCCTATCTATAACCAGATAAAGCAGGGTTGTTCAACCCACAGCCTGCAGGCTCTCTTGCCATGTCATCCAGCCCACGGAGCTACCCACAGGTTTTAAAATTTGGTAGTGGGTGACCAGTGATATCACTCTCCTGCTACCAAATTTCCAGACCCATGCAGAGCCTCAGGCCCTGCAAACTAGATCAGGTGTGCAGAGCCTGATCCCAGGGCATGTGGCCAGGAAGGGGCTCCAGTGCTAGATCCCATCATGCAGGGGCCAGCCAAGGCCATACATGGCAGGGGCATAGCTAGTAAGGCCAGGCATAATCTAATCAGTATTACATCTAAAACCCTAAATCAGTTCTGTTGGGTTAGGAGAGCACTGATAAAGATTTTTTGGGGTGATACCAATGGCTGATTATTGACCAGCCATATCAGCTGATACTGATCTGACTGCTGATATGCAGTCTGGCAGCTTGGAGACCAGAGTCTGGCTGGTAAGTCTGCTGGGGGAAAGGGGCAATGGGAATGGGGGGGCAGATAGAGGCCCACATGGTGAGGAAGTGGGGCTGGGGCAGGTGGAGGTGCTGCCCAGCTGAGGCTGGGTGGTGAATGGATCTGGCTGCTCATCTGTCCCCCACAAAAGCTGATTGCTGATAATGTCACTTTTCCTTTTTATTGGGGCCGATACGACATGGACCAATGTATCAGCGCATCTCTAGTTTGGGTATTTTTTCAAGAGATTGCAAAACAAAGATTATTAAAAAGCTTCCTTTCTTGAAGGAATCTGATTATTTTATTAGTGAAATTTATATTAGAAGAAAAATAACAATTGATCCCAAAAGAATAATAAAGAAAATCTTGAAAAGAAAAAAAAAAAAGAAATCTTTTATTCTGAAAGCTGAAAATGTTTAGTATCTTAAATCTTTTTTGCATTAGTATTTCAAATATACATAAAATAGACTATTACGAAAAAAGTTTTTGGTTAGTGAATATATTTTAAAATTAGAGGCTGTATATATTTTATGACAGACATTTGCCAATTTATTACTGAAAATGTGGAATTACCCACTAATCTGTGACCACAGAATCATTATTAGCAGCAGAATTCAAGGATTTCCCTGGCTGTATTTTACTACTTTTCTTAGTTTTTTTTAAAATTCATAGGATTCATAGACATTAGGGCTGGAAGGGACCTCGGAAGATCATCGAGTCCAGACCCCTGCCCAAAGGCAGGAAGTCAGCTGGGGTCATAGGATCCCAGCAAGATAAGCATACAAATTTTCTTGAAGGTGTTCAATGTCAGTGCTTGAAACATCTCCGATGGCAGGCTATTCCAGACTTTGGGGGCTTGGACAGTAAAGAAATTCTTCCTCATGTCCAGCCTGAAAAAGTCTTGCAGGAGTTTATAACCGTGCAACCTCGTCATCCCTTGGGGCGCTTTGGTGAACAATCATTCCCCCAGATACTGGTGGTCACCCTGATAAACTTACAGGTAGCCATCAGATCACCCCTGAGCCTGTGCTTTTCCAGGCTAAAGAGCCCCATGGCTCTCAGCCTGTCGTCATAAGGTCTGTTTTCCTGACCTCTGATCATGTGCATGGCTCTTCTCTGGACTCTCTCAAGCTTCTCCACATCCTTTTTGAATTGTGGGGCCCAAAACTGGACGCAGTACTCCAGCTGTGGCCTCACCAAGGTCGAGTACAAGGGGAGAATGACGTCCCAGGATTTGCTTGAGAAGCATCTACGGATGCAAGCCAGTGTTTTGGTCGCTTTACTAGCTGCAGCATCACATTGAAGGTTCACGCTCATCTTGTGGTCAATGATGACCCCCCCACCCCCAATCTCTTTCTTCTGTAGTGCTAGCCAGTGTAGCACTGCCGAACCTATAAGGATACTGGCAGGTTTTTCCTCCCAAGGTGGAGAACCTTGCATTTTTCAGTGTTAAACACCATCAGGTTCTCATCCGCCCATTTGCTAAGCCTGTCCAGGTCAGCCTGGATCACCCTCCTGTCTTCAGGTGTGGGTGCTTTGCCCCAAAGTTTGGTGTCACTGGCAAACTTGGCCATTCCACTTCTGACTCCAATCTCCACATCATTAATGAAGATGCTGAACAAATGTCTTTCAGTAGCCAGTCTTACTGTTATTACCAGTAAAGGCAACTAAATTTCCTTGTTTTGTGTATTTAACTCAAAGTCTAACACTAAATCACAAAGCAATAAAAGATATTGCTTTCTACAACAGTACACAGGTCTTATCAGCTAAGAACTTGTCCATATCAGAATTCTCACAACTCTAACTAGGGCTCAGTGTTTAACATAGAAACCCTCTCTCTACATGAACAAATTCAGAGGTCTGGTGGACAAATAATATCTGCAATTAGAGAGCCCCATGCATGGAAAATCATAAAAATAAACCTAAAGAATAGAGAGCCTTACAACACATGCACACAGAGTACCCTTTTAATAAGGTGCACACCACTATCACAACAGTCAGCAGTTGATCTGATCATGGCAAACTGGGTTAGCAAGTGACCAGAAGCAAATTGGGAACTGAGAGTTTCCAGATGGCCACACACTTCCAAACAGATAAGGGAACTTTCATATTAGCGTTACTGCTTTCTTAGCTCTGGGACAGTGGTTCTCAATCTTGGTTTCACAAGACCCCTTCAAGTGCGTCATAGTGCTAGTGCTGGTACCACCACTGCTGTCACCGAGGCCAGGTGAAACTTTCCCATGTGCCTCTGCTTCTAGAAATGTGGGTAGAAGCAGATCTGGAAATGGCTGCAGCAAGAGGGGGTGTTCCTGCCTGCATTAGGCTTATCTGATAAAGTAAGGCGAGACAGTACAGCAATGGTTCTGAAATGCTGAAGTCAGAAAAGTTAGGAAGGCTCCAGTGAGTCGATAAAAAGTTAAGAACCACTGCTCTGGAGTAAGCTCTAAGCAGATGCTCACAACACCGCCTTTGGTCTTCCTAAATGTCTACAGCCATTGCTGGTCACCCCAGGACTATAGCACATTTCTCTGTCACTCATGCTCTAGTACTTAACTCCAGGGCTAAGTACAGACATTCAAAAAGTCTGAGGCTGAATCAATTCAAACTAGGCAGCTTTCTCTAAGTTTCATAGGCTGAACTGATAACCAACTGAACTGTCATTCAGTTTTAAATCGGGAAAGGCATGGGGAGGTCTGCAATGACCCCCAGTCCAGTAGGTAGGGGGTGCTAGAGCACATGTCTCAAAGCCTCCTGGGATGCTGGAGATCTCTGGGTTAACTTGAACCAGGAAGGGATCTGTGACAGAAGTTCCATAAACTGATTTAGGTCAAACCAGTTAAGTCTAATATTTCATTCAACAAGATTTATCTTAAATCAGTTTTGGTCATTTTGAAAGTGGTTTATGGGCGCTGAACTTCTGAGCTGTTAGATTTAAACCAGTTTCTGATCACTTAAACTCATTTATGTGCAAATACTGTCCCAAGCCCAGGAACAGCACTGCACAGAATGAGAATTTTCCAAGAAAAAAACCTATACATCTACTGACTCTCCTCAGTTCCTCTTCCGTCTTTTTCTCAATTATATTTCAAATACATTAGGAATGTGCACAAGCCAATACATATTCTCAATTAGCACCATATCTGCTCAAGAGACTGTTTGGTTCATAACAATGTCTTAGGAACTGGAAAACAAAACTGACTACCAAAACGAGAGGTGAATCATGGGATTTTCAGCATCTGACCCCTGCATGCGGAAATGCAGAGATGTCAGACCAAGTTCTGGTACATAGCCCATGATTCCCTGTGATGATAAATCCACTGTGCAGAGAGCCTATAAGCAATGCAATAGAATGCAGGATATTTGTCAACACTCAAGTGTGTGCTTCCAAGAAAATTCCCCACATTTAGAAGTAATGACTTGCAATGAAGTTAAAGGTGGCTTGGTAAAGCTGTGTAGGTTCTACTATTGCATGCCACTCAGTACAAAGCACCTAAAATAAATCCTATCATTTTGTATAGGAAAGGCCCAAGGAAAATTAATTTGAATTAACTTTTGAAGTGGATTAGTCGAACCACATCAAACACTTGGGCGGATATTCCTATTCAAAATGAAGAGTGGCCAGGAGTCAATTCAGTTTATTTCCAAGCACAAGCTTCATGATTAAGTCACTAACTATCTATAAGACTAATGTCAGAAATAAAACATACTGTGGTACTGTGACAGTGTCTGGGGCATATACGTCAGATAGGAAGATAAAACAGTGGGCAACAGAAATACCAAGTTATCCTTACTTAAAAGTAAGGCAAGGGCAGTAACTCATGATGAGAAGCAGAATTTTGACAGGAACCCTTCTCACCGAGAAATGGGGCCAGAAGCACCATTTCATTACTCACAAATATAAAAAGAACATAATGTAACAGAGACTTCTGTATTAATATATGATTTTCTTTAATGTCCAGTAACAGTGAAGCTCGCTGTACTAGTACTTTTCTGTCTGCTTTCTGAAAGTGACAAGATAAGCACATACTTTTGAAGCATTTGGAGTTTTGAAGCATTTTATTTTGTTTTGTTGTGCTTGTCAGAACTGTCTTTTGCTCCTGGCTTGACCCATGAGAAGTGGGAAAATTGAGGCAGCCAATCACCTCCCACTAGACTTTTCCCCTTCCTACAGCATGTCAGGTTTGGAGGCCATGTATTTTGCCTATGTCTTGCATACAACTGCGAAGTGTATAGGGCTTAAAAAAAGAAAAAGTTTACTGACCTAAATATTTTACTACTTTTCCCCCTTGTCCATGAAGTTTCCATTTCATTCTTACTTTCAGCATCTTTTGTCCTTTTCTATTTTTGGTTCTTTTCCTTTAGGTGGTTGGAGGAATGCTGCATATATGTATTGTTTTCCCACTACTTTCTTCTTTTCCCAACCCAACAGTGTGTCATTGGCAGGAGGTAGGGGAGAGCATAATGCACTACAACTATTTATTTTGCAACTATCTATTCCTCAAGGATTTGGAAATTTGATTTAAAAATTTCTGCTCCTTATTATTTTCTCCCAAAATGTCAGTGTAAAGTTGTAACTGCCTACATCAGTATGTCAAATTTAATGACAAATGACAGAGATCTTTCTTACTACAGAACACATGTTGTAACATCAAAACAAGTTAACAACCATACAATTCAGGCACTGTACTATTTTTTATAAAGTTATCACAAAAAAAAGATAACACCAAGCTAGGATCTCAGATTAAGTTTAATTCAATGAAGTTTTATAACAGATTTACAAATTCCTAATAAAAGGTAACATCAATGGAAACATCCTACTAAAATACTTCAACGTGCCATTTCAAAACTATTACAACATAATCTGTATTTAAATTTTATGAGAATATTCTCTACAGATCATATTGTTGAAAGAAATGCTGGATCTAACACATTAGACCTTAACAATAATGCTAGAATAAAATCTAGACTGGTGTTCATCATTCCAGCACAGAATGATAGAAAAAGGCATGTTTTGAAATGCTGATCTCTCATCTAGGCTTCCTCTTTTACCAGCTTGATTAGGCAGCAAAGAAGTGGTTAAGTACAAAAAAGCAAAGAAGGAAACAGCACCAAAACAGCAGCAAAATGTAATCGCTTGCTACATGTAAACCTATAGTTTTTCCAAAGCTGTTCCAATATTGTTTTTATATATAAAAAATAAAATGGAAAAAATAAAGGTTATTTATCTGCAAGCAGAATTCTTTGAGATGGACAATGTATAGTCACGAAGAAGGAAACCCTTTTATGGCAAATTATATAGCTGATGAATTCTAGATGTATGCAACGCTATTTTTAATCAGAATTATTAGTTGAAGCCATCACAAAATAGGTTCCAAAAAACATTTTCCCTTCGCTGTGTAAATACACAGCTTTATATAAATCCATTATGTCAATCCACATAAAGTAGGGGGGAAAAAGTACTGACTATGGTCCTTTCACATTCTTTATTTGTTGGGATGCATTAAAAAAAATGATGCACCCACAACCTAGATTTGCAGGTCCCTTCCACCAACTCAAAAATCACAGAACATAAGGTGAAACCATAAACTACTTGCTCATTTTGAAATCTATGAAATGAAATCTATGAAATGAAATGAAATGAAATTTTGTGTTTCAGTGGGGGAGCAGATAGAGCTCAGCCACAGCAGCACTCATTATTAGGCCTGTGCAAGTAGGGAAGTATTTGATTTGGATTACGATTCGGCCAATTCAGACGACAGTGATTAGATTTGGAGCTTCGGATCACTGTCCCGAATTAGTTCAGCTGAACTGGCTTTGGAAGATTCGGCGCTTCTTCAGAGAGATTCGGTGATTTGGATCAATTGGGGAGAGGCAGGTACAGCCGGGCAGCAGCAGGTTCTGTCGTGACTCCTGCAGCTGTGCCTGCCTCTCCCCGGGTGGAGGGAGCTGCAGAAGAAACCCCCATGGCTGTCCTTCCCAGCCCCATCCCTTACCTGGCCCCAGCCTAGTCCCAGCCCTTAAAAAAAAAGCCCCACACTCACTGACTGCAGCAGCAGCAATTGGGGCCTCTGGGCGCTCATGGTAGAGTGTCCCCTGTACAGCATGAGGCAGTGAGAATCACCCCCCCCATGTGGCAGCTGTCGCATCGCACAGTTGTAGTGCGGCTCGGGAGGGCACCTGGGAGCTAAGGCTGCCAGGGTTGAGTGGTGCCGGGCTCTGAGCTGCCCCAGCTCCTGGATAGTGCACGGCACCAGCAGGGGGGGCCATCCCTGTTTCCCCCCACACTGTGCAGGGGGGGCTCTGCCGCTAGCGCCCATAGGCTTTGATCATAGCTACTGCATCTGGTCAGTGCAGTGTTTGTTTGTTTGTTTTTTTAAAGAGCCAGGAGTCTAGGGCCAAGCCAGGGATGAGGCCAGGTAGGGCAGTCATGGGGGCTTCTCCCATGGCTCCTTCAGTTATGCCTGCCTCTGTCTCAGTGCAGGGAGCCATGGGGACTATGCTCTGCTGTTGCTTGCCCAGGCAGAGAGGGCATGATGCAAGCATGGCTCCCGCCAGGCAGCAAGCTCCCAGTGCTGCCACACCTGCATCCGTGCTGGGAGCGGGGCTGAGTGCTGCTTGCCCCCTTCGACATGGAGTGAGCCGCATCCACATCCCCTCCTGCCCCAGGTGGGCATGAGGTAGCAGGGCATAGTTCATGCTTTTGAGTACTGCCGTGCCTGCATCCCACACCTCCCTCCCCGAGTCCCACACCCCCAGCTCCAGCTGGGCATCTTGTCCTAGCCCCAGTCTCCCCCACACCCCCTTCCTTCCTCCTCCCCCAACCCCAGCAAACTTACCAGTTGGAGGCAACTCTGTCAGATGTCTTTTTAGTCCATGGTCGAATCTCCAAAGTGGCCAAATCTTTTTTGAAGCTTTTCCAAATTGATTCAGATACTCTGAATAGATTTGGAGCTTTCAATTGGTCTCCTGATTCTTTTCAAAATTGGAAATTCAGTCCCCAAATCAGGCCAATTCTCTTCCAAATCAAATCAGCTGCCAAAGCTTCGTACAGACCTACTGGTTAAGGATGAAGTTTGGCAAGCACTGTCATGTATGTATATACCAACCAGTCCCAGGTACATCCATACACTTAAAAACCTATCCCAAGCACTAGTAACCAAACTGATCAACATGGATCCGGGTTTTTCATTCACCATGAAACCTAAACACGAAAACCTGGATTTCTGCATTTGAAGAAAAACCCAGAACTTTTTCTTTAAAAGAGAAAAACGCAGGAAACGGTGGTTTCCTCTTGCAGGCTGAGAGTTCCAGCCTGCAAGAGACTTGGGGGAGCAGGAAAAGGGTGACCAGCAGGGGGCACCATGTACACATGCACACGCACACATTCGCATGGCTTCCAGGCAGCTTGGAGAGCAGCTCCTGCAGGTAAGTTGGGGGGAGGGGGGAGGTGGAGTCTTCATAGGAGGCCTTCACAGTGAAGGACAGAAGGAAGGAAGGAATTGCACTGGCCAATATTTCCTACTACCTTTCATGAAAATGGAAGAAACTGAAAGGATTTGCCATAAACTTTGGACTCCTTTTAAGTTCCCCTCATTAACTGTGATGCCAGCTGCCGTTATGGGATTCAAAATCTTGCAACGCTTCTCATGCAGAGTTGTTTCAACACTCATGATCTCAGTGACATAAGAGAGGTGATGTTAGAAAGCTGCAAATAGTCAACAACACAGAAAATATATATGTAAAATAAATCTGGGCTACAGTCTAGCACCACTATTTTACAAGTTTTTACTACTTTCAATTCTGACCCCAAACTGCTCCGGATCAAATTAAATGTATGATAACTGCACTGGAGACAATATGATTAAAACAGAGCTGAATACAATTCCTTGTTAAAACTGCTGTAGTTTGAGAGTGACAACCTAAGAACCCAGTATCATTTTTTTATTTTCATTTGTATATTATTACTCATAAGAGCCTCTTTACAAACTTAATTAGTCTACATGAGGTAAAAACCACATATATCTTGACAATTTGCCATGTTTTCTTTTTTTAAATGAATGTGTCTTCTGTTACAGTGCAGATGGCTACAAATCCATATACATTTTGCGTCCTTGTTGCTGCATTTACCAGTACAGTGAAATAGCAACCAAAAACCAAGATTTATTAAGTATATTGGTTGCTGTGATTTATGAGACATGAATATATAAATCTTTAGCATGGACTGACTTTGATGCTATGTGGTATTTGTCATACTTAAAAGGTACCCCAGGGACCTTAATATGATGTTACTGAATTAGGGAAACAACCCTGTTTAAAAATCCAAGTAACCATTATACACTTTGCAATAGCTCATATATATCTTCAGACATTAGAATTCATTAAATTGCAAATAGGTCAACACATTTCTTTTTAAAGAAATGCCATTAGATTTTAATTCCAAATGAATAGCTACCAGAAATCAACTGCAGGCACCTCTGCTTAGTACTTTGTCTGAAGTTCCATATATACCTAATGCTAAATTTGGGTATCCCTCCAAATCTTACCACAAAATTTAAAAATTCAATTTTCCAACCCAAAGATGAGAATACTAGTTTTTTTCTTCCATAACATAAACGAACAGCTGTTTCAAACCGTAATGAGGTAAATAATGTAAGATATTATATATCTCCAGTACCTAGCAAAATATAGCAGTGCAGTGAATAGTTATTACTTATATAGCATATCACTATGTCTAATAGAGTAAATCATGAGGGTGGACTGTGGATTTTGTTTTTGGTGTTTTTAGCTTTTCATTTTTGTTTTGTTAATAGTTCACTACGTGAGTAACTTCAATAATTCAGTGGAACACCAAGATTAATGGTGTTAATGGTAGCAGAATCTGGCCCTCCCTTAATTTCAATGTTTCTTAATTTTGGGACAGATGAGTAAGCTGAGAGTTCAATTCTCCTTCCCAAACTCTCACTTGCCCCATGGTTTACACTTCAATGTTACAGATACCTTTCTTCAAAATGGTTACACAGCAGTCTTAAATTTAATTTAAAATAATTTCTTATGGAAATAAAATAGACACCACTGACTCAACAGGATCCAAAGAAAAAAGGCCAGCAGTAGCAGAACTAAAGTGGGGCAATGGCGCAGCTGTCCTGAATGTCAGCTTGTGGGGAGAGGTGAAAATAAAGTGGCTGCTGCTGACATCTGTGTACTTACCATCGTGCCAGTAACCAGAAGTTGCCACTTCCGCTTTGCCCTAGCACCCAGCTGCATCCCTACACAACTAGGTCAGCAGCAATTTACTTACGATGGTAAGTTCCCACTTACTTAAAAAGCAGCTTCCACATACACACAGTGCAGCCAACCCAAAAACAGAAATACAAGCAAAATTTTGTATCCAGCAACAGTATGTAAGTTAATTATGGTTGTGCCAGGAAAAGACAGAATGACAAGGAGCAGTAAACTATAGCCTGACTAAAATAAGAGACTAAAAATAGTTACGGCTACAAATGACAGCTAAAGTCTACAACACTGATGCAGCAAGAACCTTTTAAGTAAAGATAGATGCTTTCCCTAGTCTTTATTTTATCACCTAGGCACAAACTGACATTTCTCAAAAATGTGGGATAAGAATTAATATTTGTACTTCCTGGATATTAAATATACAAAAAAGGTTAATTAAAGGAGTGGGGGAACAGTATTACAAAGAATGATTTCTGTAAATTAGAGATCTGGGTAATTAGTATTTAGCCACTATAGCAATTTACACAATATAAATAAGATACATTTCCATCTTGAATGGGAACATATTAGAAATGTTAGGCCAAGCATTCTGAATTATATGATAGACTAAATCATTTGGCCTCTTGACTACACCAGCACTGATGAATATTGGAAACTGAGAAGTACTAGACAACAAATTATCAGCAATAGAAGATTTCAACTGTCTCAAGAGTTTGACAAGGGTTGGCCGAATAGTTTTATAGCAGTATTCTCATATAAACAAGAGTTGTTTCAAGCAGGATGATTAAAGACACTAAGTAACAGCAAATGGAGCATAGTTAAGTTTGACCATTTTTGAAAATATAAGGTGGTGTGTATAGCATGGGAAAGGTAAGAAGTACAGTATTACACTAACTTTATCATAGTAGAAAAAAATAACTAAGCAAAAATGGAAAATAATTGCCAGCAAAAATCCACGAAACCTCACAACTAGTTTAGATTAATACTCAGAGCTAGAAAGAGAGCCCATCCCTCAGAATAAAGGAAAAAGTCTGACATGTTTAAGGAAAAGTACCTTAACAGTAAAGGAACAAATTCTGACAGCCAAATTACAAGATTGGAATTAGGAAACCTGAAGAAAAGACAGCCAAAAACATATAAACAAGTTCTTAAATACATCAGGAGTAATAACCAGCAATAGATGGGCTAGAAAGAGACAAAGAGACTACACATAAGATACTGTCCCTTGATAGCAATCTGTACAATAGAAGACTGAGCAAAATAATAAACCCAGAGTTATTCTTTACAGAGAACAAAGGTATAACGGGTTAACAAACTTTAACTGTAGTTTTAAATTTAAGTTACAATAAATCACCAGGACCAAACGACATTCATTTGACATCTGTGAAGGAACCAAAGACCAAACAACTAACTGAAACATGCAAATTATCAAGGACAGCCATTCTCTCGGGGGTGGGGGGGATCTTAGTGGCCAGTAATGTACACATATTTCTTAAAAGGTCCAAAGTGTGACTCTGAGAACTAAACATCAGCAAGTCTTGTTTCAGTATCAGGAAAAGTAGTTTCAATCCTCATTTAAAAATAAAAATGATTCAAATGTAACATGTAGGGGCAAAACTACAGTTTTAGGTAAATTGTGCTTCTCTAAGTCATTAGAATTATTTGAATGTCTCAAAACAGCAATAGGAGAAAAAAGAAAGAGAGATTATGTGCTTGTCAATATACACTTTCACAATTGCAAATTGATTAAATCTTCTGCAAAAGACTGTTTTGGAAACCTGGTGATCACAGAGTGAGAAGAAAGTAAATTAAAATCTGATTAAAGTCACAAAAAGTAAAGAAAAGTAAATGATCAATATTCAATAAGAAATTTACTACGAATGCCTCAACAGCTAGTAGAATAAGACAGATATTACCAAAATATGCCACGCAAGCCTCTCATGTAAATCACTGCTTACTGAATTATTTAGATCTGGGGTCAGCAATCTATAGCCCATGGGACAAATCCAGCCCAAAGACTCAGGGAACTTGGCCCGTGTTTAGCAGCAAGGGGCTCCATCCATAGGGCAGAGACGAGTAATGGCACTGTGGAGGGGAGGGCACGGAGTGGTGGCTGTAGCTGTGGCCTATACTTGGAGCTAAATTTTGCTATGGTGGCCCCCCATTTCAAAATGTTGCTGACACCAATTAAAATTTTTAACACAAAGAATGATATGGAAAAAAAAAGAATTTAGCAAAACCAGCTAATTCTGTAATGGCATGGTGTGTAAAACTCAATATACAGATGAATTAAAATGCCTAGAAGGAATAGTTTCTAAACATCTTTAAAAAAATGAACAGCATCAAAAACAAACAATTCTTCCCTCTCCTCTCTACCTGGTGCTGCCAACGAAGACAAGAGCTTCCCATTCAGTTTTAATATGTCTAACTTGAACTGCTACAGATAAGTTATAAGCGCTGAGAAATATTCATGCATCACTATGGACTGTTCAAGAGAGAAGCACAATATGAATTGGTTGCCAAAACAGCAAATAAGTTATTTAGTAGAGATGTACTGATACATTGGTCTGATGTCAGATCGGCACCGATATAAAGAAAATTTTCTGTATCAGAAATCGGCCCAATGAGGCCGATAATTTGTCTGATAAAAGCTCGTGCATATGCACAGCTGCAGTGCAGCACATAGGGCAGGGGCAGGCAATTATTTTGGGCGGAAGGCCACTTACTGAGTTTTGGCAAGCCATTGAGGGCCACACGACAGGCAGCCAGGGGTAGATAAATATTAATTTTCTTAATTTTTGGGGGCGCCCCGTGGGCCAGATGGAACAGCTTGGTGGGCCGCATCCGGCCCCCGGGCCACATTTTGCCCATGTCTGACGTAAACAATGAGAAGCAGAGGTGGCAGCGTGGAGTACTGTGTGAAGCTGATGAGTCTGGTGTGGGGGAAGGGGAAGGGTGTTGGGGGAGAAGATCAAGGCCCCCGCAGTTAAGGAGGTTGTGGGGCTGGGCCTGCCCAGCAGGGGCCAGGGCACATGCAGGACAGAGGCATGGCTCATTGGGGGAGCACAGGAAGGGAGTGGGGGTGGCTCCTGCTGCTGCACGCAGCTCATCTGGTGCTTGTCTCATGGAAGGGGTGCCCCTGTATCTGCGTGGGGCAGGGCAGAGTGGGTTGGGGCCAGGCAGATCTGGGGGCACCCCCCCCATGCCCTCCCAGATGAGCGGTGAGAGCAGTGGTAGGAGTCACCAGACGAGCACTGGATGAGCTGTGCAGTGCCGAGAGCTACCCCTCCACCCTCCCTTCTCATGCCCCCTCAAGCCACACCTCCAACCCGTGCTCACCCCAGCCCCAGCCCCAGCCCCAGCCCTAGCCTGCCCTGTGCCGCAGAGATCCAGGAGGCACCCCACTTCTCCCCTGGACAAACCTCTTCCAGCTCTGTTCTGCGCCCTTCCCCACATCCACTGGTCAGCCCCTGTCTCAACCCTATTCCCTCCCTCACTGCAGGGGCCTTAATCTGTACCCCTACTCCACACACACATACTCCTTCCCTCCCCTTCCACCACATCAGACTTACTGGTTGGACACAACTCTTCAAGTTGAAGAGCTGCATATTGGAAATCAGATCAGTAACGGCTGACGTGCCTCCTTAAAAATGAGCTATCTGTATCAGCCCCAAAAATCTCTATTGGTACACCTCTGTTATTTAGTCAATTTCTGCTAATCTTAGGCATTGTCTAAATTTAAAAGATTTAAGTATACCAGAAAAACTCCTCTGGTTCATTGACAGAAAAGTGATTCTATTCGTAAATCTTATACCAATTATTTCAGTAAAATATGCTATACTATCAAAAGTACTTCTACGCAAGTATTATATCTATTACTAGGTTTTTGGTTGTAGTCGTGTTTGTCTAAGGACAGGTAGACAAGGTTCTTTGAGTAGATGTGATATCTTTTATTAGACAAACTAAGTAGTTGGAAAAAGTTCTTAACAAGTTTTCAGGCACAATCACCCTTCTTCAGGCATAGGGTGTCTCTCCCTGAAGAAGAGTGATTGCACCCGAAAGCTGGCTAAGAACTTTTTTCCAACTACTCAGCTGGTCTAATAAAAGATATCACATCTACCCAAAAAACCTTGCCTGCCTATGTCCATTACTAGGTTTTCAGCAGCATACACGTGTCACAAATGTATCACACCTCCAATCAATTTAACATAAAAAGTTTCAAGGGAAGACAGCATCTTGTTAAACTACTAAAAAATTCATTAATTTGACTTTGGCCCCTGGCTCTGGCAGAAGCCCATTGTGCCCCTGTGAGACCTGGGACCCCCAAGAATACCCAGCCTAGCCAGAGGTAAGTGGGGGCCTGTGGTGGGAGGGTTTTAACCCAGCTACAGGGAGGCAGCTAAGAGCCGAGGAGGATCACGCCTCCCCCCCAGCTCCTACTTGGTCCAGCCCCCCACAGAGCCACATAACTGGTGCCATCTGGTGTGCGAGGCAGGGAAAGGCTGGGGCAGGGACGCCTGTCCCCTTCTCTGGTGGGGGAGGGACCATCCAGCCCCTCAAGAGCAGCGTGGTGCCAGTGGGCCCTACTGTGCATACACAGAATTTAAAAGGACCTCCCAATGGCAGAAGCTGCACTTTGGCCCCCCAGTCCTGGAGTGAGATGCATGGGCGGAAGCCTGTTGTGTCCCTGTGAGCCCCGGGACCCCCAGTCAACCAGAAGTAAGCAGGGGTCCATGGTGGGAGGGACTTAGTCTAGCTGTGGGAAGGCAGCTAAGAAGAGCTGAGGTGGATCACGCCCCCACCTGGCTCCTATTTTGTCCCCTTCCCCCCCCCCCAGGAGCCACGTGGCTGGAGCCTTGTGAACAGAATGCACAGGCATGCTTCTAGGCCCAGTGTGCATGTTAGCATGTGAGTTTGCACAGGAGGGCATGCAGGAGGGGCACAAGGCCCTAGGCAGAGAGCCTCAAGGGAGAAAACTACTACCGGTGCAATGGCGGGTGGGACATGTCGCACCCCGGGTTCCCCCCCTGCAGCTGGATCCCTCCCCTCTGAGGCCTCCACCCAGACAGAACCCATGGTTCCAGCCACCATTCAGAAGGAACCACTGGCTCTCAGCTGTGTGGGGCTGCCTGGCACAAATCCAGGCACATGGGATCAGGAGCACTGCAACCTCCCCTTGTGAGGTTTGCTCAATATTGGAGTCTCTGGAATCCCAGACTGAGGAGCTCCAGACCCCGGTACAGAGGCTGCATGCCATCAGGGATGGGAAACGGAAGACTGACTCCTACTGCCAGGCCCTTCACCCCAGGACAGAAGAGCAACCTAGGTCACCTGCCAGGACCAGGGAGGCCAAGAGGTACTCCCATACTGTCCAGCCAGGGGGCTGGACAAAGGTTGTCTCTGGCCCCAATGCTTACTGCACCAGGGTCATTACCCCCCTGGATCTCTGCAACAGGTACAAACCTCTTACTACACCAGTACAGCCTGCAGAGCTGCCAGCTACTGCAAGTGAGGAAAAAACACGACCAGCTATCATCCCTAAGAAGGGGTGGGCAATTATTTCAGGCAGAGGGCCGCTTACTGAGTTTTGGCAAGCCATTAAGGGCTGCATGACAGGCAGCTGGGGCCAGGTAAATATTAATTTTCTTAATTTTTTAGGGGACTCCATGGGCTGGATAGAACGGCCTGGCAGGTCACATCTGGCCTGCAGGATGCATTTTGCCCACCCCTTCCTAAGATGAAATGCAGAGAGGTCTTTATGGGTGACTCTCACCTGAGGGGGACAGAGGGAACAATCTGTTGCCCCAATCCCTTAGCCCCAGAGATCTGCTGCCTCCCTGGAGCCTGTATCTGGGATGTGGCTGAGAGGATCCCAGAACTTATCCAGCCTTCTGACCACTACCGCTCCTTATCCATGTGGGCACAAATGACACTGCCCAGAGCAATCCCAGCCAGATCATGAATGTCTACAGGGCTCTGGGAGCAAGGCTCAGGGGCACAGGTGTTTTTTTCCCCTCAATCCTTCCGGTTACAGGTCATGGGCCAAGGAGGGAGAGATGAATCGAGATAGTAAACAGAACACTGCAGCACTTGTGCCATGGTGAAGCCTTCAGCTTCTACAGCCACAGTCCACTTTTCCGAGAGAGAGGCAGTGGTCTGTTGGGAAGAGACAGCCTCCACCTCACTCCACTGGGGAAGAACGGCTGACTTGCTCCATCTGGCTTTAAACTAAGTCACCAGGGGATCAGCAGACAACCACCAGAGCAAGCTCACCAAGCATCAACCGCAAAACCAGCAGGTTTGGATGTTCACTCCTGCCCCAGCCAGGAACATAGCTTCTCCATGAGTACAAGGGCCTCCAACAGCACACTTACTTGCCTGTAACATACTAATGCTAAGGAGTTTGGAGAATAAACAGGAAAAACTGGTCCTTCTGCTAAACAAAAACAACTACGATCTCATGGGGAATTGCAAAGACCAGGTGGGACTTCTCCTTTGACTGGACTACTGGCACAAATAGCTGTACCCTCTACAGGAGAGAATGTGCCAAAAAAAGGAGCATGAGTATAGCTCTCTATGCGAAGGAGAGCTACACATCCCTACAAGCTGAAACTGACATTCAAATAGGACAACTGGAGACACTTTGGGTTAGAATACGAGAGGAACATAGTGAAGGGGATACAATAGCAGGAGTCTACTACAGACTGCCAAACCTGGAACAAGTGCTTGACCAAGAATTCGCCAGGGAACTGGCCACGGCTGCAGGCTCTCGGTGCATGATCATCATGGGAGACTTCAATTACCTGGACATATCATGGGATGAGCACTCGGCCAAATCCAATCGGTCACAAATCTTCCTTACATGCGTGGATAAGCTCTACCTGTCCTAAGAAGTTTATGGGCTGACAAGAGGCAAGGTGCTGTTGGACCTGGTACTGACCAAAGGGGATGATCTAATCAGTGACCTAGTAATTGAAGGGAAGTTGAGTTACAGTAACCATGAGTTGATCACTCTCACTATCCATCGCAAAACTGGCATGTTAGCCAGCAATGCAGTAGTCCTTGACTTTACAACAGCTGACTTTCATAAGCTCAGGAGGCTTTTTCTTGAGGCCCTGATTTCACAGGGAGGGGAGTTCAGGATGAATGTTTGCGCCTTAAGGAAGCAATCCTAGAAGCACAAAGGGAGTCCATCCCCACCCATAGGAAAGGTGGTAAAAGGGCTCAACAGGAAACAAGTAATGATTACTTTGCACAGGTTTTTCACCAGCCCAAAGGGACCACCCTACTGAACATGATGCAGGATGACCAGGGTGAAGATGAATATATGCCTACCACTGGCGTGGATCTTGTGAAGGAGCATCTTGAGAGGCTGGACCCCATAAATCAGCTCGTCTGGATATGTTGCACCCAGGAGCGCCAAAGGAACTGTTAGACATCATAGCACAGCCACTAGCAAGGATATTCGAGAACTAGTGGTGCTCAGGCAAAGTACCTGAAGATTGGAAGAGGGCCAATGTGGTGCCCATTTTCAAGGGAGGAAATAAGACCCAGGAAACTAATCAGCTTGACCTCAATCCCTCGGAAGATTTTGGGAAAAATTATCAAACCATTCTTGACAGGCTAACAGAAGGCAACATTCTGAGGGATAGCCAGCACAGGTTTGTTGTGGGTAGGTCTTGCCTGACCAATTTCATTTCCTTCTATGACCAGGTGACATATCACCTGGACAAAAGGGAAGAGGTTGACATCATATATTTGGACTTCAAAAAAGCCTTTGACCTTGTGTCCCATGATGTCCTCATGGAAAAAATGGGCAACTCCAGCTTCAACTACTCCATAGTCCGATGGCTGGGGAAATGGCCCCGAGGTTGGACCCAGAGAGTGGTAGTTGATGGAACTGAATCAACATGGCACTCTGTGACTCATGGCATCCTCCAAGGCTCCATTCTCAGACCTGTACTCCTTAATGTCTTCATAAACGATCTGGACACTGGTGTCAAAAGAGTCACCCACGTTCACTGACGACACCAAACTTTGGGGAAGAGTGTCCACACCTGAGGATAGGCTGGTGATCCAGGCCGATCTCGACAGGCTTGCAAGGTGGGTGGATGAAAGCCTGATGGCATTCAATATGGAGAAATGCAAGGTGCTCTACCTCAGGAATAATAACCTGCATCAGGAATAATAACCTGTGAGACCCAGGTTGTAATCCTCCCACTGTACTTGGCCTTGGTGAAGCTGCAGCTGGAGTACTGGGCCCCACAATTTAGGAAGGGCGTGAAGAACCTTAAAGAGTCCAGAGTAGAGCCACATGCATGATCAAAGGGCAACAGACAGGCCTTATGAAGACAGGCTGTGAACTATGGGACTCTTCAGCCTGGAGAAGTGCAGGCTCAGAGGTGGCAGCCTATAAGTATACAAGGGGTGTGCATCAGGATCTGGAGGAACACCTGTTCACCAAAGCACCTCAGGGGATGACAAGGCTCAACAGTCAAACTCCTGCAAGACCATTTTAGGCTGGACACAATGAAAATTTTCTTTACTGTCCAAGCCCCCAAGGCCTGGAACAGACTCCCCCCAAGAGGTGGTGCAAGCACCTACTCTGGACATTTTCAAGAAACATTTGGACGTTTATCTTGCTGGGATCCCTTGACCCTAGCCGACTTCCTGCCCCTTGGGCAGGGGGCTGGACCTGATGATCTTACGAGGTTCCTTCCAGCCCTAATGTCTATGAAATCTATTAAATCCATTAATTTTGCCTTCTCATGCAGAATATATTTTGAAAACCTAATTTTACAAGACATCAGAAGCACGTGTTAATTTTTATGAGAATTTAGTATGAATAGACAGAGCATACATATACCAAGACAGGTTTTATGCTTGAACAATATATATATTAAGGGAAGTACAATTAGGAACTCCGATTTGCCTTCCCGTAACCAAGAAAAAAAGTAATGAAAACAAAATGGTTTTGCAAATTAAATCACTGAAAGCAATACAATTGATTGTTAAGCTGAGCAAATCCTTGCACTACCAGCTGAACAATCATACATAAACACAAAAGGACTGTACCTTCAACAGAATCATATGGAGAACAGGGACAAATATGCAGAACACAAAATACTGAAGACAGATTATCAGACTTAATAGTCTATTGGGCAGTTTTGGTAGGACTATTCTAATATAATTAAAGTCTTAGGCTGTCTGCCTGTAATGCCCTGGGCCAACTGCACATGCGTAACCAAGAGAGCCAATTAGCTGTGAAGGCCTGAAGCATTAGAGACAGAGGGGGCGCCCCACCCAACAACAGCTGGCAGGGAGGGGGAGGCAGCAGGGAAGTGGGGAGGGAGGGAGGGAGAGAGAGAGGGGAGTGGGAAGGGGCGGTTCTAGTGGCCGCACTCCCCGTACCCTCTACTGCCTCCACTGCCGCCCAGCCCCAACAACAGCCGGCAGAGAGGGGGAGGTGTTGGGGAGGGTGGGAGGAGAAGGGGAGGGGAGGGGAGGGGAGGCGAGGCGAGGCGAGGCACGGGGGGGGGCAAGTTGCATGCCACAGGGTGCAAGCTCCCCTCCCTCCCATGTTCCCAGGAACCGACAGCAGTGAGGGGTGGAGGGTGGAGCAGCAGGGCTGCACCTGAAGCAGCCGGGTTGGAGAGGGCGCATCGCACCAGAGGTGGGGGGGGTACACAGGGGTGGAGGCAGAACAGTGCTACCACAGGGCTCTGGATGACAGTACTCTGTCCCCACCCACCCCCTCCCCCCATCATTCACAATGGGCAATTTGCTAGTTTTTATTATTATATCTACTTAGGAAAATAAAGAACACAGTGTTTTTTTGAGAAATTTACCAGAAAAAAAACTCAACTCTGAGAGCAGCAGGGACAGAAGAAACTGGAAAATAAGGCCAGGAATCAGAAACCTGGAGAAAGTCCAGAGCACAACATTCCTATGAAAGAGAATACAATTTTTGGTCCCACCATGAGATGGACATAACTTGCTTTCAGAGTCAGTGTTTAACAACAGAGAAAACACTTAAGTCAGTTTGTTTCTGCCCAAAAGGACTAATGTCAGCCCAAAGATGTAAAGAATTTCATGTTTGCTTAAGAGTATGTAACATACAGAGTCTAGTTTATTTTAATAGGGTTTCTTTATAGATAATGAAGTTAAGCACAACTGTAAATCTTACAGGGCAGAGGTAGGCAATTTTTTCCAGCTGTGGGTTTGGACAACTGACCTGAGGTCAGAGACGGGATGGCGGGTGGGCATGGGGTAAGCATGCACCAACAGCACTCGTCCCCATGGCAGCATAAGATGAAAGCCTGCAGCCAGCGCTTATTCCTGTGGCAGAATGGGGCAAGCACTGAAGCCCCATATCTACGGGCTGTGTCTGGCCCATGGGCCACAGGTCATTGACCTCTATTGTAGGGCCTTGATTTTGTTTAGCTGTTTGGTGTTTAAAAGCACCTTTTAAAACTCCGTTTTGTGAATTCAGTGACGATGTTTTGCAAGCTGCCACTAATTTAATGAATGCAAAAGACTAAATATATACTATGTACCTCTGAGCAATTAAAGTAATTAATCTTTCAAAAAGAGGTTAATTACCACATTTAAAAAAAATTAGTAGTCAATAAAACAAAAAGTGCCTCAAAAATCTAATGATAAGAGAGACTTCCCAATGTTAGTTGCTAAAACTTACTGACACACTGCTTCCAATTCAATGATCCATGCCAGGATTTTTCACTTAAAATTTCATAATACTAGATCCTGACTTATATTGCAGACATCCAGACCCATCAGCTTTTCCATTTGTGGAATAATCTCTCTACTACACAAGGCCCTTCCAGAGAATGACACACACAGGATGGTGGGAATTGGCAAGGGGGAAGAAGTAGAGGGTGCAGGACAATTGGGACATGCTGCTTCCTTCCCACAAGGAAGCAGTGTTAACCTCCTCCATTTTGCTATATTAGTTTAAAAAAAAAAAAAAAGCATTCAACTACTCTTTATTTTCCTTCCCACAACCAATTTTTAGAAATGGGAAACTCCTCCTCTTGCCAATAGTAAAACCCCTCCTCACACATACACAGTGTCAAGTGTTGCAATTCACTTGTATACGGTCAGTAAATTTGGGCCAAATAAAAATTTAGCCAAGAGTTTAGAAAAAGTAACACTCTCAGTACCAAATAAAGAAGAATTGTCATTATTCTATTTCATACTCTAAATATTGCATAAAAACTTTTCTGCCATTTACTTTAAAATGCTACAAATTTCAAAATTAGTCCAGGAATTCAATGCATGCTTACTGTATAATCAAGTTCCCTCCTCCCCATACTACCTTACCACAAATGAGCCCACAGGGCACTAAAACACACATTTCAAACTTGCCAAATTAACACTTGTAAAGACAAGAATGTTTTCTTTTAAGAGTTTGAACCAAGACTTAGAGGACATGGAATGTGTCTAGTAAAAACCAGCAAACAAAATCTCTGCTTGGGAAATCCTTAAAAAAGTAACGCAAGCCTCAGCTTATCCTCAGAGAAGACTACCCTCTCCAAGCAAACATTTACGTGGAGATATGTTACATCAGATTAGTTTGCTGGCTCTTAAATACATCAGTACATTTTATACTCTGGCTTTCTTCACAGTGTATTGTAGAAGGCCTAGAAAAGACTACAGAACTTCTGTGGCTGGACCGAAAGCTAACTCCAATAATTCCTCTCTTAGTATCTATTAACTTCTCCAGGGTCATTTTTAACCTGTCAGGAACCCTGGAGGGCAAACTGTTACATGGCACAAATCACAACAGGACACACAGCACTTATGGAGTAGAGGAGGCAAATGAATTTGGCTCTATAATTTCACAGGGATTTGGATGTCTTAGTGACACAACTAAGGCCCAGAGAGGAACAACCAGCATTAAACCAAGCAGTTATTCTTGCGCGATATTTATCTGGAGTGACTTTACCTGGCATGATGCCACTTTTAGAATCAGCTGACTAGCAGTAAGTGTTGAGAGAAGAGAGTGATACTGAATTAAGATGGGCAGCAGTTCTGACTACGTCTACGAGGAGAAAACCATGTTTCTAGGAAACCGTATATTGCTCACCCTGAAACTACAGAGGCAAAATGCCGAGTTCCCCGCCTCAGCATAGAGAAACATGTTGCTATAAGCATCCGAAGAAGCTCACCACATTCAGTTGCCACTTGCCAAATACATAACCAGTTTAGCATGGAAACATCAACTGTCCAGGACACCATCATGGAGATTTGCAATGCTACAGTAAGGGTGAACCTGTGGTATTCTCAAGGCTTGGCAGTGAAAGACAACTCTGTAGAGATGGGGTTCCTGAACTGAATAGATGGATACTCTTGATGGAACAAGTCCTACTCCCTGACTAGCCAAAAAGTATTTAGAGGAAAAGGTATTTCCTCAGGGTACTGGAAGCTTTGAATCTTCACCCTAGAGGATTCAACAATATTCATGTGCAATGATACAGAAAGCTCCAGAATTTTTAGAAATTCATGTATGAGCATAATATAGCCAAGAAAATGTTTGTGCTTTGATTTTATTAGGAATTGATAACATGGAATGACACTAGACCAATGGCTCTCAACTTTTTTTAGACTCATGACACCCCTCGATAGACTCAAAGTGCCCCTCAAACATCAGTTAGTAGTTTTCACTTAATTTTTGACTACAGAAAACACATAGAGTAATTTTCTGTTGCAAAGGACTCAAAAGCAAACACTGGATTCCTGTTTGAAGTCTGTGGGATTACTTTATGAATTATGTTTACACACTTAGAAGTGCTAGCTAGCATTGTGTGACAACCCATTACACCCCTGAAAGAATCTCCAGGTACCTCAGGTTACCCTGGCTGAGAATCACTGTATTAGATATGCAAGACTAAGCCACACCCACAATGAAATTTTTCAGTTGAGTTAAACTAAAAAGGATGTAATGAGCTAAACATAACATATAAACACATTGGTTCTTAAACAAAAAACAAACAAACACAGGGCAAATCTAAGACAAATGGACCAAAGCAAAACAAAATTAAGATGTGCTCATAAAGACCTGGTGATCGTCAATATTACACCTAAAAGGATTCTCTCCAACTCTCCGAAGAGACTGAAAGTTGTGGAAAGATGCTGTAATTAGATTGACTGATATGGCAGCATCGCCCTGAAGGATGTTACCTGATGCAAATGCTCAGAAGACACAAAGATCTTGTTTTAAAAAAAAAAAAAAAAAAAAAAAAAAAAAAGCAAAGAGCCCACCAGCAAGTTATATAACACAATGAATGGTACAGGTGTTGGATGGAAATGCCAGATACAGTGCCAATCCTGAGAAAACTTTTGTCTTGCATTCTTTTAGGATATCTACAGATCAGCGTAAAATACATTGAAAAAAAGTACAGAATTCCTAAGTTGTCATTCTAACCTCCAATGCCTTTCAATACCATAAAATCTCATGTATCTGGAAAAATGTCTGCAGCACAATTTGAGCCACTTAACTCACTGAATCTTAACTTGGCTTAAAGTTCAATGCACTAATTAAGCTGAATCGGCCTTTTCCACTACTTTTTCTCTTTCTGTATCTGATATTACAGTACACATGACTGCTGTGCTTTTTGACCTCTGTATCCAGGCATCTGGAGCAAGGAAAGAGGTTTCTGAGTTTGTGAATGGCTATTTTTTCCAGTTTAAATAAAATCTCTGAGGGCATCACCAAAGAAAGGAAAGAAATCAAATGACTTGAGTGGAACCACTTCCCATCTTACAGGTAGTTGTAGGAATGTTTGTAGTAAGCCCAGTAAAGGTCCATCTCATGCATGTAGGACAGACTGCTGCTTGAGCATGCTAACTTATCCTCTCTGTTCCTTTACTGATCATCCCAGGACATCGGCACTCAGCAGCACACAGAGCAATTAACCAGAAAAATGTAGAACAGAACCATAAAGGAAAGATAAAAGTAAAAAAACAGAGCAAGAGAAAAACGTACACACATACTTTCTAAAAAAAAGCAAAAGTGAACTGGTTCACCAAATACAAAATATATATATATAAAATGAAACAGATTCCATATAATAAAGAAGCCAAATTTTGCAAGAATGTACACTACAGGAACAATTAATTTGCAAGAAGTGAGCTCTTTTTCTAATGACTCTAAATGTTACGAATATCTATATATCACCTACCATCTTAAAAATCCACCATAACTCCTTTTTTATACTACATTTGAAGCCTGCCTTTTGGAAACACCCATAACTTAATTTTTTTGTTAAATTGATACTGCAAATCCTATGGACGTATCACAAGCCATAATCTAAGCTCCCAGTCAATATTTCCCACTTCCACTGCTCTGTGGTGGGAGGCAGCAATGAAAACTTTCAGCCAAAAAGAAGAAAATGTAGGGAAGACAGAGAGAAGAGGGAAAGGTGGAATACAATTTGCATAGGCTTGATATGCAAACAAAAATTTTATTAGAGGCGCCAAGTTAAGTTTTACCACAAGTAAAAACCTGAATATATAGCAGTGAGTTACAGCTACTATAAATAAGAACCATGTACATCATTAAAAAGGGGGGCTGAAATAATAACAGAGGCTATGGGCAAACATTTTAGCTACATTAAAAAGGAAATGTTACTTGGAAATGAGCACCAGCTGTTATGCTACAATTGTTAAATCTGCATGATCATGCAGTGATACACATTAGCTAAAAGTCACCATAAATTTGACCCTGAATAAAGCACAGTTAAAGATGGAACAGTCTTGCCACTAGGACTGTGAGAAGCTTTGGTCGCTGATTCGATCCAGCGAGATTCGGCCCGATTAAGCAGCCGAATCTGTAACTCCGAATAAAAACCAGGAGACCCTTTAATCTCTCCAAATCGAATTGGAATCCTCCAAATTGATTCAGAGAGATTGGATGATTCACACATACACACAGCTTTAAATGTTTTTTCTACATACCTCAAGGTACCAGGCAGCTCATGAATGCTGAAATGCTGAGGTGGATGGAGTGTCCCACGGGAGCATGGAGGGGCGGGGACTCCCCAGTGCGCTCAATGGTGCACTCGGAAGTAGACCAGAAGCACTCTGGCTTGGCAACTGGTGCCTCCTTGGTCTGAGGTATTTCCAATCCACTTCTAGATCTGCTGCCAAGCACATGCCCCCCCACTCCAGACACTCCTGTGGGATGCTGCATCCACCCCACCATCTCAGCATTCAAGAGTTGCGCCTGGTACCTCGAGCTATGTAGAAAAAACATTTAGAGCTGTGTCTACAGCCCAATCGCTGATTCTCCGAATCAAATTGGGACAGTGATCTGAATCAACAAATCACCGTCCCTCACTTTGGGCCAAATCTTAATTGAATACGGCCCATTTCGCACACCCCTACTTGCCACGCTAGCCAGCAAACCTTGCAACTTATAAGCAGAATTGGCTGAGCAGTGCTGTTCTACTTCTATCTTGCCAGGAGTCAAATGCCCTGCAGGAAAAACGAGCAAGCCCACAGGCCACTTAAGGGCAAGCTAGGGGTCCCTGCCCCAGGTGACAGACTGCTGCACCATGCACCTGCACAGCCCCAGTAAGGGGCTGCACTATACTGCACTGTCCCCCCTCCCATCCCCACAGCGAGGGCAGAGAACAAAAGCCAGAGCAGGAAGGGGGAGCGTGGAGACTTCAGCTGATAGCAGCTGGAGGGATTGGGAGAATGGTGGCTGGCAGGAGTTTGGAGGCTACAACTCAACTCTTCAGGGGTCACCAGCTGGATAGCCCTGCTTTGAGAACCATATAGTTGTTACATTTGTGTACACTCAGACTAGTTCTTTGTAGACCATAAGCCTTAAAAATTAAAAAAGTAAACAAACACTTTGCTGTTTAGATAGAATTATTAAGTAAAAGTTTAGATGCACTGTACAGCTCCCAGCCCTTCTCCCTCAGCAAGATATTGCAAGAAGTAATTTGATGGAAAAAAACTGATTTCCTATTATGAGAAATTAAATGGCCTATTTAAAAAATATTTAATTATACTGATAGATAGCTGAAAAGGCAAAGATTGGTGCTATTAAAGGGGAGGACAAAGTTGTAATAACCAAAAAGGCTACAGGGAAAGCGTAAGTACATACTTACAGTCTGCAGGAACAGTAAAAAAGCCTTTCTATAAATCAGTAAGCATTATGATGTAATGTGCCTGCCCAGAGAAAGGATCCCATAACCCTTTGCTAGTCTTTTAAAGCATGCATACAGAATCACTTTCCCTACCGCTAAAATGTAGCTTTCTTCAGCCTGAAATGCAACAACTTCATAACAACAGCAATACAACACTTTAGGACAGGAGTTGAGGAATTCTATAGCTAAAGAACTAAGACACATTTCATGTAGGTACAACAAGCATTGGAGGACTGTGGAAAAATATCTATATGCTTCTGGAACCTGCAATGTGATCTTGTATAACTATAAATGGACCAGAACCTTAGTTTAACATTCATTTGCAAAGCAGAACTTCCATCATTACAGTGTTTTCATATAAGTACACTCTTTACTTTGAAGATATCTAAAAAATGGCCAATAGATGCTTTGATTTTTCACCATCATCTTAGGCTCAATTTCCTCTCTACAAGTACCAACTGACTCCTTATCTCCTCCCTCTCATAAGATATACATTAAGTGTTTCAGGTTGGCTTGTAGTAAACTTCATTCTCTCTCTTCCAGGTAACAATTATCTAAGGATTAGCAAAGATTGGTGCTAAATTCTTCCATCTTTTAAAGGGATAAAATGCCAGGGAACATTGTCTTAATAAATGTCTTTATCCTAAAACTAGAGCACTGACTCCTCTTTTGGGAATGCTTAAGACTGTAAGATATCTTCAAAGTCAGTAAGCTCAGACTGCCATTCATTATAATGGCATACGATATTTTTAATCAAGGGTTTTTGTTTTATTTTGAGGAAGCAACAATAAAATTGTGTGCTTAAATCTGTGCCACTTATTCAACATAACTTCCACTTATTTCATTAAAGGTTTCCTTGAAATAGACAAGAGAAATGGGTTGCTAAAACAACTGATGTGTATAATGACAATTCTTTAATACGGTAGAAGTAATTGAAAATAACCAATATACACTCTCACTTGGATAAAGTTTTAGGGCTTTAGAATTAACTGTATTCTTAAGCCAACAAGCAAACCAAAAAACAAAACAAACCCCTCCCTGCAACTCCCCTGCTAGGATTCAATTTTAATCTGATTGTTTCTGGGTACAAAGCACCTCTCATGTTAATGGCTGGACTGTAAACCTGCAACACCTGCATACTGAATGAAGAATGTTAGAGTTTTGTATAGCTAATTAAATGATAACTACAAAAAACAGCTTTGTTGCTGAACCTCATCCAACAAAACATCTCAAAATACTTAGGGAAGTGCCAACTGGTAGGTAAACTGTTAATATAAACTGATATTTTTGTTGTCTCTCTCTCTCTGCACCCCCCCTTTTTAACTATTAAGATTAATAATGACAAATAATTAAGTCCATGTCTTTCAAGTCCCCACAATCACATTCCTTATTAATTTTCCTTCATCTTTCCGCTCCAGTTTAGTTTGTCTGTAGTAAATTACAAAGGGTTAACAAGTTGTAAAATACAATATTTGTTCTGTAATTTCTCAATATAATTTTCAACTGCTTCAGTTTAAGTCTATTTGTTTTAAAAAAAAACAAAAGAAACAACTTCAGTCACTGACTGAAATCTATTGATAAAACTTGAAATAATCCACATTAAAGCATAGCATTTTAAGAATACATAGCTCTGTGCATACATTATGCAAAGGAATTTTCCATCACTGGTCCATAAACAGCATTATTTCTGTAAAGAGATGCCCAAAAGCATACTGAATTTTGCTACTACGTCCATATAAAGGTCATATCCTATTTGCACATTACACTTAAAATAGTTATGCATGTTTTATATGTTTTACATATCAACAAGTTTATATTAGAAGGCTGTATGTTCTTCTGGTTCCCTGATCATGAGACAAGTGGAAAAAACTGAGAACACAAAAATGTTTAAGGTTCTAGAAGAACTTAGTATTTTAAAAATAATTAAATGGACAGCTTGACTATGTGATAACCAATGAGAAGGATCTAGGAATCATACGTAATAAAATGAACATCAGTAAAAATCAGCGACCAAAATGTATAATTTAAAGTAAATGTAGTAAATCAAACAAAGCAGAACTGAAATTATGAGGAAACCATAATTATCCAAAGTGACAGGAACTCTTTGACTTACATATTTTGAAAAACATCCAGAGAAATCATCTGAGAATACCATGCCAAATTATTCTGATAGACATGATGACACAACAGGTCTTTTCCTACTATTTTACATGGCAGACTAATTCAGATGCACATATTTTTATCTGATCATTGGCCAAGAGAGGTTGCTGATCAAGGAGTCCTCACTTCAATTTAAGATTATAGTGTAATTTAACCACACCAGCAGTAGCCAAAAATAGTACTTGGAGCAAATAAAACTAACTTTAACCCTAAATATCCTGCAATTCCCCCCGCCCCCAAAGTGTTTCTGCACTGGAGAAGGAAATCAAACCAGTTTTTCTATAGGTTCAGAAGGAAGTACTTTTACAGTGAGTTGCACAGAATTAGGGCAGGATACACAACTTTTGAAGGTCAAAAGGGGTAAATAATATTCCCCTGGATGATGTAAAGCATCTGTCCCATTCTATAACCTACAACCTATAAGTTCTATAACCTTACAACTGAATGGGACAGGTGTATTCTGGAAAATTCATCCTTTCACATAACCACCAGTCCTTCCTTTTGGCTAAAGGAAGTAACTAAGGCAACAAGGGCTTAAACAACTAGAGTAGCAAGTGAAGGTCGATTATTCTGTCCTTCAACTGCCCAGTTACCATTTCTCTTACACCTCCCTCCTGCAGAATTCCCCAGAACTCAACTGTTACTCAAACGGGGTGCTGGCAAGAATATACCTGCTTTCATGAAAGATGAAAACAGAATTATTTTCTATTTGTATCAAACACTGTATACATGGGAATATATTCAGATGGGAAGCAAAGCTGAAATCACAAAGAGCAATCTATTTACTCAATGACTGGTACTTTGTCAGTGGTGTAAATTCACAACTATAAAGAATAATAGATTTTAATCCTGTGTACACAGAGTTTAATGTAGGGGAAACTCATCAAGTACAGAAGAGTATGCAAAGTAAAAAAATAACTAGAATAATGGATACAGGGGTCTCTCTGTAATTATGGTTTTGAACATTTGTTCATTACAAACCTGATTTCAACACTCTTCTTCTCTATATATCTAAATTTTACATTTCTGATCCTCTGCCATAAGATTTTTAAAAAGTGTGGGGTAATGAGACAGTTCTCATAAGGTACCAGACTTCAGAGTAATCTCACTTTAAAAAAAATAAGCAATTTTACAGAAGCACATCTCAAAAACACCTTGGCCTAGTAACTTGTCATGCCCATACTGAGCAGTACCTGGGTATTTTGGAAGGGTTAGTAGTTATTGTTTTGTTATTTATCAAACCTCTGAGTAATTTGCAGGCTCTCTAGCAGATGCCATCAAGTCCACCATTTGCAATGATTTTAAAAAAGAAAAGAATTTAAACATTTTTTATTACATTACCATAGTGCTGAGGAGCCCGTCATAGACTGGAAGCAAAACGGTAGTAGGCACTATATAAACAGAACAAACAAGACACTTCCTGACCCAAAGTGCTTCAGAATAAGAAAAAAAAATAGACACACACAAATTTGAGGAGAGGGAGGAGAGAATACAAAGATACAATGAGATTATATTGGTTAGGAATGATAGTCAGTGCTATGATCACACTGTCAGCTTATTGTCAGGTAGCTTCTGACTTTTAAATTCATGGTTAAAACCAACAAGACTCAGACACTACTGTAATTACAGCAAATTGGAAAAAATAAAAATAAGATATGGTAATTACAAGTCATTTATAATATTATTTAAGTAATACAACTGAGTCTCATCCTGCAAGCAGCCAGTAACTTTATGCACATACGTAGCAGGAACAATAACTGACTCTATTCAGAATACAAACGCACTAAAATTGTTCCATGTCAGGGCAGTAATATTCCTTGGAAAGTCAAAAGTAAATATTCACTGGTCTAAGTTACATGTCAGGGCAGTAATATTCCTTGGAAAGTCAGAAGTAAATATTCACTGGTCTAAGTTACGTTAGCATAAAAATTGTGTCTCAACAGCTGGAGTCAATTTCACTGAGGCAGCAATTTGCTCAATACAAATAGGTTGTTATTGGCTCCCTGCCACCTAGTGGTGAGGCACTGTAACAATTCCTACAGTAGGAAGCTATCACCAGAGAACACTCGTCTATTCTGTACATCACAGAAACTTACATCAGCATACAAACTCACATAAAATATAGTAGCGTGTGTAAAATGTAAAGTAGACAAAGTAAACAATGAGTTCTACATATCACACATATACCCTGTGACAAATTCAGAACATTGCTAGGACAAGAGAAACTTGTATCTAAACCAGGGGTTCTTAACCTTTTTTGTGCCATGGACCCCTTTGGCAGTGCGGTGAAGCCTATGGACCCTGTCTCAGAATAATGAGCATCTGTAGACAGGAAGACTGCAATCGTGTGCAATCTTGTGGCGGGTCTAATAACTACTGTAATTTCGAAGTAGTGATGAGTGTAAACGATATTTCGAGATATCTGCAACAACTGTAATGTGATATGAAAATATCTGTGATATCTATTCGTGACAAAGTCACAGGTACTGCTAATACTACTGTGGTTTGTTGCCTACATTCATAATTGAAGGAAATGCTAAATTTCAGTTAGAGGTTAGTGAAAATAAAGATGTAATTTTTTTCCCCATCTAAGTTCATGGACCCCCTGAAATCTATCCACAGACCCCTTGGGGGTCCGTGGACCCCAAGTTAAGAACCCCTGATCTAAACAATTGAAAAGGTAAATCAGTTACGTCAAAAATCATTAGAACTTATACAAGAATGTTTTTAGAAGTAAGAATTTGCACGGTTTGAGTGTTTTTGTTTTTAAGAAATGTTTTGAAGCTAATCGCCCATCTGTGAACTGCCTCCCACAGGTGTATGGGCCAACCCAAATTCAAATGTTTTCATTTATAATGCCAACACAGGGACAATAAAACAGGCATCTTCTAGCCTCCATACACACACAACCCCCACCCCCCAAAGCAATACACTAACCACAATATCTTGTAGCCTACCAACCCGAAACACCCTCCAAAAATAGAGACATCAATAACCATAATTTTATTCACATTTTAAAACAGCTTATATGGTGCACTTTCAACGTATCATGGGCCTTAGCCTCCTAAAACCAGGCATCAACCACTCAAACGGAAGTCCTTATATTTTTAAGTGACCTATCATTAAGCACAACAACAGCATTCGAAGGAGATATGTTCATTTTGGAAACATTAATTTTTTAAAAGGTTATTAAATTTAATGTTTAAGTTCAGTTTAAATGTAAAATGTTACCTTTTCACAATTACAGGTTTTTGTCTCAGGAAATCTGAGACATTTACAAACACTGCTATATTAAATCAATCACAAATCACTCTAACCAGCTCAAAAACCTATGGAAGTAGTCACAAGAGGAACAGTGCTCCTTAAGAAACCTCTCATCAACACCTAGCTTCATGCTTCACCTACTGGGGGTGAGAAGAAAGGAAGAAATTTGTATTTTAACCAAAGATGCCATGGGGCTTTTCTCCTAAAAGCTGGTAGACAGGATGCATGATCCTATGAAGCCAAGGCTATCTGCCATACAGAAAACCCTATACTTGTGGCCTCTGGTAGCTCCAACCCAGGCTTGCTGAGTGATAACCCTCAAGGGCCTTCACCAAATAAGGTTTGGTATTTGACCAGTCAAAAAAATATGTGGTAAACTGATTGGTCAAATATTGTTCTAATAAATGCTTAGAATATTTTACTAATGTAAAGGGAAACTTTAATCTTCAGCACATCTAATAATTAAAAAATAAATAAAGAAACACATAAGAGTTAACTGTTATTGAGAAACAATTAAATTATAAAAATGTAATGTGTTTTTTATAACTGTCAATATTAAATGTACATGTGAAACATATTCAAGACTAAATAGTTCTTTTCTTTGACTTATCTCAAAATCACAGTCAACTCAAAATGCTCCAAAAGAAAGAAAAGGAAATATGAATAAAATACACACAGCAACTATAGAATACAAATGTCAGTTTTTAAAATGCAATTATTTTAAGCAGGCAGCTGGCCAACTCTTCAAGCATTTTGTTGTTTGTATTTGGAGATGTCTGCAATCACAGCAGATGGCCATTATGAGAAGCTTTCCTATACTGCTGATTTGGGTTCTTCCCTTAGCACAGAGTAACTCCTTCTAGCCCCACATGGTTTAAGGGGGCAGAGGAAGAGGAAGTGGCAGGCCAGAAGGTGGCTTCTCCTAAACGGAGTGTGTGTCTCCCGAATCCTACAGGATTGAGGAGCAAGTAAGCCTTTACTCCTGCCCTTGCTAATGAATGACACTATGATGCAATACAACAGGTAAGCCACAACTTACACAAGGACATTCTTGGCTTCATAAAATATTTGACAATTTTTGAGTGTGGTCAAATAACATGCAGTCAAGTGAGTCAATTATTATTTGACAACATTATAAACAGTGCTCTATTTTCTTCTCTGCCTGTGTCACAGATCCGCTACATATGTATGTGTGAAAGAGAATAGTACGCATTTCCCAAGCTCACTCACTCATCTCCCAAAACTACTCAGATTTTGGATCGATCTGTGTAAATTGACACCATGATCACAAAGGCAGGGAACAATGTCCATTTTTGTTTAGAAATATCAGACATTTTTTCTCAGTGGCCCTTCTGTGTATAAAACAGTTACCACCTTGGCGTTGCCCAAACCACCAGTGGTTATGCCTGCACCATTAATGAAATAAAAGAGAAACAGAAGAAACATGCTATGAGCCAAAGAAAACAGAACTAAAAGAACGGGCTTTCTTAGACAAGGAACATACAATAGCATAAAGCTAGATTAAGAAACACTCTCAAACAAAAAATATGGAGAAAATTCGGAGACCTGGACAAAGATTGGGAGAGATAGGGGAAAATGACTATGAATGGAAAGAACAACAAAAGAAAAACTTAATAGTGGTCCTAACAGTGCCTACACCACTTTTCCCTAACACAAAATGACTAGCTTTGGGCTTCTTCAGCTTACTGCCTGAATACTAAACAACAATGAAATTGGACTCAACTCAAAATGGGGTTAACACTCCTCTTATTTTTCCCCCTTCTAACTAGAAGTTCAACAAAACTTCTTGCTTTAAACGGCAAGTCTCATGTGACAAAAAACTACAGCTTTAGGTCCACAAACAAGTTTTTATGCATGCCTTTACATAAATAGTTTTATTTAAGTCAATGGAACTATACACACCAAAGTTATATGTATATTTAAAATGTTTGCAGGATTCAGACCTAAATGTTGGAAACAAACAATAAACAGTCTAGCAAAGAGCATTCCATTGGGACGCAACACTAGGGTCCCACTTAAGACTACCTACCAATTTACAGTGTTACCTTGAGCTAGTTGTTTCATCTCTCTGTGCCTTTACTTCCCCTCCTGTCTATCCCCTTTGCCTATGTTTCTTTAAATTTGTACAGAAACAAAAAAGGGACACCTAGTCTCTAGACACTTCCAGCGTAAACTACAAAAGCAAAGGTCAAACACAACGCAGATTACAAATGCACCTCCCACATTGTTTTAGCTCCTATCAAAACACACCCGCTGAAACAGTACTCATAAGACATACCCTTTTGGAGTGCCAAGGTCAACAAATCAGACAAATTTTAAACGGAAGACAAGAACACAACTCATATACCCTTCCAATTAAGGAGGTTCAAGATCGAGCACCTTTGCAACTGCAACAGCATGGCACAGAGATATTACTACACTCATTTACAAGCGAGCCATGGGGTGGGTGCCAACCTCAACAGCTGGGATATACAACTACTGCAGCAATACACAACACTTGATCTTAGCCCACAAGAAGCCACCACTACCCAATAAATTGACTAGAATTCCACATTTAATATATGCCTGTTTCAAAAAGAAAAAGTTACTTGAAACCCAAGCACATCTGTCTTTTCCAAGTGCCACTTAAGATCAGAAATTCAAGCTAGTTTCTTTTCCTAAGACATCACTTTTAGAGTTCAATTTGGTTTGCATAATCTGTTACACATATACCGCTCCTCAGTCTTCAAAATAATGTCCCCAGCAACCACCATGCAATTCTTGCTCTATTTACATTGTCCGATCATACCCCTCACACTAATATACAAAGTTTTATTCCAACTCACCTGAGTGGATTTTCGTAAGTGTAGCTGATACAAACTGGGTGCATCTACATGTTCAGTTAGTGAGGTATGATAAAGTCCTGTGCAGTGTCTGCACATGCACCAGGGACTGCAGCAGTTTGAGCTGGGGTGGAGCATCTGCAGGTTGGCAGCAGGATTGGGTGGCCAGCCCCATGCTATGGGTCACAGTGTCAGGACTAACTGAAGCACGAGAACTCCCAAAGAGCACAGATATGAGGCAATGCAGCAGGCAGGAGGTCTGGCCTCCTGCTGCTTGGGCTAATCAAGAACAATTTACACCCAAGTCAGAGTTTACATGTGTTTAGGCACCATTATTTTTGCCACCGTAAAACAGCACTGACCCTGACAGTATTATCTTACAGTAGCAAAAATTAGTTTGCTGCAGTCCAATAGTATTGCCCGTGCAGACTATGATGCTTTACACTGCAGCAAATTAATCTACTGCACAGTTAAGCACAAGTGTAGATGCACCCACAGTAACAATTTTGCTGATTATTAACAAGGAGGAACATTTTCTCCCAACAGCACTATCTTTGCATCCCCAACACAAAGAAGCAGCAGAAACTTTAGTCACTAAAATAAAATTATGTGATTCAAAATACACAAAAAGAGGCAAGTTGAATAAAGCAGTCCAGTTTGCAGACTTGCGTTTCAAACAGAACCTCATTTTAAGACCACCAAGAGCCTAGAAGTGTAACCCTACATATTTGGCACTGGTCCAGAACTAAGCATCGAAATATTAATTTTTAATCCCTGGTAATATAGTATTTATAGATCAACATTTTAGATGTTTAACTTCAAATCCCAGGGAAACCTGTGTAAGGTACAGTAAAGTCCTAAGAGCATAAGACAGAAAGGGACCTCCTGTGTTATCAAGTCCAGTCCACTACTATTGCTGGCAATCATGTCACATAATCCCTTCTGCAAGCTTATTACACTCCATCTAAAACTAACATTGCTTCTCTGATGGTTAGAGACCTGCTTTTAATTTTCCATTGTAAATATATTTGTCTCTAGCTTTCACTGATTTCTTCCTGTGCTAAAATTATTCTCAACTCTTCTACAACCCTAGGCATTAACCCCTAATATGTTATTTTCCCTCTCAGTCTTCATTTTGCTCTGATCTTTGACTCCCCTCTCAAAAAAAAGGTTCTGTACATTTCCTTTAATATAATAATATCCCTTTTCTTTAGACCTGTTCCAACTTGAGTTCATATTTTCAGATGCTGGGTGACAAAATCTGTATACAGGCCTGTGAGATCTTTACAAAATACCTCTCTTGATACATCTTAGACTGTATTTGCATTGTTCATGGATGCACCACACTGGTTGCTTGCTAATCATAATGTGATCAATTAAAACAGTGAGGTCTTTCTCTTCCTCAAATATACTTGCCTGAATGGCCCCCAGCTCATCTACTTGGGTCCTAAGTGAAGTTGCGTTTTCTACTGTTAAATTTCCTCCCATTTCTATTATTCCAGTGCTCAAGATCCTTCAGTTCCTTCTGTATTCTGATCCACCTTTGTATTGACAGTACCACCCAACTTTGTTTCAGCAGGTTTGATTAGCACATACTTATTTTTGTGCCAAGGTAATAAATCATATATACCAGTATACTGAAGCAGCCCTATCCAACTGCCAGGCCACATACCACAATGGGTGTAAACTGTAGTCCCGGGTTCCCACCCAGCAGCCCTCCTCCCCATTGCTCTGGCTCCAGGCTCCCCATCCCTCCAGCTTTCACTTCCTGCCTCTGCATTAGGGGGTGGAATGGTATACAGGACACCCAAGTATACCCTGCAGCAGAGGGATATGGGGAGCAACAGCAGGGGAGTGGGGGAGAGTAGTGTGCCTGGGTGCACACTGCAGTAGGGAAGGGAGGGGGGGGTACATGGTCCCCAGAGCCTATGGTCACTGGCAGTGTGGCCCAAGGGTGTACAGCCTCTGGCCATTTAGAAGTGGCTCAGAGGTGTATTGAAGAAAGGCATCTTGGGAAAAATAAAGTCCTTTAAATGTTTGGGAGCCATTATCACAGGTGACTATAGATTAGACAGAGAAATAAAGATAAAAACAGCAACAGCAGCATTGGAAAAACTATCCAAAAATCTTTAAGGTAGTATTATTTCCATTAAAAGAGAGATCCATTTTAGATAAATGGTAATGGCAACAGCTCTATGCATCCATTAAAGCAGGAACGTGAGTGTAAATGTACAAAAAAGACAGATTATGAGCTTTGAAATGAGGTATTATGGACTACCCTTAACGACAGTGTTTATAGCTCATAGGACAAATCAAGTACTGAGGCATGAGAGGCTACTGCCTCTTTGACATGGTTAGTAGTAAAAATTGAGTTGATTTGGTCACATTGTAAGAGAGCATTTCAGCCAACACAATACTTCAGGGAAAAGTGGACAGGAGCAGAAAGAGGTCAACCAAAGGACGTGTTAACAGACATTATTACTGAATGGAAAAGGAAGACCGCAGCAGAAGTTCTTTAGTTGGTCAAAGAATGTCAGTGACAGTGCGAGATCATAAAGGAAGTTGTTTGGACTATACCCAACAATCAGAGAGGTTATGGGGAACTAATTAAAAATGAGTTTTACGAGAGCACATGTAGATATCTATTCATGAGTTGTATTAACTTTAGTTGCCCTGAATTCAGTGTTTCTGATATATTAAAAATCCCCTTTATATATTAATGTAAAATATAAGAAGTGCACTCCTTTGAGCCTCCAACTCTTTACAAAAAGCTATAGAATGAGTTTTACTAACATATGTAAATTCCATCTACTGGACTGAATATTAAGTTTTTTTTAGGGGAGCTGAGAAAAAAAAGGATAAAAAGCATTCCGTTAAGAGGATCAAATTATGTTTTTAAATGATTTCCATGATTCCAGGTCGAATATAATTAGGTCAGTATACTACCTTCAATCAACTCAGAAACTCCACTGGTAAGAGTGGGAGATTTGCACAAAGACAAAAATTAATAGACAACTGTCAATCTTCTGCATCACGGTGTACACATTATAGGTCTAGTCAGATTCGCCAGTATAGATTGCACCAAGACCTTCAACACATACACCTAGGCAAGAGTATGGTCGAGTGAAGGCTGCCCTAGACCCATCATCCCTCCACTGAGATACAGTACAAAGGCCAAACTGAGTCCAGATGTTCAGTGCTTCAGTGGTTGTAGCTTCTGCCAAAGAGCAGTAGATTAAAGCTGTTGCTGATGGCCTAACACCTCAGCAAGGGAGCATTTCTGTAAGGGTGATGTCCCTTAGCCTGTTTCCAATCAAGAAATACCCACAAGTCAGAGGAGGCTAGGTTTTTGGGGTGTCCTAAATTTGCATTACTCTAGAAGTTGCAACACTGTGGTATTTTATAGGAGCTACCTTGCCAAAAGTAGCCCCATCATGATGCCACCAAGCCCTCCAGCCAGATGCAGTTTACAGGCATACCCGGGACCAAAGACAAAAATATAGTCTTTGTATAGTAACTAAGTTTGTAGTTACTGTTTCTTTCAATGTACAGTAGCGTTTTAATACCACAATTGTTTCTGCCCTGTGTTTACTTGGTCATGTGAGCATGTAATTACCCAGCTTATATACACAATTGCAATAAGATACACAAATGTAAATTAAATTTGAAAATATACCACTTGGAATCAGATTTATCTCAGTGGAATATTTGCTTTCCATGCAAAAGTGGCATAAACAAAGCCATGAGGTCGATAGTTTAGCTCACGCTAGGGAAAACTTTTCACAAAACTTGAATTGCCAGTAACTTTTTTTCCTTAAATGACACTAATTTTGCAAAAACCAAATGTGTCATCCAGAACAGACAAGTAACTTAAGCAGTCAGGTGGTTAACACCTGCTTCCCTCAAGTAGTTAAGCTCCTGACCCTGCCTGCATGTATATGCTGAGGCAGCTATAAGGATCTACACTACCAGGGGAGAAAAAGAGGGGTTGGAGGATTTTTCTTGGCAGATGGGGGGGGAAGGTGAAATTTTGCATTAAATGCTATAATCTACCTGCTGATGGTAAGAGGATCTAACCATGACGTTTCTATTATGTGACCACATAACACACAGGATTAAATGTTGTCTTAGTTGAGAAAAAAAGTTAGGGTCTGTTTTCAAAGTTTCTCATAGTAATTCATTGTCCTCAATCCCATATTATACCAATTTTTCAAACATTATAAAATAAACTTTTTCCTACATTCATTTTACAAAATGTAGGAATACATTACTTCAGAATTCAGAATTTTTTTTAACAAATATCAGTGCTTACATCAGTGTTTTAAAAAATATCAATGTCCTGATCATAATCATCTACTCAATACATTAAAAATGATAACATATACAAGGACGGTCCATTACTGTATCTTTGCCCATAGCAATAATATCTTAACTTGAAAAGATGGGAATGTCATATATTTAGAATGTAAACAGATCCAGGCTAAGGGGGTGAGAAAGCAATTTCCAAAACAGAAGACCCATCACAGAACAGCATATATCACTTTCAATGGAAAACTTTTTAAAAATTAGCTACTGTACTGAACACAGATACAGAACTTCATATTATCTTTCTTTACTGCAGCCTCTCAGTTTCATTGCATGAGACACCAGCAAAAAAGAGGGGATTATGGAGCGTCATATACATCACACTGAACCTGTACTTCCTAGCCTAGCCTTCACAAAGTTGGCTCTCACTTTTTGTCCAGTATAGTCAATTTTAATGTAACAAATTTACTACTCCTCACCATAAAACAAAACAAAACAGTTTTTAAGTCCAATGCAACCTTTCCTCTTACTATTATTCAGAATCACTGGCTACATCAAAAACTAAAACAAGAAAAAAAATCCTTCTAACAAACTGCCTTTAAAAAAAAACCTCCAAAAAACCCTTCTAAGGGTTCAAACTACTACTAAAGATGATGCTACCTTGTACATCCTGGAAATAAACTTCTCCAGGCAGAATACTAAAGTTCATTTTGGCACATATGCTTTAATTTTCAATATGTTAATAATACCAACTAAGTAAATTACATCAGGCTCTATATCCTTTTTTTTCTTCTCCTTCCCCTTAACTAAAGCCAACTCAGTCTCAGTTTTTGTTTTGTACAGAACAGATCACACTATCAATGTGAAACAATTAAGGCATACTAGTGGTCAGTGCACTATCCCTGGCCACAGACACAGCCCAGAAAAATCTGACTCCCTTGCAAAAGTGATAATCTTCACACGTTAGGGAATATTAATGTATAAAGACACTAACAGGAAAGTTTTTTGAAGTTTCTTCAATATTGGTTTATGGAACACTCTAACCAGCATATTTAATCATTTCTGTACTGATATTTTTGGTCCAAACACCAGTCTATCTAACCAAAAGTTATTATAAACTACATGTAAAATTAAGAAAACTAACTAGCCAAGCTAAAAGGTAAGGGTTTACATTTTTGTTTGAGGCTGACATTTGGTTCCAAATGTGCACAGTTAGAGTTGCCTTCATGTACTTTTTAAAAAAGTTTAAAGCCCTGGAAGTCAGAAAGAGGTGTAATTTTAGAAATTAAATTGCAAACAAAAACAGTCATTTCACAGAATCAATATTCACAAGTCATACTAGCTCACTGCAAGAAGTCCCCAAAGAAAATACACACTCAAACAACAAACAGTACTGAAATTTAATGATGGTTACAATCATTCTGATACGTGGAAATCTCTCATTCAGTGACAGTTTTCACTGCCACAGAACTCCTTGTTTCTCCATATTGAGCTGGCTGTTTCCCATAAAAGTAAAAGGGATTCAAGGATTAAACTACTATGTCTGGATTCCCAAAGTAGTTACAATTACTTAATTTTCTTTACCTGAAATATGTGACTTTCATCTCTCTCTGATTTGCCATTTCTTTCCAGTTCTCTTGGAAACATAATTTACACAGCCATTCCACTGAACAGGCTCTTGTGAAAATCTGCAACAATCCTTTGCTTTAGATCAACTCTGGAGAATGTGTCTTTATTTGGACAATTTAAGTGGACAGCCCTATTATTTGGCATCAGAATAAAACACTTTTAGATGAACCAAAACTTGATTAAATTTATCTCTGTTCGAAATTTTTTTATTGGTTCTTGCTCATTGTCACACTGGGTTTTTTTATGTACATCCAATCACTCCTTTTGGCATATACTGAGCCATCTTCATTATACTGCTAGCCAATTTTACTAGAAAACTGTATTACATAAGTGATGTACAGAAATAATTTTAACAAAACTAGCACTCTAAACCGTAAATATTCATAAATGGATAATTCTAGCCTTGTTTTGATTTCTGGGATGCCTGAAACACTTAGTACTAACACTTAAATACCAAAACACTTAATCTACTTTCTCGTTCTTAAAATCAAGAATAGCAAAATGTACAAGAATCCAAGAATAAACAAAGCACAACACAAATGTATTTGGTGCTAGTGGAATACCAGTCTGAGACAACTGTGAAACAAAAGGACTAGATTTGTTACAACCATTAACGGGGAGAGCACAAATATTGAAGAATCAGGAGAAAAATCAAAGTTATTTTAAGCCCATCTTAATTTGGGACCTATCATTCTTGACAGCCTGTTCCTTTAAATGATACTTTTGGTTACAAGCATGCTACTCCATCATTAGTCAGATTACTTTCAGCCATTCACTAAATAAGGATACTGTTTTACAAGGATGGTGCCAGTCTCTTTCTTTTCTCTCCTTTGCCTCACATATCCAAATCAAATCGATACTGCTTCTCCCTAATTTACAGGGGCTCCTCAATCTCTAATTATTTAACTGATTAAACCACGTCTGTCCAAACACTCTCACTAAAATCATCTTCCTTCCCCAACATTTTGACATCATCCTTTTCTTTCAGTTGTTCCACTGGCTCCTCCTCAAATTCATGCTTCATATTGCCATTACAAAACCATAGACAATTCTTCTGCCTATATTATTTACTACATCCCTGTACCCTGCCTATACTATTTACTACATCCCTGCACCCTGACTCATGCCACCTTCCACTGTATCTCTGTTCCACCAAGACTGCCAACCTCATCTGCTCACAAAAACATTCTCACATGCCTTGTTTCATCTTGCCCCTATTCAGAATGCTTCTCCTGAATTCAGTTAAAGTCTTTCCCACTCTCTACACTTAAGAGCATTGTTAACCACCAAATTTCTACTTGGAGCTGATGAAAAGCCTGCTGACTACATAATACCTGAGGTATAATTTGCATGCCCTGTTTATATTCATCTATAAAGAACTGTATTTGTTGAACCTACTCCCTCTGCCCTCTCTGTTTAATCCTTGTCTTTAGATTGCAAACTCCTTGTGACACTTTATTTTTAAAGCAACTCAGTGGTTTATGCTTACACCACTTCAGGAACTGCTTATTGCAGTAATACATTTTATTGTTTTTCTAATGAAATACAGAACTATTTATACGAAGCGAAGGTTATATTCATAAAAAAATTTTCAGCATTCTCTAACTATAGTTTCCAAACACCGCACAACATGCTTTTTCAATACACTTAAAACATAGATAACTCTTCCTTTCTCATTAACTTATTTTTGCTGTATATTCACATTCATAATTTGACATCAAATGATGCCATCCAGCTCAATTACAAGTACAGATCATTTTATTTAAAGTGAGTAGTTTCAGAGACTTGGGATTCTCTGAACTTCCTTACTGTTTCAAATATATTTCAGCTTTTTAAATATTTACATATGGATTTTGTTTGTGTATCCATCTCACTCCTCTTGCTTCTGTACAGCTTCCATTCAACCAAAAAAAAAAAAATGATGCTTTTCTACTCCTCTGCTCTTCAAAGACACTACTTTCAAAAATCTCTCTCAAGTTCAACAGTTCCTGGCCCAACTGACTGCTTTCCCCCACAGCTCTATTCTTTTACTTAGCCAGGACTCAACAAAACAAAATGAGAGCCTAACCACCCTATCCCAACTGCTTTTTCAATCCCTGTTTGCTCACAGATGAAGAGATAGCAGGTAGCTTAGCTCATGTTTTGATCCGTGGACTCTACCTTTATTTCCCATCAGCCCCAATGATAATGCCTGTATTGTAAGCGAACCAAGCTGTACTTTGAACTGATATCAAAAGCAGCATTAGTGAGAAAGTAATGTAATCTTTGTAAATGTAAATATGTTACTTCATCTTCTTTATCCTGTCCATTACATTTTTTCTGTTTTCAAAATTTAAAATGTTACATTTTATAGCGTTACTGTAGTACAGAATTTGAGAAATCTGACACTTAACATACAAAAGCCACACCAGCAAGACAGAGATACTGTGAAAAAGTGGGCATGAACCCCACTAATAAAATCCAAAATGCTTCTCTAATGAGAGAAGCCGTTTCCCACCTCCTTCTACTGGAAAGATAAATGTGTTGAAGTGCTTTTTAACTAGTAGTCTATCAAGGACTTGTCTACAGGATAAAGTTAATAATTCCAGTAGTAGCCTACAACATTTATACCTTCAGCCACACATTTCTCCCATTTCTTGTTTTGGGTACCAAAAGCTTCAACTAGTAAATATCATACTACCTGCAACAAAAATCTGCATCACACCAAAAATTAAGTGTGATGGTACTTAATACGAGTGTGGTAGCAGGTTCTTAAAAACAACCATGGGTGGTACTACACTAATTCTATTTTACCCATATAAAAGAACTAAAGGACTCATTTTAAAATAAAGAAAAAGCCACCTTAACATTGCCACTAGGCAGTTCTACAGAACCCAGGAATCTGGAGGCAAAACATCGATTCATATGTTTATCAAATAGTGACAGTATGGCAAACTATACTAAGAGTCACTGACATTACTTGGTACAAAACTTCCTAAAAGATCACCAAGCTACTTCTCCTGCAGGCTTGGAAGAGGACAAAGTATATTTATACTGTGTGCATGATAAGCATATGCAAAAGGAGAATTATCTGTGAAAGTCTCTGGAGAGCAAAACAGCTCCAACTCCAGCTGATGTTTTTTCCTGCCACTGAAACTACAGCAATTCGTTGGAGGGAAGTCTTGGTCTAGTGAACAGATTTAAAGTAACTCAAGGACTGCGGTGGAAAATATGTCTGCATGTATGTAAATACAGGGTGTTTGAAAAAAATTAAACATGTATTATTCTGCTGTTGGCTGCAATGATGTGTGCCTGGATGTTGATGATGGACATTTTGAAGACCTACAGAAGTGTACAAGTTATACTTCTTGCTTTCTCAGGAAACAAGAGTCAGCACTGTCTATCAATATGTCACTGTACTCCTGATGACTAAGGCATGTATACATTATTTTGACACACTGCTGTTACTAGATAATATGTAGGAAGTAGTATGCATGAATACGTGGCATAGTTCTTGAAATGTGTAAGAGCAATAAACCCTTACTGTACACTGAAAATGTCTTTGTGCAACTCTCTCCTTCAACTCTTAACAAGGTCTGCTTGAACCCAAGTCCAAGCATCAAGTAGAAGACTCAATTCAGAATTTCAGTTCAAATTTCAAATCAAATAAAATTTCAATTCAAGTTCAAATCAATTACATTCAAAGCAGTCTGTCATCTTCAGGTCAAAAACTCATAAATTTCTCAGAGGTATATCCAATAATCATCTTGAGTACTCCCCTTAACACTTAATGGAATTTCCAAGATATTTTCAATCCAGTCCAACCACCATAAATAAAATGTTTAGTATTAGAATATATTGTCATGTTAACAAGGATGCAGGTGAAGACCGAGTTTGAATAGCAATGTTTCACAGATATATTCACAGGTTCTGCAAAGCTTTGTTCAATGATCTGTCAAGAGCCAGCTGGATGGTTTTCAGATCTCAGGGAAGGCAGATAAGGGTGCAGAGTCAGTAAAGGATGGAGAAAGTTGCACTGAACTACAATTAGTTTTTAACTAAGTGCTAAAAAGAGCTCCTTCACTACTCCATGCTGAGTCCAGGAGCAAAGGGTAAGAATAAGAGTATCCTTAAAAGGTACTCGTTTCCATTTGTTCACAAAAATACGAATGACATCAATTGCAATTTCACTGCAAATTTAGTTTTTACATAGCTTAAGTCCAGCAGATTTTTTATTCTTATGGAAACAGTTTTCGAATATTGCTCTTCAGCATTTGCAATCCAAAAGTTAAAGTACTCAGAATGTGAAAGTAAAAACATATTGATTTTTAATCTCCAAGCTAAGAAAAAAAAATACAAACATAAAAAGTCCAGTAAAAATGTATCAAAATTAAACCTTTGTAGCTTTAATGATTTAAGCTGTAATCAGTAACTTCAATATACTGAAAATAATTCTCATATAGAAGGTCTTTCTAATCTAGTCCTTTGCTTCTTCTCTACCTCAAACGATGCTATTCTAAACTGAGTCCAGCAGAAACTTCCATCAGGCCAAAGTACACTGGAAACCATTCCCTCTAGAAGATACTGCCTCTAGAATATTGTTCCTTCAATTATCTAAGCCAAAGGAGCTACTAGAGAAAAGTACAATGCATTCCAACCATCAACTGCCATCATGGACAGATATCTGTAAGGCACCAGCAGGAAAGAAATCTTTTACCCACGCTCTTCCTGGTTGTTCTCTTTCACTTTAGCTGAGAATCAGGACAATTCTCATACCACCATGCAGTCTTTCCTCACAACAACAACAACAATTGTGGCAGACTGAATTCAACAGTTCCTTAAAAGTCTGTCTCTAAGCTACTGGGGACATTGGGAATCCACAGGCATAAGTGTAATATTCCTGGGCTGGGGTTGAAAGGAAATCCAGTATCTCAAGTAAACACCCTTTAAAGAAAATTCAAATAAGAGAGGGTCCAAAACAGGGAGGACAGAAAAACAGATGTGTCTACCTAAAATTACTCAGTACATTAATAAAGAGAAGAGTGTTCAGATTTTGTACCCAGGTCTACTCCTAAGTATCTTCTTAATAGAAGTCATCATATTGATATGCTTCATTTGTCCAACTGGTTATTAGAAAAGCATAAGCTGTACAAATACCTTTGCCTGGTGTAATCATCTCCCCGTTAGAGAGATTATAAGTCACTCTCTCCTCAGTTTGCAACTTTATTTAAATAATTCAACAACTTTTAATAAAGGAAACTGAATTTAGTGGTCCAAATCCTAGTCTGTGGAAGACTTTACACCCACATTACTAAATTAACACAGTTCGGACAAGGGACTGCTCCAACATATACTTTGCAAGAGTTATATCAGTCATAAAGCATGACTTACTCTAGAGGTTCTGCCTACCATGAAGTAACTTCTAGAAAAAGAATAAAAACAAAAACTTCCAAGGAACTAAATCTCATACCTATAACTCCAATACTTTTCTGACTGCTATAAATACAATGGCATTCAAAAGTCAATACTCATTGACTGCATTTGCATTAAAAAAATTAAAGTAAACCCTTACAACTTCACTTGAAATAGACCTGCTATAGACACTTCAGTCTATCCAAGAATTTATGTCATTCACAGCATTGAAATTTTTAGTGCCTTAGAAACTGTGCACATCCACTGAAGGTGTAATTGTAGAATCTCTTCTTATCAGTCTATGCACAACCTGGGAAGTTTCAAATGCAGTTGCACTCAGACGGTTCCAACAGAATTAACCCCCGCTATGCTAGGTAATGTTATACACAAGTGAAGGGTACCTTCCAAGAAAGATGTGGCAGACTGTCATGGTCTCAAAACCTACCTCACACAAAGCATCTGTTACTTGTAAAAATTGACTAAAGCAAGCCTTGGCTCTAAAATGAGAAGCTATTTTTCAAATAGCCCAAGTTAAATGCCATGGATAGTTTTGGAGATGAAAAGCTCAATTTAAGCAGTTTAAACTTTAACTAGGAATTCAACAATGAACCAACATAAACCCAGAATTCAACCAAAGTTATACCCTTGCAACTACCTATACTGTTTAGCAGATAGATCACTAAGCCAGGTAAAAACTTAAGAACTTTCAGAAATCAGCACTGGAATAATGAATGCAAAGGTCAAGGATGCATGGACTGATAACACTGGCTGAGTCAGCATCTATCAGAATACACTGCAGATTTTTGTCTGCAGCTGGACATGGGAAAATGATATTTTTCAATTATCATTTAAATTTACCTATCATGAAGAGAATGGGGAAAAGAAAACTGTATGGATCTGATGTTTGGGCTGGGGAAAAGGAGTACAGTTTCCATCTGCTGATGAAGTTAAGCCATTGGAAATATTTAAAAAACTAAGCCCTTTTTTCTTCAATATCAAATCACACAACAGCCTATCATTATGGGTGGCTTAGCTTGAACTAGATGCTTTTTAAGCATGTAGTATCTCATGAAGATATATGAAGAAATGGGAAATGGAACCATATGTTTAGGAGAAACAGATTCAGAGATATAGGCCTGGAAAGGACCTCCAGAGGTCATGCAGTCCAATCCCCTCTGACTGAAGCAGGATCATCCCTATGCACATGACCTTATACCATCCATAATCTAAACTCTGCGTACGACTACTCCCAACCCTGACACATTACAGACATAACCTATCTAACCTGCCACAGCCAAAGCAAGGGAACGTTGGATGATGGTATCCAACATCTGGCTTCTATGAAGCTTCTATATGCTGTCAATATATGGTCAAGAGATCTCAGGTACAGCTTGAGCCAAGGGGCAAGACCCTCTAGCCAGGAAACTGCAGCTTTGGTCCTAGCAGGAACACTGGCACACCCCAGACAAAATCCCCAGCCTTGGCTGCAGCCAACACCCAGAGGCTTATAAACACCCTGACACATACAGCAGAAAGGGAGGGTGGGCTAATAAACAAAGCCCTGAAGCACTGGAAATACCCATAGTTGATGAGTAGCTATCCAACCTCTTCTTCAACACCGCCAGTGATGGCGAGTCCACAACTTCTTTAGGCAGTCTATGCCACTACTTCACTATTCTAATGGTAAAGAATTTTTTGTGGATATCCAATCTAAATTTACTTTGCTGCAACTTCAAACTATTGGTCAACATAATCCTCTCTTCAGGAAGAGAAAAAAGGTGCTTTCCCTCATCTTTATGGAAGCCCTTCAGGTATTTGAAGACTCCTATCATGTCTCCTCTTAAAAGCCTTTTCCACAAGCTGAACACGCTTCAGCTTTTTCTCATATGACAGGGTGGATAAAAATAAGGGGTTTTTTTTAATTTAAATTGGGTTGTTTTTGTTAAGATGCTTTTTAAAAAAAATAAACCTATATAAAGATGGTTTTAAGATATGTTAAAGATCAAAGATATCATCATAGAATAAGGATTATAATTTTGAATGATATACTATTTGAGACAATATATTCATGTAACTTGTTTAGAAAAGTTTTATAAATAGGTCACAACAGGTTATGAACTATATTACTGGCCCAATCTTACAAGGTTCCCAGAGGCTCCTCTATAGATCATTAAAGATGAAAGAAAACCCCTCTACCCAAAGGGACTCAGTGCTCAGTCTAGAAGATCCCATTAAGCATCTCTGTGATGCTAAGTGCCAGTTCTTAAACTGTGCATTTGTGTCTCCAGCAATAACTTCCTTATTAACAGCAGTATATGGGGATGAGAGATAAGAGACCTGATTATCTACCCATCAGCCCTCTTGTCTCTCGGCCAGTTTGTGTAGACAGTCACACTCTTACCTCTCTCTAAAAGTGCAAAGTTTTAAACAGTTAAATGAGTAAAGGACATCAAACAACAAGAATGCATGTCTTGCAGAAAATGATTAAATCAAGGCTTCCTGACCAGTTGTTTGATTTGCCTTCCAAGCCCCTGACCATCTTGGCTGCCCCACCTCTGGACCCTATCTAATTCTCCACTTCCTTTTTAAAATGTAGAGCCTAGAACCTAATACATTACTCCAGATGAGGCCTAACAAGTACCAGGTAGGGAGGCCCTATCACCTCCTGTGTCTTGCACTTAATGCTTCTACTGATGCATCCAGAAACCACATTCACCTTTTGTGCAGGTGCACCACACTGCACTCGCAATGAATTCATGATCTACCAAAACTCCCAAGTCCTTTTCCATAGTGCTGCCATCCAGCCAGCTGTCACCTATTTTATATTTGTGTTTTTGACTGAATGTAATAGAGAAAGGAGTATTATCTAGTTAATGCTGGCATATAGAATCATGGGTTTGTAACACCTCTTCTAATGTAATAGATGCATTCAATAGGACAGGAAGACTTTCATAGAAAAAAAGTCTCTTGTCATTCTTCCTCATAACATTACCAATTAAAATAAGGAAAACCTTTGTGTCTCCCATAGTTTTAGAAAGCACAGCAAAAAAGCAATAGAAATCTCATACTAAAAAAAAAAAAAAAAATCAGGAACATTTTAAAGGGCTATTTTTATAATATATTGACAGGACATTTCTTTCTTGTTGAGTTGCTACTATTTCATTTTCTACTGAAGTCTATTTTTCTGCTAATTTCAAAATACACAAACTACTTTAAAAATCTTTATATTTTTCAACACTACTTGCATTTTTTTTAAATATATCTACAGATAATGCAAGCAGGTAGCCAAAAACTATCCAATCAGTCATGCCTATGTGTTTGTTCAGGAACCATTTCCCCAACAGCAGCAATAGTTAACACTAACTAAGGACATAAAATCAAGTTATAGTTACAAGATTGATAGAAACAGTATTATTGTATGAGCGCAAGCAGTTTTACTCATTCTTCCCAGCCCAACACAATTATCTTCCTTTAAAGAGCTGGGAAAATATTGTAAAATGGAAACAGGAAAAACAAGAGCAACTCAGCCTTAAAAGTCAAGGTTTAGTTCAGTCAAAACAGACTCTTGTCTATCAGATACTATTTAGGAATACAAGCTTCAAGAAAGTCTCCCATCTCCTAATTTATGGGGAAAATATCTTGATAACCAAATGAACTGTCAATTGACCATATAACAAATTGTACATGATTAAGCACTGTTCAAATTACATATGTACTTAAAGACTTCAGTTTCATTTGTATCTGTAATAAATATCCTGACCACATGTTCATCAAATAGTGCAAGGGAATTCTCAGCAAATAAAAAAGTAAACAGAAGTTGAGGGAGAGGAGATGCATTATCAGTTTTATTTCCAAGGGCATTTCTCTGTTTTCCCTCTCTCTCAGTTTGAGAGTTTCCAGATGATGATCATGCATGTGCTCATGTATACTAGCTCTTTCCTGGTTCAGAACAAACTAGAATCATACAATTCTAACAACTTTCAAATTGCTGTTTTCTGTATCAGGGTGCTGCTGTGTAGGACTACAAGTATAATGCACAGTGAGCAGAGTGATGATTCAACAATTTACATGATGACAAAACACAATATTTCTAGGATACACCTCAACTAAAACCCTTATTTTCAAGGAAAAAACTTAACTTTGAGGAACAAAATGTACAGCATCAACAATAACTATAAATAGTCCTTCTAGTCCCACACTATAATATTCTCAAACACAAGTGCAAAAAACTTCAAATAGTAAGGTACAAATAGTTAGATCAATGTAAAAAATACACATTTGCTTATTCTGCCAGAATTGCCCTATTTAAATGAGACCAAATTAATTTTTTGCCTTGAGACCAAAGTAACTTTTAATTATATTTATCTTCAACACTATAAATAAATACATGCACAAATAAGCAAGAAAACTAGATGTCCTGTAATCATGGCCACTTCCTACCACTCCTTAGGATAACAATTTGGTAAAATTTAAGACAGCTATAGGATCCTATGACCCCAGCTGACTTCCTGCCCTTTGGGCAGGGGGCTGGACTCGATGATCTCCCAAGGTCCCTTCCAGCCCTAATGTCTATGAAAGGAGTCAAAAGACCCAATATTGCTTAGAGCTATGTAATGGGGATTACAATACAAGGAATAAATAACAGAGAAAGTATAAGGCACAGATACACAAATAATAGGTTTGAAAAAGACTGCATAGCTACTACATTATGTTAAAGATTGAAGAATATATGCAACATATCATAGGTAGAAGACAAAAGACACACAAAAGACAAAGGTGATGGGGCTACAAAAACAAGTTCTGGGGAAATGTCTTCATGAGAGCTGTCTAACTTCCACATAGTATATGGGCTGCACACCCGCGGGGTGCATGTCATGAGGCCTGCATGGTATACCACACAACCTTCCTCCTCCCCCCCCCACACCACACAGCCCCCAATGAATCATGTGATCCCCTCTGCCAAACCACACAGGTCATGCAGTACGCAAACCCCCAGCATACCCCATGGCCCTAATATATAGGATTTGCTACACCATGCAGGACCCCTACACACAGATGCAACATGTGGTATAGACCCAGTCTGGTCTTTCATTACTGTGTGGCAAGGAACTCTCTCTACACTGTGCAGGGTCCCTGGGTCCACACTGGCCACAGACTCTGTCAGTCCCCTGGGCTGCACCATTCCACCCAAGAGTGCCCCAGGGATGGGGCTACGCAGCAAAAGCTTGGAGGAGGGAGGGGGAGTCCCAGGACTCCAGCAGCAGGAAAGCAAGAATGGGAGTGGGAGTGAGCAGTTTAAACCCCTCAAGGGCTACACATGGTCTGCAGACCACCAGTTGGACAGCCCTGTCCTAATGGAAACCTGCCACCTTTACACCAACAGCAAAAGAAAGGAAAGGTGCTGAAGTCTTCTCCTGGCTGATCAGTAATCTTTTACCCAAAGCAGCTTTCCAATAAAAAAAAAAAGGCTTGTCAAAATTCAGCAAAACTTAATTTATACCGCTATTCCCCCAAAACAAAACAGTTTCAGTAGGTCATGTTTTGGCATTTTTGGAATGAAGCACATATATATTTTATTTAGAAATACTTTTTTAAAAGAAGAAGTATTTGTAATGTAAAAGGTAAGCTTTAAGAGAGAAAAATCAGGGTAAATGTGACTGAACCTAAGATTTTCACAAAATAACATTTATAATTTTTTTTATCCTATTTCCTGAAAAACAAAAAAATAGCTCTTGTCCATTCTAAGAGATAGAGAAGAGGTGTTTTCACATTTTAACTGGACAACGAATTTCTGGCCTCTTCTCTCCCTCAGCCATTTCTGGTGGCCATTCATAGACCTATCCTACAGCAGAAGCATGTAACAGCCACTCTCAAACAGGGTTATGCAGCTATTAAGTGTGCAAACACCTACACATGATTCACAAAAACCCAGAGATTTCAAATAGGAATCCATCTTGTCCTGACTGATCTTCCTGAGTTCTTTGCAACAAAAAAATTGCTCTATTATTTTTCCATAGTCAAAAAACAAAATGAGAGCTAAAAGGTGGCATTTTTGGAGGGGTGCCTCGTGTCTAAATAGGCTAAAAACAACTGTAATAGATATAAACCTTAACACTTTCTCTGCTGCCCACAGGATTCTGAATAGCAAATGCACTCTGTCACTCCATAGCAAAGGTATGAAACAAAGGTACTAGAACCAGGTGTTTGCAGACTCAGAAAAATAATGTTATATCAATTTATATTCTGTTCAAGTATGGAAACTTACTCTCAAGCTAGAAAGGTTTTTTCAAATGGAAGCTTAGATTCCACAAAATCTAGTAACAGAAATTCTCACCCTCTACTCTCCTGTCCTAGGAAACTGGAGTTTTCAAGTTTTGTACATGTTTAAATTACATATCCTGTAACAAAAAAAATTTTTAGAAGCTGGCGAGTTGGATGAAGAGAGATGAGAGGTGTGTACTTAACAGAGTTTGAAAATGTGGCAAAGGTGCAGAGAAGAGCTAAGAGATCTTTTAGGTTATGTGTCTCTTTTAGTATTATTTGCACATTGCTAGCTGCAACATTTTATTTGCATCAGAGGTAGGCAATTATTTTGGCTGGAGGGCCACTTAATGAGTTTTGGTGGGCTGTTGAGGGCCGCAAAGGTAGCCTCACCCCTTCATGGGTGCTCTGCCCCCTGGTCACCATCTTGGGACTAAAATTCCCACCTCTAACCCCTGCCAGTTGCCACTAGAAGTCCTTCCCCTTGCCCCAAAAGTACTCCTTTTGGAAGGGAGGGAGGGTGCTGCCATCTTAAAACTGGAAAAAAACCCAAAACATATTTAAAAAAAACCCAAAAAACCAAACATCTACTATAACAATGTAATTTTATTTTTTTTTTAAATTGTTCAGATTTCTGTGTGTTCGCATAGTATATCTAGAAGCAACTGCATAACTCAAAACACAGTCCTACTCTTGTATATTGTGTGGGGGGCATAATAGGGTGTATGTGGGGAGGGGTGGTTGGTGAATGGGTATGATGAGGTATGTGGGGAAGGATGGGTGTGGGGTTATGGTGGGTGGGGTGGGACTGTGTGTGGGAGCATGTGTTTGAGCGAATGGTGGGGGTGTGGGGGGTGTTGGTGCATGTGGAGGGGGGGTGAGGGGGTGGGTCCTTAGAGTCCCTGGAGTGTGCCAGTCCCTGGAGCTGCCTGTGGGGGCAGTGAGCAGGGCTACCCCTGCCTGGCCCCATAGCGTGCAGCTCCCTGTGCTCCCACCCTAGTCCCTGGTTGCAGGTGGCAGCCCCACCAAGCCCTGTGCAATAAAGCTGGTGGTGCAGGTCATGGGGCTTAGCCAGGGTGGCAGAGAGAGGGGTGGAGCCAGACCTGCGTGAAGTAGTGAGCATGGCCAGGTTGCTGCCTCCATCACACATGACTCTTCCCAGAGGCACACTGCTCAGGCAGACTGCATGGGAGCCACATGATGCAGCCAGGCGGACCCTGCACCCAGGCCCTGAGCTCCTGCTGCACCACCCTGGGTCTCCACAGGCCCCAGGGTACCAGCATGGGTCCCATGCTCCCACCACTTCTCCCTCTGCCACTGCTACCCTTCCCCTGCCGCTTCCCTACTTTACCTCCCACATGCCCACTTGCCACTGCTGTTGCCACTCCACCACCACTGCCATGGCCTGCTGCTGCTTCCTGCCCCTCCCCTCCTTCCCTGGCCAGGCTGGGCTCACTCCATGCTGCACCGTGTGGTCCTGGCCATGCAGCTGGGAACCTCATGGTGTTGGCCAGCGTGGGCTGGCTCTAGCACAACATGGTTCCCAGCTGCATGGTACAGCATGGAGCCAGCTTGGCTCAGCCTAGCCCCTGCAGAGTGGGGTGACTGCCAGTGAACCTCCCCCTGCCATTCCCTCCACCCGTTCTTATCTGAGGGAGGAGAGGGAACAACCCCATGGTCACCAGGCCAGAAGCCTCTGCTAGGCAGAAGCTTCCAGTTGGGGGATGAGGAGACAGGGCGCGGGGGGGGGGAGGCGGCTTGCTGCAGGGCCGGGCATGTCACTGGGTCCTGCTGCCAGCTCCTGCCTTGTCAATTTTGAGAGGCAGCTACCAACAGCAGCCGGGAATAATTTTCTAAATTTTAAAGGGGCCCCATGCAGGCCGGATAGAATGGCCTGGCAGGCTGGACTCTGGCCCACGGGCCATATTTTGCCCACCCCCGATGTATATCAATTTATAAGACTGTCTACATAGTAATTATAAGCACTTATACACCATCAGGCAAAAATTCACAGATTTTAAAGAGTCTAAATCAAATACAACAAAGTACAATTAACTAGCCAAACAATTAAACACATGCAGAAAGTTATTTACTTTGCTACCTTGAAACATCTGAATCGCTCTGAATCTGCCGAAAACTTCCAGTTGCTTTAAAGATAAGAAAGAAAATATGAGGAAAATATTCAACCAAATCAACTCCTTCATGCTTACCTTACTTTTGGATATTTTTACCTACAACCAGGCTATACTGAAATGCTGTCAAAGGGAAAAAAAATTCAGAACATAAGAACACACACTAGACAACACTACACTACAGCCCATGGGCTACATAAGGTTAATTTGCTACCCCTGGACTCCCACCCTGCTGCCACTCCCCACGTTGCTCTGGCTACAACAGCTTTTACTTAGGCTCCCTCTCCCTTCCCTAGCTTCCATTTCCTTTGCTATCCCAAGGGGTGGGCTGATGCAACACAGGCTGAAGTGCAGTGGGGGATCTGAGGGTGAGGCTAGGTAATCCATACACATGGTGCAGCAGGGGGCAAGCAAGGTAAACAGTATGGGGCTCAGGGGGCCTGTGGCTCACAGTGTTACAGCCTATAGGGTGTGTAGCCACTTTGCAGCAGGGCTATCCAGCTTCTATGAGTCAGAGAGTGACCTACAAACTTGTTAGTTGTGCATATTCTATTGGATTACTTGAAACTCAAGCACTCTACATTAGAGATATTAGAAGCAATGGGTAAACCCAACTCATCCATCTAGAATCTCACCTATCCCATTTACTCAGGCTGCGATGAATATTTACAAGTTTCTGCCCTGTACTATATTCAAGTATGGAATTCTACATTTAAAATGATACTCCCATAACAACCAAGAAGATAAAGTTCACTTTTTGCCACCCCACTAGAAGAATACAGTTAACTACAGATAACTTACACAACGAGATTGTTACGTTTTGTCACTGGTTGCATCTTTCTTATATATACTAGATACAAAAAGAATTCCGCTGGATGAATATACTATTCTTTAAATCTGGGATTAGTGGTATTAAGATTTTTAATATGCTACTATTTTACTGCAGATTTGGGGCACTAAGGTTTTTTGTACGACATAGGAAACAAAGTGTGACCAGATCAAATCATACTAGTGTCAGAGAACCTTCATTAAAAGTAATACTGGTTTAACACCTTAAGTGACTGCGTCTACACATTTATTAATGTGCTTTTTTCTACTGGGTATTTAGTACCTCTAATGTGAGGTTCTAACTCAATGCGCATTAAGCTGCCCTAATGCACAGTAGCAAAAGCATAGACTTTAAGTGACACAATGCACAGTAGCCCAATTTTACTTTGCATCAGTGTATTAGCATGGTTTTTGCCACGATGCTATTATGTACAGTAAAATAGGCTACAGTGCATTAAAGTGCACATGTAGACAGGCCCATTATGTTTTAAATGTATACTGGGAATATCCTAGAGGACCCAATATATTAAAGTTTGGATAGTTTGCATTGTACATAGTGTGCAATATATGAAATGCAGTGGATTTCTTGATCTAGGAGTCCTCATTTGTATTACGAAAAAAGTATGACTGCAAAGCAATGGTCTGATTTTGAGCAGATACTTAGAGCTACATCCTCCAAGAACGAACAAATTTACTGTGGCAGCTTTTCTATCATTAGTATATCAGCATATTGTTAATTGTATTTAAACTAGTCATTGTTTGGAATGTTAAAATATTGGCCATAAGTTAATCAGTGAAACATTTCAAAATAATTAAGGAACTCCAAGCATAAAATAAGCATATAGTACCTTTCACACACTTGTGAATAGATTATTTGGTTGCTACCACAACTTTAACTGTAAACTTCTGAAGTTATTTACTGTATTTGTAAACTTAAAAACAAATTAAGATTCACTCTATAAGTGCAGCTATCAAATCAAACTTATAGTTTAAAATGCAGCCAGACGAATAAAGTCTTAGAATGAGATAGGCAGTACCAACTTAGATTGAGTAGCCAGGGCAGCTCAGACACTGAGACACAGAGAAGCAAATCTTCCCTGAAGGGCAAGGACCTCCCTCTAGGACAGCTACATTAGTTCCATGGAATCAGGATGGGATAGCTTGCACAGAATGCTCCCAGCCCTGCTCTATCCAATCCCTAGACCAGGGGCAGGCAATTATTTTGGGTGGATGGTCGCTTGCCAAGTTCTGCCAAGCTGTCAAGGGTCACATGGGTAGCCCCGCCCCTTGACAGGTGCCCCACCCCCTGGTTGACATCTTGTGACCAGAAGTCCCACCCCCTAACCTTTGCCACCATAAGTCCCTCCCCTTGCCCCCAGAAGTACTCCTTTCAGCAAGGGGTTTTGCCATCTCAGAACCAGAAAAATACCAAATTATATTCTAAAAAGTGATCATCTACAACATTCATTACTTTGATTTAAAAACATGGTTTTGTCCTGATTTAATGCATTTGTGTAGTGTATGCAGAGGTGACTGTACACTAGCTTAAATGAAGTCTTATTCTTGTATATTGTGGGGGGTGGGTAAAGGTTTGTGGGGGGCTGTGGATGTGTGGGTACATGGGGTGTGGGTGGGCATGGGGGGAGGGTGCCGGGTTTGTGTATAGCAGTGTAAGGGGAGGCGTAGGTGCATGTGTATGGAGGGAGGTATGTGGGACTCACCCTATGAACACATACACACACACTGCCCTGTGCCTGCAGAGACACACACACACACACACACACACACACACACAGCCTCTATGCCTGCCAACATGCATATACATACACACCCCTACCAGCATGATCCCATGTGCCCTGGTCTGGGGATGCAGCCAGGAGCCACAGCCAGGTGGTGCTGGAGCAGGGTGGGGACAGGAAAACAGGGAACTGGCTGGGGATGGGCAGGGCTGGGCTACTCAAGCCTACAAGTCTGCTGAGGGCTTCCTGTGGGTCCTACTGCCCCTGTCTCCAGCCAGCTTTGACAGGGAGCTGGGGCAAATAAAATATTAATTTCCTAAATTTTTTAGGGGCTCTGTGGGCCAGATAGAATGGCCTGGTGGGCTGGATCCAGCCTGCAGGGCATATTTTGCCTGCCCCTGTCCTAGACACTCTCCACATCTTCCATGTGCTACTATGCAGGGTACTCATACAAAGTGATAACTATCTCGTGTATGTCCACTCCTTATCACTTTAGATCCTATAATCACAGAAGCCAAAACCAGTTTGGGCCCTTAATTATGCTCAGACATTAGGTAACAAGCTTTTTATTAGAAGAGTTAGGCAGCACCACTAGCCAGGGGCATGTGCTTCAGAAGCATTAAGTATAATAATCACCACAAAAATAAAACCAGCAGTATGCAGCATTTATACATTGCACTTATTTGGATGAAAAATAAAATCATCCAGAAAGTGGACCCAGAGACTGAAAAGTGCATTTTTACAAGTTTCAGTCTACTTGAATGAAATACTATGCCATATGCAGAACAACTTTTAAAAAACGTATGCATTTTTAAGAAAAAAATAGTATACATCAAGACCCAAGAGTTACTTTTGAGCTTTCAGAAAGGTTTAACTATGCAAGTGTGTGAAAGTATCTTAAATTTAGTTTATAGTCCTGAGAATGAAAAATTACCAAAGATGCCAAGCTTCAGGCCAAAGTAAACTTTTACAAACAAGCAGAGATTTATAATTGAAGGGCTCGGAATTACCACCTCACAAGTGGTATAATGGTAATTTATCAGTATGGTTCTTTCCAAACAGTAATTCATCCTGTTTCAATTATTTAGTTTTAAATTTGCTTCCATGCATGCAACACTATTCCTATAGCTTGAAACTTTAAATCAGTGATTCTCAACCAGGGTGCCACAGCTCTGTGGGGTGCTGGGAGATCCTTTCAAGGCTGCCACAGGGTGCCACTCAGTGTTAGCACAATGTCAGGTTTACAACATCATTTACAAGATAAATCCAGACATTTCAAATAGAAATCCATAGTTGTTGCCTTTGAGTTTTTGCAACAGAAAACCTGCTCTATTATTTTTCTGTGGTTAAAAAAAGAAGTGATAAATAAGAGCTGGCATTTTCTGAGGGGTGCCTTAAGTCTATCCAGGGTGCCTCAAGTCTATCCAGGGATGGCTAAATTTTACAAAGTTTGAAAAGCACTGTTTTAAATAGAGCAAGCATGTATTCTTTATAAAAAGATGGATGGTCAATCTCAATGTTGCAACATAACCAGATTCTGAAAAATACAGAATTCAATATTTAAAGTAATCTGAAGACATAAGTATTCCATATAAAAAATTACTAATTTGCAGTTATATATGGGACAAATCTCCTCTTTGCATTTAAAAGGTGTCTAAAACCGAAAAACTATTTAGCTCAGCTTGCATCTGCCTCTTCCTCTCGCACACTTCCTGGATCATCACAGCTATAACAATACTGCAACCCTACTTTGAAACATCTGAAACTCAAATGTTTACTAAAAAAAAATGTCTTGTATGTATACAAGTCTACAAGTTATCCAGTTAGGAGATAAAGGAAAGTTGTGGGGTAACTGACTCCAACCAAGTACTGAAAAGTAAAAGGAAAAAAATGGATATGGTATGCAAAGCCTTGTTTTCCCCGCTATTTCACATATATAAGGAAGAGCAAGCTACCCATAGCACAAATTGGTCAAAATGTTTTTGCATTCTTCTTTGAGATGAAAGCCAAATACAACCATCTCTTTTTTATCATGAGGGCCTAGTATTATATCACAAAAGTCACAGGGTGATCTGGGGCAGATTCTCAGCGATTCCGGAAACAAAAGCCATGTGTTTGCTCTATACTGGAATTCCTCTAATATGGAGAATTCGCAGGGTAGAGTACTGTACTAATATAGTTGGCTGCTACTGCACTCGCAGAAGACACTAGAACAGAGATCATGTTGGGTGTTGAAAGCAACAATGGTCAAGGTATGAAGCGCTGCAACTGTCCTCATTTGACACGGTGCTGTGAAGACCATATCCACCTGAGCTGGATCAGGATAGAACAATTCTCGCACTACTTCAACCCAATTTTGAGGACAGGACTAGATATCTAGAGGTCCCTTCCAGACCTATTTTTTTCTCTCTCATATCATGACTAGCACAATAGTTGCTGAGCTCTTAGCTTCCCCTCTTTTTGCCCTTTCCTGAACTGTGTTGGTTGATCATATGAGAGGGGCAATAATCCTTTGCTAGGTTCAGACAGAGCCAAATAATACCCTACCTGCTCTTTAGCTATGAAATTAAAACTTTACTCTTCCAACTTCATCTCCATGATACAACAGACCAGTGGCCTCCAGGGGGCACACAAGATGATCCATTGAGGTGTGGGAAGAAAATATTAGAAGTTCTATTTATATGTATATTTATATAAATATACATATATTGGGGGGTGTGCTCAAAATTTTTTTACTGATAGGTGTGTGCGATCAAAAAAGTTTGGAGACCACTGCAATAGTTAACATCGGAGCTGTTCCTAGCACTGCAGTTGAAACAGCCTCTCTCACCTTGTTTCCACAGATTCAAACTCTTCATCTTAAAAAATAATCACAGAGTATGACTCAAGGACCAAATCTTCATTCAAAATCCCTTTCCCCCCCCTCTCCCCCAACTTGAAATCAGTTGCCAGCAAAGGCCACAAATTAGAGCCTAAGGGCTATAACTAGCCTTCTCAGACCACTGGATGGACATCACTGCCTACATGCTTTGGCACATACTGAAATATTTAGGTCTTGCCACATCAATCTGTGCTAATAAACAAATTATTGCTACACAGGCTCTCACCACCTTAGTTTCCTATATTAAATTTACATGCTTTTTTCCAGGTTTTCATTTTAAAAAATATCGGCTCCCCTGATCCCTGATTACTCTTAACATTTTTTCATATCACACCTCCTCCCTTAGATCTTCTGTACAGGACTATTTTTATGCCTCTGTAAGTTGGCATGGCATCATGTTAAGTAAGTAGTTATGACTTCTGCACAAGATTTTAAGGCAGGTTTTGAAATATGGGTCTTCCCTTTTTCAGTGCCCATGTAATAAGAGTACGCAGTTCACATGCATGTGTATACATACATACACACACACACACACACGCAAATTTAAAATCACTTAAAATTATAAGAAGCTACTATCTGAGAGTGTTAAATAAATACCATAAAGCATTAAAGAAAGAAAATAGTGGTACAACTTTAAGATGACGTTCTCACACATGGTTAAAATTTTGAAAGTTAGCAGATTAATCAGCATTCAAAGTTATTTTAAAGGTATTACAGCTACTGGGAAGTTATCTTTATATTTTATCAGCTTACAGTTGCTCAAGGAAAGACATGATTTCAGCAAGAAAAAAAAATCCCTGAATAAGTGATAAAATGTTTAACAATTGTAACAAAAACCAAATTAAACACATACTCTGTTCTATATAATATTGTTGTATAACCAGCACAGAGAAGTTAAAGTGGCACTGGAGTTATATAGCATGAGTCTAGTCTGTAACGTGATTACACAAGAACTTTCTTAATAGATCTTTTCCACTGTGTCTTCATATTTGTAACTTCTGAATACTTTACCATATTTTAATCCTGTGGGATTTGCAGGGTCACACGCCTAAAACTACTCTGAGAATTCTATACCATTCTACTAAGCTATTCTGTTTATTTTTATATTCCTATCAGCTCCACCTGTACACCCCTACTTAGAGCAATGTATTTACATACGTGTATCACTGAAAGCTCTGTCTGACAACAATGAATTCACATGGGTTAAATTGTGGGCCTAATTTGGCCTGCAGACTCTTTATTAATCACGATGATGCACATGATGGAAAGAATCCAGCTTGGCCATCAGAGGCTAAGCTAAGTTTGCAGGGTTGGAAGTTGGAATACATGATTTCTATTTGTAAACTGAACATGTTTAATCTGCAAATCACTGATACAAATACAGAGCCCCACAGATGCTATTTTACAGGGTCACTTTTCAGAGCTTTTTTTTTAAAACCACCACTACAATAGCAACATGGGAACTGCATTCTTCATTTTGTTAAACTACATGCTGAACAACAGCAGCTTAAAAATACTGATACTATCAAATCCAAGAAAAAAAGAATATTTGCAGGCATTGAAGTCTAATAAACTACAACTATTCTTATCCAACAGATCAGAATTCTTTCAACTTTGTTATACAAATAAGTATTTTAAGCAAATATATTTATAAGTGTTTAAAGCTAGTGATTCCACATGTGAAATAAGCATATTTCAACATTTATTTTTAATTTAAATTGTATTGACTAAAGCATGAGTAGGCAACATTTTCTGGCCGAGAGTCAGAATGACCCACAACCAGATCAGAGCCAAGAGGGAGGGTGCTAAGACCCACCCACAGTTGGCACCTGTCCCCATGACAGCATGGTGAAAGCACCTGAAGATGAAGCCCCCTATTGTCAAATACTGCCTAAGCCCTACATATACAGGCTGGATCCAATAGTTCCACAGGCCAGATCTAGCCTACAGGCTATAGGTTGCCAAGCTGCATATGCCCATGGGAGCAAAGTTTCTGGGAGGACAGAATAAGACACGCCCTCTAACACTTCCTTTCAATTAGCTTTAGCAAACATCAGAGCTCAGCAGTGAACTCTTGTGAATTCTGTTCTGAGGTGCCAAGAATTGGGCTAGGACCCTAGATACCCAATTCAGAACTGTGGACTCCATTCTGGAAGCAAGGCACTACAACTCAGCATCACAATGCTTAGGTCCTTCTTTGGATCTAATCCCAGAATTTCGTGTGTTATGACAGTCAAGACTAAAATTAGGTTTATCTTATTGTATTATGGTAGTTTATTTAGGTGGCAGGGCTTAAAAACAAGTTATAGTCATATGCACAGGTATACGTAATATATACACATTGTTAATTATGTTTGAGGAAGCGACATTCAAACAAGCCACCAAAATACAGCAAAGTTAACAGAGACTTTACTTCAACACATACAACTAACACTGTCAATAAATCAAATCACAGCTATTTTATATTATGCCCACCCAAAAAAATCTGTGAAAAGATTAAGGTGTCAAAAGTCAAGTGCTCAAAAGCCTATACAGCCTTAATTCAATGCCACATGCCTATGCATTTTAACAGTTTCCAAATACAAGATCACATACCATTTTTCTTACTGAACTCTTTTTATCATTCAGGGAGTGGGGTGGACCTGCTTTAAGGATCCACCAAGACTGCATAGTAAAGGATGCTATTGTCTGTTGGACTCATTTCACATGGTAGCAAAAGTTGAAGAATGTTAAGTGAATGAGGCAGGGAATAGCAGAGAGAGAAGATGGCCTCATGGTTTCAACAGTTAAATGTTGCCCCAGTAATTCCAACAATGTGATGATGGTGCAGGAATAGGAAGAGTAAGAGATTTCATATTCCACTCCAGGATCCATATTCCATATTCCAGAGAGGATTGTGCTCTGAGGCAAAGTCTTCTACTCCATCTCATCTAGTCTCTCTCCTCTGTGCCCCTGAGGATATGCCTCCCTCCCCTAGCTTCAGGCCCCAACTTTTCTCCATACTCATCCAATTTCAACAGCCTGTTTCCTCAATTTCTCACCCAGTGTCTTCCAGTTTCCCCTCCTCTACCACCTTTACCCAATCAAAAATGGACCCAGTCACCCATTTCCCTCTCCAGCCCTCACTCACTCCACATCCCAAATGCTGGGTCCAGGCCTTTCACAGAGGCTCTTTGTTCCAATCTGCTCCCCTACCACTGATCCACCTTTTGTTCCCTCTACAGTTGAGTCAGGCAGCAGATTTTGCCTTGACCTAGCAGAGGTATCTCTTTGCTTCCCATTCAGGTGCATAGTGCCAGATCCAGACATAACCAACACTACAAGTACAAGAAAGAAAGTCTTGCTCAGTCTGCAAAGAATTTTCAATTTGAGCTGCTAAAATCAAAGTTGGAGCATGCGAGCACTGACTTTTTCAAAGCATGACCAAATTTGGTCAGATTTTCATAGGGATGTGCCTTCTATGGCACCCGACACAAATCCTTACTCCAAATAACGGGGGTGATAATGCTACTCAAAGAAAAGCAGCCTTTTCACAAGAACAAAATAATATTTTCCCTAGACTCATCTAATAAAAAAAGAAAATCGACTATTTAAAGTTTTTCAAGAGAGTTTTAAGACAGACATCCAGTGCAGAAATTGTGGTCCAAATGATTAGAGTTTGGCAAATTAATAAGAAATGAAAAATAGTGCTTCTAATGGGATGTGTTCAAGAAACCTCAGTAGGTGGTGCTCACAGCCCTCCACATAATTATGGACAGAAGCAGTAGCAACATTTATTATAAATTTGGCCAAAACTTCAGTTACAACCCATTTTCAATTGCTTACAACTTTGCCAAACTTTTATCATTTGGGCTAAAATTTTCCATGCCTTCAAGCTGAACTGTTTTGGATTTTTTTTTTCTCTAAAATGGATCAGCTGTTACTGAGAATAAGTTTAGAGAAAAATACATTATTTTGCCAATATTAAAAAAAAGCTTTGCCATCATCTGAGAAGCTGTATCAATTCCAAGCTTTGAAACAAGAATCTGACATTGTGGGCGAGTAGGGAAAGGGTCATCCCTGAGTCAGACAGGTACAGCAAAAACGCTTCCAAACTGCTTAAGTTTTAAGTTTCTGGAAACTGAAATCTTCATATGCTCACTGAAGTTTTGTCAGTCAGGCAGCAGGATTCTCCCAACATCCTCCAGCTTCCTTCCCCTGGCTTTCAAGGTTGCTGTGACACCTAACAAGAGCAAGTTTGATTGTAGCATTATCTTAATGCTCTCTTTGTAGGCATCCAGGCAGACAGATTCTTTTTGCTCCTCTTCTATCTGCCTTGACTAAAAAAAACAAGACAGGGGTAAAGATGTTTGTAACCACTAAGGGACAATCCCTTCCAGAACTTGGACTAGAATCTTGAATTTCTGATAGAGCATTCCACTGCTGCCAAACAAACTACACATTTTTGCCACTAGGTTTCATAACAATCTCACTCCCTCCAGTCAGCATTGGTAACTGCCTATTACTGATACCAGCTATTCCATTAGCATGAGTAATAGAGGTCTGTGCTGTGAATCTAAAGGATCAAACCCTACCAGAAAGAGATGGTAGTCAAGCTCCTTTCACAAAATGGCATTTTCTTCTTTAGTTTGTTTTTTTTAAAGGCTTAATAAATAGTGTATTAATACCACTACTATAAAATAAGGTTAAAGATGCAAAGCATTGATACATTAAAATGCCAGAATTAAGGTCAACTATGCCATCCTAATTCAGCCCTGTTATGAATTATGCCACGGTTTTGAATTTCAGTCCCCACATGATCCCTACCCTCATTCAGAGTATACAATATGAAAAATGATGTTCTGGAAATCAATCAGAATCATTTAGTAAATGAGATTCCTGCCTGTAGGATCTTAGCTTGAAAGAAGCTGAGGAAGTGGAAAAGTGTATAGTGAATATAAGCTAGTTTGGAATTATCTGATACAAAACATTTCACCCAAAAATTCTACTTTGTCAAAACCGAAGTCTTTTATGGGAAAAATGCCAATCTTGGCAACATTTTCATCAGAAAAGGCTCCTTAGCTTCAGAAAGGAATATCTGGTTTTAAACATAAAGCACTTCTCCCTTCTGCACTGAGCAGCTAATAGCCCAGTGACTAAGGCATACATCTAGGATGACATCACAGATATTTGAATGTGGGTCTCCTACACTCCAAGTAGTGATGCAGCCACCAAACTATATCTACTCTAGATCACAATCCTAGGTTCCCCCTGCACAGGCAAGTTGAAACCAGGGTGGCAGGCTGACAATCAGCTGATTGTTAGTCCCACCCTGGAAAGCTCTGGGCACAGGTCTGGACCAGTTTAAAGTTCCAGGTGGGGAAGCTCTTCGTCTCCCCCACTGGAAGCCTCCGATTCCCCACATCCAGTAGCCTGTCCACAAATTATGAGTGCTGGGTTTAAAGTTCCCAGAAGAGAAGGCCTTCAGCTCCCTGCTGCCTACCTTAGTCTGGGGCTGTCAATCAGCTGATCAGTGCTCCCGAGGTCAGGGCCGCACAGGGGGTGGCTCCAGACCCCACTGTAGTCCTGAACCCAGGCCAACAATCAGCTGATAATCAATCCTGGCCACATGTTAAGTTTAATGTGCCATACAACTAGCCATAACAATGTTCTATATTATACATGGAACACTTCTACAGCTTGTTTATCATTTTATGGCAGTGTCAATAGGGTGTACGTGTAGCACCCTTTCCATTTATGCTGCAATTAACATATTAATCATGGCATAAATATAACATGTAGGAGCGGGGCTAAGAGACACAGGAAGAGGCACGCCAGCACAGACAATAGTTGACAGTCAGTTCATTCATGTGGGATACAGTTTCAAGTTCCTACTTCAAATCAGGACAGCAGTAATTTGAATCCAGTTCCAAAACATCTCCGATGCACTAACCTATTAGATTTTGTGGGGTAGGAGTCCGTCTGTTTTTCTGTTTCTGGTTGCTAATAATAAACTTCAAAAAAAAATTGCACCACAATGAAACTTTTTTTTTTTAGATATCAGAAGTTTTACAGGAAAAGAAAACCATTTCTCACTCACTTCTGTTAATAAAGTTTGGAACTTCACAACTTACAGGTGGTGCTGTGCCACCCTGGAGAACTAGATTCTATCCCTTCCTCTATCAGAGTTCCTTTGTGATAGTGGACATATATATCATTTAAACCAAATTTTCAGGTGTTGCCATTAATTACATGACATTCACTCTGTGTATAGGTACCTTGAGCCTCACTTGTAAAAATTCTCACAATTGCCACTCATAACTGCAAGTGAAATCAAAGGGAACTGTGTTTTAAACATATTAAGTGGCATAAAAATATATGGTACTGAAAAATTAGGCACCTGTCATCTCAAATGGGATGTCCAAGATGCACAGAAACTTTTTTATTATTTTTGTATTTCTGTGCTTCCAGACTCCAACTATCAAGCGGAAGTGGTACGTTATAACCTCATAGGGGCAGAGAGGCTGAATTCTTTACAGTTTGTGAAACATTGAGCTACTTCAGTAATAAGCGTTATAGAAAAGCCCATGAGAAAACAATCCCATATTCAGTGCATGATTTGGATAGCATAATTAAAAACAAACAGGTATATGAAAAGCAAAGGGTTACAAACTGAATAAGATACAGATAAAAATATTTTTTTTACCATGTTGCTATATGTATTGCTAGCTAATAAGCACTGTCCAACCTGTGCACTGAGCAAGACAAGGATGCTGTGGGAAAAATATACATAATAAGGTATAAAGACATGATGCACATACAAGAGGGCTGGATTAAGGTCCCCTTGAGCAACCTTAATTTTCTTTCCTATTTCTCTGAGTGTTGTTTTAATTTGGTTTGTGTGGGCTGTGCGTGCATGCATGCAAACAATTTTCACATAAGAACTTACCAATATTCTGCAATTATTCTGAAAACCTATGACTGACTGACTGGCCCTCTTTCAGAAAACTCTCTGGAATCTATGGAGGAATAAGCCCTAAGAAACAACACACACAGCTAATTTACCTCATATATTGATAGAAATATAATGAAATGCTTCCAGATCTATTTTTAAGGCTCTGTACTCAAATCTCACATTTAGCATGAAAGATATGCTAATTCAAGCATTTTTCTTTTCTTGAGAGATTGGCCTCAATTAAAGTTGCCCTGTTCATGTTAAATCAGTTTGCAATATCAACAAGATACATAATTTTATGTGTACATTTAAGATAAAATCTTCTCCCCTGCTGCTGGGATTTTCCTTAGCTAAGTGTGGGAGCAAGGTGAGAGGGACTGTAGATTCTGCATAGTTCCCACACAAGCTTCTCAAACCCTGCTCCCCTCCCCCAGTTCTGACCCCCTTGTACAGCAAAAGGGCACCAGTTCTAACATAACAGAGTCCTCTACAAGCATTTGGAGAGTGCAGTTAGGCTTTGCCTCTTCAAGACTGTGCTGTTTTTAACTCTAAAGGAAATAAAGAGAGACAAATTTAACTAAATAGAGCACTAAGTCTTCAGAGTACAGGCCTTTAATAATTACCTCTTAAAAGGGTTTCTTGATGATTAAAAGGGTCATCTTTTATGCAAGGTGTTTCCACAGAGAACCCATATCAATAATACCCTTGTAGATGTCTCTACAAGTTGAACTGTCATGTTTGTTTCATCATCCAAATCAGGAGCTAACCTGAATAGTAAGTTTTCTAATAAAGAAATGGGAAGCACAAGATTCAAACCAAACAGTATCAGATTCAAACTGCCAATTCTTTCAGCCACTAGATGCTACAATGTTTTTCTGTGGTTTCACATTCTGTGAAACAAAATAGCTATTCTAATACTGGTTAATCTTTCCCACTTCTCCCACCCCCTCTTCCCACACACTTAAATCTGAAGTCATCATACCAGAGTCTTGCATTGCTTAACTGAACATTTATGTCAATTACTACTAACCAAATGCAAACATACATGTGCACAAAGACCATGTACCCAGCAGATCCACTCCCTAAAATAAGATGACTTAACTGAACTTTTAGACTTAATACTTTTCTTCTCTGCTTTTACAAACTGAAAATGTAAAAAAAATAATTCCTCTTTCTGAAGTGGTAATAATTTCCCACTGATTTTTGTTTGTTTCTGGTATATCCTGGAATAGAAATTCAATGTCATCACTTTGGTATTACAAAATATGCGCAAGTGTCTAACTTAATAGCTTTCTGCATCTTAAGCTGCACCAAGAGCTTTCTCATTTCAATATGTGGCTCAGACTAGTTCCTGAAGACCCAATCAGGATCAAGATTGCATTGTCCCAATCATCATACATATACAGAAAACATGACCGAAGAAATTACCATCTAATGCCTTGATCCTGCAATTAGATCCCTGTAGGCATTATACCCAACAGAGTCCTAATGAGGTCACTGGGACAACACATGGGTGCAAGGGTCAGTATGCATTTAAACCAATTGCGGGATTGGGACCAAAAACTGAATATCCTGCTAGACTTTTGTTTCTGTAATTATGTTTTACTTTCACAGTTACATAAACCATACTGAAGTTTAAAAAATCTGAAAGGTAAGCAAACAATAATTCATGGTAGTGTTATACCACTGACTTGAGCTCCAGGTAATTAAAACCACAAAACCACCACCACCAAAGGCAGTTTCAGAATATATATCTCCTCTCCTTCAAACTCCTTGCCATTTTTCTCCTGGAAATCACACTTGATATAAGACCACAAAAATGAGAAAAGGAAAAAACCTGACCAAACATGGGAAATAAACTACAATACACAGTGCATTATCAAATGCACAAAACAAACAGACAATCTTAAAAAATATATTTTTCTCTTCCTTTTATTTCAGACTTATACTTAGAAGTCTTGCAAATAATACAAATGTAAACCAAAAAAACACCAAAAAACAAAACAACAAACAATTTGGGGTTCTGTGGGGCTTTTTTGCGATTTCTTAGTTGGTATCATCTCTGAACAAAGAGTTCTAGAGTTTTGCATTTCTTTTTATTTAACAGATGTTCTGTTAATACACTTTATTTAAATACCTGCATTTATCTTCTTTTTAAAGACATTTTCTTTTTGGTCATACATATATTTCACTTAGATGTTTTCTTGGACATGTATGTAATCTCCTACCATCAAGCAGGCATGAAATGTAAATACTTCTGGTTTTCCCCTAGTTTTTGTTTTGTTTCATACCAAAAAAAGAAAAAATCTTACTCTACACACTTTGCTAAGAAGTGAGTTTTTAAAATATTTTCAGACATTTAAATGTATTTTTCTGAGCCTAAGAAACTTATCACTAAGTAGCCAATGATGAACCAGATAATTCAGATTTAATCTACAACACTGCATGTGTCTTAAAGAAAAAATAAGCCCAAAACACAAATACACAGCTAAAATTAAAACATGTCTGTAAGTGTCTCTTATTTTACATACACAAGATAAAAATATGTAGAAATGCAAGTTTTTAAAAATTTTTTTAAAGGCCACTGAACATATTATGGGAAAGACTTGACAGGAACTACAACACCTCAATTCCAGCTCATCTTGCATACTTAAAGCAAACATCCTTAAAATCTGAAGTGCACAAATCAACATGGTCTAACAGAAACTAAATTTTTGCACATACTAAAGACCTGTTTTAAGCAAACAAGGAAAGAAACACTACAACTAATGTCGCTTCCTGATGATGAAAACTACCCAAGTGCTACTACTATTTCTACACAGTCCTTTCTTTTCCTGTAAACTACTGCTACACTTGGCCTCCACACATGCTATTGCCCAAAAGAAAACAGCGATTCAGTTGCACACACAGAGAGGGACAATTAGAGACACTCGCGGCTCCCTCTGCAATTCATAAAGTTTAAAAATAAAAGCTGCTTTTTCAGAGTGTAAATGGTTCCCCTCCATGCATGTAGGCCTGAGGCCCTGTTGCAAACAGTGTCTAACAGGACCAGGCAGCACAAAGACAGGAATGGGAGATTAGTGGGAGGGAGGGAGGCCGGGGCTGGGGCTCAGCAGGATCTTCAGGCTTTTTAAAATTCAAACTGCTCCCTGACCAATACAAATCACGGACACGCTACTGACTACTACACGGATTTACAGCATTAAAAACACGCCTTCTACGTGACAGCTATATTAACTTCACCCTTTAAACACGTATTGGGACGCTTAGAGGCAAGATAGTACATCCTTTATAAGTAAGACCCTGAGCACAAAACACCAAAAAGTTACTTTTATAGACACATTAGCAACACACTGTTACCAGAGATCTCACTGAACAACTAAAAAAAAAAAAAAAAAAAAAAAACTCACTACAAAATAGTGGGGCTAGGTTGCTACACTTTAGCCACTTATAAATTTCCTTTCAATATTAAATATGAAACTTTGTATTACAACAGCAGGATTAGGCTAAATTCCCCTCTAACTGTACAGCTGAACTGGAAATATATATTTTTTAATCAGTTAACAGTATTTACTTTAAATTTACTAAGATTTTCAACACTATTTTTAACTCCAACACACAGAAATCCAAGGTTTACTCTACTCTTAAGTTTGCTACCATTTATTTATTAAAAGGGATACTTAATCACCAGCCATTTACAGACACATCTGACCTGTTAAGATGACACCTAATTACATATTCAAATATCAGGGACACAAACAGCCAATAACAATCCCAGGTCCTCAAAGTGGTCTGTCCTGACAAGAAAAGATTGTACTTTTTAACATTCTTTACTTTTCAGCAATTTTAATGCATCTTGATCCTTAAAATATGGGCAAGGCCCATCTTTACCTTGATCCCCAAAATGTCATAGTTCTACACTTTGTAAAACCCCTTTCCCTTTTCTTCAGTTTATTAGAAAGCATAACCCTGGATTTCTTCTATATTAATATTTACGTAGTGTACTGAGCATATAAACGTAGAGATTGCATTAGTACCCAATCTCAAACATTTGTCCATGTGTATTTCCTGGGGGCTGCAGGTGCTCACCTTGTGTCAATCATTCCACAAGAGCTAGTTTTAGGCTATAAATAAACTTGGCCATTGCCACACTAATCAATTGGTAGGGAATTCAGAAATTCATTCTTTAAAGAACACAAATTTAGTCTCATTAACTTCTGAAGGTTCACCCTGGAGTTTGTGCCAGGAGAAGATCCCGGGGAGGATAATGGCTCTATTTGTTTCTGGGTATTTACATTGTCTCTCCTTCCCGGCTCCTCACACCGCTCTCCCACTTCGCGGAGGACTGTCTGCGCTGGGACCGTCCCCCCGGCCCTAGAGAAGTTGTAAATATGGCAAAGGATCAGGGCACGTTTGCTGCTAATTGCATTGTTTCCTCCTCCTGCCGCTGCTGCTCCCCGGGTTGAGGCCTGTCACGGAGAAGCCGCTTCGCCTCTCTAATCCCCGAGCTGGAGTGAAGGCGCTGGCCGGCGGGCCTGCGCCCTCCACCGGGCCTGCGCCTCCCGGCAGCCCGGGACGAGCCGATCTCCGCCGCCCACCCCGGGGCAGCAGGAGCTGGGGGAGACGAAATAAACCCCTCCGCTCGTCACTTACTCGCCGCTTCCCGGAGAAGAGCGAATCCCCCCTGCTCCCGGCAACACCGGGCCGCCAGGGCTGGGAGGCCCGGGCCGCTGCTGGAGAGCGCAGGGAGGGGAAGGGGAGACAAGGAGGGGGAGATTACCTGAGCAAATCGGCGTCTGAATCCAACGAGAATCCGAGAGAGGGGGAGAGAAATCCGCCCCCCTCCCTCCTCAGAGGAGACGCCGCCGCTGCTGGGCCGCCGCCGCCGCGGAGCAGGAGGAGGAGGGGAGATAATATAACAACAATAATCCGGGCCGGGAGGGGGGCTGGCTCCTCTTCCGTCTCCTCAGTGCAGCGAACATGTAGAGCCGGGGGGTGAGCGGCAGAGACAAATCCCTTCCCCCTGAGCCTGCTTCACAACATCAACACGGCTGGGCCGGGCCAGGCCGGGCCGGGCCGAGCCGGGCCGAACCGGTTCCGAGGCGCACACCGCGCCGGGCCGCCGCCGCCGCCGCCTCTCCCTCCGCGCGGGTGTGTGGGGGTGGGGGAGGGGGCAGCCTGGGGCCGGGAGTCGGTACCGAGCGGGGGGAGCGGAGGAGGAGGGGGAAGGATCCTGTGTGTCTCTCTCCCTCTCAGAACAAAATGCCGACCGGAAGTGCAGCTGCAGGAATGACTCCCTCCACCGGCGCCAAACACCAACAGCCTCCCCCTTCCTTCTGCTGCCGCCGCCGCCGCTGCCTCCTCCTCGCTCGCTCGCTCGCTCAGGCAGGCAGGGAGGGAGGGAGCCCCGCTTCCGCCGCGCCGCTCCCCGCCCTGCCCCGCGCAGCGGCCGCCCCTGCCCTGGCCGCGGCTCTTCGCTGCGGGCGGCGGCCCCGTCCACACCCCTGCTTCTGCCTCCGAGTTTCTCTTTCTTTTCCCCTTCCGAGCTGCTGCCTGGGAGTGGAGTCTGCGCCTGGGCCTGCACCGGGAGGAAGACAGCTGGCGGCGCGTGAAGAGGGACCATTTGAGGGAGGATTTTTCTTCTGAGGACGACTTGCAGGGACTTGGAGAGGAGCCTGACCGTGAATCCCCGAGGAAAGTCGTCTCCCCCCGCGCAGTGAGTGGAGCTGCCAGACCCGGGACACTTGCTGGAGCTTAAATTGTCCTGTTTTTTCTTGCGTGTTTTAAGAGGCTTGATGTCACCGGATCTGAAACGCCCGATGCTGAAAGTGGTCCTGGGTCAAGCGATTACTCACTGAATTTGAATGATTTTTAAAACCAGCTTTCTTGAGTGAATATGGGGGAATTAAAAAAAATATGCTGAGGTGAAGGGTCCTTCCTTAGAAGCTGAAATGCTTGTTGGTAGATCTCCTGGAAGCCAGCACTGGGGCTGTGAAGGAACGCTGCAGAATGGGACTGCCCTAATCTGGACGCTGCTGTTTTTCTCTTCAGGTAAAATGGGCTGTGAATGATCCCAGCCTGGCATGGCAGCCAAGGCTCCTTCTTACACGTTGCATTAACCTCCTCCTTTTCTGCCATTTTTATAGTTCCTACCCAGCCTTCCTCAGGGAAACACCATACGATCAGACTGGCATCTTGGATGTGTAAAGACTGCAGGACTGAGCCATGAAGACAGCAAGTAGTTGGGAATATGGTGGTGTGTTCCTGTCAGCTCTGGATGGACCTCATTTCCGTAAGGGAGTTCTTAGAGACCTGAGCACTGGTCCTGCGTCTGTGCACTTGAATCCTGCCTGGCTTCTGTGTCACTTGTGTGTTCTGTGGCTACCACAGGCTCAAATGCGTCTCTTTAAATTAATAAAATGATCTAGTTCATAATGCTGGAGTGGAAAATGATGACTCAAAATCCATTCTAAGACTCCTTGTGCTTCTGGGTGCAGACTGAGGGAGATGTGATTAGAGAATATTGCAGTTTAGTTCCAAATATGCTAATTTTATATGAATAAATCTATATGTACATTTTATAGGCATGGTCAATTTAAGCCACATTTCTCTCTAAAATTTGTTGACTGCTATTATTAAAAATAACATCTGATCCTTAGTTCTGCAGATACCCATGTGTTTAACCTCACTGTTCACTAGAGCTACTCATGCTAGGAGAATTGAAGCATTATTAGGCCCTTTGTCTACAAATGCTTAACTGGAAGGTAAGAGGAGTACACTCTTGCCTGTGCTTTCATATGGTTTAGTTTATGAATGTAGCAGTCCTTTGTATAGTTGCTTGTACACAGTTAATTCTATGAATCCTTGTCTGTTGGCAAAATATGGAACTTGTTGATCTTTAGGCCCCAGGACTTCATATTGTTGCACACATTCTTAATGCAAATCAGCTGAGATGTTGTTGTAATTTTAAGCATGGAGAATCAGGGTGCATCAGCTTCCCCTTTTATTTATGTAGTATTTTTTGTGCAGGCAGGGAGAAAAGTAGGAATAAGGAAAACCATAAATTTAGCATGTGGACACAGGGCCAGGTGTAATACCTACCTCAGTCTACTTTCTAACTGTATTACTGACAAGATTCAAGTGATGGAATCTCTAAATGGTTTTAATAATTACCTCCATGATTAAAAAGTCAGTTATAGAATGGAATAAAGTGCTTTGCACTAAATGCAACTTTATTTTTTAGTATCATGTCTTTCCAACATCAAGTGTGGCTATCTAGTGTAAATGGCACGGTAATAAAATGCGCCCCTGTGCCTCTGTTAGTTTTCTACCATAAGCTTAACTAAGATTGAGACTGGCCCTTTTTTCATACTTCATCAGCCATGTTTAATCAATTAGTATTACTACTTAATCAGAGTACTACTTAGGAAAGCAGTCATTTTTATTATATTATTATCTGTATCAGAAAAGTTATTAATTATTTGAGGCAGTGCTTGCTTTGAAAGTTATGATATACAAATTTAAGCTCTTTAATTAGAAAACAGTTATTTTTCATTCATCTACACCAATTATTACTCTGTATTAACTTGTACAAAGTAAGACCCCTCACAATCCTGTAATCTGTTGCACACAAGCTAGATAACAGTGATTCATTGTCTCTATTTTGGGGCTCCATGTAGGTACAAGAATGAGGGTTCATGTATGTTTATACAAAGCAATTCAATATACAAAAATTCATCACACCTTACGTGCATGATGTCCAAAAAGGAGAAAGATCATAGAAGTTCTAAAAACAAAATATTAAATGAAAATATGATAAACTAAAGGCTAGTTTACAGGTCTGAACCTTGTTCTTCCTGTAGGCCCCCAGCCTGGAAGTGAATCACAAGTTTGGGGAAATAATTTTATGCACAGAGCTGATAAGTTCATAGCCTCATTCTACTCTCTTTGAAGTCAAGTGAAGGCAGTTAAGAATGTATGTTTTTCTCTAACTGTATTATTATCATTGCTGTAAATCTAAACTATATGGAACATCAGTTAACTCTCATAATATTTCTTGTATTTTTTGAAGTGGACTGATACCTAATATTTTCACAAAATAGTCAGAAACAAGAGATTATGCACACAAGAAATAACGTAGAGAAAATATTTCTTTCAAGAATAAAAGAAGAAAGCTTGAGTCATAAATGTTTTACTACTGTTTTTTACTACCAGGTGAAATAAACTTGCAAGAAGGATGTATAAAATTATATCTATAAATCTACTATTCAGAAGCAGAGAACACTTTTTGGCCTCTTGGATTTTAGGGTAAGTCCCCAGATATTTAGTTTATGACGCTGAATAATTAGTTATGGGCAATGTGCAGTCTGGCATTTAAAAAATATCCATATTTTCATAGACTCTGATGTACACGCTTATATTATCTGATTGCTTGTTAGATTGTTAATATTTACATTTCTCAATCTTTTCTATATGTGCCTGGATAGGTTTTAGTATAATCAATTTCCTCTCATTTTAAACTTTGCTTGCTGTACATCTTCCTATATAACTAACAGTTAAATATATATTTTAACTGTTAGTTATTAATTATTTCTTTCTGGCCAGAATTTTTTAAGGATTGTCTATGATATAACTGTATAAATAAAAAAGTCTTAAAACAATCGCTATACTTTAAAAAATGGCATTTTTAAAAAATTGTATGTATTTTTGGGGGCTAAGTGTATATTAATATACTCTAAAGCAAATCAAATAGCATCCTAAATTTAATGCATCCAGCTTACTGGGATTTTGGTGTTAAGCTTTGATTTTGACCATGAATAAGAGGAGCAAAGTTGAATGCTGTCTGCAAAAAATATAAATATAATACGTTTTCTGCATTGATTTTAATCCACAGCAGCAAATAATTGCATCATGTAATTGATTCATTGGGGAATATTCAGCATGAGAAGTAAATGACCTTAAGATCAAGTTAAGTCTAAAGTGAAGCAGATAAGGAAAAAAACTGAAGTAATTTGCGTTTTGTAAAATAAAATATTTGCATACCTATATGTTTTGCATGTTTGCAACCTGAGGGTGACCATTTATTTTATCTGATGTAGAAAATGTGCATCAAATCCTATCCCATTGCAAATTTCCCTATACTAGTTGTTTGACACAATTCAGGAGTAGAAACTGATGTCATGGAACAATAATATTAGTTTTCTTTCCCTCTAAAGCAGTGAATCTCAACCAGGATCCCTTGTGTTCCTTTCAGAGATGCTGCAAAGAGCCACACAATATTAGCACTGTTAGGTTGAAAACATGATTCACAAGATAAACCCAGAGGCATCAAATAGTGATCCATAATGTTAAAAACATTTTGAACTGTTAGCTTTCTATACACCAGAAGAATTTCTTTTGTTGTTTTTCCATAGTCAAAAAAGCAACTGAAAGTGAAGAACTGGCATTTTCCAAGGGGTGCCTTGAGTCTAAAAAGGTGAGTACCACTGTTATAGTCTGTTGACTTGTTCTCTGTTTTCATACCCAAAAGTCAGACTCCAAATCGATTCCAGCCTGTAGATATCCACAGACAGATCGTGAATATTTTTGTGTACAAACAAAGTCGACACCTCCAGCTAGCCAAGCATCAACCTTCTGAGTGGGTTTCAACAACAGCCCAGGTAGAGCACGTTAAAGTAATCTAATATTGGGGTCATAAAGGCATGGACAATGGTAGTGGGGCCCATAAGAGAGATAAGTATTCATACTAATCTTATGAGATGCGGATGAAAAAAAGTGTTTTGCTACTTGATGGAAATTTGAAATCTAAAAGAAAAAGAGGATTTAAAGGCATGGTCTTTTCTATGAATGTGCTGAATCATACATAGTTCAGCACTTGCCTCTTAGGCTAGGGACAGACATTACACACAAACAGATAAAAGTTGATAGGAAACCAGTTCAAAACTGTAACAGAAGTTTAGTACTACACATAAACTACTTTCAAGGTAGCCCAAACTGGTTTAAGATAAACCTGGAAGGATAGAGTATCAGACCTAACTGATTTAAGTCAAACCAGTGTATTGAGTTTCTGTCCCAGATCCCCATCAGATTCAAGTTAACTCACAATCTCCTATCATCCCAGGATGCTTTGCACCTCCCACCTTACAGGGTGGGCACACTAGGCTTGGCCCAAGCTGTCTGTTCTGGCCAAGCACAAAGGTGTGGCTGGCTTCTGGCCTGAGCCACTGCAGGCATGTGGCTACATTTCCACAATCAAAAGTGAATGTGTGTAATATCTGTTCACTTGCTCACCAGTTCAGTCTATTCATCTTAGATTAACCTGTGAAAATTGAATCGATTTACCCTTGGCCTTTTTGACTATATGTCCATAGCCTTAGGAACTGAGTTCCAGATGTCACTTCCTTGTCAGAATTTTTTGTGGGAAGGCATTGTGAAGTTACACGCTGTCTGTGTTTGATGGTAAAGGCACAGAACTCCCCATCAGTTGTATATAAAAAAAGAAGGAAAGAATTTCAAGTCCTATGGACGTTATTAGCCCATGAGAGAAATCTTAAAATCCCATCAGTGGGTATTTATGAGAAGTAAGGACAAAAGCATTCAAGCAATTTTCTTTATTTTGTCACACTGTACAGGTGAATCAACACAACTTAATGATCAAGGATTTGTAGAATCAGGATGGATATTTGACTTCTGGTCATTGTCAAAAAAGACGGAAGTCAACAAAATCAGTGCGTTCTCCCTAGCCTGAAAAGCACACTGATAATGATCAGTAAAATATGAGTACTCAAGGCCATGGTTCTATTGCCCAGCTAAACTTTCTTAATAAACTTTTCAGCAAAAGGAAGTGTCAAAATGGCAATGACTGCTTTAATACCCACAAATAGAAAAAATCATGAGTATGGAATCTTTTATTTTGTAGGGAGGTGTTAACTAAATCAAACAAGAGACTCGATGGGCATGTTTACATATCTATGTAAAGTGCCCAGCGCTGTGAGACATGCAGTTGTATAAACAGCTGAATGCAGGTCAGTGCTGAGAAAATGGCGGCAGCAGCACGCTTTTGAACTAAAACACTTCAGAGGTGCTTTAGTTCAAAACCTCACCGCTGCCATTTTCTGCATGCTGATGCACATTTCACCGCTTATACAACTGCACACAGTGCAGTGTAGTTTGCCTCAGCTTGTGTGTGGAGCAAACTCGATTAATTGTCCTGTGTGGTCTCAATATAGTGATCACGTAGGACTGAGGGGATACAAAAATTGGTGTGTTCTTCTCTGTTGTGAAAAATTGCATTCCATACTTAATTCTTTTTTCATTGAAGCAAACCAGCCCTTACTGATTTAATCAGGATTTTCCCTGAGAAAGCTGGTCTGACTTTTAGCTATTAATGAATAGAACTTTCTTAGTTTATGCAGAGGTCTATCCTACTTAGTAGCTAAACCAAACTTGCATTCAAGATCATTGAGTCTCTTTTCTTTTGGATATGAGCTAATGAAGAGGTGATAGTTAGAACAGAAATGGAAAATACTCATTGTGCAATTTAATGGAGTAAGCACTAATAATTTTTGTAAGATTCCTTTGCATAATAACTGCAATATTCACATTTCATTAATAAAGTATTTTGAATATACTTTCCTTTAAAAATAGTGAAAAATAAAGGAGAAAAGAAAGAAAACCATAAATAAAAGCACTTTAAAATATATTTCCATAAAGCTGCAGAACATTTCTTACAAGGCTTTTATAAGGACTTCCTGCCAGATTCCATGAAATAATTGTACACAGATTTATGATCTGAATCTCAGTAGGACTAAGGACAGAAAAATCAATCCTGCCAGAACTTCAACCAGGCCTCGAAAGATGGACAGATACCTGAATAGTAAGCTTAGAGGTAGTTTTAACTTGTCACGGATTTCACATCTTAGAGAGTGATTCCAAACTGCACATTCTAAGAGACAGAACTTGAGAAATTGGGAATGAATAACTGGTTTCTCTTTTTTTTTCTGTCTTTTTCGTAGGGATAGTAAGAGATCTATAGAATTAGACAGTGAACAGGGACCGTAAAGACATAAATTTAGCACTTTTTGGGCTCTGTGTGCTTCTGCAGGACTTCCTTCCTGAAGTGCATACTGTACCATTTAATGAGTGTCTGCTTTGAGACTACAGCATGGCAACAGGGAAGAAATGTAAGATAAAAGTTACTCTCAATTATATCTCCTTTGGACAGACACAAAGTAGGGAAGAAACATACTGGTAGTTCTGGTGTGTAAACATAGGACTAAAAAGGCCATCACAAGGAACCATTTGTGTGAAGTATCCACAAAATTATCCACTCTGACTGGTCTCTCTCACTTCATTCAGAAAGAACATATGGATAAAAAAAATAGGGTCCTGCTTAAGTTTCAGTTTCATAGATTTTGCAGAAACCTCAAAATCCAGGATTGTCTGTGAAGTCTGCAAAATCAACAACAACAAAACTTTAAAAAACTTAATGAAAATAAAATGCTGGCTCCCTAGTGGGAGCCAGCAGTCCTTGCTTCCAAGTGTGGAAAGTGCCAGCTGACAAGGCAGAATGAAGGACAGCAGACAAGATGGCAATGATCCCTCATCCCTACTCCACCTGCCAGGCCCTTTCCACCCATCAGCACCATGCGGCGGAGTTATATGAAGGGCAGCCAGCAATCAAGAAGGTGGCTGCCTCCTAATACCTCCTCCTCCCTGGGGGCTTCTCTGATGATCAGCACTGAGGGGTGAGGCAGGGTCTCTCAGTCGGTGCCAAGGGGCAGGGCCACCACTAAATGACTGTGATGTTAGAACTTTATACCACAATCAAACTGCAAAAACTGGTAAATCCCACCCCCCTCATTTAGGTAGACCCCTAAAAAAACAAACAAACCCCAAAACACCATGTGGGCAGTGGCAGAGGGCAGTGAAAATGGTTTGGGGGCTGGTGCACATGATTTATGAAGAGAGGCTGAGGGAACTGAGCTCATTTAGTCTGGAGAAGTGAAGACTGAGGGGGAGTTTCAAAGCAGCTTTCAGCTACTTAAAGGGGGGATCCAAAGAGGTTGGAACTAGATTGTTCTCAGTGGTGGCAGATGACAGAGCAAAGAGCAACAATCTTAAACTGCTGTAAGGAATGTTTAGTCTAGACACTAGGAAAAACTTTCTCAAGAGAAGTGTAGTGAAGCAGAGGGGTTGTGTAATCTCCATCCTTGGAGGTTTTTAAGACCTGGCTAGACAAAGCCTTGGCTGGGATGATGTAGTTGGGGATGATCCTGCTTTGAGTGGGAGGTTGGACTAGATAACCTCCTGAGGTCCCTTCCAACCCTAATTTTCTGTCATTTTATGCCATGGAAAGAGCAGGGAAACAAGGGCACTACCAATACCTGCCACTACTGTGGCAGGGAATTTGTTACAATAATATGTGCTTGCATAATCCTAGGATCTTATGCCACAGAGAAAGTGGGGGGGAAGATCTTACCAATCTGATCTGGGACTCTGATCTAACATTTGCGTGTATACTTATCTACATACATGTATAGACTGGGAATAAAATTATTTCTTGATTTTTAAACTGGTGATCATTTTTTTATTGTAAATGCATGAACTGTTCAGCCATGTTTCTAAGTACCAAAAGAAAGCATCAGTGTACTCTAATGGTGGCCAGTGTTTCAGAGGAAAGGAAGAAAAGTAAAAAATGGTACCAAGTATTGGAGGGCAGGGGAGAAGGAAGAGAAAATCTTCCTGGCAGAAGCCCTTACAAGCAAAAGCCCTAAAGAACTGGACACTTCTCAAATAGAGCTCAGATTTTCTTTCTGTGAATCTACATACTGCATGCTAATTATTGCTACAAGAGCACCCTTATCCTATCACACTATCTGCTCTTGAATCGATTCAGATTTCTTGCTTCTACTGCTTTGTTTGGAAGGTTGTTCTAAAAGTTGACTACTCTGATTATTATAAATCTTGTAATTTCCAGTCTCAACATGCTTGTGATCAATTTGTACCTTGTGCTGATGCTGTTCTTCAGTAGCTCTTCTGACTTCCTGATATATACCTTATGAATGTGTTTATAAAAAAAATCATATCACCTCTCAGTCTTTGCTTTGCTCAGCTAAAGAAGTGATATTTTTCCTCCTATGAGAAGTTCTCCATTCCCCTAGCCATCCTGTTAATTCTGTTATGTTCCTGTTTCCATTTAAATTCACCTTTTTGAACATAGATGACTAAAACTGTACACAGTATCCTAAATGGAGTCTTCCTCATGCCTTGTCTCTGCTAAAAATACACCACTCAATACACAATAAAATTGCCCTTTTCAGAGCAGTATCATGGTTCTGGTCGAGGAGGGCCTGGTTCATGGTCACCCTATACCCAGATCCCTCTTTTTACCATTAACTGTAGTCTATGAACCCCCATTTTATAGCAAAAGATCCTGATTATTAGTTCCTAAGTGTATGACTTTACACTTCATACTATTAAACCATTTCATCCAAATAAGGCACATCTTTATGTACAATTAATGTGAAGCAATAAACTCCAGAGTTTATTGGTCCTGGGTGCACTGTGTGAACATATGCCTGGGAGCAATAAACTCCAGAGTTTATTGACATTTGACCACGTGCCCAGGATTACGGCACATTGAGACAGGTTGGAGCAGCCTCAGCTGGCAGGAGACACCAGGGGTCAGCCTGCCAGCCTGGGCCTGCTCCCCCCAACAACATGCTGTGGAGGGGCTGGTGGGGGCACAAGGGAGTTTTACTGTGAGGTTAGCTGGCAGGCAGCCCCTGCACTGAAGCACCCTTGTGCTCCAGCCAGCTGGGGGAGCATCGGCGTCTGCGCTGTTGCAGAGTTTTTTACTCTGCAGTAGGATAGTACTTGTAAATACAAGTATTATCTTGCTGCAGAATTAATTAGGTTACTCCAGCCTAATAGGGGTGCATGTGTAAACACTGAGCCATTTACTGTCCAGCTAATTAGTCTACTGTGCATTAAACGTCTCATGTAGACATCTCCACAGGGTAATAATGTATCATTTCAATTTTAGGGAAAACTTAGAGCCACTGTATGACCTATAAATCCTAAGAAATGAGGAGGATTGGGAATATAACTGTATTGATAGAATTATTATATATGTCCTGTGATTCCTGTTTCTTCATCCTATCTGTCTTCGTAGCCACATTGTCTGTGTCCAAACGAGCAGGGACATGTGCTAGCAGTGGCACAAAAACTGGCACAAATTTGTGCCGATACTTTGTGCCATAGTATGTGCCCCTGGCACATGCCCTTTGTTGTGGGCTGTGCCTAGCTTCTCCCAGCTCCCAGTCAGGCCCCATGTGCTGTAGGGTGGAGGCTGGCTTGGGGCATAGGGTGCCTCAATGTGGGGCTAGCCAGCAGGCTTCTTTCTCCCTGCATTTCCAGGTTTGTCCCAGTGCACGCTATTTTCACGTGCTTTGCACTGTTTCTTTGCTGCTTTTTTTTTGCTACCGGAAAATCTTGGTAGCAAACTTTGGCCCCATGCTGCAAATTTGCTGTGCAGGGCATGTTTTCACAAACCACACGTGGCGAATGTTGTGCCACAAAGGTTTGTGGCACCACAAACCACACATGCCTGCACATCTGGATGTGCCCATTTAAATGTATTATATCACAGTTAAATTTAATACTTACTTAAGTAGTCTCCTTCAAGTTTCTCAATGAGAATTTTCTCTTTGTATTTCCATTCATATTTCTCTTCATTTCCATGGTTAAATCTCACCATTTTTATTCTTTGCTCTAGGCTCAAGTTCTAGTTTTACATTAGCTAGTTAATGCTGTCTCTCTTTTTTTCAAACTGCTTGTTTTTCTTCCATTTCCTCAGCAATATCCATATTTTATATCTCATTTGATTGTATTTTCCCAAGCATTTTGGAGAGATTCCTTCTCAACTGATGCTAAAGGTAGAGGCTGAGGCACAAAAGCCCTCAGTTGCCATCTTTTTGTTTGTCCCTACTCATTGGTAACTGAAAAAAGATCCTGCAGAATCCAAAGTTCTACTAATTTACTTTGAAGGGCCATCATCCCTTAAGGTTTTCTGTAAAACCCACTGTTTTGCTGCTCTTCTGGCCTCTAGAAAAGTCAAGTGCTCAAAGAGGTAAAAGAGAATGTTGCATATACTCTGCAAGGAGAGTGGTGGATGTAAATGACAGTGCTTCATGTATATGCCATATCAATTATATTTTGTGCTAATTAGTCTACTGTGCATTAAACATCTCATGTAGACATCTCCACAGGGTAATAATGTATCATTTCAATTTTAGGGAAAACTTAAAGCCACTGTATGACCTGTAAATCCTAAGAAACGAGGAGGATTGGTAATATAACTGTACTGATAGAATTATTATATTTAACAAATGTATTTGTTTGAATAAAATTTTGGTTATAAAGTCAGTTACCTAGGAGATATTGTTCAGTCAGTCAGTCAGTTATGGTGTCACCAAAACTGGTTCAATGAGAGTGGTGTCAAAATCCAAGCCCTCCTCGACCAGAAGAAAAGGGCTCATTCTGCTTGGCAAAATGACACCTCAACTCAGCAGAAGAAGAAAATGCATCAGCTGCTCAAAACTGAAGCTCAAAGGAGGATCTGGAAAACGAAAAATCAGTGGTGGCAAGATAAAGCCAAAGAGATCCAGCTCTATGCTTAGAAACATGACGTGCATTATTTTTCTAGGTTAACGTAAAACGTCTATAGCCCAACCTCCCATGGTTCTACTTTTCTGTGATTGCAGGATGGCTCAGTGCTCCTCAAACCCAAAGAATTTATCCAAGTTAGATAGAAAAAGTACTTTGAGGCACTCCTGAACTGTGAGTTGACTATAGCGGATACCACCACCTTCAACACCTCGTAAGAGGGTCCTTTGCCAACCTCCAGTCCTAGAACTCAGGCATGTCATCAAATAAACCAAGAACAGCAAGGCTACTGGAACAAATGGCAAATCTGCTGAAGTTTACCAGGCTGGCAGTGAGGAACTGGTACTACGACTCCACAAATTTATTCTATAAGTTAGCAACAATTAAGAGATTCCTTGGACCTGAAGAATGCCAACACTGTGATTTATCTTCAAGAAAGGAGATAAGTCCATGGGCATTTATACATATACCTTTTAGTTCTCGGACACACCAGAGATCTGCTGCTTCAGAGTAGACTTAATTAATCAAGTCTACTCTGCACTGGTGCCGATGTGCACCGCACCATGCTGCTTGCAGTTGTATAAGTGGCAAAATGTGCATCAGCACAGAGAAAATGGCAGCAGTGCACTTTTGAACTAAAGCACCTCTAAGGTGTTTTCATTCAAAAGTGCATCACTGCCGTTTTCTTCACACTGAGGTGCATTTTGCTGCTTATACAACTGCAGGTGTTGCAGTGCCAGGTGCTTTTCAAAGGCACTTGCACATGTAAAAATGCCCAATGTAGAAACTATCGAGGTATCACCCTCCTGTTCACAACAGGGAAAATCCTTGCCTGCATCCTCCTGAACCATCTTTTACCTTTTGCTGAGGAAGTCCTGCCAGAATCTCAGTGTGGTTTCAGACCATCTTGTGGGGCAACTGACATGATTTTTGGTGCCTGCCAGTTCCAAGAAAAGTGTCAGGAACAGCATGAGGACCTTCAAATGGCCTTCATTGACCTCAATACAGCCTTTGATTCCATCAAGTTCAAATCTTGTTGAAAGCACTGGCCAGATTTGGATGTCCTGAAAAGTACATTAAGGTCCTGTGGCTTCTTCACAACTAGATGACTGCAACTATCCCATTTAGTAGATCAGAGATATATTTGTTTGTCATCTGAACTGGGGTCAAGCCAAAATGCATCATCACCCCAACTCTGTTCTCCATTTTTTTGTCAGTTATCTTTGTTTCCATTAAGGACCACCTTCCTTCTGGAATTGACATAGTATACCAAATGGATGGAGGTCTCTTCAAATTGGGATGTTTTCAGCCAAAGACCAAAATACTCAAAACAATCATCCTTGAGCTTCAGTACAGTGACAACTGTGCCATCCTTGAAACCATTCAGACTGTGCTGGATCTTTTTGGAGAACCCTACTGAACTTTGGGCCTCTCTCAACATTGAGAAGACTAAAGTGTTCTATCAGCTTGTCCAAGCCATGAATGTGACCCCTCCTCCCCAAATTGCCATTGAGGGAAAGATTCTGGAGGTAGTTGAGAATTTCTTTTACGTTGGTAGCCACCTCTCAGAGAGTGAAAATTGATGAGGTGATCCAGCACAGTATCTAGTGCCACAAGTGCTTCTTTTGGGAAATTTCTCCAGTGCGTCTTTATTCATCACAATCTCCAGAAAGACACCAAGATTCTAGTCTACAGTGTAGTTATCATTCCCACTCTTCTCTGTGGATATGAAATATGGGTGACATACTCTCCTCATCTCAAGGGCCTGGAGGGGTATCACCAATGATGCCTCCAGAAAACCCTTCACATCAAATGAAAAAATAACTGCAGAAATGCCAGAATCCTTGCTGAAGCCAATGTTATAAGCATTGAATCAGTTATTCTCAAGCAACAACTTTGCTGGATGAGACAGTGTGTAAATTCCCAACTCCCAAAACAAGCCCTCTACTCCCAGCTTGGTAGCAGCCTGAGATCATGCAGTTGCCAGAAGAAATGCTATAAGGACACATTGAAGGTATTAGGGCTGTGCGAAATTTCACTGGCTGTTTTTGTTTTGATGCTGTTTCAACTCATTTCAAGCTTGAAACAGCGAAATCGAAATGAAATGAAATGGAGGGCTTTGAAACAGCCTCAAAATGAAACGAGGGCAGGCAAAACATTTTGAAAGTTTTGAATTGGGCTTGCTTGCAGCTAAAGAGAAACTAAGGAGAGGGAGGGGGAAGAGGGGAGAAGGGCTGCTCTCATTTGACATATGTAGCTGGCCAGTGACTGTGATCCTTCTCTGAAGTCCCTTCCAATCCCAGTGCTCTGGGGGAGGGATGGAAAAACAGCATAAAAAGCATTGTTTGAACTAAGCTTTTTCTGTGCCATCATACTTACAAATGACACAAGTTTTGCGCTGAACAGTTTGAGGTGCAGTTTCCCAGAAATCTCCTTGAAACTTGGCAGGCTTCATGGCCTCAGCAGGAGCTACCTGCAGTTTTCACCCCACTGCACCTTAACACATGCACACAATCGCCCGTCATGAGTTTTGCTTGTCAGCAGCTTGAGGTGCAGTTTCCTAGGAACCCTTGCACCATCTCCCTTGAAACCTGGCAGGCTTCATGGTCTTAGCAGGGGCTACAAAGCCTGCAAGTTTCATCTGAATCAGGCAAGAAATGACAAAGTTATAGGCAGCTTCATGCTTCCCCATTATAGTCTATGGGCAAAATGTTGAAACAGCATCAAAACAGTGAAACAGTTGTGATGAAACAAAACAGAATAGTGCTTTTGAAATGAAATTAAACTCAAAACGAAACACCGTCCCATCAAAATGGTGAAACGGAAGTAAAAACAAAACAGTGCTGTTTTGCACAGCACAAGAAAACAGAAGCCAGCATTAAAAGCTGGGATGAGCTGGCTGCCAACCAACTCCAGTGGTGCTGCAACCTCAAGCAAGTGGCAGCCCATTTTGAGGTAAAGCATTTTGCCCTTGAAGCAGAGAAACTGGAGAAAGGAAAAAGAGAGAAATCCTAGTAATATGGCCGACTCTACCCTGCAGAAAGACCTATAACTTCTGCGGATGAGTCTTTGGCTCAAGGATTGGACTCTAAAGTCACCTCACAGCCTATTAATGAGCCTTAGTAGAGGTCATCCTTGAATTGGGGGACAACAGTTGTATAAATAAATAAAATAGATGATCCTATGTATTAGTGAAAATTTATGTTGAATCATAGTCACATTTGGGTTCTTTGTATAAAATTAGTCATATTAAAGTATTATGTACAATTCAGAGCTGTGCCGCTACCCACCATGTCCACAGGTAGTGGAATGACTTCAGGGGAGGTTAGCTGTGAAATAAGCAGGGGCTACTCTGATGAATAAGCAGTTGTGGACCAAGCAGCTGCAGCACCAGTACAATATTGTGAGGTCAGTAGATGGCAATGGTTTCCCTCCTGAAAAACCACATATATCCTTTGATGGTACTGTGACGTGGTAAGGTTGCCAGTATAATAAGCCTGCCAAACACCCAGCTGTGGGTCTACAAGTCCTCAATGGCGGAACAGGTGGAAGAAGATGTTCGAATCTCAGTGGCTGCAACAAAGGAAAAAGAGAATCTCAGTGGCTGCAAAGGCAAATGAAGGCTGCAGTGGAATAAGATCCTTAGTTGTCTTGTTCTCAAGATCCTTAGTTGTCTTGTTCTCCTTGCCATTGGATCAAAGTCCCATTTGTCAAGAGTTGTGTGGAAGCTTATATGCAGCAGCTTCTCCATGATGTCCTCACAAGAAAATTGAAGGATTGTGGGCTTAACTCTGAGACAGTCAGGTGGGTGAGAAACTGGCTGCAGGATAGAACCCAAAGAGTCACTGTGAACAGATTTGTGTCATCCTGTCGAGAAATGGCCAGCCGTGTCCCCCAGGGGTCAGTGCTCAGTCCAGTACTTTTCAACATCTTTATTAACGATTTGGATGTGGGGGTGAAGAGCTCATTGGCCAAGTTCATGGGTGACACCAAGTTATGGGGAAGCGTGGTCATGCTTGAAGATAGGCTACAGATACAGACCGACCTAAACAGGCTAGCAAGTTGGGCAGATCAGAATCTGATGAAGGTCAATGTCAAGAAATGTAAAGTGCTCCACCTGTGGGCGTGCAACTCCCAACACGCCTACAGGCTTGGCGGGACCAAACTGACTAGCAGCATGAATGAAAGGGACCGGGGGGTAATAATAGGCCACAGTATGAATATGAGCTGGCAGTACAATGCTGTAGCCAGTAGGGCAAATAATATTCTGGCACGCATCAATCGATACATCTCCAGCAAAACCAAGGAGGTGATTCTTCAGCTCTACTCAGGATTGGTGAGACCACAGCTGCAGTACTGCGTTCAGTTCTGGGCCACCATACTTTAACAAGGACATGGACAAGTTTGAGGGAGTACAAAGAAGGCCCACACATATAATGAGAGTCTTACAAGGCAAGCCATATGAGAGTGGCTGAGGGATGTGAGACTCTTCAGCCTGAAGAAAAGAAGGTTGACAGTGGACCTGGTAGCAACTTATCACTACACTAGGGGAGTACATCAAAGGCTCAGTGAGCAACTGTTCACCAGGGCACCAGAGGCGAAAATTAGGAAAATAATGGCCACAGACTCCTGGAAGACTGTTTCAGGCTCAACATTAAGAAAATCTTCATTGTCAAAGTGTCCAGACTGTGGAATAAGTCCCCTCCAGAACTGGTGCAATCACCTACCCTGGAAATTTTCAAGAGGAGACTAGACAGTCACCTTGCTGGGGTCACCTGACCCCCAGTTATCTTTCATGCTTGGTGCAGAGGGTTAGACCCAATGATATTCCAAGGTCCCTTCCAGCCTTACAATCTATGAGTAAAGTCATGCACAGGCATTTTCAAGCTTTTCCAGCACATTCCTCAAGCCCTTTGGTGACTAGCTTATAGTGACGGGAGTAGGGCTATGACATTTGGAGGCTCCTACTCATGAAGTGGCACAAAGGTGGCAGTTACAAAAAGGTTGTCTAGCACTTGGACAAGACAGGAACGTGATTTGGCAGCTGTAATTGTGACTGAGCAATCCTCATCTGGATTTGCTCTGCTCACCTCATGTGGGGAGGGAGCTAGAGAAGTGCCATAAACATAGCCATCTAATACAGTATTCTATATTTCTTCCTGAGTGGATAACTCTGTCTAATGGGATCACCTTTACTGCAAAGATGTATCATTATGTATGGGACCTAGAATATCAGGAGCCTCATGAACAATCCAAATAGTGAATGTGCAGAACACCACACTGCAATCATGGCCTAAGATCTCAGGTGACACAACATCAATGTAGCTGGAAGACCCAGCAAGCAGGAGACGGGCAGCTCAAGGAACATGGAGGCAGCTATACCCTCTTCTGGAAGGGTAAACAGGAAGGAGAATGCTGACTTCATGGAGTTGATTTTACCGTTAAGGATGAACTCATGAACCAACTCAGTGAGTTCCCTATTGGAATTAATGAGCACCTCATGATTCTCTGTCTGAAACTGGTGGGGAGCCAATGTGCCACTGTCATCAGTATGTATTCATCGACTCTTCACATCGCCGATGAAACCGAGGAGGAATGCTGACCTTGACCAAGTCCTTTCTAATGTTCCAGAAGGAGACAGACTTATTCTTCTCAGTGATTTCAGTGCCAGAGTTGGAAGGGACTCTAACCTCTGGAATGGAACCATTTGCAAGAAAGGAGTTGGAAAGGTCAGCTCTGATGGGATCTTCCTCTTGACCAAATGTGCAGAACATGGACTCACCAACACCCTGTTCTGCTAGAAAAACAGAAGCCATGATGGCAAAACCCACAATGTAAGCATTGGCACATGATTGACTATGTCATTGTCTGTGTCTGGGATCACAAAGTTGTCTGCATCACCCAAGCTATGCTAGGAGCTAATGATTGCTGGATTGATCACCAACTCATCTGCTTGATTATATCACTCAAACTGGCTCCCAATGACAGCTGTAGCAGAAGCAGTGCCAACAGAAGATCTACATTGAAGGACTCAAGGACCCAAGCAAGCAAGACCTCTTCTACCAGTACCTCAACAAAAACCTGGTGAATTCCAATCAATAACAATTGGAGACTGCCAGGAGTGTGTGGGGTGCCCTCAAGGCCACTGTCATCATTTTCTGTGAGGAGACACTTGGATTCTTTTTTAGGAAACATCAAGACTGGTTTGATGAGAATGACCAAGAGATCTAAGTGTTGATCAATTGCAAGTGCAAAACCTTTTGTGCTTGGCAAAACAACACCAACTCCAAGCAAAAGAAATTGAATCTCCAGCAAGCCAAGGCAGAAGTCCAAAGGAGGACCTGGGATATGAAGAACAAATGGTGGGAAGACAAAGCTGAAGATGTCCTCCTGGAATTTCAGTGTGGGTTTAGGACAGGGGTGGGCAATTATTTGGGCCTGAGGGCCACATAGGCTGTTTTGGTGAACTGTTGTGGGCCGGGTCATCACCCTTCAAACTTCCTATGTGGAATGGGGCCCTGGACAGTGGTGTTCAGGAGCAGAAGGGGCAGCAAAGTGGGGGAGAGCTTAAAAAAAAAAAGCCCTCACTCACTGGATATAGGAGCCGCAATAGGGCTTCTGGGCGCTTGTGGCAGAGGCATGGGGCAGTGTGGGGCAGCGGGGATCACTCCCCTGCCTGGCATCCACACGGGAGCTGCCCCATGGCACGGGTGCAGCGTGGCTCAGTAGGGTGCTGCCTGGGAGCTGGGGCCACTGGGGCTGAGCGGTGCTGGGCTCTGGGTAACCGCTGGAGCTGCCCCAGCTCCCAGGCAGTGCGCAGCACCCTGCCATGCTACGCTGCTCCTGCACGATGCAGGGGCCATCCCTGCTGTCCCCCACTACTCCACTTCGCATGGGGGGGCACCCAAAGGCCCCAAATACCACTCCTGCAGCCAGTGAGTGTGGGCCTTAAAAAAAAAAAAAAGAGTTCTGCACTCACTGGCTGCAGCAGCAGTGATTGGGGCCTCTGGGCACTCATGGTAGAGTCCCCCCTCACACAATGTGGGGCAGCAGGGATCACCCCCGGACACCTGCTTGGCACTTGCACAGCAGTTGTCGCATTGAGTGGGTGCAGCGCGGCTCAGCAGGGCGCTGCACTGCCTGGGAGCTGGAGCAGCTTCACATGTCAGCCAGAGCCTGGCAGTGCTCAACCTCAGATGCCTCAGCTACCAGGAAGCACTCAGCGCCCTGCTGAGCTATGCTGCACCTGTGCTGTGGGGCAGCTGCCACACAGGTGCCTGGTGTGGGGGGGGGGATCCCCACTGCCCCGTCCTGCATGGGTGGGGCTCTGCCATGAGCACCCAAAGGCCCCAATTGCCACTCCTGCAACCAGCTTTTTTGTTTTCTTTTTTAAGTGCCAGGACTAGGCTGGGGCCTGCCAGGCAGGGGCTGGGGCTGGGCAGGACAGCCATGGGGGCTTCTCCCATGGCTCCACCTGCCCAGGGAGAGGCAGGCACAGCCAGAGTCGCTGTGGGAGAACCTGCAGCCACCCGGCCGTGCCTGCTTCTCCCTGGCCGATCCAAATAACCAAATCTCTCTAAATCAGCGCTGAATCTTCCAAAGCAGATTTGGCCGAATCGATTTGGGACAGTGATCCGAATCTCCAAATCGAATCACTGTCCTCCAAATTGGCTGAATCTGAATCAACTATGTCCCTATTCGCACAGGCCTAATCCCCATCTTTTATATGGTGCTGACATGTGGATGATGTACAGGAGACATCCAAAGTTATTGGAGAAGTACCATCAATGCTGTCTGCAGAAGATCCTCTGGGAAGGATCCAATGGGAAGACATACGCATCAACATTAGTGTCCTCCTGCAAGCTAACATGAGCATGGAGGCAATGATCATCTGATATCAATTTCGTTGGACCAGCTATGGTGTCTAGATGTCTAACTCCAGATCCCCGAAGGAAGTTATATTTTCCCATTTCAGCCAAGGCGTACAATCAAGAGGAGGGTAGAAAATGCGCTTTAGGGAGTTTGTCAAGACTAACTTAAAAACATGTAACATCTATGTCAACTTGTGGGAGACTATTGCCCAGGACTGCCCCAAATGGAGGAAGAGTCTGTGGCAGGGATCCAACAACAGGAGATAGAAAAGTGTGAGGCAGAAGCAGTGTGTCGCAGACCAAATCAAGAATCCAGCACCACCCACTGCACACAGAAATATTCAGTAGAGTCTGTTGATCCCAGAGAGACCTCATCAGCTGTCTTTGGACACACAGATAAGATCATCATGGAAAACAACCATCCTCTACTGTGAGGGGCTGCCGAAGAAGATAATTCAGACAAAAATACTAAATATCTATAGACTTATTATACCTGAAAATATTTTAAATCAGATATACCCACTCTTTCCCTCTGCAGAATATTTTCAGAACTAGGTTCAAAAGTTTTTGTTTAAATTTGTATTTCTTGAGACTTTGTTTCAAAAGCTTTGACCCAATCCTCTTTCACCTTTTAGGCACTGAAGTAGTACTTAGGCACTACAATTAAACTGATCAAGTCCCTGGGGTCAAGTATTGCAACACATTCAACTTAGCCTCCACATTAAAACAGAAAAAAACAGGGAGAAGAAGGATCCACCTACCATTTGCTGTAACAATTTTTCAGGGGTTTATGCAGAGTAGAATAGGATTGCATGTAGGCACATGGGATGCTGACATGGAAAAGAAAAAACAGTGCTATTTTTTCATCTCAGTGCACCCATGTGCCAAGCACAGTGCATGTCCAGAAGAGGCATCATGTCAGTTTGACCTGGCTAATCCAATGTCTGTATAGATCACACACTTTGACAGGGCTTTTTTGGTGCTTTTATCTAATAGCTGATTGAATCAGGTATTAGACAAAAGCACCAAAAAGCCCTACTGAAGCACGCAATCTATACAGATGTTGGGTGAGCTAAGTCAGACTGACACAATGCCTCTGCTGGGCATGTGCTGTGCTTGGTGCACCAAGCTGAAAGTAACGTGTTGTTTTGTTTTCTGTTTTTTTTCACATCTGTAAGCATTATGTAGATGTGAAATAGGATTTGGGCCTTTATTTTGTTTGTTTGCTTTTTTGATCGTTTATAAAGTACCTAATGCGCTATTTTCAATATAATAATTTATTCTAGGCTTCTACAAAATTCTCAGAACCACTGCAATTATTGTTGGATTAGAGGACATCCAACAATATTCTTCTCAATTCCCAGTAATTCTTAAGAAGAGCTTTGCCAACTTCATATTAGGAAATAGAAACAATGCTCGTCCGTTTTGAGTTGTTTAGCTTCTACAAGGATGTAGTGTTTTGTGTGAAGTTTTTCATTTGTGTAAATTTAATTGAAATGGTATGTGACTTTTTTCCACAATTTGGTCCCAGTGACAATTAAAGTATAGCTTTCATGCTCCATTTTAGCTTTTTATTCATATTATCAGGTTTCACCTCATGATTAGTCAAATGGTATTTCTTCAGGTTCATTTATTTGTTAACCCCACTCTTGTGCTCAAGCTAATGAGCAAGAGCACAATTTGACTTGCTTGCTTATACAGTCATGTAACTAGCGGTGCATGACTGGGGCAACAGTTCCAGGCTCCATGAAAGAATGGCAGCTGCTGCTGCGGCCAAATCTGTCACTGCTGCCACCCAGGACATAACATTTCCTAGTTATGCCTCTGTGCTTAAGTCATGTGAAATATTCTGTTATGTCATGTGAAACATTATCTTCCCTCATTTCTTCTGTCATGTGAGCATTCTGTTTCACGTGACAGAGGAAATGAGGGAAGATAATAGCTCCAAAACATGATAGAGGTGGCATAATCATCAGTGATGTTAAATGGGGGAGCCAGTTACCTACCAGTCCTTCTTTCAAAGAAGACAATGCCAGCTGCAATAGGGAAAGAAAATTAAAGTAGAAAACATCTGTTGCAAAACTTGACGAGTGTGGGAGGTTTTATAGGTTTGAATACTCATCTCAGCTGAACTCTGAACTTCTTGAAATTTCTCCATCACTAATTTTATATATGTATATTTCCAGTTTTGAGGCTGGTTTACTGCATGGTCTCATATGAACTTTCTGCTACATTAAAATTGTAATTTGAATGTTTTTATTTTGCAAAAAGACTTTGTAATTGTAGGGAGCTTGGCAAAGTTTATTTAAAAGATAAAAGGTAATTATTTTAGTTTGGCAAGAGATTTTTTTTTTTTTAAGTGAAATGCTCTATATTTTTATACTGTTGATTATTAATATACAACCACAGCCCCATACTTACTAATTTTGCCACTGTTGAGCAGTTGGATTGGGAAGTTCTTTACTTGTACAAATCACCTGAGACTGGTAAATACTGAGATCTGAATGTACATGTTATGGCTGTAATGGAAGTCTTACCCATTGCTATGAACACTTGCATGATGCAGCATTGTGGCTGACTCAGTTCCCAGAATGCAGTCTGAACATTCCAAATTTTGTTGAACATTCAAGATAAATCACATTTTGGATACCCTAATTACCAGTTCTCACTTGCAACACTTGCCAAATCTTTTCCTCTTACAATCGTCCTTGCCATACTGCCATAAAAGTACATTAATATTTTCCTTACCTTGATTCTTCCACCTTCTCTTCTGAAACAAAAAGAGATACCTGCTATCAATTTTTTGCTCTTTACATTATATAATTTGCTCACTGCCCTGGTATTTCTTCTAAATCACATCTCTATTTCATATAAACCTCAGTATCTGGGGATTGCCAAGATACCTGAAAGGGTATAGAGAATTTTTCACATTCAGTCTCAGGAAAAAAAATCTCATTTTAGTGCAGATGCAATCATAAATATATTTAAAGATCTATGTGCTTATGATATTATAACTAATTTTCAGTTTTAGAAATGCCTTTTTTCTTCAAAAATTACAAAATAAAAGTATAAGTAAAAGGCCAAAAGTTTTAGCAAAAGTATATGGGCTAAGCAACAAGTTACTGCACCAATAATCTAACAGATTTCTCAGTGCATACGCATTCCTCTTTGGCTGCAAAATCACATTGGGACTTTTAAAATTGGTAGCTGTTTTGTGCATGTAGTAGAATTCAGGACAGGTTCTGGACTGATAGTTCTGGTGTTTAAAGTGATTATTTAACCACCAAACAACCGGAGCAGGGATACTGAAGATACAAGCTTTCATATGCTTGCCAATGTATCTCAGTTTTGGAGGAGCCAATGGTAAGATTGAGAAGAAATCCCAATCTCCTTTCAGCCTTTGACCCTGCTGCATCCAGTGCTAGCACTCTAAATACTGATTTTATAAACAGGTGTTTAGAAGAGAAGCTGTCAGATAAATGGATCTTCATATTCAAAATGTAGAAAAGCCAGAAACTGGGCCTTTCTTCCATGTACTTGCCATTTACTTCATCACCTCTACATGTATTCTCTTTGTTATGTTGTCAGTTTAGCTGTAGATTTTAAAGCTTTTCAAAGCAAGAGACCCTGTCTTTTTATAGTTGTCTGGAAAGCATCATACATATCTTTAATGTCAAATATCTAATAATATTTTTCCTGTGATAAAACCAAACAAGCCAGCTCTCCTGAGGCAATCCGCTGCTGTTAGTTACATCAGTAAGTTCACAACAATTTTGAGTGATCTGAGTTGCCCCACGTTCCGGGTACAGATTGGCAGACAAATCCTCCCTTTCTTGGGCTCAGATTATTGCCTTGTGTTTCAGAGACATTATGCTACATTCACTTAATAATAGAAAACAGAATACAGAAAGCTTTTACATATATAACAAAGGACGTACCTGGGCATCTAAAACACTTCAAGAAATCAAGATCAATTAAATGCCTATAAGAAATATTAACAGGTTTAAAACTGAATCCTCAATATATAAATTAGTGAAACTTCAATTCTACAAAACCTTATTTATCTGAAAATTAGTCATGCTCCTTGCAATTTTATGTGGGACTTCAATTAACTAAGCCCATTAAAGCCCTGAAACTTAGCAGTTTGAGGTTTCCTGCTGAAATTTCACTTCAGTCCATCAGATTAAATTGTTATTAACTCTTTTAAAGGGTTCTCCCAGCAACTGGACGCTTGATTAAACAAAGTTTGGGGGAATCCCCTGAGATGGCCACTAGAAGTTCCTTTGTTATCCAAAATAGGGTTTATTCTAATTACACTGTGCCCTTTTCTCCACTTGTCTTAATCTTCAGCTAAATGAGGCCTGACTGGTATGGGTAGCCATTGCTGTAAGAGTGCTTATGCTAAAAGGAGCTACTTCAAAACCCTCAAACTAAAAAGACGGCAAAAAGATGTCTTCTTCCTGGAACTGCTGCTGGAGGACTGACCCACCCTGACATGGAGGTCGCCTATAGGAGAGAAGCGTTCTTCACCCCTCACAGTTTTACCTCAGCTTCACTCATTTTAATGCACAAATGTCTTCCTCATGATTTATTACAATGATTAAACATGCTCCTGAAATTTTGTTTACAAATATTATACCAAATAATTGATGATATGTAAGAAATGCCAACCCCTCTTCCCATCTGGGTAATGGAACGATCCATTGGCTTCCTCAGACCGCAGCGCTCACCCTTTCCTGCCATACTAGGCCACCCGCTGCTTGATTATTACATCCCTGTATACCCGTCCCTTTCTTAAACACTTCTACAAAACACCTCTTTATAAATATTGGAAGCCTTTACAGTTTTAACATAGAAAAAAGCAGGAGGGCAATTTATCATAGTTTTAAGACGGAGCAATGGGATTAAATGGCATTATTGTGCTTCTCCAATGTATTTGGTTACATGCTGTTAAAATTTTTTCATTATTTCTAAGCACTGCAGATATACGTGGCACTGGTCAAATTGTTAATGTTAAAGAAAGTTTTGTATGCAAAGCTTTGCAGACATTAAGCAGCATCATAACAATTGATTCTATTTGTTATCAACTAACAAAATTTTTCCCTAGCTTCTTAGCACATTTTTAAAAAGTCTGCTTTTATGCAGAAAAATGTATTCTGAACCATCTCTAAGTTAAAACCCTACTTTGATTCATTCAGTGCTGCTGTTCCATTCCTCTCTTTCTGCTTCATTTCAGAGGACAGTGTAGTCCAATTCTTTCAAGGTCATTTCTTTTTTTCTTCTTCCCATCACCTGATGCTACTCTCAAGAGTCTTCAGTGATCTGACAATCAAAATCTAGTGGCTTCTTCCCTGTTTTTGCCCTCTTCCTTCTCTTTGCTGGGTCTAACAGTGTAAGCAAGCCACATCTTCCTTCCCCCAGTTGCAGCTCTTCTTAGGTTCAAGAGGCTGGTCTCTTTGGAGTCTTTACCTGTCTTACCTGTCATATTTCTCTTTCAAAGTCTCCATATACCAATATCTCTGTTGCCAAACTACACAGGTCCATCAGTGGGCCACTCTTCTTATTCAATGCATTGCTCACTTCTTACCATTCTTTTTTCTAGTTTCACACTAACCCACAATCTTGGGATATTATCACAAGTACTATATATGGAGAAACATCCACATTTGTTTTAGGATAAAACATGGCTATGTAGTTTAGAGCCCAAGAAGAACAGAAATTTAAGACATATTGGGCAAATTCTTGCAATAGTGAGCATTGTACCAACTAGAATTTGGGGAAAAACTGTACCTATGGTAGGCTTTCCAAAATCATGGTAAGACTCTATGAGCACAGGTAAACAGCAGGTCAGTCTCCTGAGGCCAAGAAAATCACAGGTAAAGGTATCTTAAATGGTATTTTACACCTTGCAGATCTTTAATGGTGTTTTACACCTTGCAAATCCTTTTATCACATTTCCTAAAAACAAATAATGTTCCAAGACATTAATGTTTATTAATGTTTTATGAACCCTTGTCATTTGAAAAATGTTATTTATGTTTTGTGTATATAGTCACACTGGGGCCAGGCTTTTTATTTAGAAATATCTTCATTAATTCAAGTGTGCACTATACAATTGCAACCACAAGCCTTAAAAGAGAAAAAGATAAGGAAATAATTTTGCAAAATAACAATAAGCTGCAAAATTTTGTTTAACATAATGCATATGAGAAATGTCTGCTGCTTTTACTTTGCAAACTTGTACAAGAATAAGAAATGGAAATAAAATATGGTGTTCACTCTATTTTGTTGTCTGCATTGTCACCTTGAGATTCATGTTTAGATAATACTAATGGAGAGTAGTGAGGACAGTTGGCCTCCTGAATATTTCTCCTTTGTCCCTGATCCATGTGTAGGATGAAAAAAGTGTGCTGTACTCATCAGTCTCCCATTTTGTCTCTGGTGAATCTGCTGAAGAGGTGATATGGTACAGAACCTCTATCAGACACACCAGAAACATATTTAAGTTATCATTAGAACAAAAGCTAGAACAATTCACTGATGTAAAGGAAACTCAACAGGTAAATAAATCAGCATAGACACAGATATTTGAAGAGAGAAAACAAATAAACATATGTTATAATGGAATTAGAGTGTTTATAACTGAGTCTCTTTATGTTTCTATCATTTCCTCAACTATAGAAAGATTCTTTATTCTCATCACAGCCTTACAGGGTACTGTGGTACTTGTGCATCTTAAAAGTACAGGTCTGTCCTAACTCTTTCAGAGAGAAACAGAAGTATAACACAAAATTTTCCCTCTTCCTTGGGTTCAGTCTTCAGCCATTCATGTCTCCAGTTATCTCTTTTCATGAGGTTTCTTCTTCATCTTCTTTTTGATGATGCAGGAGTTATCAGTACAGTTGTATGTATTTTGCCCTCCTTGAGAACTCAGTGTTTCTTATTCCATTTTCAGCCTTTAAACAGATCACTTTTCAGGACTTCCAAAGACAAGGTTAGACTTAAAAGAAATGTAAATATGTCTAGGCAGGGATATGTACAGGGGTAAGACACAAAAAACCTTTACCTCAATCCTGTAATGACACAAAAAGCAGGAAAAATCCCTGTGTCTTTAAAATTTAGCTTAATCTAACTGAGAACCACAAACATCAAAATGCATTAGCTATATGAGTATGGTTTGTGTGTGGTATTATTATGGGGCAGAGTTAAGGTTGTGTCACTGCTTGAAGTGTTCTGTATTTGAATTTCTTTTAAGTATAAGTTTAACCCTGAATTTCAGTGTTTATAATGTTTGGGTTGGGGATAATTCTGACTTTCCTATAGTAGTTTTGCCCTTAAGCTGCTGGCAAATATTCTTAATTACCCTTCTTTTAACATGTTTTGGTTCTAGAATATATTTCCATTGGTTCTAGGGTATATTTGCTTCTAGAACATATTTAGATTTTCTTTATTATCTTAATAGGACTTACTGCCTTAATAGCACTAAGGGTTGAGACCTTGTGTCAAAAAATTGGAAATGGAGGAAGAGGAGGGAATTGTTACAATCCCTTATTTTTAATTTTTATTCCAAAAGACTTGTTTTGTCCGAGCTCTCTCCCTCTCCCCCTTCTCTTCTCCTTATTTCAGGAGTTGAACTAATTATACCCAGGGCCATAATGTCAGTTTTGTTATATATCGGTTGACAATAAATCCAAGATCAGCTGGCCAGCACAATGCAGTCTAATTTGTAACCCAAGAGAGTGGAACTGTCCTCAAAAGAAATCACCATCATTTCCATCTCAAGTGGCCAGTATGAGACAGAGAAACATTATGTGCCATTCTTCTTTTCCCGAGGAACACTTCCATTCTGACTTGTACTCCTTTATCTGTAAATTGGAATGTTGAAGTCATCCCACAAACAAGGACTTGCAATGAACAGGTTAGGATAACTTCATATAAAACAGGCACAGAAAAGGAAATTCACGGATCCACCAATTATTGCATTCATTTAACAACCCACTTACATATTTTGAATTTCAGGCATATTATAAGCATGCACATAAAGGTAACCAAAGTTAATTGTGCTTCTTGCTGCTCTTGATGGGGCATCATAAATCCATTTGGCCTGCCAGAAAACCTGCCCACTACTGTCTTAGAGCACTTTCTGCTTCCACTTGACTAGGTGGAGATAGAGGAACATCTCAGGGTTCCCTTTTTAAGAGAAAATACACTACTGCTGATGTTATTTAGTTTTCTGAATGCAAGTTAAAAGCAGTGCCTTTCTATTATTTTTTCTTTAATATTAACTGGATAATTAAGAAATATTTCTCAAATTTTGTTATTTTTTCCATTTTGTAGCAAATACACTATATTACAAGATTAGAGAAAATGATTAATAGTAATCCAATATCACTCTGGATAATCAAAAGCATCAGATATTTTTGCTGTCATCAAAAAGGTACCAAACCCACATGTCATTTTTTAAGGGAAAAATAATTTATAAAATTGACGCACTGAAATATATCAGTCATAATTTCTGGTACCACTCAAAACATATGACCTAATTCAGCACACAACAATGTGTCAATTCATATATCATGAATGACTGTGTTAAAGGCCTTGGTTAGATTATAAAAAGAAGTGTCTAGAACTGCTTGTCAAACAACGCCTTAGATATGTCAAGGCAGCAACAGAGGCTGCAACTCTAAATATATTTAAAAGGCAGATTGGTGCTTGCAAGAAAAGAATTCCATAGTACTGATGTTTGACAAGTGAATGCAGCAGAAATGTAAGAATATATGGAGAATACTATGACAAGGTTAGATATATCTACAGTCCTACATATTAAGTTCTATGAAAAGTTGGACCAAATGTGTCCACTGGCTTTGTAGCAATTCTAGAGGATGCTATATATATTGTATATATGAAAAATTGAGGAATTTAAAGTCACTTTAGAATGCTTTCTTCCTCTATCCTGCTGTAGAGAGAAATTTAAATAAACCCCGAAACTAAAATGCAGACCTTTTCAAAGTTATGCATTTTACCATTAACATGACTGGGGCCAGGATTTCTAAAATAACAAATTTATCAACATTTTGAAGAATTATTGACAAGAACACTTCGGAGGTTATAGTGTAGTTCATTGAATCTGAGACTGAGAATCTAGAACTCTTAAAGATTATTCCCAGCTTTGACTAATTGATCTGGAGTATTTTAGTCTATCCAGCTACAAAGCCTTTCTATCTCACAAGCTGCATGAGGCATTATTAACATGTTAACTGCAATATTTTTGCATGCTATAATTTTTGTTTGTGACTATAGAAATTAGTTATACCTTCAGGACTAAGGCATATTTTAATAAACATTTAAGAAACTAAGTGAGTAGAAATTAGCAGCTAATATACAACTAAAATAAATGCATAAAAATATACTGCAAAGTTAGATTTTTCATAGCCTCAAACTAGTTCATCTGTTGGTCAGAGAACCCTTTTTGTTTAAATAGAAGAATAGACTTTGTTACTATCTGCTTGCCTGGTTTGAAGAAGAATTCACACTTTTCCTCCTTCCACATTTCTACAGTTTGAAAATATGCCTGCTCAACAGTACTGATAATTACTGGCTACAGGTGCATTTTGGGGAAAATATGTGAGCATTATTTTGTGCTAGCATAGCTCTGAGGCGGTGGGGATGACATGGTGGTAAAAACACCTGCATCCTGCCTGTACCACAGCTTCCACTGCTAGAGCCACATTGAAACTGCATCAGTGCAGCAAAAGTTATGAACGCTCCTAGAGGGCAAGGACTATGCCTGCCAAAATCTCCATACATAATTTCATTTGCCTCTTACCTTGACTAATACAAATGGCTTTTCCAAATCCTACCTCTCCAGACTACAGCAAATGCACCAAATGTGCCTGTCTTGTTACACTTACTAGGAAAAGGAAGTACATATAATAAATGCAGTATCAGATGCTTCAGTAAACTCCATGTTCATTTCTGATGAGTCCAAAATCATTCTTTCTTTTTAAAAATCTCCATTATTTGGACTGAAGAGATACTTTTATAAGGGATAGTTGAAAATCCCTATTTTGAATATAATGTTATTCCAACACCTATAATTGAAATTAATCATTTTTAAACAATAATTTTACACTTAGACTTCTAAATTTGAAACAAATAATGTAGCAAAGCTGTGTTGTGGACTCGGGAATTATAGCAGAAACAGCTTAACAAAAATAGGGAGAGTTGAACAAATAACTGATTTTCCTTTCTTCTTCTAATTATCGGTGTCAGACAGAATAATTCAAGCATTACATGCCCTATTGATCATACATACTGGCCATTCTGGGGATATATATCATAAAATGCTGCAAAAATCTCTCCTACTGTTGCAGCCAGGCACAAAGTGAGGTAACTTGTGCTACATTGCGACAAAATAGCAAAGAAGAAAAAGAAGAGTTATTTGAATACTTCTTTAGTATGGAAATCTCACAACAGTGAGATTAGAATGAAAAAAATGCAGCAACAGATGACTTCCAGCTATTCCCAGATGAGCCCCTTAAAACTATTCCAACCTCTGTTGCCCACCTCTATCTGGACAAAATTGTCTTTAAGATGTTCAGACAGTCCTCTACTTAAAATGTTTCAAGTTACAATGTTTCACACTTCCAGAATTTATAAATTTATAAACCCTGTTTCAACTTTCTGATGCCAGTTTTGACTTTACAACAATTGATCCGATGCAATACCACACCAGGGATCAAATTTGCTACGTTGCCCATCTCCCTGGAGAACATCTGTCCAAACTTTCTTGGACACTTCCTTTAAGAAAGCAGACAAGACACCTGAGAAGAGTCCAACCAGGAGCCCTTCAAAAAGTCCAGCTAAGTCACCTCAAAGAAGTCCTTCTAAATCAATATGATTGTTATTTACAATATAAATATATTAATGTATAACTCTATAATTGATTGAGTACAAAATTCTGGGGTATTTTTGGTGAAAATAGGGTATTGGGCCCTGGTTCATGAACCACTCCCCCATGTATATCATTGTTTACTATGGGAAAATCAGTTCTGAGTTACAACGCTTCGACTTAAGACACGGTTGTCAGTAACCAATTGTGTCTTAAGTCTGAGGACTGCCTGTAATGTACTGATCTGCGCATAGTCAAAAGGTGTTTCAGTATTTTAAATTGGAATGCAGTATGGCAAAGGTTGCTGGTACTGAAACAGACCATTTTCAGGGAAAGCTGCCTTGAAGTTAAAACTTGAATAATGTCAGGAAAACATATTTTTTATTCCTCATATGTAATATATACAAATATTTTATGTGAGTCTGTATGCTGTATTTTCTCATCACCCCCCACAATTTTATCCTTTTGGGGGTAAGTCCTATACATGTGTGTCTTAAGCTGTAAAAAGTATGATATTATTTATTTGGAACTTGGAAAACTGTTATGTAAGGTCATACTGAAAGTGTTTTCTTTCAGATATTGCAATCTACATGTGAATGACAATTATATTTATAATTGATACAGTATACACCTATATGAAATATGTCTTACCCTAGTGAATACTATGTATTTTGGCTGTTGAGACGGGAAAGGAGACCTTAGAGCCTGAAATCAAGCATGTGATGTGGTTTTTATTTAGGCAGTAAAAACTGTGGCAACACGCTGAGAATGTTAGACAAGAAATGTACACACTGCAAACCAAACCCTGGTCAATTTGATGTAAATGGCAAAATTGTTAATTACTGCAATGGTTTATTACTGTGAATGTGTATCATAATAGCTAGAAGTACTGACATTCTAAAATTGGGGAACAGTGCATGTACTTCTTTCACCTGATATTCTAGCCTGTTTTCAAAGATGGGCAAAAAAAAATGGTACTTCCCTAAACTGTGTTTGCAAATGCCATAGATGCATGTATAAACTTACTATGTGTAAGGAAACAGGCCCCGTCTGCTCCTGCCTTTAAAAGTTGACTGAAGTGTGCTGCCTGGGTAAAGACTTTGGTGCTTGCTTTTGATTCCTCTTCAGTTTTTTAACTTTCTGATAGGAAACTGGATTTGACTTCCAGTGGTTAATGACTTTGGCTGTGACTCTTGGGTCCCTGTGGACCCCATTCCAGGTGATCTTTCCTGATCGCCCGTGCCCAAGGCCCTGATAGTTTGCTACTGACAAGTTTGTTACTTTGATTATTTCTGATATAGGTGGACTTCACTATAACTATAATTATTTTATTATTTATCAGCCACATCTGATCTGTTTACTGGGTGGGTCAGATCCAAATTCCAGATCAATCAATAAGGAATAGCCCATTGATTTAATTTCATTTAAGTCTATGCTCCAAAATCACATAACTTGTTTTCTCTTACAGCTTTGATATTTGGCAGTGCAGCATATCCATTACAAGTTCACGGACCCTTTTATATAGGGGAGAACTCAAATATTTACTGAGACACTCAACATCCATAGACTTTGCTGTCCACCAAAGAGTTACTTCCTCCAACAACTCCCTTTGTGCTTTCTCTCTTGTTGTAAGTTGCAAATGGGAGTATCTTCTCAATAAAGGCATAAGGTAATTTGTTCATCCACCCTCAAGTCCTTTCCTATGGATTACCCCTAGCATGATGCCTGTGTTACCTGACCACACCTACAGTGGCTGTTAGCAGTGACTGAAGTTTGCTTTGTACAACACTTACTTGTTGCCTGGTTACCTTGTCATTCTATTCTTTGCATATGCTTCCCTTATCTGTTTCATTCCTTGTTTATTTTGATATTAAATTGTTAGCTATTATGGCAAGACATATCTGTGTTTGGCTCATGTCAATACAGTGCCCAGGACAGTGGAACCATGATCAAGGCTTCTAGGTGGGATGCTAAACCAAAAAGGGAGGCTCTCCAGTGCTGTCAATCACTCCAGTTCCACTGGTTTAATAGCACTACAGTAAAAGTCCTGTTATCTGACATGAGTGGGGAATGAGGGGTGCTGGGTATCTAAAAATTCTGGTTACCTGAGGCCAGCATTTTTGGGTGGATGTAGGGCATGGAGGGCAGGGGGGCAGTGGCTGGATGTGGAGCGGCAGCAGTGCAGGATGGTGGGTGGCGGCAGCCGCCGCCATGTGCAACCTTCCCCCCCATTCCTGTGTGTCCAGCTGGCCAGAAATTCCAGTTAATAGAGTATTCCAGCTAGTAGAATGCTGGACAACAGGGTCTTTATTGTACATTGATTTATATGAACTAAGGATTTGGACCAAAGACTTGATCCAACTCCCATTGGGTAGCTAATGCCTGTAGTGCTGCTCTCAAAGCTAGTGAGCATGGGTGGATTCTCTGTTAAATCTTACATCAAAATATTCTATCAATTGTGAATAAATCCTATAATTTTGAATACAGGTAAAAAGAAATTTCCTCTGCTAAGTGTTTTAGTAGCAAAATAATTATATTCCCATAATATACTCTTGATTACTTCACACAAGTACAGGCATACCTCATTTTATTGCGCTTTGCTTTATTGCGCTTCACAGATATTGCGGTTTTTTACAAATTGAAGGTTTGTGGCAACCCTGCCTCGAACAAGTCTATCGGCGCCATTTTTCCAACAGCGTTTGCTCGCTTCGCATTTTTTAGCAATAAAGTTTTTTTTAATTAAGGTATGTACATTGTTTTTTTAGACATAATGCTATTGCACACTTAATAGACTACAGTATAGTGTAAACATAACTTTTATATGCACTGGGAAACCAAAAAATTCGTGTGACTCGCTTTATTGTGGTGGTCTGGAACCGAACCCGCAATATCTCCAAGGTATGCCTGTATTAATTTGCTCCAGGAATTCCCTTTCGTCTTTTTATGAAAGGTGTTGTGGGATCTTTAATGATCACAAGGAGGTATATCTCTGTTTTGTATATCTCATGGAATAGCAGTGCCTCCAACAGCATTCTAGTACCAGGCTGTGGCATTATTTTAGTACCCATTCAGAATGATCTAAAATCTGTATCACCTTCTAAAATACCTAGACCCTCTTTGGAGGTTTCTTCTGTGAGTAGTCACTGTGGCTGCATCTGGATGAGTTATGACCTGATCATACGAAAACAATTATGGCTGCAAACTGATAAAATTAATGTCATCTTTCCCTTCCTATTCATTTCTTTTTATTTTTCTAGGGAAACCAAAAAGTTCTAAGTGCTGTTTTGCTTCACTGTGGATGGTGCAGATAAGCAATTGACTTTTCCATCAGTTTATCACTTGTAAGTCAGGCAGGGGGATGTCATGGAAAATTGCATGAAAAGTCATGGTCTTGTATATCAAGGGGGAAAAGGTAAATTTTGCCATTAAAATTCCCGAAGTTGTGGAATACAATATTTTAATTAGAAAATTATTTATTTTGCAATACCCCTTTAAGACCATTTCATAGCTTTCATAGATTTCATAGACATTAGGGCTGGAAGGGACCTCGGGAGATCATCGAGTCCAGCCCCCTGCCCAAAGGGCAGGAAGTCAGCTGGGGTCATAGGATCCCAGCAAGATAAGCATCCAATTTACTCTTGAAGGTGTTCAATGTAGGTGCTTGAACCACCTCCGCTGGCAGACTGTTCCAGACCTTGGGGGCTCAGACAGTAAAGAAATTCTTCCTTACGTCCAGCCTAAAACGGTCTTGCAGGAGTTTGTGACCATTCGACCTCGTCATCCCTTGGGGCGCTCTGGTGAACAAACGTTCCCCCAGATCCTGGTGGTCACCCCGATAAACTTATAGGTGGCCATCAGATCACCCCTGAGCCTGTGCTTTTCCAGGCTAAAGAGTCCCATGGCTCTCAGACTGTCATCGTAAGATCTGTTTTCCTGACCTCTGATCATGTGCGTGGCTCTCCTCTGGACTCTCTCAAACTTTTCCACATCCTTTTTGAATTGTGGAGCCCAAAACTGGACGCAGTACTCCAGCTGTGGCCTCACCAAGGCCGAGTACTAATAACATGTAGTTAGTAATTTACACTATTTGAACAGTGCCTTCTAGCTCAACTTGTAATAGTAGAGTTCTTCAGTGTACCATTAGGATAGGGGAGCTGGATGACTGCTGCTTGTGTGTGGGAGAGTTCAGCTCCCAAACCCTGTTTGGGACCTGAGTTTAAAATACAAAGGAAGATTGTTTGTATCTCTGTAGAAAACAACAGAAATGTAAACTTTTTTAAAAAGAAGAAAAAAAGGAAGAAAAAATCCATCTGTCCTTACAACTTATTATTCACAGACTGTTGGGCTATTTTAAAATGTATGAATATTACGGTCTGCTTAGTGGGCTTTAAAACTGAAAGCTGACTTGCCTTAATTACAGGTGCACTTCCTGCATCATTATAGCAACAATTTGCTCTGTGATTCTCTTCCCAATCCTTTAAATCTGTCAAACCTCAAGAGCTAAGAAGTACATTTATAATAACATCTTACATTTATGTAACACCTTTAATCCTAAAGCATTTTTGATTTTCTTATATACTGGAATTGATTCAACTTTACTGAAATGCAGCAACCTCTGGGATCAAATGTTACAGTGTATCCGTTGTTGCAGTTCTGCTTAATTTAAGAGTAAATATGAACACAATACCCACTGAAGTTGTGAGGAAGTTTAGGTTGCATGATCAAATTATTTTTGACAATTCAGCTTTATGGGAGCTATATGCTTCCCTCTTCTTATCAAAAGGTACTGTTCAGATGAACATGACAATAAATGAAATATTCATATTTCCTGCAGCATGTGACAGTTCTTCTCATATCCAATCATTGACCATGCCAGAACAATTTAGCCTTTAATAGTCTTGCAAAAGCGGAGGCATGAGAGTGAGACACTGATTCCATTTCTAGCCCCAACTGAGATTATTGTCAGAAATACTGTTCAAGTTACTTGGTTTCCCTTCCCTCAGTTCTGTAACTTGAAAAATGGGAAGCAGATTTCACTTCACAAGGGAGGCTTAAATACAAACTATTTTTAAAGAATCACTCAATTTCCACGGAGCTTTCTAACATAATTTTCTAATGTCAGTTTCTTTCTCTCTCCTTTATAAAGTTGCTCTGTTCCTGGCTGTATTATCATCTTCTTATACAGACAGCTTTAGAGACTAAGGCTAAGTACAGGCGTTCAAGAAGGCCAAGGCGGAAGCACTCTAACTATTCAGCTTCAGCTTTAAGTGTCCAAGGTTAGGTCAGGAGGAAGCAGAACACATGTGGGAGGGGCTACATTGCATCCAAGAGCAGACATGGCTCTACAACATCCTAGCTGGTATAATTAGACAAGGATACAATAACGAGATTTCACCTGACATAAATAAATTAGTATGGGAAACAGCATCTTCCATGGAGCCAATGTTAAGTCACTGGTGGAAAATGGAATGGTTTCAATATAACACGGTTTGCAATATAATTATTGTGTATGTATCAACCTTGGTTTCAGACAAAAATACTCAAATTTATCCCATTGTTTCATTGGGTCTTTGGATTAACAATACACTGTTGTACCCAACACTGACTAAGAACGGGCTTTAAGGACAAAAGGCAAATGGAGAGCAGTGAGTGTTAGTGGCTGTAGCCTTGAGCCAAAGCTTCACTATTATTACCCAGAACACACTTTTGGTCCAAACGATTTATGCCACAGAAAGAACTATGGTAGATGTGAGTTTGAGTTGTTGCACCTTCCCTGCCATAATTCCTGTATTACCAGATATACTGTATATGATTGTCTGTGCATAAATACCATTTGTGATTATGTTATTGTTAATAACTGGTTTTTTATTTTCTTGTGTACTTATATTAAATGAACAAAAGGTTCTCTTATATAACTGACATGGTTGGTTTCAATTTTGAGTTTATCATTCCAAAGGTTTCAGTGGTTAAAATTAGTAGTAAGTTTGAGCTATTTGAAAATGTTACTCCTGTCCCCATTGGAGACAGATATAGATTTAATACAGCAATTATTAATACATTCTGATTTACAAAAAAATGCAATTAAAAAAATGTAACAAACATACAGGGCAAACTATGATTAACATAATGTATGATGGGCAACAAATGGTTTCCACAGAGCACAAGATAAAAGAAATAGGCATCCATCATTCATGGAGCCCAATGGCTAGTGGCATTATGAATGTGATGTTGCATCCAGTGGTGATTTTGCTGATTGTGGAAATGTGCTTTCTGTTGAGTATGATTGGTATGTTGTGCATGATGAAGTGTTTGTATCAGACTGTAAAATGGATGTCAGAAGCAGAGCTTTTAGCTGAACAAGTTTCCACGGTGCGCACAGTATCAAAACCTTAACGTATATGGTGAGGGCAGTGTTTGACAACACACCCTCACAAGGGACTGTTTGATCCAGTATGTAAATAGTTGAAGTTGTCATAATTGAGCCAGCACAGTAAGTGTTGCCATCTGAAGGGTCCAGAAGAAGCTGACCTTTTGAACTGTGCCCCAGTTATTAGTCTTGGGCATGCGTAGTTGATACCAAGTGCTTGGCGGAAATATGAAGCGTATGTTGAATGTGAGAGATTGCTGTGATTGACAGATAATGTATCTAGTGGAAAAGTGAGTTGAGTGAAATGATTGGAGGCTGTTTGATTGGCATTGAGTGACAGACCCTTTATCTCAAATGATTGATTGGTGAAAGTGGAGTGATTGATGCCTTTATAATCTGCAACTTGGAGTTGGACAGTGTGGTTGTAGCAGTTGTGCACATTTGTGCGCAGGAGTTGGTTTGGTGAGATCTGTTTGGATTGGGTATGTTTATTCATTAGCGTGGAAAAGTTGTTTGGCTGTGGTGGTGTCTTAGTGAGACTGTGGTTCAGAAACCCAGTCCCTTGAGTGACTTTCCTGACATCTATATTGGATGTTGACCTTCGGAGTACCTATTGGAGCTGTCATAGGATTCCCCTGCTAACTTGTTTGCCACCACTGCTGTTTGCCGATTGCATGTGCTGTAACTGGATTGCTGTTTCTACTGTCATCTGTTCCTAGTCTGGTGAAGTAAATTGCTTGTTTGTTGGTGGTGTTTGTGCTCACCTTGGTTTCATTAATATTCCTCTCTTCCATTTGTTACCCATTCCCCTAAAAAAAATCCTTTCTGTGTTTATACCCTTTAATGTTGCTTCTGTGTTATTCTATTATCAACTAAAGTCAGGCTGGGAATCCCACTTGACAGTGCAGGAGGTGCTGCATTGTTAAGCAGCCTGATTCAACCTTCTGGAGAAACCACCTAACTATCTACCTTAGCAAGGTCATGTTTTGAGGTTTACACACCTTAAAATTTGTCCTTGCAACATTAGTGGGGGCTCTTGCACACCACCCAGTGTGCTCCTCAGGGTCCCCAGGCTGCCAAAGACTCTTGAACAGAGCCGAAAGGCTGAGCAACCCCCGATTGGCTGGTGGGAATGTCATGGCCACCCATCTGGACCTGATGTGGCAGCAGGTAGTCATGGCATGTACCCTCATGGCCATGAGCCATCAGCTGGCCTTTGCATGGCCAGCTAACACACCCCACACCTGCCAAGTGTGTATGTTGGATGCCTGAATTCTGTGGGGTGGGGGGGGGGGGAGGGTGTGTGTGTGTGTCTTCCCCAGACACCTGGGTTCTGTGTTTGTGTGTATCCTGGACACCTGGGTTCTCTGTATGTGTCTCCAGATGCCTGGGTTCCTTGTGTGTGGGTGTGATTTCTGGATGCTTGGGCTCTATGTGTATGTAGGTGTACGTGCGTGCACGCATGTGTGTGCATGTGCATGTGTCCTCGTTGTCTGTATCCCCACCCCCACACCAATGCTGATGGCTCCGGCCCCATACAGCAGCAGGCTGTCCAGATCTGCAAAGCCCTGGCCACGTACCTGCTCACTCACATGGACCAGGAGCCCTCCCCTGATAAGTAGGGCTGGAGGGCTTTGAGTGACCCTTCCCTGGCACTGGGCCATGGGTCTTCAGCCCCTGGCTCCTCTGGTCCTGCATCATAGGCACCACTTCCCAGGCTGGCCAGGCACTGCCCCCTTTCCCCTCTTCCTCCTCAACTCCCCTCAGAGACATGCACTGGGGTGCAGGGGAACAGGGCAGGAGGAAGAGACTTGCCTCGCTTCAATCAAATGTTGAAGCTGCCAAACTTTTAGTGTGTTTATTAAACAAAAACTGTTTGTTTATTAAACAAAAATTGCCTGCTCCAGAACTTGGAATCTTCTTCTCATTGAGAGTGTTGGGAAACACCCTGGCAGCACCAGGTAGTTATGATGTTGAGGGAAGAGGTGGGGGGGGGGCAGCCACAGGGGATCAACTTAAACACAAAACCTTGGGGCAGCAAGAGGAATGCCGCACCCAAAACTGATGCCCCTCGGTTTAATTAAATATTGCAGCTGCCAAACATTTCATAATAAAGAAAACCTAGATTTCATAGATATTAGGTCTGGAAGGGACCTCGTGAGATCATCAGGTCCAGCCCCTGCCCAAGGGGCAGGAAGTCAGCTTGGGCCAGATCACCTCAGTAAGATAAGGATCCAAGCATTTCTTAAAGGTAATCCAGAGTAGGTGCTTACATTACTTCTGGGGGAGTCTATTCCAGACTCTGGAGACTTGGACAGAAAAGAAGTTTTTCCAGTGTAAAATGGTCTTCCAGTAGTTTGTGACCATTAGACCCTGTCTTGCCTTGGGGTGCCCTGGTGAACAGACATTCTCCCTGTTTCTGATGCACACTATGTATATACTTATAGGCTGCCACCAAGTCACCCCTGAGCCTTTGCTTCTCCAGGCCAGAGTCCCACACCTCTCAGCTTCTCCTCATAATCCTCATAAGGGCTGTTCTTCTGACCTCTGATCATGCATGTGGCTCTCCTCTGGCCTCTCTCAAGCTTCTCCGCTTCCTTTCTAAAGTGTGGAGCCCAGAATTGGATGCAGTACTCCAGCTGTGGCCTCATCAAGGCTGAGTAAAGTGGGAGAATGATTTCTTGGGTCTTGTTTGAGATGTATTGGTAGATGCAAGCCAGAGTTTTATTTACTTTGCTGGCTGCGGCATCGCATTGGTAGCTCATGTTCATCCTGTGGTCAGTCATGACCCCCAAGTCTCTTCTGGTTGTGGTGCTAGTGAGTGTAGCACTGCTGAGCCTATAAGTATGATGTGGGTTTTTTCTCCCAAGGTAGAGCACCTTTCATTTCATAGGATCATAAAATCATAGAACTGCAAGGAACCATAAGATTATCAAGTCTGGTCTCCTGCCATGGGCAGGAAGTTACTGGGTTCAGATGAGCTCAACAAGATGCCTATCCAGCCTCATCTTGAACAAGGAGGATGATTGCACTACCTCTACAGGGAGCGTGTTCCAGATTCTGGTGACCTTTACAGGGAAGAAGTTCTTTTTTTACATCTAGCCTGAATTTACTCTCTATTAGTTTATGCGCAGTGGTCCTCGTCCTCCCTTGGGGTGCCTTCTTGAAGAGTTGCTCCCCTAGATCCTGGTACACACCTCTGGCATACATGTAGGCAGCTATTAAGTCATCTCTTATCCTTCTCTTACTTCTCAGTGTTGAATGTCATCAGGCTTTGACCTGGCCACCTTGCGAGCCTGTAGAACATTGTCTGCTCCAGAACTTGGACTGGAGCCCAGGGGGCTGCCAATCCTTGCAGTGGCTTCCCCACAGTGGGACCTAGGGCCAGAGTGTCCTGGCCTGGTGTGGTGGTGGACCTTGCCTGCCCCACCCCTTTCCCCCACCATTCTGAGCACTGTACCCTTCTAGGACTGGTCTGGAATCTCTTTGGGGCTCTTGGTGCCTATGCTAGTGATCGCTAGCAACCATGGGTAGTGAATTAGCCCTGGAAGGTGGGCTGAGCCAATACCAGCCCTGGCATTGGGTCTTAGGCAGTGTCCCAATGCTGGTTCCCAGAGTGGGCCCCAGTAGACACATTTTTGGCTCGTTGGACCAAATGGGTCAATGGGTCAGGGGTTCCCACACATCTAATCTCCTGTTCTGGGGCCCTCCTGCACCCCAGCATCTCTCAATCAGTGTGCATCAGGGTTGATGCATAGGTGCACCCCCTGCAAAAATGCACTGCCAATACTGTCAGTGGTGCCTACAGGCAGTCGCCACTCAATGTCTTGCCACCAGCAATCCCTGACCGTCCCTGGCCACTGCCAACACTGCCAGTGGCATCTGCGGGAGCTCCCCACTCACCACTGCCAGGCTCCTGCCGGCACCAGCACAGCCGTGCCCCCCTTGCTGCCAGGGCATGTGTTGTTCATGGTGTGCAATGTGGAGTGTTCCCCCTCAGGTGCTGTCCAGGGCTCTAGGGACTCTTGGGCATGTCATCCCAGGGAGGAGTCACTAGATCAGGGCTCTCCATGCTGGGGCGGGGGGTAGGTAGCAGCCTGCCCTACCACTTCTCCCTGGGAAGGCAATGGTCTTCCTGTGGGAGGTGGCACTGACACCACTCAGGGCTGTTGTACCCAGATCCCAAGCTATCTTTGACCCTGTACATAAATGCTCTATCCTGGTGCTGTGACTCTCTTAGCTCCTTAGCTCAGGTAGCCTCCCCCAGGTAGTGGGTGGCCATTTGTAGACCTTGTTCCTAGACCTTCACAGTACATTCCTGGTCCTGTGTGGCTCATGCAAGTGCCATGGCAGCATGGGAGCAAGCAGTTGCCAACCTGTCCATTCCAGCTGCCCACATCAAGAATCCCATATGGTCCTCATTTTGCTGGTGCTGTCTATGGTCATGTGTCTGGCTGACCATCCTGGATTCAGCATCTCAGGCTCCATGGTCGGGTTTCCTGCAAACAAATGCAGAGTCTGCAGACAATGGAGACCATTGAGGGACCTATGGCGAGTCCCCTGTCTGGACCTTTTCCTCTGCCCAGGGTTGGAAGCTATGCAGCTGCTCATAACCTAGCATTGACTATGCTGTGAAATGCCTGCATTATGCCTCCCAGCTGGGAAAACCCAGACACCTGTGGGAGCTGGGAGGGCTGGGAACCAAAGCATCCATGCCCAAAGGGATGAGCCATCTTTGGTTCTCCAGGAGGAGAGGGAGGGAAGGAATGGGGGGTGGTGTTGCTAGGGAACATTTCTGTTTCATAAGTAGGTGCTCTGCCAAATGGTGCCCAGAGATGCATCAATGAAAACCTGCAGTTGCAACTGTTGGTTACACCTTTACTGTGGGGCTTGAAAAAAGCTTTCAGTACCTTTCAGAGTCTGTTTGGGTACCATTTTGCATGAAGCAGTTCCACATCAGCACAATGACCTCTCTCAAGAAAGCAGCACAACCTTGAGGGATGGGGCAGCCAGTTGTCAATTGACCAGATTTATGGTCCCATTCGATGTAACACAGACTGATAAGCCCCCAGCCATAGGGGATACTGACCTTGGTGCCTCTGCCTCATTCCAGGCCAGTGGTGCAGGGGTTGGGGGTGGTATTTGAGAGGCACAAGGTCAGTGGGAAGCATCAATAAATCAGTAGCATCAGTCTTTCATATGGACGATTGTCAAGCCAAGAGCATGCTGAATATCAGAGTGAGCTGTTGCCGCTGGGACTCAAGTAGTTGCTCTCGTGCCGCTCTTGCTCGGGTGATTGATGTTACGCACCTCTTGGGCTCGCACCTCTGCCTGAGCTGGTGACTTCCACCCGAATCCTTGACCCCGTGCTTGTCTGCCATGACTTGATGAACTCAGTGTCCGGGGTCGTTCATCAGGCGTGCTTGTTGGCCCAAGGTTCCTCCCGGCGGTTAATCTCGGGACTCCGCCACCCCTACACCCTGGTCTCATGCCTCCTGTGTAGTGGTATCAAGCTGGTCGGCGTCTCGCTCCTGGGGCCCTCCCAACACTGTCTAGCCTACTGTGTGGGTCCACTACCCTCAGATACCCCTGGAGCTCAGGGAAGAACAAAACCAAACGAAACGGAAAAAAGAAGCTCCAACACAAAACTGGGCGCACTGCCCCTTTAACTACCCCCCCCCCGTACTTCAACGGGACACCGGCTGCCTTATACCTAGGCACTCAGTTCCTTGCCTACTCCAAGGCACCTCTTGGTCCAGGGGCAATGCTGTCTTCGGTTGCACCTCTTTCCTGGATCTCTCGCAGGCCCTCTCTCCTGGGGCTGATCTCTTCAGGGATACCTCCTGTTGTCCTCACAAGGTGATCCTGATGTGCCCCCGCAGCCACATCCGCAGTGTTGTCTAGATGACCCTCTTCTTCCTATTTACTCCTGTCCCGAACGTTCCTACTCTTCTGATCTGGTGTACCAGCTTGCCTCTGCTGCGGGGACATCTGTTGCTGTCTTCTCTCCCTCTCCACTGGCTCCGCAGTGTGTGCCGCCATTTTTAATTGTGCCGGTCAGCATTCAGCGCTGATGTCACCGGCCGGCTGCAGCTGTATAAACAGGCGGCTGACAAGCCGCGCGGATTTTGCCGTCCTCCATGTGCTGTTTCCTGAGCTGCCGGTGAGTATTCTTGCGTCCCTCGCATCCCGGGACATAGGCAACTATATCTGTCCTCATGAACATACCCTAATTTACCAAAGAGTCACATTAGACCATTCCCTTACCTATAAAATCACAGTCAGATAGTCAGCGGTTAAGTCTCTGCATGGGTATCTGCCTTAAGATACCATGACATAGTATGCCAACTTCAAAGTGCCCAGAACCACTGTGCTTGTAATGGTATACGCCTCAGCAGATTACTGTGCTCTTGTACGGTCCAGAAGTTATTACACTAAAAGGCTCAACAGTTACTGTCCTTAACAGTTTGCAGAGACTCATAACAGGATGCACAACTTACACACAAACAGATGTATTCCCTGTACTCTAGGGCACTAGCCCAAGTGACATAAAAAGACAGACCCTAACCGCTCTCCCATTGCCAGGTTTCTGGGCCCGTGGAGAGGCCAGCACTAAATTTATATATGAGGTGGGGTGATTGGAAATAAAATGATCATTCAGAGTAGTCTGGTCTGGAATCTATTCCTACAGCATTTTATACCAACACCAAATGTGTCCCCCATTGGACATGGCCTTGACAGAGAAGTGTGGATCAAGTTGAACAGACTGAGATCTGGATACAGATGCTTCAAAACAACACTGTACAAGACAAATATCTTGGGCCAGCCTCCTGTGTGAATGCAGTGTCCAGCAAACAGCACAGCACTTAATTGAAAGCTGCAATCTTTACAAATGCCCAGACAGGGTAGATGGAATCCTTGCACTGACCCATGATATCAGACAGTGGCTCACAGCTGACTAGAGGAAACGGTGGGGAGAGGTCGGAGACAGGAGCTTTGCTGACTTTTGTCAGTGACAGCCCAGGGCTGGGGCTGGCATGGCACTTGGGCAGACTACATGAGCTATGGCCTGGGCCTAGGAGGGGTGAGAGTGGGGTGCCACAAAGTCCCATGGATTGCCAGCATAATATGACTTACCGTGAGTTGCAAGGGATCTGGTACAGATGTTTGTTACAGTGCTCTAACCTACAGTACTGAAGTCTGATACCACTTCTATCCAAAGTCATCTTAGAGCAGGATCCGCCATTTTTACAATGCTCTCTGTGCCTTGATGATCTGTTTGGTCATGGCTGTAGAATGCTTTCTGCATGCTAGTCACAAGCATACCTTCTGTACCCGGCCTAAAGTTCTGGGCATAAAGCCCTGTGCAGTCACACTTCTTAACTCATATATTAACTTTACTCCCAAATCAAGGCATCTTGCAACCACTGGTGACCTCAAAAGTTTTATCAGTTCATATCCTCACTGTCCATATCTTTTCCTTTTGTCTCTAGAATATTGCCAGAATAGCTGCTGACAGATGTGAAACAAAACGAAACAAAACAATGCTTTACCAGAAGCGGAAGCGTGTTAGTTCAACCCAGCTTCTCACAGTGCCTGTGTTGATTGGTTACTTCAAAAGGGCTTTTTGGCATTTTTATCTAAAGATGATTCAATTAGCTATTATATAAAATCTCCAAAAAGCCCTACTGAAGCACTCAATCTAAACAAACGTTGGGTGAGCCGGGTCAAACTAATGCGATGCCTGTTCTGGGCATGCGCTATGCTCAGCGTGGGAGTGTGCCAAGCTTAAAGTAAAGCACTATTTTGTTTTCTTTTTTTCATGTCTGTAAGCAGCCAATGATTCAACTGCCACAATCCTTGTTCATGCCTTGCTCCTTTCCCATTTTGCCAAATGCAGTTATGTCTTTTAATCGTCCTTAATATCAGTCTCTACATTTTAGAGAATAGACAATTTTATTTTCTCACATACAACACACATTTTGTTTTGGAAAGCAGAAGGTAGGAAAAAAAGATTTTTCCACAGTCATGGTTTACTGTCCATTGACAGTAGACAATAAGCTGAATATAAGCCAACAGTGTGCCCTTGTTGAGAAGAAGGCTAACAGCATACTGGGCTGCATTAGTAGGATAGTTGCCAGCAGATTGAGGAAAGTGATTTTTCTCTTTTCCTGTATTCAGCACTGGTGAGGCCACATCCGGAGTACTGTGTCCAGTTTTGGGCCCCACATTACAGAAGGATGTGGACAAATTGAAGAGAGTCCAGCAGAGGGGAACAAAAATGGATAGGGGGATGGGGTGCATGGTTTATGAAGAGAGACTGAGGGAACTGGTCTTCTTGGCTAGGGACAGAAGTTACACACAAACTGGTTTAAGTGATGAAAAACTGGTTTAAACCTGTAACAGAACAGAATCTCAGTGCAAATAAACCAGTTTCAAAATGGCCAAAACTGGTTTAAGATAAACTTGGTTGAATGTAGTATCAGGTTTAACTGATTTGGGTCAAACTGATTTATGAAACTTCTGTTCCAGACCTCTTTCTGGTTCAAGTTAAATCACAGTCCTCCAGCATCCCAGCATGCTTTTCAGCCTTTGGCTGGGCTGTGCTGTCTGCTCCAGAGAGCAGGGCTTGCCCCACCCCTCTGTTAGCTAGCTGGAGCAGTGAAGTCTGGCTGACAAGGGGGCAAACCCAGCTGGGGATGCAGCCCAGTCTACAAGTGGGGGAGGGAGAACTGCCCCCCCCAGGAAAACTGTGGCTGGGATCTGGGGCCAGGGATAGGGGTTAAACACCCCTTCCCCCACTCAAACTTATTGCAGTCTGCAACTGTGGAATACAAATCCTAGAGCCACCTCGAAGCAGGAAGAGGAAGCAATGAGCAACCCTGCAGAGTCCTGCTTTTGTAATCCTGGATGGCAAATCCCAGAGACCTCAGGGGCTGCAGGAAGAGGAAGTGAACACACAGCCAGAGAGAGTCATGCTCTAGCACCCCGTAGCTTCTGGCTTGAGCCACTGCAGGCATGTGGCTGCATTTCCTGAATCAAAGGTTTTACTTCTGTTTTAATTTAATCTGTGCAGTTTAGACTAACCTGCAAAGACTGAATTGATCTACCATGCTCTGGGGGGCAAGCTGAAGGAGGCAGGGACACAGGTGCTCTTCTCATCTGTCCTTCCAGTGAGCAGACGTGGATGATCCCATAAGACCTGCATCAGAGAGGTCAATTTGCGCCTTCGGGAATGGTGTCTTGAGGTGGGCTTCGACTTCATAACTCACGACTCATAATTCAAGACGAGATATGCTTGGGTGGGATGGGCTTCACCTCTTCCCCAAAGGTAAGTGTGCGTTCTCTTTCAGGTTGGCTAATCTCCTCTGGTGGGCTTTAAACTAGGCTTGTTGGGGGAAGGTGAGGATGAGGTCGGAGGGAGCCTCGGAACACCAAACCAAGTGTCACACACAAGAACAGCCCAGCCAAGACTGACGATGAGCACAAGAAATACCCAGGTAAGAGACAGGGGCCTGGATAGTCCTGCGATTAGGGAGGCAGTGCATACACCTTCAGGAGACCTTAAATGCCTATACACTAATGCTCGTAGGATGGGGAACAAGCAGGAGGAACTTGCCATCCTGCTAGCTAACATAAACCCAGACATAGTGGGGTTAACCAAAATGTGGTGGGATCCAACGTATGACTGGGCGATGAACATCAAGGGTTATAGGCTGTACAGGAGGAATAGAACAGGGAGGAAAGGTGGGGTGCGGCACTCTATGTCAAAGACCAATTCACATCCTCAGCGAGCAGCACTGGGTCAGAGAAGAGGCAGACTGAAGTTCTCTGGGTCAGAATACAAGGGGATCAGGGGGAAAGAGACTTAACGGTGGAGGTCTACTACAGATCACCCAACCAGGGAGGAGAGCTACATGGGAATTCTCAGGTCAGCTCACAGAGGCAGTTAAGTCAAAGGATGACCTAAACATCATGGGTGACCTAAACTATCCGGACATCTGCTGGGAAGAGCAGTCAGCCAGGTCTGATCACCCACGTAGGTTTCTAGCCGTGTTACAGAACCTCCATGTAACCCAGGAGGTGCACAGTCCCACCAGGGGAAATGCCTTGTTAGACCTTGTCCTGGCCAGAAGAGATGACCTGGTGAGGGGACTGTGGGTGCTCAGTTACCTGGGCGATAGTGATCATTGCCTATTGGAATTCACCATCCAGCACAGGGTGGCAAAGGCCTGCAGCAAGACAGCAGCCCTGGACTTCAGGAGGGCAGATTTTATTGAGCTAAGGAGACTAGTAGGGGAGGCACTGAAGTCTCAGATGGGTGGGGAGTTGGGAGTCCAAGATGAGTGGTCGTTCCTGAAAGAGACAATCCTCCAAGCCCAAAGGGTGGCAACATGGATCAAAGAGGGCAAGAGTGCTCAAAAGCCCCCATGGCTAACCAAAAGCATCCAGGAATGTCTCAAAGATTAAAAAGCAGGTATACACTCAATGGAAGGGAGGGGCAATTACCAGGGGGAGTATACCTCCATTGCTTGGGATTGTAGGGGGGGCTGTTAGGAAGGCCAAGGCAGAGATGGAACTGGGACTAGCAACCCAGATCAAGGACAACAAGAAATCCTTTTTTAAATACACAGGGGGTAAAAAGAAAGTTCCAGGTAACATGGGGCCTCTGCAGGACACACTAGGAAATCTGGTGGTCTCACCAGATGACAAAGCTAACCTATTTAACAATTTCTTTGCCTCCATTTTTCTGAGCAGGGACCAGGTCATCCCCCCCACTGGGATTCCCACTGGTCCCAGGGGAGGCACAGCCAGACCCAGGGTCAAAGAGGACCTAGTCAGGGAACTTTCAAAGTGTTCAAATCAGCATGTCCTGACGATCTCCACCCCAGAGTGCTGAGGGAATTAGCAGAGGTCATTGCAGGACCCCTGGCACAGCTTTACGAGCACTCGTGGTGCTCTGGTGAGGTGCCAGAGGACTGGAAAAGGGCCAATGTGGTCCCCATTTTCAAACAAGTGAGGAAGGAGGACCCAGGAAATTATAGGCCTGTTAGTCTTACCTCAGTCCTGGGGAAGCTCTTTGAGAAAATTATCCAGGTGCACATCTGCAAGGGGCAAGCAGGGGAGATTATGCTTAGGGGCAACCAACATGGGTTCATTAGAGGCAGGTCCTGTCAGACCAACCTGGTGACCTTCTATGACCAGGTCACAAAATCCTTGGATGCAGGTGTTGCGGTGGACGTAGTCTTTCTGGACTTTAGGAAGGCCTTCGACACTGTCTCTCACCTCATTCTCATTAAAAAAAAATAGATTGTGGTGTTGATGCCTACACAGTCAGATGGGTCACCAATTGGCTGGAGGGCTGCACCCAGAGAGTGGTGGTGGATGGGTCATTTTCAACCTGGAGGGATGTGGGCAGTGGGGTCCCCCAGGACTTGGTCCTCGGGCCTGCACTGTTCAACATCTTCATCAGTGAGTTGGACGAGGGGGTGAAAAGCACCTTGTTCAAATTCATGGATGACACTAAGATGTGGGGAGAAGTGGCCATGCTAGAAGGGAGGGACAGGCTGCAATTGAATCTGGACAGGTTACAGGGGTGGGCAGATGAGAATAAGATGGGATTCAATACTGACAAGTGCTGGGTACTGCACCTGAGGAGAAAGAACCAGCAGCATACCTACAGGCTGGGGAACTCCCTTCTTGTCAGCACAGAGACAGAAAAGGATCTTGGAGTCCTTATTGATTCCGAGATGAACATGGGCTGCCAATGTGGGGATGCAGTCAGGAAGGCTAACTGCACCTTGTCATGCATCCGCAGATGCATCACAAGCAGGTTGAAGGTGATCCGCCCCCTCTATATGACATTGGTCAGGCCACAGCTGGAGTACTGAGTCCAGTTCTGGGCGCCGCACTTCAGGAGGGATGTGGACAACATGGAGAGGGTCCAGAGGAGGGTCACCTGCATGATCAGGGGGCAGCAGGGCAGGACCTACGAGGAGAGGCTAAGGGACCTGAATCTGGTCAGCCTCCACAGGAGAAGGCTGAGAGGAGATCTGGTGGCTGTCTATACACTTGCCAAGGGAGACCAGCAGGTAATGGGAGAGTCCCTGTTCCCCCGAGCACTAGTGGGAGTAACAAGGAATAACGGCCATAAGTTGACAGAGAGTAGATTCAGGCTAGACATCAGGAGGCGCTACTTCACAGGGTGACTAGGATCTAGAACCAACTTCCAAGGCTGGCTCCTACCCTGGGGGTCTTTAAAAGGAGGCTGGATAGACACCTGGCTGGGGTCGTTTGAGCCCAGCATTCTTTCCTGCTCATGATATTAGAAAAAACTTTTTTTCACTAGGAGAGTAGTAAAGCACTGGAACAGGTTACCCAGAAAGTTGTGGAATCTCCATCCTTGGAGGTTTTTAAGACCTGGGTAGACAATTGAGCAGGGGGTTGGTCACTAGATGATCTCCTGAGGTCCCTTCCAAACCTAACTTTCTATGATGCTATGATTCAATGACTGTCTGACAGACTAAGTCCTTCTGAGAACATACAGTAGCCAGTGTGGCACCAGGAACTTCATGGTGCCAGCTGTCTTAGCCATATTGTCTTTTGGGATGCCACACTTTATGACCTCCTCTGTTGCTCTGTGTAACACAAGGATAGGCCCCAAACCACTGTCAAGGCAGTATCAAGATTGTTAGTTCTATACTGTAAGTTGCTCTGTATATGTTGCTGAAAATATGTTGCTGTTGTTGTTTCCACATTGTTAGAAATATTATTAAAAATGCATTATCAATAGCTGTTAGCTCCCATCAATAGTTGTCCTTTGATTAAGTACGGCTGCCAGCCTTCCTTGTCTCCCTAATGAGAGAGGGAAGGGGGGGGGTTGGGAACTGAAGGAAAACTCTAAGAGCTCTCTTTGTTCTGCAAATTTACTATCTCTTTGTTAGAGTAAAGCATATACTCCTTAGCGTTCTCATGTAGATAAGAGTAAATTGCAATTTTTAATGGTCCTGTCCTTGGGGCAGAGAAGGTTTGAACTTTTGGTAACCTAAAATACGTTCTGAGCAGGCGCAATCAGCTAATACATATTAAGCCTATCCGCCCCGCATACTTAAGTAGTTAATTATAATACACATGGGATGCATGATCTGACGTATTCTCATGCATGTTTGTATGAACCGGAAATGAGTTGTAAGAGTTCCTGCTTCTGTACACGTGCCAGAAGAGAGGGGATAAAAGCCTGCTAATGATGGTACTCAGGGGCAGAGGGTTTTGATCTTTTGTCTTCTCCCTCTGACCCTATTTGCAAATATATACCTTTTGTCTCACCAACAATGTGTGCCTAAGAATTTGTTATTCAATGAGCCTCCAAAGAAAACGAACCGAGAGAGAGTTTTTTTTACCTCAATTTGGCGCCCAACGTGGGGCATTCTTTGGATAACTCCGGAGTTCGTCGGCACATCGTCTCTGCCCCCCTGGGGGGTTTGCGCGCCGAGCCTTTCTTTTTGGCTCGCCCTGAGGGGGGGCTTGAGGTGTGAGCCGGAACATCCGGAACACTAAGAGCTCCTATGCAAATTTTGTTTTTTTTTGGAGTCTCCAGGTACACATTTTTGGCTTTGGATCGAGATCTCTGGGGTATCTGAGTGAGTATACGAACTCCCTTTGCCCAATTTGGTTCTGGGTCCGGAGCAGGAGGTGTGCATGTTCTCATGGTAAATCATCTGCTGTAAGGGACTTTTTGGTATTTGGTGTGCCTTGGGTGCACTTTTGTGGGCAAAATGGGTACGGTTAGCTCCCGTGTAGAAAACACGGATACCCCTCTAAGGTGCTTATTACGTCATTTTAATAAATTTGCAAGGCCGGCCGATTACGGAATAAAAATGAAAAAAGATGATTTAATTAAGTTCTGTCAACTCGAGTGGCCAACATTTGGGGTCCACTGGACCCCGAAAGGATCCTTTGTGCTAAAAGAAGTGATAGCTATCCATGAAATTGTTATGCAAAATGGGTATTGGAATCAGTTTCCTTATATTGATTGTTGGTTGTGGGTGGTTCAAAATCAGCCACCTTGGATTAAGAATTACTTAGTGAAGTCTCATGTGATGCTTGTTAAGAAAAAGACTCGGGGGGGGGGGCGCCTGTACTTCCTGAGTCTAATGAGGGGGGGAATTCTGAATTGGCTGAGTACCGGACCCGTGCTCCGGTTGCCCTGTCGGGTAGCGAAGGTGAGTCAGACGCCTCCTCGGCATCCAGTCCTTCTGCACCACCGCCCCCTCCCTTAGAAAGACCACCACCGACGTACCAAGGCATATCTAATGAGTTAGAGCGTGAGCCTCAGCCAAGTGCCTCATCTGAATCAGGAAATAAGGGTTATTATTTGCGCAAGCCTGTAGAGTCACAGCCGGTGCTGAACTGTCCGATGCGAGAGGTTATTGGGGAAGGAGGCACTGCAACTTTTGTCTACACCCCATTTAGCACTTCAGATTTATTTAACTGGAAGAATCAGAGCCCCTCTTTTCGTGAAGACCCTGAAAAGATGAGGGATTTGTTTCGATCCATTGGGCAGACTCATCGACCCACTTGGGCTGATGTCCAGATGATGCTCCAGACCCTCCTAACCCCGGAGGAGAGGAGATTAGTGTTGGGGACAGCAGAGCGTATTGCGGCAGCCAGAGTTGAGTTAGAGGGTGCTGCTGGTCGTACTCTGCGTGATACCTTCCCTGTAGAAGAGCCGAGATGGGATAATCACACTGCCGAAGGCAGAGAGCTGAGTGCACGGTATCTGGGAATTATAGTGGAAGCAATGGGAAAGGCAGTGCCTCGGGTTACCAATCTGTCTAAGTTGTATGAAGTGAGACAGGGAAAAGAGGAGGATCCCTCAGCTTTCCTTGGGAGGCTGTATGAGGCATTTCGCAGGTTTTCGGATCTGGATCCAGAAGCCCCAGATAACCAGCGCATGGTAAATCTTATGTTTATTGGTCAATCTGCTGCTGATATCCGTAAGAAGTTACAGAAAACTGAGGGAGGTGCTGGGAAACCGATTTCAGAGCTGGTGGAAATTGCATATAAGGTGTATGGGAATCGTGAGCAAGTGCAGGAGCGCAAGGAGGATAAAAAGGCTCAGCGACAGATGGCAGCACTAGCAGCTGCTATAACTGGAGGGAACTCTGAAAAGGCTGGGATGCAGAAGGGGAAAGGAGAAAGAGTGGGAGCAGACGTTTGTGCTTATTGCAAAGAGAAAGGACACTGGAAAAGGGAATGCCCGAAGTTGAAGGAGAAGAGAGAGAGGGAACCGAGAGGTCACCTCATGCGGGCAGAAGACAAGGGTGAGGATTCAGAATGAAGGGGACAGGGATCTAAGACCACTACTCTTCGGGTTGGAGCCCGAGAAGATCCCATGGTAACCATTAGGGTTGGTGGCAAAAACTTTGAAGCCTTGGTGGATACTGGGGCTACATTTTCAATGATTCCAGAAAAACCCCCCTGTGCAGGAACTAGTGAACAGCATGTACTTGTAGAAGGGATTGAGGGAGTGCAAACCCGACTCCCTGTTTGTAAACCACTCCTCACCAAAGTGGGAGATCATTTGCTTGAGCACTCCTTTGTGTATTCTCCAAGTTGCCCGGTTGCACTCCTTGGGCGGGACTTACTCACAAAATTGCAAGCTGAGATCTTTTTCAGAGACGATCAGATGGTGGTCCAGCTACCTGTCAAGCAGAGCTCGAACTATCAGATGGCTCTCCTGGAGGACCGACGCCCTGCAGTAAGTCCAGAAGATTACATGACTGGAGTAGACCCCTCAGTATGGGCTGATGGAACCCCTGCGCGAGCTAAGTCCGTCTCCCCGGTAAGGATCGTACTCAAGGATGGGGAGGGGCCTGTTCGGGTAAAGCAGTACCCACTCAGCCGAGCGGCCAGAGCTGGACTCAAGCCGTTAATAGAGAAATACAAGAGGTACGGATGGCTAGTGGAAGGGTCTTCACCCTATAACACCCCCATCCTTGGAGTGCCGAAGGCAGATGGGGTCTCATACAGACTGGTCCAAGACTTACGGGCAGTAAATAAGAAGGTCCTTTCAGACCATCCTGTAGTCCCGAACCCTCACACGATTTTGACACAAGTACCGGGGGAAGCTGAAATATTTTCAGTGCTAGATTTGAAAGATGCTTTCTTCTCTATTCCCCTTCACCGAGACAGTCAAAAATTGTTTGCTTTTGAATGGGAGGATCCAGACACCTTCCATAAAGCCCAACTCATGTGGACAGTTCTCCCACAAGGATTCGTAGCAGCCCCTCATATTTTCGGACTTGCCCTTCAGAAGGACTTGGAGGAGTGGAAGGGATCACACCCCGCAGTGACTCTCCTCCAGTATGTGGATGACCTGCTAGTTGCAAGCCCAAACTTGCAGCTCTGTGAGGAAGCCACCAGGTCACTCCTAAACACTCTGGGAAAAAAGGGATATAAAGTTTCTAGAGAGAAAGCCCAGATATGTCAGCCTGAAGTCACATTTTTGGGATATAAGCTCTCAAAAGGAGTCAGAGCCCTGAGTGCAGATCGCATACAGGCAATCCAAGGTCTAACCCCACCTAAGTCACCCAAGGAGCTACGAGCATTCCTAGGGCTAACTGGGTTCTGTCGACTATGGATACCAGATTATGGTGGGAAGGCTAGACCACTATATGACTCACTAACTAAGGAGAGTCTCACTAAATGGAAATGGAATAAAGAAATGCAGCATGCCTTTGATCTGCTTAAAGCAGCATTAACCCAGCCCCCTGCCCTGGCCATCCCAAACAGTAAAAAGCCATATCGACTGTATGTTCATGAGAATCGAGGGGTTGCATCAGGGGTGCTGACACAGCCATCGGGCCCGACCTGGAGACCCGTGGGATATTACTCAAAGGTTCTAGATCCAGTGGCACTCGGGTGGCCAGCCTGTCTTCGGGCTGTGGCAGCCACAGCAGTGGTTGTTGAAGAAGCCCAGAAGATAGTCATGGGTGCGGATATGGAAATACTCACTCCTCATTGAGTTCCCCAGATCCTAGGGACTGAGGGAGGGAAATTTCTTAACCCCTCCAGACAATCACGGTATGAGATATTTTTGCTCTCTAATCCAGGACTTACTTTCAAACATACTACAGCCTTAAACCCTGCAACCTTGCTGCCGGAGCCAGGAAAACCGATGCATGACTGCCTTGAGGTCCTAAATCAAACCACACAGGTGCGACCTGATCTTGCTGAGGACCCAATTGAGGACCCAGATGTTGAATACTTCGTAGACGGCTCCAGCTCTGTCATCGATGGAAAAAGACGAACAGGATGTGCAGTGGTAACCTTGGATAAGGTAGTATGGAGGGAGTCATTGCCAAGCTCATGGTCGGCACAGGCCGCAGAACTCACTGCGCTCACCCGAGCATTACAGCTGGGGACAGACCAGCGGGTTAATATATACACTGACTCTCGCTATGCTTTTTCTACAGTCCATGCACACGGACTATTGTGGAAAGAAAGGGGTTTTATTACGGCCTCTGGGAATAAAATTGCTAATGGCCCCCAGATTATCAAGCTACTAGAGGCACTCCACCAGCCTAAAGAGGTAGCAGTCATTCATGTGCGGGCCCATGGGAAGGCTGCTGAGGAAAAGCATAAGCTTGGAAATGCAAAGGCTGATTCAGCAGCAAAGGAAGCTGCATTTATTGGGGGAGAAGCGGAGGAGGTATCCAAGCAGGCCATGTCCCATGCCATATGGCCAGACATCCAAGATTTAGTCCCACAGTATTCCCCTGAAGAAGATAAATTTGCACAAAGAGCTTGTGCAGAAAAGAACTCACAGGGGTGGTGGATGGTACCAGGAGGAAAAGTCATGATACCCAGGCCATTGCTTCGGGAGGTGCTGCAACAGCTCCATGCAAGAACCCATATGGGAGGCTTGGCCATGGGTGATCTAGTGATCCGCCAAGCAGTAGCTCCAGGGCTATATGTAGAAGCTCAGCGCATTGCTACCAAGTGCATCACATGCCAGAAAGTAAACCCCCGAAGGAAACCCCCTGTGCCAATGGGAGGTAGACCCTGGGCAGCGTACCCTGGACAGGCATGGCAGATTGATTTTGCCGAGCTCCCACGGTCCGGACATCACGGGTTTTTACTTGTCATGGTAGACCAGCTCTCTGGTTGGGTCGAGGCCTGGCCCACCAGGACTGCCACTGCGGCTACAGTAGTGAAGTATTTGTTGCAGGAGATCATTCCACGGTATTCCCTGCCTGAGTCCATTGAGTCGGACCAAGGACAACACTTCGTGGGAAAAGTGGTTCAAGGAGTCGCGCAAACTCTCAAGGTTACTTGGAAATTACACACACCATGGAGACCACAAAGTTCAGGACAAGTGGAACGTATGAATAGGACTTTAAAGACTTTGCTCACCAAAATCTGTATTGAAACACGTCTTAAGTGGCCTCAAGCATTGCCGCTCGCCCTTACTTGCATTCGAAACACTCCCCGACGGGGCCTTAAATTGACCCCATATGAAATTATGTTTGGCAAGCCGCCTCGAGTCTTACCTCCTGGGATGCGAGAGAATGTAACTTTTGAATTAGGTAATAGTGAGCTTCATATGTACGTTATTGCTTTGCAGTCTGTCTTGTTTTCTCTTCACAGGTATGCAGCCTCCTTTCAGCGCCTGCCTTTAGACGTACCGGTACATGACTTCTCCCCGGGAGACTGGGTCTTGGTGCAGCGGTGGAAAAAGGAACCTCTGACTGAGAGGTGGAGTGGCCCTTTCCAGGTACTTCTAACAACCCACACCGCTGTAAAGATTGCTGGCCATGACCGTTGGATACACCATACCCGTGTGAAACGACATCCACAAGCGTCAGAGGACAACAACTCCCAAGACGAACTCACTCCGGAAGCTGAGTCGTCTTCGGAACAAGAAGCCAGCAAGTGGAGCTGTGAACCTACTGGTGATCTCCAAGTGCGCCTGAGACGGCTTAATCAAAGTTCAGAAAATTAGTCCAGAAAGTAAAAGGGAAAATATGGTGGGAATTATAATGTGCCTTGTTGTTATCTGCATAATGAAAGAAGCAGGATTGCATAGCCTTAGCCACTGGCCTATGCCCCCGCTTTCCCAAATTACTCCCCCAGGGACAAATTTGTATGTTGATATGATGGAGAGAATTGCAAGTACTTTTAATCTTACCAACTGCTGGGCCTGTGGGGGGCTCCGAGAGGCCGGAGAACAGTGGCCTTGGAGGGCTTTTCCTTTGGCCCCAAAATGGTTAGTCAGTGACAAAGCAGATGTTAAGAGTACTGGTCAAGAATGGAATGAGAACCACAGCTGGGATCTTTCCCAAGTGGCCTTGGGAGAGTACTGTATTAGCAGTAATGGTACAGGAAAGAGGTTAGGACATAGTCAGTGTACATGGACATTAAAATGGGCCCGAGTATGCAGCAGGTATGCTGATCAATGGAATTCTGCTGCCGTTAGGCTCCCAATCTCCACACAGATGCAAAATCTCAAAAGGACAAGAATATTACCTTTCGATCCTGACCCTACCAGATGTCAGGCATATGAAAAGACCCGAGGCGAACGATTTACCTACATTTATAAGTGGCAATGGGCACACCTGAATGGCACAGTGGCAAGGTTTAATGCATATTGGAGTGCCTTAAATGACACAAATGAAATAACCAAGTGCGAGTATAGGGATAAAGATGGCGTATGGAAATGTCAGTTTAAACTGAGTAACTATCACACTGGCCCTTTAGGGCATAAAGGCACCAAATACTATCCCCTTCTTTTCCACAGCCGTGACCCCCTAGCCTTGGGAGGGGAACACAGGGCCCTAAAAGGACATTATTGGATTTGTGGAAAGCGTGCCTATACGGTCCTACCACGAGGGTGGACGGGAACCTGCTATATTGGAGTAATTGTACCATCTTTCTTTTTGTTACCATCTGAGGGTGGAAATAAGCTAGGAGTCTCTTTGTATGATGATTGGAACAGGGCCAAGAGAAGTATTGATGTAAGTTTGACACAGGGTGGCTCCCAAAAGTGGAAGGAGGATGAGTGGCCTCCTCAGAGGATTATTGAGTATTATGGACCAGCTACATGGGCTAATGATGGAAGTTGGGGCTACCGGACACCAATATATATGCTGAATAGAATCATCCGGTTGCAGGCAGTCTTGGAAGTAATTACTAACCAGACCGCCACTGCTCTCGAGTTGCTGGCTCGACAAAGTTCTCAGATGAGGGAAGCCATATACCAAAATCGAATGGCTTTAGACTATTTACTCGCAGAGGATGGCGGAGTCTGTGGAAAGTTCAACCTTTCTAATTGTTGCCTCCAAATAGATGATAACGGGAAGGTGGTCTTAGAGATTGCCAAAGAGATTAGGAAAATAGCCCATGTACCAATACAAACGTGGGAAACCACATGGAATAAGGACTGGTGGTTTCAATTATTTGGAGGACCCTGGTGGAAAAAAGTAGGGTTTGTGCTTTTGTGTGCTCTAACTGGTTTGATTTTTATCCCTTGTCTCATTCCTTGTCTTACTAGATTGATAACCACCACAGTAGAAGGAATGCAGGTTGCAGCAGTCCCTCTAAAAGCACAGACTGTAGCAAAAGTCATGGTCCTCAGAAGAATCCCTCGTAATTATCTTGATATGCCCAAATGAAGTAAAGATCAGAAAGCATCTTGAGGGGGGAATATTGTTAGAAATATTATTAAAAATGCATTATCAATAGCTGTTAGCTCCCATCAATAGTTGTCCTTTGATTAAGTACGGCTGCCAGCCTTCCTTGTCTCCCTAATGAGAGAGGGAAGGGGGGGGGTTGGGAACTGAAGGAAAACTCTAAGAGCTCTCTTTGTTCTGCAAATTTACTATCTCTTTGTTAGAGTAAAGCATATACTCCTTAGCGTTCTCATGTAGATAAGAGTAAATTGCAATTTTTAATGGTCCTGTCCTTGGGGCAGAGAAGGTTTGAACTTTTGGTAACCTAAAATACGTTCTGAGCAGGCGCAATCAGCTAATACATATTAAGCCTATCCGCCCCGCATACTTAAGTAGTTAATTATAATACACATGGGATGCATGATCTGACGTATTCTCATGCATGTTTGTATGAACCGGAAATGAGTTGTAAGAGTTCCTGCTTCTGTACACGTGCCAGAAGAGAGGGGATAAAAGCCTGCTAATGATGGTACTCAGGGGCAGAGGGTTTTGATCTTTTGTCTTCTCCCTCTGACCCTATTTGCAAATATATACCTTTTGTCTCACCAACAATGTGTGCCTAAGAATTTGTTATTCAATGAGCCTCCAAAGAAAACGAACCGAGAGAGAGTTTTTTTTACCTCAACATCACAAGCATCATCAAGATACTACCAGCACCTAACTTGCTACTTCCGGCACAAGATACAGTTCTCAGCCATGGCAGTGAGAGGATTAATACAGGACTCTACCATCCTGGCAGATTATGGCTAAGTGTTCACAGTGTTCCCCAAAAAGTAAGAAGCCCAGGTTTCAGGCCCCTCTTGCCTAGAGAGTTTTGAATCTACATGTCTCCTACTTCCCAGTGCAGTGCTTTAACCACCAGGCCATAGGTTATAGCAGAGGGTGTGGCAAGATTTTTGGGCCTGCAAAAAGAACCCCACAACCTCAACTTGGAAGATGTTGGCAGGCTGAGGCCAGATGGAGGGGGACCCATGAGGGATCTGATTCTTGTTATGGTAGCATGGCCCCAGCTCCTTCCTTGCTGTGCTCTCCAAAGTGCATATGCAGCCACTGTCAGCAGCAAGCTGGTCTGGGGCTCTGAACCCTCGTGCAGCTGCTTGCAGCTGCTTGCTGTGAGCAGTCCAGGCTCTGGGCCAGCCCCTGCTGCCCACCATGGAGCCTGGGCTGCTTGCAGCAGGGCTTGTAGCCTCCTTGCTGCCTGCTGCAAGCGGCTGGGGCTCCGTGGATGACAGCAGTGATCTGCCCAGAGCTGGGACCAGCTGTGGTGCGCCAAGCAAAATGGCTTCATGTGTCATGCTCTGGCACACATGTCAGGGTTTGCCAAACCCTGGGTTAGAGGTTAGTTACTGCCCTCTTTAAGCACTCCTCTGTATTTAATATTTATTGAAAACAATACGTAGAGAGCAGTGGGGAAGTTTCCGCCCTAACAGGAACAAAGGTTAGAATACAGGGTCCCTACCTTCCAGGCTAAAAGCTCTCCCACTGAGTTGCACACCTTCTAGTTTGTTCTCTTCCTCCTGGCTTCATATATTTCCCTTGCCTTGCTGCCCAGGGAGGACTGGGGAAGGTGCTGGATAATGTCACACCTATAGCATATAGCCTGATATAAAAGCAATATGCTGGGAAGCAGGAGATAAAGGTTCAAACTCTGCATGGGTAAAGGGGGCATAAAATGTGGGTCTTCCACTTCCTGGGTGACTGCTCTAATTGTTAGAATGTTGGTGTAAGACATGGGAGGGCCCTTCTCCTTCCCCTTGCCCTAATCATGGGTATTTGCCCTGCTGCAATTTCAGGACTTACGTGTGTACAAAGATGCATACCTGCCTGGCTACAGTGCAGCCTACTGAAGTTGCTCAGTAGCTAGGCAGATGCATGCACGTTCATATTACATATGGAATACGAATGCAACCCGTGTAAGTGCCAAAAATGGCATGTATGCTGCCGGGTAAGTGCCATTGGGCACATATTTAAAATGAAATCTAAAAAGAAGTGAATTCTTTCCCTTTCTCTTTAGTTTATGATTGTCTCTCTGGATGAAGGAAGCTGCGGGAAAATATACTATCTCACATACTATAACATTTCTCATTTATGGAGGTCCACAAGGCCTATACTCAATACATAGGCTCATGGAGGGGTTACTTTAAATTATTTGTAAGGGTCAGAATTTATCTACTGGACATCCACTTCCAACAACAGATTTACTGGCAACATCTGATGCAGATGACTAAGGATGCTTTGGCTAATAAAACTCAGACTTTCCCTTCTTTTGTGTGTTTGTCTCATCTCTGCAATGTCATTTTTCTGTAGTTATTCATGTTTAATTTATAATGATATTCCCAAAGACGACCTCTATGGAAGTCCTGTTACCTTAATAAGAGAGAAGGCCTACAAACTGCTGTGGGAATAATTTTGACATCAAGGTATCTTGTGCGGCAGGCTCCCAGCAATTCTCTGAAAAGATATTTTCTTCTAGTGTCATTTCTTTAGAAATAGAATTCTTTAGTCCTAATGTCACGGAGTGGGGGCCTGTGAGCGGCCGTGAGCTTGCTAGCATCCCCTGCCGTGTCAATTAAAGGTGGTCCAGCACCCTCTTCTCACCCGCCACGTCTTTGATCTTAAAAAGTTCAGTAAGGGAGGCTGCCTACTTCCACCTTGACACCGTGCTGGTATTACCTCCGTTCCAAGTGGGGTGCTCCAACACCCCCAGCCTTATGGACAATGCATGCCTCCAACCTCCCCTTCAGCACGCCCCAAGCCTTGCAGCTATTCCCAGGCGTTATCAAGCCCTTACACTTCAGCACCCTACCTGGCACCCCCGAGCTGGTTTCACCAACAGCGCCCCCTCTCTGGGGCCCGTGCCACGCCTCTCGCGCCCGTTGCCCCCTCTCTGGGGCCCGTGCCACGCCTCTCGCGCCCGTTGCCCCCTCTCTGGGGCCCGTGCCACGCCTGGCCGCTTGACCTTTTCCTGGGTCGCTTGCCCCACTGGGCAAAATACCGCCCTCACGGGCTGGGATCCGAAACCCCGCACACCGCATTTCTCTGGAGCAAACAGCTGTGCTCCACTGGCACCGCTCGCTGTGCCACACTGGGCACCGGGAACCCCCAGATTATTGGGGAGCTCCCGTGAGGCCTCCTCACTCCCCTACAGCCTCACCCGGTCCTCCAGTGTAACAATAACGAAATCAATACTGAGCCAAGCGGCTGCAACATAAACAAGAAGCCTACCGGCTCATAACGCAATCATAAGCCCCTGAGCTCATAAACCCAGCTCCGCTCTATGCTGGCTCTGTCTTACCCCCGTCAGAGTTCTCTTTACCCCTGCATCATTGCAGCCGGTCAGAGTGGTCAGGCCGCAACCATCAACCCAGGTTGCTCAGCTCACCCGCAGAGCTCCTGCTCCTGCTCCTGCTCCTGCTCCTGCTCCTGCTCCTGCTCCTGCTCCTGCTCCTGCTCCTGCTCCTGCTCCTGCTCCTGCTCCTGCTCCTGCTCCTGCTCCTGCTCCTGCTAGAGGAGAACTGCTTCTCTAGGCCCTGGCCTGGGCTGCTTATAAAGGCTCGGCCCTGGCCCCCTCCTGGCCAGCTGACCAACATTAGTTGCCCCGGCAACCCTCACCTGTGCTGCCCTATTAATTGGCAGCTGTCCTTATTACTGTTGCTAGTAGCGAGCACCCTAGTGCTCTGCTACACCTAACTTTTAAAAGGAAACAGGACACTTTATTTTCAAAACCAATAAAAAGTTTATCCTAGAAAGCATGGGTCTTCATTTATGTGATGAAAGAAAAATCTGTTGTTTCTGTTAGTAACTCTTACTTGAGGAAGGATCCAAAGGGAAGGATTTGAGTGATGCAATCTTCCATAATATTGCATCCCCTAAACAATAGTTTGGTAATTCTTTTATTGTATTAGGACACTGCTATGACTAAAGAGTAGTGCCCTAATAAGCTCTCAATATTTATTGTAGAGATAACTACATTAAGGATTTAATAAGGGATTAATAAGAATAAATAAACACAAAAGTGACACTTTGAGAGTCCATGGAAAAACACTTTTCCCAAATGAGAAAATATAATGACAACAGATGCATTTTCAAGTATAAGTTTTTTCCCTCTGTTGAAATCAAGGTACAGAATATTAAATAAACAAATTTAGGCTTCAGTCCTACATTCCTTGATCACCCCAAACTCCTACTGATAGGACACTTGTGAGATAGCAAAAGTAAAGAGCTATCAAATATTTTAGGGGTGTAGTTGGTAGCTGTGTTGGTCTGAGACAAAAAGAAATGCAAAACTCTAGAACTCTTGTCGCAGAGATGATACCTTTATTAGACTAACTAAGAAATCGCAAACAAAAACCATCTTTCTCTGCAAGCTTTCAGGTACGCGCACACTTCTTCAGGCTGGGAGGAAATTAAAGATGGTTAGGGACTTTTACCATCTTTAATTCCCATCCCCCAGCCTGAAAGCTTGCAAAGAAAGATTGTTTTATTGTGATTTCCTAGGTGCTCTAATAAAAGGTATCATTTCTGAACCAAGAGTTCTAGAGTTTTGCATTTCTTCAAAGATTTTATGAACTTCAGAGAAATATCAGATTGCAACATTCCTTTCTGTCTCTATGATAACATAACTGATTCTGTTTTTGCGTCTATTGAAAACAATGGCTTCCATTAATTTCAGTGATGCAGATTAAGAGCCTATACACAGAAGACATTTGGAATAACTATATACTTGTGGATTGTATTTATAGCTTGATGTTTAATTCAACTGTAGATAAACATAGTCTTCCTAATGGGGTAACTGTTCAAATGGAACATTTAATTATTGTTCTTCCCATATTTTGAGTGACAACTAGTCTGATGTAATGGAGCATTTCTGTCTCCAAAGACTGAACTGCCTATAATTCTGACATAAAAATGCACTTCCACGCTATATAATGTATAATAGATTGGAAATGCTCCTTACATCTTTCAGCCATTCAAGAAAAAATATTATTCAAAATGTTGCCAGAAAAAAAATCAATAATACAACATCCATATACCTTGGTTATTGAAAACATTGTTGAAAGATAGATTAATTTTATTGTTTCCATGTAGACTAGGGTTCCTCAATATCCAGCCTGGGGACCAAATCTGTCCCATAGGCCTTTGGGAGCAGCCAGAAGCAGTGGAAGGTCTGCATGGCTGGCTATAGTCTCAGCCAAGTCATCGCAGTGACCATCCAGCCCACATGGCACAAAGGTTGGGCACCACTGATAGAAACATATTATCAAAATCCCCTTAGTAAATGATACTGTTTCTTCAGATCTCTTAACTCAGCATTTAGTTTGATTAAAACAAATCAGTATCAGAAAAGAAAATCATATCAGCCGCATTAAAAATCCAGTAAGAGATGTATCTGTATTTGTTCTTGTATGTACTGATGTACATGTAACACATAGATTCATAAATTGTAAGGCCAGAAGGGACCTCAGAAGATCATTGAGTCCAGCCCCCTGCACCAAGCAGGAAAGATAACTGGGGGTCAGGTGACCCTAGCAAGGTTACTCCTCTTGTAGATTTCCAGGGTAGGTGATTGCACCACCTCTGGAGGGAGCTTCTTCCACGGTCTGGACACCCTGATTGTGAAGAAGTTTTTCTTAATGTTGAGCCTGAATCTATCTTCCAGGAGTTTGTGGCCATTACTCCTAGTTTTCCCCTCAGGTGCCCTAGTGATCAGTTACTCACCAAGCTCTTGATGTACTCTCTTAGTGTAGTGGTAAGCTGCTACCAGGTCTCCTCTCAGTCTTCTTTTCCTTAGGCTGAAGAGTACCACATCCCTTAGCCTTTCCTCATATGGCTTGCATTTTAAGACTCTGATCATAGGGGTGGCTCCTCTATGGCCCTCAAGCTTGTCCATGTCCTTATTAAAGTGTGCCCAGAACTGAATGCAGTTCTCCAGCTGCAGTCTCACCAATGCTGAGTAGAGTGGAAGAATCACCTCCTTGGTTTTGCCAGAGATACATTGATTGATGTACACCAGAGTATTATTTGCCCTACTGGCTACAACATCGCACTGCAGGCTCATATTCATACTGTAGTCTATTATCATCCCCAAGTCCCTTTCATTTGTGGTGCTAGTCAGTTTGGTGCATTGGCAATGTGTAGGGGGTGCACACGGGTGCACATGCACCCCCTGAGCGTGGCAGTGCAGCCCCTATGAAAAGGCGATGCCAAAAATGCTGGCGGCACCTGCAGGCAGTTGCCACTTGCCAACCCCCAGTTCCTGCTGCCAACAGTGCTGCACCCACCTGCGAGAGTTCTCTGTTTACCACTGCCATGCTCCCACTGCTGACAGCGCCGCTGCTGCCTCCGGGAGATTGCCATGCCCCCCCAGTCTCCGGGGACATGCAGCATTCATGGTTTGGTGCCACCAAGCCTGTAGGTGTGTTGGGGATTGCTCATCCCAAGATGGAGCACTTTACATATCTCGACCTTGAACTTCATCAGGTTCCAATCTGCCTAACTTGCTAGCCTGCTTAGCCTATATCTTCCTGTATCTGTAGCCTATATTCAAGTGTGACCATAGTACCCAATAACTTGGTGTCATCCATGAACTTGGTCAGTGAGCTCTTCAACCCTACATCCAAATCATTAATAAAGATGTTGAAAAGTACTGGACTGAGCACAGACCCCTGTGGGATACCACTGCTCACGTCTTGCCAGGATGACATAGACCAGTTCACTATGACTCTGGGTCCTATTCTGCAGCCAGTTTCTCACCCACCTGACTGTCTCAGCGTTAAGCCCACAATCCTTCAATTTTCTCACGAGAACAATGTGGAATATTAAATCAAAAGGCCTTTTGGAAGTTGTCCCAGGGGCACAACCAAAGGGGAGCTAGAGACCCACCCCACAGGGGACCCTAGCGGGGGCTGCACACCCCAGGAGAAAAAAAACCCAAATCAAAAACTACTTACCTGCCATAGGGCACCAGAAGCAGGAGGAACAAAGAACGAAGCCTGTGCAGTTTATTAGCCATGCTTATCTACAGCTGGAGCTGGCGGGTGATGTCAGGAGCGATCACCGGCTGGCTGAGATAAAAAGGAATGCCGACAGAGAAAGGAGAAGAGCGGGAGAGGCAGTGGAGGCTGAGGAGGCTCTTCATGCCAGTGACAGGCAGTGCTGGCATGCAAGGGAAGATCCCGTTTGGAAAGAGGCAGCAGAGGCTGTGGAGGCTCTCCACATCGGTGGCAGGCAGCACCAGTGCGAAAAGGCGGATTCCGTTTAAGGATAGGCATTCCAAGTGCCAGCAATTAAAATACAACCCTACGCCAGTCACGGGCAGCACTGGTGTCCAGGGGAAGACCTTGTTCTTGAAGGAGCAGTAGGAGCCCTGGAGATGGTGGAGACTTTCCACTCCAGGTTCACACAGTTACAGAGCAGAGGAGAAAGGCTAACCCAGGGAGGAATGGAAAATACCCTCGGCGAAGGCAGAGAGTGGAGCAACACTGGGGGATGCCTCCTGGCTCAGGTTCTAGGGCAAAGAGCGGAAAGGTGATCCCTCCTCTTCTATCCACCCTCCTTTTTTTTTCCTTTAAGGCCTTTTTTTCTTTAGCTGCCTCTTGCCTGTATATAATTCTTTTGTTGCTTTTTATGTCTGGTTTGTTTTGGTTATTCAGTGTTTAGGGCCACCTCAAGGGGATCTAATCAACACCTCAACACCGGGGGTGTTCACGAGACTCGGCAAGTAGCCGGCGACAATGGGAGATAGATGAGAGGGGTGAATCCAGTGGGCCCATAGCTTGCCAAGGAAATGAAGATAATAACCAGTCCTGGAGACGGTGTGAAGAATGAAGATCATCTAGACCAGAGGGATGGCCGTATTAAGATCAGGTGACCCACCAGAGATTGGCGTAAGAAAGGGGTGTAGGGGAGGTTGGGTCCCACGAATATCTGCCAGGAGGAGCAACTGACTCTGAGGGACCTTCAACAGAAGATCTCTCCATTGAAAATACAGTCAAAGTCATGGCAGGTGAGTTCAGGGGCCTTCTCTGGGGTGATCGAGGTCCCTCTCAGTGGTCGCACAAAGCCTCACCATGCTCACCACCAGGTGCTTGTGCTAAGGCAACTCATGAGCAGGTATTCAAAGGAAGTCGGTCACAAAAGTCAATGTATACAATATCAACCTGCTCTCTTACGTCCAGGTGCTAAGTTACCTGGTCATAGAAGGAGATGAGGTTGGTAATGCAAGATCTGCCTGCAATGAAGCCAAGCTGGCTGCCATTCAGAATCTTACCTTCTTCAAGCTTATTGCAGATGAGCTTTTCTAGGATTTTCCCTAGGTTGGAAGTTAGGCTGATTGGCCTATAATTACCCTGGTCCTCTCTCATGTCCTTCTTGTGGATGGGCACAACACTGGCCCTCTTCCAGTCCTCAGGGACTTCTCCAGAGTGCCATGAATTGTGGAAGAGTTTCACCAGGGGTTCCACAATGACTTTGGCCAGCTCCTTTAGCACTCTCGGATGAAGAGCATCCGGTCCCGCTGACTTGTATATGTCTACTTCTTGAAATTGATCATACACCTTTTCAGCGGCAAGAGTAGGAAGGCAATTATTCCTACTGTGCTCAACCTCTACTCTACCTGGCATGGTTTTCCTTTGGTCTGGTGAAACACTGAGGCGAAGTAGTCATTCAGGAATTCAGCTTTCTCCTGGGTTCCAGTAACCAGCTCTCCTGAGTTGTTGAGCAATGGCCCCACATTCCTATTTGTTTTCCTCCTGTTCCCTATGTACCTAAAGAAGGACTTCTTGTTGTCCTGGATTCCTGTTGCTAATTTAAGTTTGGTTGCCACTTTAGCCTGTCTTATCTGTTCCCTGCAAATGCAGGGCATTGTGGAATAGGCCTCCTTGGGGACCGCCCTAAGCTTCTATTGTTTATAAGCCTCTTTCTTTTTTCTTAAGAGGACTGTGATTTCCCTGTTTACCCAAGAGCGCCTTTCAGGTCTTCTGTTACCTTTTGTCTGCATGGGAATGGACTTCCTTTGTGCTTCAAGGATCATGTCCTTAAGGAACAATTACTCTTCGTGCATACCTTTTGCCTTTGGCCCCTGGTCCCATAGCACTTGCCCTACTAATGACCTAAGCTTGTTGAAATTTGCATTTTTGAAGTCTAAGTCTTCAGTCCTGCTAAATGATTTGTCTGTCTTATGTTGGACAGTGAACATGATGGTTTCATAGATTCATAGATGTTAGGGCTGGAAGGGACCTTGAAGATCATCAAGTCCAGTCCCCTGCCCCAGGGGCAGGAAGTCAGTGAGGGCCAAAGGATCCCACCAAGACAAACAGCCAAACGTTTCTTGAATGAGTCCAGAGTAGGTGCCTCCACCACTTCTGGAGGGAGTCCATTCCAGGTCTTGGGAGCTTGGACAGTAAAGAAATTTTTTCTTATGTCCAGCTTAAAACAGTCTTGTAGGAGTTTATGACCATCGGTCCTTGTTTTTTCTTGAGGCTGTCTGGTGAACAGACATTCTCCCAGATCCTGATGTACTTATAAGCAGCCACCAGGCCCCTCCCGAGCCTGCGCTTTTCTAGACTGAAGAGTCCCATGGCTTTCAGCCTCTCTTCATAAGGCCTATTCTCTTGCCCTCTGATCATGCATATGGCTCTCCTCTGGACTCTCTCAAGCTTCTTGAATTGTGGAGCCCAGAACTGGATGCAGTACTCCAGCTGTGCCCTCACCAAGGTTGAGTACAGCGGGAGGATGACAACCTGAGATTTACTTGAGAAGCATCTATGGTTGCAAGCCAGAGTTTGGTTTGCTTTGCCAGTTGCGACATTGCATTGGTGGCTCATGTCCATCTTGTGGTCAATCATAACCCCCAGGTCTTCTTCAGCAGTGGTGCTAGCAAGTGTAGCACTGCCAAGCCTAAAAGTATGCTGCGGGTTTTTTTCCCCCCAAGGCATAATACCTTACATTTATCGATATTGAACATCATCAGGTTAGTATCTGCCCACTTACTAAGTTTATCCAAGTCAGCCTGGATCACTAGCCTGTCCACAAGTGTGGACGCTATGCCCCAAAGTTTAGTGACATTGGCAAATTTAGCCAGTGCACTTCTGACACGAATGTCCACATCATTGATAAAGAAGTTAAAGAGAACAGGTCCAAGGACAGAGCCTGGCGGGATGCCTCTCGTCACAGCGTGCCATAATGATTTGCTACCATCAAGCCCTAGCACTTACTTTAGGAGCTAGGATGAGCAGCAGCCAGCAGAAAATGCAAGTGCAAGCTCAGCAGTTCCACAGCTGCCTGAGCCTGTGTATCAGTGAAGGCTGGGGGTATGGGCTGCTCCAAAGGCGGCGGGGAAACAGTTGGAGGGAGGCTGGGAAGCTGGGAGCAGAATGCCAGCTGCAAGATGCTGGCTATGGAGCTGGCGGGCTCCAACTCAGGCTACCTCGGCAAGAAGCTGGGCACCTGCCGGAGGACCCCGACCAGGGAGGAAGAAGGTGGCCTTGGGGACCGGCAGGAGCAAGGGAGTCCCATGGAGGGGCAACCTCTAAGTGGGATGCTGCCTGGGAGCCACAAGGCTCCAACCAGGGGCTTGGGCACTGTAGCTGGGGATGCTTCCTCCAGCTTGCAGGCACCACAGACAGCCCTGCAGCAGACAGAGCACGGGGGAACATGAGCCCCCCCAGAAGGAGAAAAGAGGGGATGCCAACCAGAAGAGCCAGGGTGACTGGACTGCATGTCACCCTGGAGGTGGCACCAGGGGAACCCAAGGAGGTGGCACCAGGGGAACGGGTAGACGCTGGGCACAGGACAATTACCTGTACCCATGTCTAATAGGAGGAAAGGGGACAGATTAGTATCCCCAGAGGATCAAGGGGCCCCAAGAGAGGGAATCTTGGGAGTCCTGCCGGTATGAGCTGGATGTTTAGTTTAAGTTACTATTGGCCCCAGATGGGGCAAGTTTAGTTCTCCTGAAGAGGGGAAGCTGACTTGGAGATGAGGGGTGGACCCCCGAAGATTGACGGCCAGGAAGGCCCGTCCTTTCCAAGGTGGGCACTGTGGGAGATCTCCGTGGAGAAGTGTCTACCCAGGCCAAGGACATGGTAAGGGTAGGGTAAAGGGGAGGTTTGGAACCCCACAAAGACACCCCAAGGACGAGACCCCCCCTCGGGTCACTGACATGGAACTGCCTCCCGAACAACAACATCAAATATGTGGAGGTGAAAAGGGGCAGTGCCCAGATCATCTAGGCAGTACTGAGACTGGGTGTCACCCTCACCCTGATGTCGCTGGGGGGAAAGATACCCACAAAGAGGGCACTAAGACCCTAAAATACCTACCAGTGACAATGTGCATGTGTGGCCACAATCAATTCTCGGGTGAACTCCAGATTGAGTTCCTCCCCCTGGTTTGGTGTCTGTAGTATCTACAGTTAGGTCTCTCTTGCTGTGTCCCCGCACCCTAACCTCCCCACAACTTGACCCAGAGCATTTCCAGTTGTCCATTTTTGGAGCCATTGTCAGCCTCCAAGGAGGTGTACTGCTCTTTTACATAGAGAGCAACGCCTCCACCTTTCTTCCCCACCCGGTCCCTTCTAGCCCTCTATAGCTATGCTCCAGTCATGTGAGGTGTCTCACCAGGTCTCTGTAAGCCCTACTAGATCATAATGCACACTGGAGAGTAGGAGGGCTAGCTCCTCTTGCTTGTTCCCCGTGCTCCTGGCATTAGTATATAGATCTTCACCTTGAAGAATCTTAAAGTAAAAAAAATAAATACTTTGGCTAACTTGCATGCTGAAGTCAGGATCAAGATAATTCCCCATCACTGCTGCAGGGTATGTCCTCATATGCAGGGGCATGCATTTACTGTGGCAAAAATAGCAGCAGCACAAATTTGTGCCACTGCTTTTTGCTGCTGTGCATGCCTCTGCACATGGGGTTTGATGTGAGGCAAAATGCCCCACATCAAGGAAACAGCTGTTTTCCTGCTCCTCCCAGCTCCAGCAGACACTCCTGGAGTGTGTGCCACACTGCTTTTTTTTGCTGTGGTAGTTCCCAGTATCAAATTTGGCAGCACGGTGAATGGTTGCATGTATGGTTTGCGGTGCCTCAAACTGCACATGCATGCTCATCTGGAGGTGGCCACAGCAGCAGTTTCCTAATAGGACAGTATTATGAAGAGAACACTCATAAAGCTCCTGACTGCAACTGAGAAAGTGAAGTCTCCTACCTAGTACTGGAAACAGATGAAGGATCTGAAGAGGATAACATGCTCACATGCACAAACAATGCAGAATTGTATTTGTACTGAAATCAATGGTAAAATACCAACATCTGGGGTCAAGAATTTAATCCATAATCAGCTGACAACATTTGCCTATAACACTTTTTCATATATAGTCAACACATACATTTCTATATTTAAACATATGTAAATTTTGTTATTGAAAAGTTATTTTTGTATTTTTTTTAAACACAGTCCATTTCTAATGCTTTGTAAGAAATAAATGTTTTGGCGATTCTCTTCCAGGCTTTGCAAAAGTTTACTTTCATAGCAAATTTTCTGGTAAAGAAAGGATTCTAAACCAAAGTTACAAGAGTACTAAACTAGAGTTGTGAAATGGAATTTAATTGAAAGCTTAGCTGTAGAGCGACTATTGCATCTCCAGAATGTAGGTTATGATGCTGTGAGGGAAGTGTGGTGATAAAAGTATCACTGTCATTTTGAGGGGATGTTGTGCAATGTTTTGTGGGGGTTGCTTGAAATGTTTGCTTGTGTAATAAGATATACGGTACATTACATTTACATTTCTTATTGTAAAGGAGATCCATTTGGTGCAATGTGAGCAATTATACCAACTGGCAGACAAGCTGGCTAAGAAAATAAAACATATGCTTATATAGTTGATCCTTAATGAATGCTATGTTTACTTTGGCTGAATTACCACTGCTTGGCAAATTAACTTTTTTTACTAGTTTTTCTATTTAAAAAGTAAGTTGCTTCACCATGTAAAACGTGTATATTATAAAAGCTGACAAGTATGAAGTTTTAAAAACAGAAGCTGTGAAAGGACAGGGCACTCATGGATGTCTTACAAATACAAATCACATGGATGAATGTGCTGTCAAGCAACAGGCGACTCAGAATAAATCAAATATACTCTTGCATCTCTACCCACCATGCCTTATTTAATCTGAAATGTAGATGAAAGAAATATTACTTATTTCTTTTCTTTCTTCTAAACTATCCTTACCTTTTTAAAAGGGCTCATTCTACATTCTAGGGGCAGCATAAGGCCCAGCTCAACTTCTGTCCTGCTTAACCCCTATTAAGCATCCAGAGGTACAGACCTCACATCCCCCATTATAGTGCTTCCCACAAACCTCAGCCACACACGGTCTTCTGCCTTTGTTCCAGCTCAAGAAAAGAGAGAAGTCTTGAAGCGTTTCTCCAATGTCAGAAAATTCCATGTGTTTCATATTAAGTACGTTAGTAGATTTTAAAAACGAGCCTCCCCACAGAGAATAGTCTACTGGTACTTTATTATTTATACTGAGGGTGCTCTGTCTTGGGCTTCTCTACTGGTAATCGTTCTATCAGTAAGGTACAGCGATAACTATCTTTTATACATGCTTATATCTTTGCATACTTGAGGACAGGATATGGTAAATCTTGTGGATCTGAGCTATATCATATATACAGCAGGGGATTAGGACACTAGAGCATGAAAGGGCTACAGTTATATATTGGGCTGGCCAGATTGCAGTAGAAGGGTGTATCTAAGATAGTGTTTATTATAGAATAATATAAGTAATTCTTGCAATAAATATGTAAGGAGTTGAAGTAGAGGGAGTTTTTTGTTTGACGGTTCATTTGTGATAGGTAAAATTTGATTTCTAGGATTATAAAGATAAGGTACAAAAGGGTTGGAAAAACCTGCACCAATAAACAATTAATGCACATGCTGGAGTGATCTATTGATATCACAGCAAAGAGTTTTAAATCAAAGAATTTTTTGGGAGTTTCTGGTAAGTATCCTTCGTTTGGGAGAAGTAAAAAGAAAGGGGACAGAGTGTAAATATATCTATTTTTAATATATTTACTGTTATTCTTAAATGCATGCTGTTTTACAACTCCCTGGTGTTTTTGGCCCCACTGAAGTTGTCCAAAGAATTCCTCTTGCAGCAGCAGTTTGTATCCCAAATGATTTAAACACTTTTTTCATAAAAGATAATTGTATATTATTGAGCAGGTCCCAGTTCATTTTTTCCCTCCAAAACAGTGAGGTAAAGTGTTAGAAAGGACTCCAGGATACTGGTGAAGAGGTTGTTTGGCACCTATGGGGAAGGAAATGGCTTGAACTTTCACTGTTCCTGCCTGAACCTCTTACTTTCCCTTCAACAGCTCCTCACCTCAAGTCCTGATATGATCCCATATTTTCCTTGTCCTACCATGGGCCTTCCCCTGCCGATACACACTTAATCAACACACAAATTTCTGGCATGCCAGTCAGTGAAGATGTCCCAGTTGTGCCCATTTGGGAGCTGATGCACAGCTGGGACACCATTCTAGTGCTCAGCTGGGGCTCTGCAGAATATAGCTTTGCAAAGTCAGTGTCTGAAGACATTAACTAGGGCTGTGCGAGGCTTTGGACCGTGTTTTGGATCTGGAGAAGCTTCAGATGCTTTGGCGTCTGAAACACCATGTCCAGATCAAAGTGCTGGCTTCTTTAGGCCTTCTGAACCACTTTGGAGCTTCCAGATCACTTCAGAAAAGCTTTGGCGCCACCTTGGAGATCCGGCCATAGCGTATAATGGGGAATCAATGAAATATCTATAACTATTGCTTTTTGTCTGATTTGGATGAAACTTGCAGGGGTGGTAGCCTCTGATGAGAGCATGAAGCATGCTGTTTCAAGAAGATAGGTGTAGGGGCTGGGGGGGAACTGCATCCCAAATTCTTGAAAGCAAAACTCATGTCATGTGTATATGTTAAGCCACAGGGGGCTGAAAACTGCAGGGGAGGTGGCCCCTGCTCAGGCCACAAAGCCTGCCATGTTTCAAGGAGATAAATGCAGGGGCTTGGGGGGAACTGCACCTCAAGCTGCAGACAACCACAACTCATGACATGGGTGACACTGTGTGTGTTAAGGCACAGCGGGGTGAAAGCTGCAGGGATGGTAGGCCCTGCTGAGGCCATGAAACCTGCCAGCTGTTGAGGAGATAGGTGCAGGGCCCCAGAACCCAGAAGCCCTGCACCTCTAACTGCTGACAGGCAAAACTCATGATATGGGTGCTTGTGCAACTGTATCTGTCTTGGGGCAGTTGTCTGTATTGATTATTTCCTCTTCTTAGTTTTTGTTTTTGTAGGTGTTAAGCACCCATGTCACGAGTTTTGCCTGTCAGCAGCTTGAGGTGCAGGTCGCCCAAACCCTATCACCTTGAAACTATCACCTTGAAACTTGGTAGGCTTTGTGGCCTCACCAGGGGCCACCACCCCTCCAGTTTTCACCCCCCTGTGGCTTAACACATATACATGACATGAGTTTTGCTTTCAAGAATTTGGGATGCAGTTCCCCCCCAGCCCCTACACCTGTCTTCTTGAAACAGCATGTTTCACGCTCTCAGTGGAGGCTACCACCCCTGCAAGTTTCATCCAAATCAGACAAAAAACAATAAAGTTATAGATATTTTATTGATTCCCCATTATACCCTATGGCTGGATCTCTGAGGTGGCTCCGAAGTTTCGGAGTTTGCACTTTGGCCAGATCGAAGTGGAAATCTGGTTCGGAACTCCAGATTGGATCACTGGCATCCAAAGCAGTAAGATCCGAAGCCAGATCGAATAGCTGCCTACTGATCTGATGGCCACCTATAAGTTTATCAGGGGTGAACACCAGGATCTGGGGGAACGTCTGTTCACCAGAGCGCCCCAAGGGATGACGAGGTCGAACGGTCACAGACTCCTGCAAGACTGTTTTAGGCTGGACATAAGGAAGAATTTCTTTACTGTCCGAGCCCCCAAGGTCTGGAACAGTCTGCCAGCAGAGGTGGTTCAAGCGCCTACATTGAACACCTTCAAGAGTAAATTGGATGCTTATCTTGCTGGGATCCTATGACCCCAGCTGACTTCCTGCCCTTTGGGCAGGGGGCTGGACTCGATGATCTCCCGAGGTCCCTTCCAGCCCTAATGTCTATGAAATCTATGAAATCTAACAGAAACTCATTATGTAACAGAGTGATAGCTGACAGTTTGTGGTTTACACTAGAACTCAGATAGATGTTTCGTAGCACAGCGGTATAGGGATGGTGGTATCCGGATCCATAGGTCATCAGACCTCAGGAGCCTAAGAACTTTACTATGTATTTTTAAAATTCAAACACAACTGATGATTACAATCCAAACTACACACATGCATACATACCCTTCAATGGACAGGCACATACATTAGGGTCATAAGGGTTCAAACTGGGTATCTGCAAAGTATGTGTTAGTATTTGCAAGGTGACTTTGGTGATTACTTTAAGCCAGCTTCCGAATCATTAAGTAATTTTCAGAAAGATGAATAAGTCCTCTACAAGAACATCCTAGGATCTGTTTCTTTACAAAGGTTTTTACAAGTGTGCTCACCCCAGGAGATCCCCAGGTCAAGAAAACCTACACTGAAAAAGGTGGGGTGGTGTACGCAGTAGCAGCGTGTGCTGCCCAAAACTGGAGCCTGGCTGGAGCCAGGCTCTGGCTGCTGACCAGGCTTCCTGCTGCAGGAGTGCTGCAGTTGCAGCTTCCAGAGGCTCCCAGGACATTAGTTAAGGCTACTGGGGCCAGCACAGTTGCTGGACCCAGCCTCCCCTACCTCACCCAGGGTAACCTGTCACTTGCGTGGCATGGGCATTCCCTGGGGACAAATAGCAGTGGCACAAGGGAAACACACATTCCCACTCATCTGGACATACCCTGGGAGTATAAGGGAATGCCTGAGATAGTCTATGAACTCCCAGAGTATCTCTTTGAAACTTCCCTGGGAGCTGTGAGACCAAAAATAAGGAAGCACTCAGCCTTCAGTGGGTTGAAACCTAGCTGCAGATGGCCAGCAGTTAAGAGTCTGCCTGGCTGGGAGGCTTGGGGTCAGCTGAAACTAATGACTAGTTCATGATGGTGGAGCCATGAAGAGAGTTTAGAGTTCTAGGAACAGAATGCAAGGTGCAAAGGGGTTCCTTGTGACCCTCATGGGGGTTACACATATAGGACCAGCTGTTCATCTTCCACCTTGCACAATACCCACTTGGTGGCCCAGTGCAATATAGACCCGTCCATGTTTTGTTGCAAGGTGAAGTGTACAAATTCAAATGTGACACATGCCTGGACCAGGAAGTGGAGGAGCTGGAGAGTGTCATCAGAGCTGGCCCCTCTGAATTCATTTCTGTAAATTTTCAGAGTTGCCATCTTGGCCTGGCCCAGCAGGAAATTGGATAGGCAGATCACACTTCTTTTGGCTGCTTGGTATGGGATTGTCTCAGAGAAGTCCAAGTCCAAGTCCAGCTTACCAGGTTCTTAGGACAGCAAAGAGTGGCCACAGTCCAGGAACTCATGGAAAAGTCTCTTTCACCTCCTCCTTACAGAAAGAGCCGGCTTCCAGTGCCCCTAGGAGACAGAGAGAGAGAGAAAGAAGGCAGCGAGTTGTGGTTTGTTTACTTGCTTACCCTATTTTGGGTTGATTTGTTTTTTGGGACTGTGAAGCCTCTTTAGAGGAATAAAAACTGTTTTGAAAGTCTAACCTGAGAGTGAGTGACCTAGCTAAGGAAGGTGGGTGAGTGATCTGCTTACGCTGAGCCTGTGACAGCCTATTTGACAGAGTCTTACTGGTCAAGGCTATAGGTAAAGGCTCTTTTGGGGGCATTTAGTTATGTTTTTCCCAAATTCTCTCTTTCTATTTGTTTTATAACTATATCATACTAATAAAACTGTCTTCTCAAGTCAATATAGCATATTAACAAAATTGGCTCTATCAAAATCAAGTTCTTCATCTGGAAATTTCCTCACTTCTGTGATAAAGTTGTTAGGGAAAACATTACTATCCTTGCTGTGAGGAGCTGTTTATTCTACTCCAACTATGTAAATAAAACAACATTCTGGATAAAAGCTGTGTTTATTAGCATATTTTACCCCCCGCCAGCTTCCTAGGAGTTTACCAGCATCTCTTGAAAGATATGTCCATGGTCTTCCTGAATGCAACCAAGTAGGCTGGATTTGCTTGTATTTTAAGAAGACAGTTATTGAAAACTTTTTGTATTCCTTCAGCTTGGCCTGTTCACATCCATTTAAAAAAAAATCTATCAACTACTGCTGTGAACTTAATGTCCCTTAAAGTAGAAGATGCAGACATAAATTCCACAGAGAACCCACAGACTTTTGAGAGGTTCAAAGTTCTTTACAAAATAACTACAAACCGAACTATGCAGCCAAAAGGCTCTAGTTCCCCTACAGAATAGATAAATACATTAGAACTGGAGTTAAAAAATGCAAGTGACTTTCCTATTTAAAGTGAAAAGTCTGTCTGTCCGTCCACCCGTCCGTCCTTCCTTCCTGTCTTTTTGTCTACTTTCTATTGCCGTTGTCAGTTAATTGGTAATTCTCAGAAAGCATTCTCCTTTTGCAGAACACCCATGTGAGGAGTTTTAGCCAAAGATATTTTTGATAAATTAAAAGAAGCAAGCAAAATTACATGAGAATTGCCATGGTTCCAAATGGTGTCAGGGTTTACAGTGGAAACAGAAAGGTTAGAGTGCTATACAGTTTTATGACTGTCAGGAAAAATGCTTCACAAACCCTCTGTACTGGCATGACTTTATGAACACATGCCATATGAGGAATTATTAGTTAAAATGGAGAAAAAATATACAGTAAATCAGTAAGAATTATAAGGTGAGAGGGGGATCCCAGCAGGTTGCTAAAAGGGAGATCACAGCAGGTTTTGTTGAAAGGACTTTTGAGTTGCACGGAAGTTACTAGTGGAGTTCCCCGGATCAGTCTTGAAAAAGTTTTATTAAATATTTTTTATTGGAGGTCTTGATATGAAAAATAAAATAGGCAACTGCAGTTTGCGGATGCCACAAAGTTATGAGGCACTGTAAACCAGATTATCATACAGGAAGACTTGGATGACCTTGAAGACTGGAGTAACAGAAATTGGATGACATTCAAGAGAGTGAAGTGCAGGTCATGAGCTTAGTAATTAACAAGAATTTCTCGTACAAAATGAGGGTTCATCGGTTGGAAATCACAAAGGAGTGGTGAGGCCTGGCTATATTAGTTTATCATGGTTTGTCCCTATAAAAGAAAAAAGCAATCTTTGGAAGTGTCAGGCAAAGTATCACCAGTAGAGCTGGGGAAATACTAATGCCAGCATACGAAGTACTGGTGAAGCCTCCACTGGAACTGGCTGTCTGTTTGCTTCTATTTACTCCTGTTCCAGTTCAAATTCATCTTTATTGAACAGGTGCAGGGAGGATAAGGAGCAGCTATTAGGATAACCAAGGGAATATAACCAAGACTATTTTATGAAAAGAGACTGTAAGAGCTTGACTTGTTCAGCCTATCTATATGAAGGCTGAGAGAAGATGAGATTGCTCTCTATAAATATATAAGGGGTGGGAAGGAACACAAGTGGAGGAGAAGAGTTACTGAAGTTAAAAAATAATGTTGGCACAAGAACAAACCATTATGACCTACCCATGAATAAAATTAAAATGGAAGTTAGAAAAGGTTTCTAACTATCACATGAGTGAGATTCTGAAAGGGCCAATAGAAGAAGGGGTGGCAAATCAAATAACTAGTTTTAAGGTGGAAATTGCTAAATGTATGAAAGGGATTATGTGATGTGGTTCTTTGAAGCCTGTAGAGTGTGGTCAAGGGCCTAGGTCATTCCCCCTATTCTTATTTTCTATGTTAGTAGTATGTTCCTATTAACTGAATTAAAATAAGTCAGAAGTGTACATAAGGGTGGGTAACTAGGGCACAAGCTAGGTGCTAAGTAAAGCGGGGTGCTGGAATGACAGGGCTTGAGGCTCTGGTGGTCCAAATGGGGGGACTCTGGCCCTGTTTAGCTCCCCTTTTAATCCCACCCTCACTCTTGTTGCAGAGGCTTCTGCTGCTGTGAGGGGAGGTTAACTCTTCCCTAGCCCTACAGCCCCTGCTAAATTACGGACTTTGGATCCTCACTTGCCATATACTGGTGGTTTTGGGGCCAGCGGAAAGTTAACTTGGATGTTGGCAGCCACATCTCCTCTTGCAGCAGAGTCTTGCCCCAACTCCCTTCGAACCCGCTCCCTTCAAATGGACTCCCTTGAATCCCCATGCCTTCATTCTGGCACCCTAAGGCACAAACCCTATCAGGTAAGACTGCTGTTAGGGTACAAACCCTACCAGTTATGCTATGCAAGTATACTCTCTCCTGCACCCCTTCATGAGGTGCCTCTGTTCTTATGTGTGTGCTTACCCTGTTCTTTGGGGGCTGGCTCTACCATATCTCTTGGTTCATTCTGGGACTCCATGTGCCTTCATAGCAAGTGGTACAGAACAGCCTCAACACTTGCTACCTTTTTCTTGCCTGACATAGACCAATATAGAGACTATGAAAATTTGGGGAAGGAGAAAGATTCAGCATCTTCTAACTGCCCTTACATAAGACTTGAGTAGAGTGTGGGCCCTGGGCAGTAAATTTCTACCTATGTGAGGACATATATTAATCTTGTATTTTAAAATCATATTTTAAATATACCTTTCTCTGTTTTTCTATTTTCTGGACTGTGATTGGTCTCTCAGTGGAATAGGCTATTTTTCTGCAGGTAGTAAGTCCATTCTGATCATTTCGACTATAATGCTAGATGCCTGATACTGCTTTCACTTATACCATGTAATGGGGCCCCTACCCCATTACTGAAGGAGAGAGGAATCCAGGGAGCATCTGGTTGGCTCCAGGCCCATGAAAGGACTAATAGTGTCAGAGAGCATCTTACTAAAATGACCACCCATCCCAGGTGTGGCCAGCACAGTGTAGCCAGTGACTGACAGCCCTGTGGAGGAATTAGTGGGGCAAATGACCCAGAAATAGGGTCAGAGGCCTTATAAAACCAGGAACATGGCTGAGGCCTCAGGAGAGGGGGATCTGACTACTCAAGGAGGAAGGGCTCTGGACTGCAAGGAAGCCCCTGCAGTCTGGGCAGCAGAGCAAAGTATTTTGGATTATTATCATAGTGTGATGTCGAATTAGAGTGTGGGGGGCGGGAACTTTATTTGGAAATGGATGCTCATATTTTTTGTTGTGCAGAAGTTTGAGCTGGAGGACTGGATTGTGGCTGTAGGGTGGAGAAGGCCACTGGGAAGGATTCCAGGGACACCCTAGGTCCTAAACCCTTGAAAAGGGGGCAGATGACATAAGTGGGCCAAGGCTTGGCTGTGAGCCCTGAGCAGACTGGACATTGCAAGTAGTACCTGGGCGGAGCACTGCCATCAGCTGAAGGACTGTAGCATGTGGCAGAAAAGTTTGAGGGGTACAGAGACTGTGAAGAGTGAAGCTGGACTTGGGGCCTGGAAGCAGTCCTGGGACTCTGGACCTTGGACCAGCCTGAGTAAAGTGGGCCCCGGCCAGAAGCCTGCAGCCCAGACATGGATCTAGAACCTGAAGCAAAACCCCTTGACCTCTAGTGGCAGCCAAGGTGTAGCAGGTGAGAGAACGGGGGGAGGTGAAGAGGCAGAAGGGGTGAGCACAGCAGGATCCAGGAGGCTGCTAGGGGGTGGTCTCAGGGCCTCACTTGCTACATGCCGGCATAAATCACCTGCACAGAAAACAGTATATGTATATCCTTCTAAAACTGATGCAAGTGGGGAAAAAAAAGAGAATAAAGTTTAAGGAAGGCATCTGTCATTTGAATTTGTGACACAGGCCAATTTTCAGGGATGCTATCAGGTAAATTCAAACAATTGATAAATTAACTAAATTAACTTAGAATTTACTTCTAACAAGTTTGAAAGATTCTGCTTTTGTCATGCATTCCAATGGGAGAAGTGTTCCTTGAGTCCTAATCTACATCATTAGTCTGTCAAAATGGCACCTTCCTATTTGAATACTAATTATTCTTTTTTGTTATACAGTACAGAATACACCTTACATTTGTTTTTTTCTAAAAGTAATTTACTCTTCTTTGTAATTAGATCTACTGATTAACATATATTCTATATTATAGCATAGTCACTTTTAAAGGACGACATCTATGTAGAGGAAGGAAGAAGCTCATAGAATGATGACAACCTGCTTTTGATAGGATCAGCCCTTGAGTGAATTCCTATGGCATCAAAAGGCCAATAATTTTTCTTTGTTCAGAAATCACACTATAAAAAAGGCAATCTGCATATAAATAGTACACTGTAAGTTATTGAAAAGCTTGTAAAATGTTCACAGGATACAGCCTTTATTATTATTCTCCTAGCAAACACAGTTTAGCATTGGGAACACAGCAAACTTATATATATTTTTTTTAAATTCTTAGGTTTGCATAGATAAGTATATACCTATGAATGACTCATTTTTCTGTATTTAGAACTGTTTCAGAGATGTTAAAGATGAATGAAGATCGCTATTAGATTATCTTATCTTTTGCTATTTCTCTGGGCATTCATACTCTTCTCATCATTATAGTATATGCATCTAGCATTTAGGGCACTTTTACAATTGCTCTGATACAACTCGATTAATCAAGTCTGCTGGAGTGTTCTAATAGGAAAGCTCCCTCATGCTGCAGTGTTTCATGTATTCAGCTTCCCCTTCAGAATGGTGGCAGGGTGCTTTAAAGCTTGTTGAACAAGCTTTAGATAAAGTGCCTCTACTGCCATTTTGAAACACGGGGCACTGAATACACAAGATGCTGTGGACATTTTAATTAATTTAATTAATGTCCCCTCAACCCTGGAGCATGGCTACATATGCCCTTATTAGATTTCCCTCCAAACACTTCATCTGTTGCTGCTGTGGACTGTGTTAATTTTGCTCATTATTACTTAAACCCCCCTCCCACCCCACACACACACACATTTATCATGTTTCCAAAGAAGACACTCTGAGGACATGTGCACTACGATTCTGGACTAAAATTTTTTCATCCTTGATATCCCATGATACAGTTCCACTGCACTATGAATGAACCACCAAAGTTTTAGACTTTATCTCCCCTAATCCTTCTTAAGCATATACCTGCCATGATGGGAAAAACACCTGAGTCCTATCTACACTTGCACTGCCACTACTGATACCACTATGGCCCCAGGTAAAGGTGCAGCTCGATCTAGTGCATAATCCACACAATTGTGCCTCCCGCTATGCCACACATGCATGGCAGGAGGCCCAGTTGTGGATTGTGCATTAGATCCATTCTTGCCTTACTACTGGAGGGGAAGCCTGATCCTGCACTCCCCTACATTAGCAAAAGGCAGGTATCCATGGCTGGCAGCCCCCTTTGAGTGGGTTCCCATCCATGGGGGTCATGGGCAGCCAGGACCTGGAGTCCCACAGCTGACGGGGTCCTCAGTCTGGGCTGTGCCCCACAGGGCTCTGGGTCACAGCTGTGCATGAGGTGCAGCCAAGACCAAGAGCCTGTGTGGTCCAGGGGTTTCACAACTCTCCCCCCCATAGCCCTTGGGGAAATGGGGATCACAGCAGACATGATTCCCCAGGGCTTGGTGGTTGCACCCCTGTGGCTGGGAACCCTGTCAGCTGACGGGCTCCCAGTTGCAGGGGAGATCCTGTTACATGTGCAAATTAAAACTTGATAGCAACCAACTATAAAGTTAGAACCCATTTTCCGGGTCTAAGTTTATACCTGGTTGGAGCTTTTTATTGTGTGATAGTTACTTTGCGTGTGTAGTTGGTCTTAAGGTAACTGTGCAACTAATTGCATGATATCTGTGATGTGTAGATGGGGCTTATTAGACCTATACTACCAGCAGTGTGATCATGGGAGATCCATTCATTCATGCAGCTGTTAGAAAGTGTACACTGAACTCAACAGTCACACCAGAAGAGGAAGGTTAAGGAACTGGACTAAGTTTTAGAGAGAGGGTACAAGTTTCCTGTGAAATCTTGGACTTTTGGTCTTTGCAGCTCTATTTTCCTTCTTTGAAATGGGTACAATGACAGTGCCTCAGAGGCACATTATGTGAAAAGATTTATCCGAGACTGTGAGAGACATTGAGAGCCAAATTCAAACTGGTTCCCTAGACACCTAGGCTAGGGACAGACATTCAAAAAGCCTGAGCCTGAATTGATTCAGTCTTTGCAGGTTAGTTTAACCTCCATAGAGTGAACTGGTTTGCAAGTGGATAGACATTTGGCACGTGCCTGCAGTGGCTCAAGCCAGAAGGCCGGGGGTGCTAGAGCCCCAACAGGCCTGCTCCAGCAGCTCCTTGACAGGCAGGATTCCCGGCACGCAGGGCTGCCCAGCACCAGAGGGGAATGCTTCTTCTTCCTCTCTCTCCCTCACCACCACGGGGCTGGGAGGGGGACCCTGCTTAATGCTGGGGGAGACTCTTCCCCTTCCTCCTCTGCAGTGGGGTGGGGAGGGGGGCTCTGAGGATGCCTGGCCACAGAGGGAGACTTTTCCCCCTGCTTCTCTCCCATTGCTGCGGGGTTGTGGGGGGGCTCTGTAGGATGCTGCCCAGCCCCAGAGGGGGACTCTTCCCCCTACTCCTCCCCCCCAGGGCAGGAGGAAGTCTCTGTTCCATTCTGGGGGGAACTCTTCCCCCTCCTTCTCCTCCCCCCGGAGGGGCAGCCAGAGCACAGCACTCAGCTGGACAGGGTGGGGGTGTGTAGGGTGTGAGGGAGGGTGAGGGGTGTACGGACCCCCACATACTCTCCCCATGGCATGCAGCCCCCATGGCTTGGCAGCAGCAGCACGCAGGGAGGTCAGGATACTTGTGCTCTGGCCAGCACTGTGCAGGGAAGGGAGTGGAGCCTGCCTTATCCCAGTGTCTCTACTCCATGAGCCTGCAGCTCCAGCACTCACAGTGGGAGAAGCCCAGCACTGGAGCCAGGTGCTTCCCCTGCTCCCTGCCATGCAGCTCCCTGCACCCTGCCAGGCATGGAGGTAGCCCCACCCCTGCTTCTCCAGGGCTTCCTCTCTGCGAGTGTGGAGCTGCAGGCATGTGGCGTGGAGCCACAATAGAGGTAGCCAGCACTGCACTGGGGGCGAGGAGTGCAGCCCTGCGCAGCCTGCCCGGCTGCTTCTATCCCTGGGGCTCTGCACCGTGCACCTGCAGCTCCACACCAAAGATGTGATGAAAGGAAGTAAATGAAGAAATGATAGCAGACACTGCACTTAAAGCTTTTTCCCTAGTTTTACTCTCCTTCAATCACAAACTATTTTATGTGGCCAAAATTCAAGCTAATTTATATTTTAAATTATTTTAAAAAATATTTTAAAGTGTTGCAGCCTTTAGGATAACCTAAAACACCATAAAGTTCATTTTAATATCTGATAACATGCACCTGTTTAACTGAAAGTAGAAGGAATGAATGCTATCAACATTGCCTATCTTGCCCATTGCTTTTACCCCCTTACACACACAACTTTTGAGCCACTTTCCTGGCTCTTTTTGGTGTTACGCTTGAATTTTAAACTTGCTTTCAAAGTCATACATAACACTGCTACACACTCTATCTTTGATTCAGTTTGCTGTGGCATTTTTACATCTTTTCCCCTACCCATCACTTCACTTGGTCATTATGGTAAAGAGTGTGCTCTGCACTTTAAAAAACAAAACAAAAAAACCAAAAAGGCTGATATGTGGGCTACCCAAACATGATACATATCTCAAAATGAAGGAAGCCTGACTCTTCAGACTTGCACACATGATTATGCTTATGTCCTGTGAGTAGTCCCACTGGAGTCAACAGGACTACTTATAACATGTAATGTGAAACTCAGTCAGTCTTTGCAGGCCTGAAGCCCAAATGTGTAATCACAAATCCATAACTGGTGATTATGCTTCCTCCTTTTATGCCTCTTCCCAGATCCTCACTGATGTCAAATCCATCAGTTAACATATAAATTTTGTATAGAAAGGACCTGTCTTTTTTCCATGTGTGATATATAAATATTATGATATGATATCATAGTTTAATCAAATGTTACATGCTTAATGTAGGAATTATTGGGTGAGATCTGATGTCCTGTGTTCATAAAAGAAGGAAAGCTAGATGATCATAATGGCTCCTCTTTGGCCTCAACATTTCTGAATCTATGAAACCCAGGCATGCAGTGAGAACCCAACCAACAAAATAGGCCTGCTGATATCTTAATGCTGCATAAAGCAAAGAATCTGTCCCTGGGTTTACCTTATGCCTATGTGGAGGGTAATAATACATCCCATTTTCATAGAGACAGCCCTGGTTTAAATACCTACCCTAGGTGGCCAGTCAGTTTCGTCAAATGAACACTTTTGTTCCATTTTCAGTGTGATGCCTGGATCTGGTATTTAAAATGGGATGATCCTGGCAGAAACGTGACTGCTTCATTCCCTACTACCCGCCCTCTCTAGTGCTCCACTCCCACCCTACAGTCTCCAGCTCTCTGCTGCTTCAAATCCTCTCCCTATTGACTCCCCACCTGCCACTCCCATTTTCTAGTGTGCTCAGCTGAGACTGGAGCTCAGGAACAGTTGAGAGTGCCAGAGAGCAGGGTGTCCCATATTGAAACCAGATGATACAGCGGGCATCAGACCAAGATTGGAACCTCAGCCACAGTGAGCCTGATCCTAAATGCACTGAAGTCAAGGACAGTCATTTCATTTCATTTGATTTTGCATGATGCCTTTTTCCTCCTCTACAGATAGAACAGGGATAACAATACTTGACTTCTACAATGGGTGCTGTGCAGATTAATTCATTAATGCTTGCAAATTGCTTTCAAGCCTTCAGGGGAATTTGTTGTAAAAAATGCAAAGCATTAAATCTTTTAATTAATGCTTAAAGAAAATGGCCCAAACAATCAACACCCTTTTGTTATTTCACTTGCCAAAATAATCAGAAGGGAAAGTGGGTATCTGAAGAGAAAAGGAGAGCACACAACTGTAAAAGAACATTGTGTAATATAATCCTACACTAAATTATTCAAAACATTTAATTTATATTACAGAAGTTGTAGCTATACCGAAAATAGCTTTATTTTAATGAAATATTAATTTTGCCGGCATATAATGTTGTCCCAGAGAAAGTAATAATCAATATTACAGATGTTACATCTCCTGTTTGAAAAGTAATACACTGAGATGATAAACTGTATTCATTGTAAAAACAATGATTGTGTCATTGTCAACATATCAGCTAAGTAATAATAACTGGAATAAGCTTTTCTAAATTGCATGTATTGATTACTGCAGTTAGTATAGTTACACATATGGAACATCAATTCAGGAGCACATTCACAGGTCATTTGTAAACACAAATTATGAGATCAATTAAAGCTCCTAGAGCCAGAACTACATTAGAAGCAGGGAGGAGATGCACTGCCTGACTGGCAGTATCTGAAAGCATTATGCTTGAGTAGTGGAAGTGTAGATATACACCTCCAGGAGTGCCAGTGCACCTCTCCATGCCCCAGAAGCTACTTGCTTGTTTATACATTCTTTTTTGGCATTTAGCTCTTTTATTTTCCACATAGCCTGCCTCAACTGCTGCATAGCTCAGTCCACATCTGCTAAACCAAAGGTGTTCAATCTCTGGCCTATGGGCTGCATTTGGCTCATGGAACCTTCTTATCTGGCCCATGGGGTTCCCCACAGGTCAGAAAATTTGGCAGCTTGGGAACAGTGGCCATTAATACAGTCATCTCCCGCTGCCAAATCTCCAAATCCCAAGCCTCACCCACCCAGTTGGAACCAGGCCATATCCCCTTCACCCTGCAGGGCTGCGCTGAGCAAGACTCCCTTTCACCCATGAGGCCAGGCTGGGCCATGCCGGCTTCCTTCTCCCCACTCTCCACAGGACCAGGGCACACCCTGTTTCTTTCTGCTGGGGAACTGGCTGAAGCCCTGTTTCTCCTGCAGGCCTGGGCTCAGGGGCTAGGGACAGATATTCAAAAAGCCTGAGCCTGAATTGATTCAATCTTTGAAGGTTAGTCTAACCTGCAAAGCTTGAACCAGTTTGGAGGTGGATAGATATTCCCTTTGAATTCTAGAAATGCAAGCACATGCCTGCAGTGGCTCAGGCTAGAAGCTGGGGGGCACTAAAGCAGCCCTCCCTTCACTGCACAGTGCTGAGCTGAGGGGAGGCATGGCCAGGCCCGAGCAGGACGCTCTGATTATTTCCTGCCCCTCCCCCTCCCCTGAGCAGCCCAGCAGGGAATGTTTATTATCCCTAACTCTGTGTTTATTAACCCATTAAGAAAACAAAGTCCATCTCCAAGCTTCTCTTAAACAGCTTTTCCAAGGAAGGACATTAAGCTACCTGTTGATTAACTCCAAAAAGCCTGTCTGCCTTTTTTCTCTCTCACAGCACGGACTGTAGCCAGTATGTGGTCTGCTACTTAAGGCTGAGGTGTGTGTGTAGGGTAGGCGGGTGGGGGGAATAATCTCTGTGTACCCATCTGGTCTTGAGCATCCGGTCACGCGCCACATGGCCCTGGATGCTCGGGGTGGTCCGCCGGTCCGTCCTTGTGGTCCTGCCAAGTAGGTGTCTCTTCCCCGGATAGTCTCTTCCCCCATTTCTCCTGCCATGACTTTGTATCTTATCCCAGTGGTGGGGGGTCCGACTATTGGGGCTGTCTCACGTATGGGACTGCTGGATGATGATCTTCTGTGAGGCTCCACCTCTCCTATAACTCCCCTATACCTCTACCTCCTCTTACACCCTGCCTTGATGAGTTCCTGATGTCCTTCAGCCAAGTCCCTGACAGGTGAGGCTCCGCGCCCCTTGCAGAAACGGGTTACAGGGCAGCCAGGTCAAACCCAAACTCCACCCGCAGCGCCTCACCACCATCTAGCCTTTCCTGTGACTGTAAACCCCCATTGGGTTTAAACAACACTGGGCTCCATATACCTCGCCCAGCAAGGTATTCCCAAAAGTGGGAAATGAAAAAAAGAAAGGAAAAATACCAACAACAGAGAAATACAAAGATACTAAGGGAGGCCCTCTGCCCCCTTTACCACATGCTCCCACAGCCTGCCCTACAACAACAGGCCCAGGCCCCTAAGGCCCCTAGCAAGCCCTAAACTGGGTCCGGGTTAGACCGCAGGCTACAGCGTCCTCCTCTCCACTCTTTGCCCAGCCTGTGGGTTTGCTGGACCCTCGGTGGTCCTTCTCAGGATGTCTTCCCCACGTCTCCTGTCAGGGCGGCTCTATACTGTTGGGGCCCATCTTCCACCGCCCTTCACGCTGCTTGTGCTCTTCGTCCCCCACATGGAGCACCTCCTTGAGCCCTCCCGAGCCCTCCACGGTCCCACCTGATCTGGCATTTTGGCTTCTGCTGACTCTTCCGGCTCTTTGGTGGTAACCCCGGGCTTCAAGCTCCTCCAGCTCTTCCCGGTCCCTGATCCTGGTTCCTGGTCTGGATGAGGTGCCTCTGATCCCTCACTCCCTGTGTTGCCACTGGCAGCATCTTCCCCATGGCAGGCTTCACTGCATCCTCCTGTTCTGTGAGAGGCAGTTTCCCACACTTTTCCCCCTTGTGGGGGCTCTGGGTGAGACTTCCCGACTGGTGCTCCTGCGGGCCTCTCTCCCACTTTCACACCAGAAGCTCTTTTTATTTCCCCTGGCCAGTTCCTGCTGTCTGCTTTATCAGCTGGCCGCAGCTGTATAAAGGCGCGGCTAATGAGCTGCTGAGTTCCCGCCGCCATTTCCGGCTTCACCACAGCTCCTGCTACAGGTAAGAAGTTTTCTGTTTCTTTCTTTCTCTTTTTACCTTCCCCGGCCAGTTCCTGCTCCCAGGGTTCCCCCCTGGCTCCTTGGGGTCTGCCCCTCTGTTTCTCCCCGTGACACCCTGCTTAGCAGGGAGAAGCCAGGCAGACACTCTGTGCCTGCAAGTCTCTGCCGAAGCTGCATCCAGGGGGTGGGGGTGGGGGGGCAGCCCTGCTCTGGAGTAGACAGTCCCACATGCTGGGATGCTGGGGGTGTCTGGTTTAACTTAAACCAACAAGGGGTCTGGGACAGCCATTGCATAAAGTGGTTTGACCCAAATCAGTTAAGTCTGATACTACATTCAATCAGGTTTATCTCACACCAGTTTCAGCTATTTTAAAATTGGTTTGTGTGTACTGAACCTCTGTTGTGTTACAGGTTTAAACCAATTTCTGATCACTTAAACTGGTTTATGTGTAATGTTTGTCCCTGGTCAGGCTGCCCCAACACCCTTTGCTTGTCTGGATGGTGGCTGCCACCTTGGCTTCAGGTGATGGATCAGAACCACCATCCAGTCCACAGTGGGACCAGGTACTGCCCATCCAGCCCACCAGAGAAAAAGGTTAAGCATCAATGTGCACTAAGTAGTATGTTGTTAGCTGGTAGAAGGACCCTTCCAGGGTTCCATTACCCTTTGTTCTGGCCACACAAATGATTGTGATTTCAGAAGAATTATCCTCCTCTGCCAGACCAGTTCAAAGGCTGGTGGAAGTGTGAATCAAGTGGGCTGCTCTACGGTACAAGGAGTACGTCAAGCACCTGAAATACCTGTAATTCAAGGCCAAAGTTGAAAACAGCAACTGCAACACTGTTCTATGATTCTATGAGACTAACATCATCCAGGACATGAATAAAGGTGGTCTCAAATCAGACCAAAGGCAGGTGACACAGGGATAGGAATTCCTGATCAGATTCTTGGGCAGGAAAACCTTGCTCTTACCACCAAAATACTTCTTACAACATCCCTCTGAACTCTGACATACTGTTTAGCCACCACATAATGAATCACTTTCTTTTCCTAAATAGAAGGAATTCCTTCACTGGCCTAGAAAAGCTACTTGCCTTTTCCATCCCAGTACTTCTAGGGCTCTTCAAGGCCTTCTGAAGATTTCCTGGGGTGCAACAATATTAGCAACTAATACTAATGTGAAGCCTTTTTTAGGTTTTTACCTCAGTTGGATGAAAACATCCACTCAGGACTGTTCCATCAGCAAGGAAACCAACAAGACCAGGGATTAATTGACACGATCTGAAAGAGTGGTGACCACCCAGAGTACTGGGGAGGAAGGAATCCATTAGACAGAACCAAAGGAAGTTAACAGGGCCAGTAGCTGATGGACTAGCTGATAACCTTGTTAGCGGGCAGGGTACAGTTGCTAGCTCCAGTACCCATTTCACTGTACCCTCCACTGACAGCTACTGCCGCCCTATACCATCATTCAGTACCTGCATTTTTCTCTAAGGTACCACATCCTGCAAGCATTACAGACACTGGAAAAATCTGAGGTCAGGTGAGCAGAGGAGAACAATATGGGCTGAAGCAAATGGGTAAACTCTGCATACTCCACATTGGTACAACCCACACAATCTCTACAGCCATGTGTAATGTAGACAATATATTTTGCTAGGGAGAGGGAGAACAGGACATGCCTTCAGACATCCACTTCCATTGCCAGTAAGACTGCCCTTTGAAGCTCATATGTTCATTGTTCCATACTCTTTAGCATCATTTTTCAGTGTTTTGTGCATAAACATTAGCCCTTTGCATCATTCTCTGCACCTGCATAATTCTTATTTGTGGACATGCAGCTGGTATGCCAGCAGTTTCTTTGTTAAATAATCTCTTTTTCTTTCCTCTGTTGACTTTATTAATAAACTGATTTGGATGTACAATAGGTTGCCATTTGGATGCTTGCAAAAGAAAGAAGTGCCAAGATGCATTCTAAGCTTTTAATAATGTTGCAAAATCTCCTAATCACATAAACCTCTAAAACTTATTATCATATAAAACCTATACAGATTGACTGTAACATACAAGTATAGTACTACAGTAAAAAATTCAAGACAATTCAAGCCCATACTGCATTACAGTTCACAATCATACTACCTCCCCACAGCAGCTTAGGCACCTGTCACAACTCCTCGTTCACATTAACTTTGTGTTGCATGGACATGGAAGGCATTCCTTGCTGGTCTGGACACAGTCCTAGTGACAGTAAACATGCTTTTGTGGTTGTACTTAAGTATGAATGTGCTCTTCTTTAGCCTTACAAATGGCAGGAACAGCAAGCTACAATCATCTGCATGGCATTTGTCACAGATTCAAACAGTTTGCTAGGCAGTATCATTTACCTTCCACCTACAAAATGTGTAGTTCACCGTAATCCTGCAACTGCTAATGATACAATTGAAATGTCTTTTGCTAGGTTTTCTAAGGTCAGGGGATGGTTTCTTAGCTATGGTGGGAAAAGATAAGCAATAAGGGCATGCAAAGCGGGCCCTATTAGATTCAGATTCGGCCCGAATTGGGAACAGTGATTCAATTTGTTGATTCAGATCACTGTCTCTGATTTCATTTGGCCAAATCTGAATCTGAAGATTCAATGCTGATTTGGAGAATTAGCAATTCAGACATAGACACAGCTTTAAATGTTTTTTCTACATACCTTGAGGTACTAGCACAGCTCGTGAATGCTGCGATGCTGGGGTGGATGGAGCATCGAACAGGAGTGCCGGGGGGCCCTCCATGTGCTTGGTGGAGAATCCGGAAGTGGACTAGAAGTACTTCCAGTCCACTTCCAGGTCCACTGGGGATTGCGCGGGGGGCCCTCCTGCGCCCCCCCCAGCTCAGTGATTGGCCACGGGGACGCTCTGGGTGTCCCCCCAGACCCAGGAGGCACCAGTCAGTGAGCCGGAAGGGGCGTTGGGGGGGCCCCCTGCGTGCTCTCCAGGGGACCCGGAAGTGGATCAGAAATGCTCCCCATACCCCAGTATTGCAGCATTCATGAGCTGCCTGCTACCTTAAGGTATGTAGAAAAAACTTTTAAAGCTGTGTCTATGTCCAAACCTCTGAATTGATTCTGAGGGTTCTGATTTGATTTGGAGAGATTAAAGGGTCTCCTGATTCGATTCAGATTCAGATATTTGGCCACCAACTCGGGCTGAATCTCTGCCGAATTGAATCAGGGACAGAAGCTTCATACAACCCTAATAGGCAAACTCCCTAAGAACAACTGTGAATGCTTACACACTACTGACAAACCAATCATAAGGAAGGAATAAGGTTCATGCTTGTCTCTTCAGATAAACACTTAGGATTGAAGCACCTGGTTGGTGTTGATGACCCTGCCTCTGTGGTTGACCAAGGCCTGTAGCTGCTCTTAAGATCTTTGTCTTCAGTAAGCTGGAGAGTTGGCAGCACTTTGACAGAAGCTAAAAAATAAAATCCACTCTTTTAGCAGCACGTTTTTTTACCTCAACCGTATGCTAGCTCATAAGAAGAATATTGCTTTCAATAATTACATTATTTATATCATCTGAATCCTCAGCAGAATTTTCCTCAAAGCAAGTGGTATCCCTTGTTATATATTCAACCTTGCTAGATAAGAAACCATGTGTCAGGTGAGAACATTGTTATAGGCTTGTGTAATAATGTAAAGTCAAGAGAATTTGAAGAAATGGACTTGATTTTGTAAATAGTAGGTACTTGCAGAGGTAGTGAAAACTCTGCATCCCAGATAAAGCATTAGCAACCCATAAAAAAATAGAAGTACATCTAATTTAAAATGCACAGCGAGGCATAAAGATAGCATAGATGGATATACAAATATTAGAGAGTTGTTTGCAATAAGTGTGGAAGTAATCACAACACAAATCAAAGATGTCAGAAAAAAGGGATGCTGTGTCATGCATGCAATAAAAGCAACCATTTTGCAAAACTGTATTGTTGTTTTCACAAATTGTAAAGAAACACAAAAGTCAAGTAGAATCATGAACACACAGCAAGAGGACAAAGCTTTGATGATGGCGCAGAAACGTAAGTCTTCACTGAGTCTCATAATGAAATATATAATGGAAAGTACCCCAAGAGATTGTTTTATGGCTACAGAAATAAATGAACAAAAAGTGAATTTCACAACATGCAGAAGCAACAAGATTAGTGATCACTCAGCATTAAAATAGAATTGTAAGCTATTTCCTATAGTAGCAGAGAAGGAACCCAACTGACAAAAGCTCTTGGCATGCCTTGACAGGGACATATACCACTCACTGGGGTTTGAAATATTGGAGCATGAAGGTAGTGGACAAGCCTCATGTAAAAAGAAGGAACCAAGCAGATGCATTGCTTATCTATTGAAGCAGCAGCAAAAGGTTACTCTTTCAGAATTGGATTAGTTGTTTAACAGACTAGAATGCATTAAATATCATACCTTAAAGTGACGAAATTCCTAATAGGACGTTAAAAAAATTCATGCCCTACCTAATTTCACAGAAGCAAAGAGAAATAAAGCAAAAATGGAACTTCACTTGATAGAACTGACTGAGTAACCATTGTGGGTCCTATACTGTAATCAAAGAAGTTAAGGATTTCTATAATTCAAAATAAGGTATCAATCACAAAGGCTACACCCTGAAAATAATTGAGAAGGTCATATCAAAACTACAAATTGCAAAGATATATTCAATTATGGGTACAAACTAAGGGGGTTGACACTTTCAGCTTTCCCTTTTATACATATCTCTTTATGTGAGTTTCCTCTAATATTGCCTCAGTAGCAAAGCTTCAAGACCTTGATCTTTTAGGATGAAAATAAGTGTCAACAAATTATTGATTTAGGATGAATGTGACCAACACCACTGAAAGAGACTGTTATATTCTTCAAAGTAACCTTGCATTGAAAAAGAACAGATGCCAAATAAGATTGAAGGAAGTTAATTTGTAGGTTGTGCTCAAGAAAGTTGAAAGCAATTGTACAAATGGAAAGACCCCTGAACAGGGAAAAACCCTGATTTGCCACAATTTAATATTTCATTCAGAATTCTGTCTGAAGCAATACAGAATGGCACAGGGTGGGGGGAGTCGGCTGTTAAGAGGAAAATTGTAGGAAGTTACTGAAAAAAGTCACAAAAGCACCAAATCAGCTATGTTAAAAGAACAAAGTTCCTAAAAACTTGATCAATGCAAGCATGGATAGAACGGTAGAAGAAAATCATGCAGAGTATGTTTGTAAAGCATGCAATAAAATGAAACAGAAATAAAATCAATGGAAAAGGAGTATTGGTAATTATTTGGAAGCAAGAAGGCCCAAAAATCTATGGCCATTGCAAGTCCTATTACAGATGCCTCTATATCAGGGGGGTCAAACCTTTTTGAATGTGGGGCCAGATCATGAACTTTTTATCACCCAGTGGGCTGGCAAGCCATATTCAAAGACCTCACAGGAAGCGGTATCACATCACCCCCCGAAACGGAAGTACAGTGTTTACTTTTGTTTCCTGTCACAGCACCTTGGGTCTCAGAAAACAGCTTGGAGGGCCACATGGCGGCCCACGGGACATAAGTTGGACAAGCTTGCGCTATATGAAACACCATGAACATTTCAGAAAGCAATAATGAAATTTCAAAAGTATTTGTTAAATGTGAAATACTGGTATAATAAAGAATTTTTGCTAGCAGACATTCATTCAAGAAAGCCTATAAATAAGGAAATTAAAGGGTTGCCACAAGAGGATTTTGAAATGAACAGGTCTCAAATTCTGCTTCTTACCAAAACAAAATTTGAGAAGCTTAGATGAGGAACAAATAATGACCCAACCTTACAAGTGCTAGATAACTCAGTGGGGAAAAAGCCCAAGTACCAGCAAGCAGAAAAACTTACTGAGACTATTGAAAAGAAAATATTGCCTATGATAGGATTTCTTTATAAAGTGTTTTGTGTGTTATTCCACAGTTCTCAGAAAATTGTTCTCAAGATACAACAGTCACAAACAACTTTATTTCTTTCATATTTGACAGTGAAATTGGAAGCACTATTTAGTAATGAATATTTGGGTCTTGTGTTCCGGATTTTTTATAGGCTTCTGCTCCCTTCTAACACAAGGGACTGGAGAAACAATGAATCTCCTGAAAGGAATATTTCCCTGCTAATTGTTCATCATGATTTATTTTATACATTCTTTTAATTTAGACAAATCTAAGTTCCAGGATTCTGAATGCATGTCTGTACCAAATCCCAGGGACTTGGGACAGACATTCAAAAAGCTGGAGCCTGAATTGATTCAGTCTTTGCAGCTTAGTTTAACCTGCAAAGATTGAACTGATTTGCAAGGGCACAGACATTCATGTTTAATTCTGGAAATACAGGCACATGCCTGCAGTGGCTCAGGTTAGAAGGCGGGGGGCACTAAAGCATCCCTCTCTTCCCTTTGCAGCAGCTGCAAAGTTGGAGGAAAGTTGACCTAGGGGGTGTGGCCAGGCCCTGCAGGAGATAAATATGATTGTGGACAGATTTAAACCCCTACCCTGGTCTGTAAGGACCCCAGCCAGGCTGTGCCTGGAGGGCTGGAGGGGAAGCAGCCCTTGCCTGGCTTGTCCCTGAGGCCAGACACTGACAGAGGCAGCACCTCAGGCAAAAGGGGGCAGAGGATAGGGATTAAACTCCCCTATCTCTGGTCACAGGACATCAGTCGGGGTCTCCCCAGCCCTCCCTCCTGCTCTTGGTCTGGCAGCGGGAGACCTGGCCAGAGCCAGCTGGCATGGCCCTGTTATCTACCTGGGGCTGGGGCTGGGGCTGGAGCTGCAGACCCCAGCCAGCCTGTAGGTGTTGTTAAAGGTGGAGACAGAGGGGCAGCCTGGGCTAGGGCCACAGAGGGCTGCATGGCCAGATTGCTCCTAGCTCCTCATGCTCAAGATGGGTGGGGCTGTCATGGAGCTCCAGCAAGCTGTGTAGGGCCCCACTGCAGCTGCATCACAGCCAGGCCTGGCAGCACAGGTGGGGGCTGGCTGGGGAGTGGGCTTCCTAGGCCAGCTCGGAGGCTCCAGCAGGCCCCAAGTCCAGCAGCTGCCACCCCTGTGCAGCACCCAGGGCTTCAGTTGCACAACCAGCTGTAGGCTGGTGGGGCAGGGGCAGGGGCTGCTCTGCACCCCTTGCCTCCAGCTGCTGCTGCCACAGCTGTGCTGCACCACTCTGGGTATGGGGGCAGGAAGCTTCTATCATTTTGTGGTCATTGTTGCCCAGTTACCTTCTACCTTTACATTCTCAACCAATTCATGCCTGTTTGCAATCAGTAAGTCAAGAACTCTCCCTCTTGTTAGTCTTTATACAAATTAAATAAAAAAGTTACCCACAGCACACTCCAGGAACTTGCTGTATTTCTTGTGCACTGCTGTGTTTTCCTCTTAGCAGATGTTCTGAGAATTAAAGTCCTCAATGAGAATGAAGTCCTGCAATCTTTCACTTATTTAAAGGCCTTATACACATTCTCTTTTTGCTTTGGAGGCCTGTAGCAGACCCACCATGACTTCTCCCCTGTTGCTCTCCCCTCTGACCTTTACCCAGAGGCTTTCAACAGGCCGACCTTCCACTTCGTATTGCACTTCTGACCATGTGTACATCACCCCCCCCACACAAATATATGACAATACCTCCTCCTTTTTTCTCCTGCCTATTTTTCCTGAACAAGCTATGCCCATCTATGATCGTACTCTAGTTATGTGAACTATCCCACCACATCTCCATAATCCTAATTGCATCATGATTCTGTGCTTCTGCTAGGACCTCCAATTCTTCCTGTTTGTTTTCCATACTTCTCACAATAGTATAGCAACATTTCAAGTATTTAATTGACTGTTCTATCCTTTCCTTGAGATCAATGCTAAGGTTTTCATTATTTCTTAGTATTCCTTACTAAGTTTTTATCAGGTCTCCAGCCTCTTTACTTACTTCTGGGCTTTTGTTTCCGTCCCCCTGGTGAACCTAGTTTAAAGCCTTCCTCACTCGGTTAGTAAACCTTTACATAAAGACACTCTTCCCTCTCATCATCAGGTGGACACTACCTCTTTCCAGCCATCCAGTCTTCTGGAACATCACCTCATGGTTGACGTCAAAGCCCTACTGGTGACACCATCTGTGCAGCCATGTGTTGATCTGTAGAGGGCATTTGCCTCTCACCAGGTCTTTACCCTTGACTGGAAGGATTGATGAGAATACCACCTAGGTCCCGGTCCCCTTCACTCTTGCACCCAGAGCCATGTAGTCACTTTTGATCTGCTTAATATTGCCTCTGGTAATATCATTAGTGTCCACATGAATGAGCATCATGGGGTGGTAGTTCACCCCATGGGATAGTAGTTCTGAGGGCCAGATGAGTCTGGGCTTCCTTTCCATTACATCTAGTATGTGGGCTCCTGGCAGGCAGCAGATCTCTTGAACAAATGGGTCAGGCTGGCAGACGAATGATTCCATGCAGGCTATCACCACCCATCACTCTTCTTGGTAGTGGTGGTCCCAATCCTCTCTCCCTTAGGTGTTCATGGGTTGGCCTCCCCTGCTACTGGACTGGAATGCTTCACATGCAATGAAAGGGCTTCATACCCAGTCTTTAGCTGGACAGCTGCAGGCCTAGAAAAAGAGTACTCTCTGTTCCCAGAGGTGACAATCTGCTATCTACACCTTCCAGTGCTTTCTCTGGTTGTCCTTCTTTCATGATTCTGGAGGTCTCTTTGTGTATTGAGTTGATGAAGACCTCATGCTTGTGGATATAGGGTTCATGCTTGCTTATCCACCTCCTCCTGCAGCTCCCTTACCTGATTCCTGAGACAATCCATCAAAAGGAACCTCACATGGCAAGCACTCCCATACCTAGGTGTCCCTGGCAAGGACATGAAGACCACAGTCACCGCAAAGCCAGGCCAGAACCTGGGTGGAAGCCTTAGTGGTCAAGGCTACGCCTGGACAGAGCCTGCACAGGCACAGGCAAAGAAAGGAAGGGCTGCAGTGACAGAGGTTTTGGCACTTCAGTGTTTTCCAGTCATCCTATTGAGTTTCCTGATAGCTCTGCCTTTCTCTTCTGCAGCTGTGTCCTGGAAAAAATGTGCTCTTCCACCTTCACCTGCTTCCACTCAGGACGCTTACAGAGAAACAAAGTGGCCAGGCAAACTCCCCAATGGATCTCCCACTCAAACAGCCTTGTTTGCTGATCTGTTAACTGGTCCTGTGCTGCTGGCACAGGGTAGGCACATTATATAGTCACTTTTTGTGGCATGCCCATGGACAGTCTGAGGATCTCAGTCTGAGGCCTACTCTGAAGAATGGGTCTGTATATTCCTCTCACTAATAGTGACCACAAACTGATTTTTCTTAGTGTGTGCTCCAAGTGGGAGAATGGGTGGGGCTTGTTTCTTGGCAGCAGTCTCACAACCAGTACGCAGACAGTATAGACATATTTTGGGCAACACATTCTAACTTCCAATTTCCTGTGAAAAAGATACATTGTTATTAGAAGTTCCACTGTAAGACATTTAAAACAGTGTGAGCCACGCTCTTGCGCACAGAAAGGCTGCTTGCACTGCTAGTGTTCCTAAAGGAATATCCTGTGCATAAGAATCATGCCCTCAGTGGCCAGTTCTGTCTTTACTTACATGGCTGCAACTGACTTCAATAATGTTTGTACTCCAGGGTACAACTCAGCCTAACAGCGCAGCTGTAGGTCTGTGCTTCTCAACTTAATGAGCTAGCTGTCCTAGGATAGTCTTTGTGTAGCTATCAGACTGGTTCCAGATTTTAGGGATTCCTCTAGCACTGAGATGTTGCTGCACAACATGCTAATCTCTAGTTTGCAGGCAGCTCTGCCTCTATTTGCATCTCCTTGTCTTGTCTCATACTCTCTGCCTGCTTTCCTTGCTCCTAGTCCTTGACTCAGCTTTGCGACTCTAGTTTCTCTCCTCAGCTTACCTCAGTCTCTGGCACTAGACACTTGGCTTGACATCCTGGCTACTGTCTTTTGGCACCACACTTTGGCCTGGTAGTTTGGGCCTGCATTTTGCTCATGTCTTTTGACTTATTTTTTAGCTGCTGACCTCTCTCTCTGACATATTTCAGACTACTTGCTAAGACTTGTTGGACCATGATGATAGCAGGTAGGCATCAGGGTCTACTGAAATGACTTAAATCTTCTGTTTAACTCTATCTTTTGGGCTTGGTACAGACAGTCAAAAAACCCATAGCTGAATCAATTCAGTCTTTGCAGGTTAGTCTAAACTGCACAGATTAAATTGAAACAGAAGTGAACAGACATTTACCTTTGATTCAGAAATGCAGCCACATGCCTGCAGTGACTCATGCCAGAAGCCAGGACATACTAGAGCACAGCTGTCTGGCTGTGTGTTCACTTCCTCTTCCTGCTTCCCCCAAGGTATATGGGATTTTCAGTCCAGAATTACAGCAGCAGAACTCTGCAGGGTTACTTATAACTTCCTTTCCCTACGTCTGGGATTTGTAGCCTATAGTTGTAGCCAGCACCAAGTCTGAGCAGGGAAAACAGGTGTTTAACACCCCCTGCCCCTAGGCCCCAGACCTCACCTGGGGTTTGCCTGGTAGGCATCCCCAGCTGGGCTTATCCCCTCCCACCCATTTTGTTAGTCAGCACTCATTGCTCCAGCTATGAAGCAGAGGAGTGGGGCCAGCCCTACTCTCTGGAGCAAACAGCCCAGCCCAAGGACGGAAAGCATGCTGGGATGCTAGGGACTGTGATTTAACTTGAACCAGGAAGGGGTCGGGGACAGAAGTTTCATAAACTGGTTTGACCCAAATCAGTTAAGTCTGGTTTACATTCAACCAAGTTTATTTTAAACCAGTTTCAGCCATTTTAAAAGTGGTTTATGTGCACTGAGCTTCTGTTCTGTTACAGTTTTAGCCAGTTTTTGATCACTTAAACCCATTTATATGTAACTTCTGTCCCTAGCCCAGATAAGTAATAATCTAGTTTTGCCAGCAACTAAAATGGGATTCCACATCCTAAAGAAGGAAATTTAATGCAAGAGAGGATTTCTTCATAATGCAAATCCAGGCTTTGCTTTTGTACCCGCAAACAAGTGCACCTACATTTTTTGAGCATGCCAATAGCATTTGAATAAGGCATTTGTCTCTGTGGCTGTCTGCATTTCAGCAATGCCAGCTTAATATTATCCCATTTTTGTATTTATTTTATTAGAAAATGCTAACTTTTGACTTGTTCTTTGCTTGATGCCTTCCCTCTGGGTACCATGGCAATGGTAGGGACATAATTTAATATTTTGCATGCATTTAAGGCCTCCTAAAGACTGCCATTGCTAAGGAGGAATAGTTAAGGGGATGCATCAGTTTCGAAAAATAACATGGTGACACAAAAAACAGCTATGGAAATAACATGTTGGTTGTTGCCCGTGCTGTATCAACTCTTGCTTTTTCCCCTGGCATGGAATGGTGTGCTAGAGGGTATACATATTATTCACTCCCCTATCATTTTGCAAATTGAATGCTGACATATTTAAACCTTTACATTTGTTTAAATGGTAAGTGGCATACCACATCCACATCAGTTCTTGACTAAGACAACATGTTAATATTCTACTCTCAGTTGTTTTTGCAGAGGAAGTTTTGCTTTCAGACATTACCTGGACACAATGAGATGACATATTGTTGATCACCACTGACCAGGCCAGATATTTGCAGGTCATTTATGATGTGAGAGGAAGGCGGTTTCATCACTACAGTGAATAATGAAAGAGATAAAATGTAAACTTGATAGATAATTCTGTTAGGAGGGAAATTGGAAGCTATTTAAACATCCTGCTTGATAGTAAAAGGCTATTCTATAGGATTATAGTTAAGATTAATATTCAGTATTCATAGGCATAAGTTCCTTAGTGCTGTCACAAGCTTTTCTGGAATCGTGGCTGTTTCTTTTTTGAACAATATGTGGTTTAAGTTACCTCTAAATAAAACCACAAAAGCTATTCCATTGGGTTTGAGAGCAGGGGCTGAAAAAACTCCAGACTGAATTCCCTCCACTCCCTTTCCCCCCTCCCATTCTGAAAACAGTGGCAGGCTGGGAGGCAGTGCAGACAGAGGTTACAGAAGATGCTCTGCTTTGACACATCTTCATCTGAACATTCATGTAGAAGGTTCAGATTTTCACCCAATTGGCCATTTTTTAAGCGGTCTGTAGCTATGCCCTTACATTTAGTCATGGCTATAAACTGCTTTCTATGGCCAGATCAGGCAAAAATTATTAATTCTGTCTCTGCCCACCTTATTTAAAAGGCACAATTGATCTCCCTTTCACAGATGATCAGGTTAACTCTTTAGCAGGTTATTAAAGGGGGTTCGAATGTTGTGGCCTTTCTAGGAGCTGTAGTGAAAGTAACGTATTCTTGGTTAAGGTGTCAAAACTTGAGGTACTAGATTCTTTTCGGCCTATATGCCTGTGCACAGCGATCAAGGAGCCCCTCACCTTTCCTTCAAAAAAAGGCTAGGCAGAATTTCAGCCTTTGTGCTCTTACAAACATTTCTTTGTATGAACTCCACTTCCAAAAGAGGTAGAGAAAAGCAAGCAGGACACAGAACCAGGGATACCCCTCTAGACACCAGTTATGGAGCCAAGGGCCTAGTACTGCGTACTAGTTGTGAATGATTTCTGTGGGCTGGGAAGCCCCAGAAAGGAAATCCATCTCCTTTTTACCTTATAATAACCAGTCTGTGTACACATGCCCTGAGGCAAAGGCTTCTTGTTCCTCCTACAGGGGTGATGCAACTCTGCATTGCCTCTTGGTAATGCCTTTCCCCCATTCATAATTTAGCCCTCAATATTATTTTAGGCTAATTGCATTGCAGTTAATGGGAATTTGCCTTTGTAGAGAGTGAGTGAATATTAAAGCCATATTGCACACAAGTTTTTAAGCACAACTCACTCACTCGCTTAAGCAGAGAGTTTGCTAACAAACAGAGCCCTCAGGGTTTGGTTCAAGGACAGATAATCTAGTCTAAAACAACTGCAGAAATGCATGCCAGGCTAAATTAGGCTGCATGGATAAAAACATGCTGTTTTAACAAAAGAGGAAAAAAGTTAATTGTTTCAATTTGCTGTGTTTGGCATATTCCAAACAAATCCAGCTAACTGTACATTTAAACTGTTCTTTATAACTTATTTGATAAATAAATACAAGAAATATTTCAAATTACTACATTCCAAAGTGGACATCTGATAACCTGATTTTTTAAATATACTCTCTGAATCAATGTTCCTGGAGATAACTTGTGCTTGCTTATACACCTGACCAATGCCACTGACTTTACCCACTACTCACTATATATAAAATTGAAGCAGTCAAGGCCATTAACTAGAAATGAGGCAGTTATAAGGCAGAGTATCACAAATAGAGAGATGATAGAGTTGGAGAGAATTTGAGGAACAAAATGACAACTTTTTTGAAGGAACCAGAAAAATGAGGCTGCTTCAGTTGTAAAACAGGTGCAGTTGTTGTCATTTAGACCAGTGGTCTCCAAACTTTTTTGACCGCGCACCCTTATCAGTAAAAAATTTGTGAGCATGCAGCCCCAATATATGTATATTTATTTATTTATAAATTATATACATGTACTACTGTACTAATTTATTATGCACATTATAAAACAGACAAAAATAGAAATTAAAAAAGGATGAGATAAAGATGAAATAAACAATATTTTAAAAATATTTTTAAATTTAATTTTATTTATTAACGGTACAAAAAACCTTTTTGCTCTCACTAAAAAATATTAGTATTAGTAATAATATTTTTAGTGAGACCAATGTGATTGAATATGCTTCATTATTTTTGAAAATCTTGGTTTAACACTTTGTGATACAGCGATTTGAAGATCTGGTTCTAAGTTCAGTTTATTTTGATACTTGGTTTTAATGGCTGTCATAGCTGAAAAAGATACCTCACAAAGATACGTAGATCCAAATGGAAGAAGTGCATAGTTGGCTGCGCTTACTAAATCATGATACTCATTTTTCAATCCCATCCACCAATTATGCAAAGGTTTTTATTGAAATTCGGCTAGTAAATTTCCATCTTCCGTGATGTCAATCAGTTGTTCTTGCAAACTATTCAGAAGGTGTTGCATTTTTATATTTTTAACAAATGGGTTCAAAACCCACTGAAACTCTTTATTTGGAAGATTTTTAAACAGGTTAGAAAATTCTGTTTCCAAGTTTTTTAAGTGTGCAGATATGAGAGTTTTTATATGTGACACACTTACATTGTTTTCGTCAACAAAATCACTTAACGATGGAAACATTTCCAAACATCCATTTTCAAAAAGCTCTCTCCATGGCATGAATTTCTTTCGAAAAGCAGTTACTTTCTCACTCATGATTAAAATGTCACCTTTACCTTGAAGGAACAGATTAAGTGTGTTTATTTTTTCGAAAATATCTGCTAGGTAGCATGCTACTGACAGCCATGTGTCATCACAGAAAAGGTCAACAAATTTGGAACACTTGTCTTTTTCTAAAAGAAAAATGTGCAACTCATCTTTAAGTTCAACAACTCTTTTACTCACTTTGCCATGAGATAACCAGCGAACCTCTGTGTGGTACAAAAGATTTTCATGGTCACTCCCCATCTCATTACAAAGTATTGTAGAGATTCTACTATTTAAAGGTCTCGTTTTTATAAAATTAACCACATCGATAACATCCTGTAGCACTTTGTGCACTTCTGGCTCCAACTTGTTTGCTGCAATATCTTGCCTATGAACGATGCAGTGAATGAATTTCACGTGTGGTGCTATCTCTGTAACCTTACCCCGGAATCCTTTTTTTATTCCAGTCAAAGCAGCCGTTCCATCAGTGGTTACACTTACACAGTTTTTCCATAAAACATTGTTTTTATTAAAGAAGTCCTTTACTGTTCAGAACATATCTTCTCCGGTACATCTTTCCTTTAGTGGCTCACAAAAAAGTAGTTCTTTGTATATTTCATTATTGAAACAGAATCTAGCAAATACCATAAGCTGAGACATGTTAGAAATATCTGTATTTTCATCCAACTGTATAGCAAACTTCCCACACCGCATAATTTGTTCTAATACTTGTTTCTTCAAATCTTCAGCAATGTTTTCTATGTGTCTTCCAAAAGCATTTGCTGGCAAAGGAATGCATTTTAGTTTGTTGCCATATTGTTTTCCGTATTATTTCAGCCATTTTTACCGCAGCAGGAAGAACAAGTGTTTCCCCAATGGTATGTGGATTTTTGTCTTTCGCTATTAAGTAAGAAACCTCAAAAGAGGCTTCTAAACATTTATCATTAAGTTTAGTGAAATTTTGTAAAGTACTGGGTTGAGTATCGCATGACTTTAAAAATTGCTGAAAAAATTGTAGAGTTTTGTCTTTATCTTCTGGATGCTTAGTTTTTAAATGTCTTGCTAATCATGATGGTTTCATACTATCATTAATTAATATCTCAAGGCACAATATACACATAGGGAGAGGTTCATTGTTAATGATAATGGATGTAAATCCATATTTCAAATAGTCTTCTTGATAATTTAGAATTTTTTTGGCCAACTTCTTGTCAGATCTGATTAGATCATCATTGTTTTTACCTTGTAATGTGGCTGACAAAGAGCTTGTACTAGGAGTAGGAGAAGTGTCAGCTCTGCCATTTTCTTGCTGTTCGCTTGTGCTCACATTATTAGTATTATCTTCAATCCGCGGTTTCTTTTCAGGAATCTTTTTAAGCCACTTGTCCATTTTGTGAGGGTTAGTTTAGTTAAAACTAGATAATATAATTCGTAAATCCACTTAACCAGGCACATGTAAACTGCAATATGTTGCAATACGTGTGAGGGAGAGAAGGAGCCAGCTGGCTCTGGGTCTCTCCGTCAGAGTGGAGGGCCGCTGGTCACAAGCCTGCAGGCCTGAGGCGCTAGGCGTGAATACACCTCCCCCAGGTGTGTCGGGGAGGGCCGGGCCGGTACTCCCATGGCTGGCATAAAGGAGAGCCCGGGGCTGACAAGCGGCGGCGGCGCGGAACCAGAAGTAGACTGCGGAGGGGATGGAGCCGGACGGAGTGCATTGCGGAGGATGCGAGCAGTTCTGAGTCGCGGCAGGAGCCTTTGGAAGAGGGGTAAGCCCCAGCGGGGCTTTCAAGCCCAGTCGGCCAGCCCTTGCCAGTCCAGCTGGCCAGGCCAGCCCATCGGACTGTTGTGTTTCCCTGCCAGGAGCGGCTGGGACCGGCAGGAGCCGAGGACCGCATAGGCCCTGATATAAGGGCACTGATCGACTGTGGACACTGTAGCTCCTGTAATAGGGGTGTAGCAGCCACAGTGAGCTTTGACTGTAAAAGGGGACAGTACCCAAGCCCTCAAGAGGGGCTCTGCGAGAGCCAGAGAAGGGGTTTCGACCCCACAGACTACAAGGGGCCTCGGAGGACGACTGTTGAGGGCTGAAGCAGTCGCCCCAATCAAGGGAATCCCTTGCCCATCGTATTTGTGTTAACTTTTATATTTCTGTTGTGAAACAATCCGAGCGGCCTACGCCTACAGGGCCGGACTGGATAGGTGGACACCACATGGTGGAACAGGCGAGGATGTAGGGGTGGTGGAGCCCTCAGAAACTCGGGTGCGGTGGGACGCCGAGGAGTCTCATATTTGGATGACACGCGCCGGACATTGGAACCAACTCCATTAACATCAAAGTCATGGCAGGCGAGGCAGGCGTGTGTGACATGCCCAACTCAAGGTGAGCAGACACTCGGCAACCGGTAGGTGGCCCCGACGCGGGGAGCCAGTGGCGGCGTACCCCGACTATACGCTGAAAGCGAACGAACACTTCTTCCCTCAGGATACCTCACGTACCGTACCTGACACGTGACTGTCCGGCATATGGACTGAGTGAAGGCGCCAGTGTCAATTTGTATATTAAATATTAGTTTAATTTCTTTCTTATTTTTTTAGATAAAAAATAAATAAAAATAGAAGTTCTAATATTTTCTTTGCGCACCCCAATAGATCATCTTGTGCACCCCCTGGTGTGCGCACACCCCACTTGGGAGACCACTGATTTAGACATCCAGTATGGATACATATAAGCACTGTGAGTGGAAAAAATAATTTTAAGGTACTAAAATTAGGCAAAGCCTGGGAGAAGAGATCATATCATTAAGTCAAACAACTTCATATGAGAAAGTATTGTATAGATGGCAAGCTAATGGAAGAACAATTTGATTATATATGGGTCCTGTTTTTTCTTATATTAATAACTAAAGCACTTTCTTCTCTTCCACTTCTTATCTTTCTATATGCATCTCTCAGTTCTGTTTTCCTTCCTTCAAATTCAATATTTCATTTAATTTCTATTATTTTACAGTAATATTATACCTCTTTGCCATATTAGGCTCCTTATACTGGTTATGGGGTATGTATTTCCTGAAAATTTCTGTGTATTTTTATTTAAAACAACAATAACTCAAAGAAAAAGCAAGAATTTAGAGGAATAAATAGATTGAGATATTTGGAAAGCACTGTGAAATTTAAAAATATTTTGTCTCTTGGGGCATGTGTAGACAAAATGGGGGCCCTAAATTGAAGCAGTGAGTTTTTAAAAACACAACTCCTGTTTAGGGTGAAGTATACCCCCATGTCATGCACTTACTTGTCTCCCTGGTGTTGGAGAGGGGAGGGCAAGCTGCCAGTGGGCAGAGCGGTTCCTGGGCTGTGGGGGGCGGGGGGGCTGCTGCTTCTCTCCTTGGCAGTGGCAACTCCGCCCTCCTCCCCCCACAGGCGGCACCTGCCCACAGGCACCTGGCTCGGGTGGTCCCAGGGGGCAAGAAGGGAAGCACCAGGCCCCCGTCCAGCTTAGGCAGGCTCCAAGGGGGAAGAAAAAAACCCAAAGATCAGGCTCGCTGCTTTTGTAGCTTGTAGCTACTGCCAGACTAGCTGCATGGGCTTCCTGCAAAGCCCCTGAGCTGCACAGAGCCCGGTGCTTTGCTCTCCTTGAAGGAGTTTTAGTTTGCTGTACCCAAAGTCATCTAAGGTGCATTACACACAAACTGAATTTGCTACAGCAGCTGGAATTACTGTGCAATAAGCTGCCAACACGTGCAAACACCAACACCATTAAAGCGGTGCAAAAGCATTTAACCTGCTTTAGAGTGTCATGCACACAAGCCTCTCATTTTGTCTATACATGGCCTGAGTTTCCAGAGCAAAAGATCATTGTCAGCCTGTACACTTTCACAGGAAAACTGATTTCTGGATTTTTTTAAAGCTGAATATCACTAAGGGCTTTCCGCATAGAGAAAGTACCGCATAGAATCCTTTCACGGGGATGAGATAATGTTCATATTTTCTATAGACAAAAAGTTGTTTACGTTTTTTTTTGATTAAGAGAAAGTCAATAAAAACAACAAATTGCGAAGTTTCCAGTTGAGGTCACAATGCGTGTCTTTCACTTTGACAGCTGCTGTCTTGAACTGCTAGTAGACAGTTAGGTACCCCATTGGAGTGAAGACATAGCACAAAACTCATCATAACCATTGTATAACAGCATAATAAGAAAATATGTTGGCTACTTGGCTAATATTATCATTCTTGTGTGACCCCCTCCTTAAGCACAGGCAGTAATGAAACTGATAATAAGAGCAACAAAATCCTTATGAGTTAGATGCTGCTTAAAAATGGCAAAGTCTGTTTTTTCCTTGACTATAGTTGCCCAGTGCAAGGTAGGTAAGTAGTGCAATTGTGATTTGCATGGAGGAAGGAAGAAGTGATTTTAGAGGTGTATTTTCAAAGAGCCAGAAGGAAATTGCATCTTGCATGGGAAATGACAAGATTGTTTCAGGCGTCAGAGGCAACATTAAATTTGAAAGTAGGCAAAGAAAACTCCCCCCGCAAAAGAAGTTGGCTAAAAATGTGCACAAATAAATAAAGTGTAAGGCTCTGTACAGATAGACAGATGCCTTCAGTACTTTATTTTGTGTATGGATGTAAACTTCCTCAGTATCAGGAACAAACAGATGTGCAGCTATTCTGGAGTAGTTGCATGCAGTAGGCAGGTATTCTCCTTAGCAGCAGGCAATGAGAGGAGCAGCTTCCTTGAGATGGACATGGACAAACAAAACCTAAACCTGTGTAACTTTTACTAGCAGAGTTTTACCCCTGATTCTTTCAAGGGCAATTCTTCACTGGATTGGAGACAATTATCCAGCTTATGGCCTTGCATCATCTGCCTTCTACTTTTTTTTTTAATATAGTGCAATCAAGCAATTGTTTCATTTGTCCAGAGCCCAAGTTAACTTGTCCTCCTACAACAAAAAAAGTACATTCAGCCATTTCTACCATTTCTTTTGAATTCATATGATGAGGTCAGAAGTTAATGGGTTTTTGGATGCTTTGAATTCTACAGTATGCAGCTATAAGGAACAAGAAAAAAGACCAGGCATAGCATGAGTGAAAAACAATAAAGTTAAAGCTATAAATAAATGGTTTATATATCTAATATAAAGTGACTCATTCCCAACAATGGACAGAGAAAAAAACCTTTAACAATAGACCTAGCTGACCTGTCTACAAAGATTATCAAGTCATTTCAGTTCTCAGGATAAGTCTAGTGAGTAAGAGATGTGATATCTTCAGGGGAAATTTGGGCACAGATGTAGGGTGAAGGTAAATGCAGGATCTGAGGATTGTTTGCTGAAAACAACACGCTGAATAGTTTGAAAACAACATGCAAACATAAACTAAGACAGTGCTGCCTCTGAAAGTCCCACCTGTTGTTTAAAACAGGGTACAGGATTATTCATGATACCTAAAGGGAGATGGTCACTTTGCCAGGATCAAAGTGACAACAAAATGACACCTTGGCTAAGTACAGACAGTGAAAAAGCCAGAGACTGAATCGATTCAATCTTTGCACATTAACCTAAACTGCGTAGATTGAACTGATAAGCAAGTGAACAGATGTTCACTTTTGATTTTGGAAATACAGCCACATGTCTGCAGTGGCCCAGGCCAGAAGCTGTGGGGCACTAGAGTATACCTCCCTGCTGGAGCAGATAGCTTGGGCCAAGGCTAGCCCACCCACCCTGTGAGGGACAGTTTGCAGAGGAGGTGCAAAGCATCCTGGGAGTTAACTTGAGTTAACTTGTGAGACTGTGAGTTAACTTGAATCTGGAGGGGATCTGGGACAGAAGATCAATAAACTGATTTAACATAAGTCTGTTACTACATCCATCCAGGTTTATCTAAAACCTTTTAAAACCAGTCACTCATCATGGTGCCCTGTAACCAGTGGGGTCCCTCAAGGCTCTGTCCTGGGACCCATCCTGTTCAACATCTTTATTAATGATGTGGACATTGGAGTCAGGAGTGGACTGGCCAAGTTCGCCGATGACACCAAACTTTGGGGCAAAGCATCCACGCCAGAAGATAGGCGGGTGATCCAGGCTGACCTGAACATGCTCAGCAAATGGGCGGACGAGAACCTGATGGTGTTTAACACCGAAAAATGCAAGGTTCTCCACCTTGGGAGGAAAAACCTGCAGCATCCTTATAGGCTTGGCAGTGCTACGTTGGATAGCACTACAGAAGAAAGAGACTTGGGGGTCATCATTGACCACAAGATGAACATGAGCCTCCAATGCGATGCTGCGGCTAGTAAAGCGACCAAAAGAGGCTTGCATCCATAGATGCTTCTCGAGCAAATCCCAGGATGTCGTTCTCCCCTTGTACTCGGCCTTGGTGAGGCCGCAGCTGGAGTACTGCGTCCAGTTTTGAGCTCCACAATTCAAAAAGGATGTGGAGAAGCTTGAGAGAGTCCAGAGGAGAGCCACGCGCATGATCAGAGGTCAGGAAAACAGATCTTATGATGACAGGCTGAGAGCCATGGGGCTCTTTAGCCTGGAAAAGCGCAGGCTCAGGGGTGATCTGATGGCCACCTATAAGTTTATCAGGGGTGACCACCAGGATCTGGGGGAACGTTTGTTCACCAGAGCGCCCCAAGGGATGACTAGGTCGAACGGTCACAAACTCCTGCAAGACCGTTTCAGGCTGGACATAAGGAAGAATTTCTTTACTGTCCGAGCCCCCAAGGTCTGGAATAGTCTGCCAGCGGAGGTGGTTCAAGCACCTGCATTGAACACCTTCAAGAGTAAATTGGATGCTTATCTTGCTGGGATCCTATGACCCCAGCTGAATTCCTGCCCTTTGGGCAGGGGGCTGGACTTGATGATCTCCCGAGGTCCCTTCCAGCCCTAATGTCTATGAAATCTATGAACCATTTTTGGAAGTGGTTGATGCATACAGAACTTCTGTTGTGTTACAGATTTGAACCAGTTTCCAATCACTTACACTGGTTTATGTGTAATTTCTGTCCCTAGCCCCTGTGACTCTGATGGAGCTGCCACATGGTTTGCTACTGCTTCTACCAGCCTTGCAAGTGGTAAGTGGAATGAGGCTACGTTACAGAATACAAAGATTGTGCCATTATTCCACTATTCTACGAGTGGCTTGCTAACATACTTACTAACAGGCCATATAAAAAGATTCTCTTCCTTTCCAAACTGACCTGGAAAATGCTCTAGGACATTTGTAGATGACACTTTTTAGTGGGTTTAAAGCAGGTTAAATGCCTTTTGCAGTGGTTTAATGGCATTGCTGTTTACACATTGAGTTGCATATTGCGTGTTAATTCCAGCCGCTGTAGCACATTCAGCAGCGTAATGCACCTTAAATGACTTTGGGATGTAGCAAATGACTTTGGGGTGCTGCAAAGTAAAACACCTCCAAGGAGTTCCTACAGCTGTGGAGGGAAGCATCGGACTCTGTGTGGCTCAGGGGCTGTGCAGGCAGCCTGGGAAGGCAGGCTCCTTAGAAGCAAAAAAAAAAAGTGGCGAGCCTGATTTCCCACTTTCCCGTGCCCTGGGAGCCTGCCTGCCTGCCTGAGCTGCACAGGAGCCTGGTGCTTCCCTTCACAGCTGCAGTGTCACCTGGGACTGCCTGAGCTGGGTGCCCGTGGGCAGGTGCCGGCTAGGCGGGGGCTGCCACTGCCGTGGAGGGAAGCACCAGCTCCCCTCCTCCACAGCTCAGGGACTACTCTGCCCACCAGCAGCTCACTCTCCCCTTCCCACCGCTGGAGAGGCAGGTAAGGACCAGGCTGCAACACAGGTGTACACAACACAAGGGTTTACTTCACCCTAAATTGAAACAGTGGTTTTAAAAAAGCACTACTTCAATTTAGGGCGAATTAACTTCCTGTGGCATGTACAAATGTCCCTAGACTTGAGAGCTGTCTAGCAGGATCTCTGCAGTGCTTGCAAACACTGTAGTGGATATGACTCCCAGTTACTGTAAACTGGCATAATTCCACTGAAGTCAATGGCACAATGCTGGGGGCTTCTCCTTTGCATATGGAAATGGCTTTCGAATCAGTGAGTGTTGTTCAGTTTCATGAAGTTGTTTACCTCTGATGAATGACAGAAAGCATTTCCTTCCCCCAGGCATTAAGCAGTCAGGTCTACACATTCAGCTCCTGCAGGCCAAGGCAGTGAAAAACTGGAACTGGGAGTCAGGGCCTGACAAAATGATTGAATCATTTACAAAGTCTTCCACAGGATTTACTGCTTGAATTATTTCTAGGAATTTCTCAGGTTCTGTTTCATTAGTCTCACTCTGAGGAGGTGATTGAGGAGGCTCTGAGTAGTGGTTTAAGAAGATCCACTTTTATTGTGTATCTTAAATAGCTTTGTTTGTTTTCCAGCTTCTTTATATTCCCTAAAGCAGACGTTCCTAACCCCCAGGCCGCAGCCCAGTACTGGGCCGCGAAGGGTTGGCTGCTGGTCCACAGGAGGGTTGGTTGCTAGACTGGAAGTCTGTAAGCGACTGGCATGCTGCAGACTGGCAGCTAACCCTTTTTTATACTTAGTATAAAAGGGTTGGCTGCCGGTCACTTCCAGTCTGCAGCATGCTGGTCTGCAGCTTGCTGGTCTGTGGTCACTTCCGGTCCACAGTTTGTTGGTTCGCAGTCTAAAAATGATAGGATATGAGGCTTAAACTAATGATTCCTTTTGGTCTTAGCATCCATGAAGAATTACCCTTATTTTACAATGGAGGTACAGAAAGGTGATGTGACTAACAGCACACAGAAATGAAGGAAGCTATCTCCCAGGACATAGACAAGTGATCAATTTTTACTGCAGGGTAGGAGGAGGCCAACTTGCAATGTGTCAGCTACTTTGCAGTAACTCTCCAGGACCTGCTCTTACTCCAAGGCAAATGGAACCTAAATTAATCCTCCGTATAAATGGGTTGAGTTCCCTCCTTTTAGCTTCTACTTACCAGGGGGTAATAGTGGGCACACAGCTGATTGCCATGTGGTAAGTCTCCCTCTGGTTTTAACTCACTGTAATTCATTTCTCTCAGGCTAGGTACACACATTCAAATAGCCTGAGGTGGAATTGATCTGTTACGTGGTTTTCTCTAAGTGCCATAATTTAGATCAGTAGTGAACAGACTGCACATTTGCCTTAGAGGGGGGAAGGTCATAAATCTTAGAGCAGGTTCCACCCCTTTTTTAAACCAGCCTGTGTGCGCCAAGCTTCTGTTCTGTTCTGGGTATAGACTGGTTTCCAATCACTTATACCAGTAAAAGTGTAATGCCTGTACATGGCCTCAGTGTTAGCACCCTGTCCACTGTGCAAATCTGGAGTAACTCTACAGACTTAGCTGAATTTAAACTGCAGTTTTGCAGTGGACATGCCCATTCTGTACTAATCAAATCTCATCAGCAGTGACAAACTTGAAATGAGAATCTGGCCCCCTACTTCAGGAATTAATAATAGGAGTTGATAAATAGTAGCTGTTACAGTCAACTGTGGCAGGGCATTTGGTTTGCAGATCAATAACTCAATAGACCATAACAACTCAGAAGTCATTGTAATCTGTGGATCAATAGAAGTGCTATTTACTGACAGGCTCTAACGTTTATGTAGGAGACATCTTTATATTTTGTGCCACAAATAATTTAGAAGGATGATTAAGTTGAGCATCGACTTTAGAAACTCCTTTGAGCCATTACAATGTACCCAGCCAGTATGATTGTTACTTATTAATCATAGTTTTACAACAATACATACTAACACATGTATTTAAGGCCTCAGACTTAATATCATCCTGTGCTCTGCAGAGTAATGTGTCTGAGTACTCCATTTCCTATAGCTCTCCAGTGCTCTTGTTTCTCCCTTAGTTTGCATTCGGCTGTGGAGGGCAATGCTACTCCATATGACAGCTGGCAAACTTCACTCAAAAATGATTCAAGATGCTCTTTCACTGGAGGGTTTTTGCAGCACTCCCAGGTGCTCTTGGCTTGGGGATTGAGATATGGAGCTTCAGATTGTCAGAAACTGTCAGTGTAACAGGTGGTTTCATGTGTACAGACGTCTCTCTCTTCCTCTTTATCTTTCTGTCTGGTGCTGAAAATGCACAGGAGCCTTTTCCTTAATTAATTAGTTTTTTTAATTAAAGGTACCTAGAACAGAAGTTGGCAGTCTGTAAGACTGAGCAATACACAGAAATAAAAACACCATGAAGTATTCAGCAACATTGCATGTTAAAACTTTGTTTCAAAAGACCCTACAGGTTGTAGTATCCAAATGGTTTCCAATATATTAAAAGATGTTATCCATCTCTAATTTGAAAATGATTGGTACAATTTGTTTTTTGTAATATTTATAAACTATCCCTACCTATTTGTCTGAGGGGCAGATGAACATATTTATAAATCATATGCACATTTGCTGTTCCCCAAAGGTTAAAGAAAAATCTGCAGCCTTTTCAAAAGCAACAAAAGCAAATGCCTTCCCATTCAGTCCTTTGTAACTAAAACCTGGTCAACAAAAACCTGAATCAAATCAGAGCAGTTCAGAGAACAAATTTCTGGGTAGAAGGGCTGTGTAAAGCAGTAAACTTCAATCAGGGTGCTGTGGCATCCCGGGCTGCCAGAAGGTGTGAGGTGAGAAGCAAATAAGTGCAGGCTTAAGCTTGTCTCTGCTTGGCCAATACTCCACCCCTACTGCCCAGCCCTGCTGAAAGGAGGTAAGCACCATATTCTAACATAATAAAAGGCTTAGTCTGTCTGTCTGTATGTCTGTCGGTCCATCATGCTTCTGGCCAACTGCACACGCGCCAAGGGCGGGCAGCGATTGGCTGAGCGGCTTGGGCTGTGCAGGCCCAAGTTTGTGTTACTGCTGGCGAAGTTTGGCAGTGGGAACCACGCCCCAGGTGTCCGAGCAGTGGGGCTTCCCCCCTGCCTCCCTGCCTGAGGGGAGGCAGGCAGATCCGGAGTGGCAGGGGGAAAGGGTGGAGCAGGGTCTGACCCAAAGCGGCAGGGGGGGAAGGGGGTAGAGCGGAGTTAGACCCAAAGCAGCGGGGGGGGGGGGGAGGAGTGGGGTCGGATCCAAAGCGACAGGGGGGAGGGAGAAGGGTCAGACCCAAAGTGATGGGGAGGAGGAGGAGGAGAGCGGGGGTCAGAACCAAAGTGACAGGGCAGGTAGGGGGGTGGGGTCGAACCCAAAGTGTGGGGGGATGGGGTTAGACCTAAAGTGCTGGTGGGGGTGGAGCAGGGCTGGACCTGGAGCAGTGGGGGGAGGGGGAAGCAGGGCTAGATGAGGAGGGGGGGGATGGGGGCAGGGAGAGGGAACACGGGCCCAGATATGGAGCTTCATCCCTGCTGCCCCCCTGCCAGTCATTCTTGATGGTCAATTTGCTAGAAATATATAAATTAGTTTTTGAAATTGGTGCCACTCAGTTCACAAAAGTTAGAGGTGAGGTGCCTTGAGTACAAAGTTGAGAATCACCTACTTAAAGCATCTAGCTGACAGCTGCTGTGGTGGGTCAGCAGCAGAGAGATGATCTGTTTGTTGAGTGGGACCAAAGCCTGCCTGAAGAAGCACACAAGCAGCCACTATAGCATTCAAAACTGGCTGAAGAACTGGTCTAATGTTTTTCTGTTGGCAAGTGGCACTGAGTGAGCAGTCAGCCATGTTCTCAACTAGCTCTGCCTTCTGTGTAGTCTTGAAACGTAGCCCAGATAGAACGCATTGCTATAATTTGGTCTGGGGATAACAGAGGTGTGACTTGCTGCAATGAGTTCTGGATTGAGGAGTAAGGCTTGCAAACATGTAAGCAGATGCAGAGGGACAAAAAGAACTGCTTATGATTTGAGAAGCCTGGGACCTAAGATCAACTCCAAATTGCAAGCCCCTTGAATGGGAACAGAAACTACCCTTGTAATTGTAGAGCTTTCTTCTCCAAACTTATGACATTGCCACTACTTTATCTGGACTGCTTTATCAGTTTCATGGTCCCTCCCTTCACCCCCAACTTACACTACTTTCAGGAAGGAAATTCTCAATTGGCCCATTACAGCTAGAATCTGTGCTTCCTCAGTGGTGCAAAGGATCTGTACTATATCTGAATAGCTCCCTGCAGTGTGGTTTCTGCCAACTGAACCTTTAATCTATCACAAGTGACATGTAGGGATGAAGTAAAAGGACAGGGTTCATAGGAGGCACTGTAGGACAGCTGAGTTCATCTTCCAGTTCATCCTGGCCACCAGACTGCACATCATGGCTAGGTAGAGACAGTCAAAAAGCCCAAGGCTGAATCAATTCAGTGTTTGCAGGTTAGCTTAAGGTGTATAGAGTAAATTGAAACAGATGTGAACAGACATTTAACTTTGATTCAGGAAATGCAGTCATATGCCCACAGTAGCTCAGGCCAGAAGCTTGGGGTGCTAAAATACAGCTCTTTGGCTGTGTGTTCACTTCCTCTCCCTGCTGCCCCCAAGGTCTCTGGGATTTACAGTCCAGAATTACAGCAGCAGGATCCTGCAGGGTCGCTCATAACTTGCCCTTCCTGTTTCCAGATGCCTCTGGGATTTGTAGTAAGTCTGAGCAGGGGAAGGGGTGTTTAACCTCTCCATCCTGGCCCCAGACCCCCAGCTGAGGTTTGCCTGGGGGGGGGGCAGTCATCCCCCCGCGTAGACTGGGCTGCATCCTCAGCTAGAATTTTCTCCTCCACCCCCTTGTCAGCTAGTCTTCACTGCTCCAGCTAGGGAGCAGAGAGGGGCGGGACCATTCCTGCTCTCTGAAGCAGACAGCACAGTGCAGTGCGGCCTAGAGCTGCAAAGCATGCTGCGATGCTAGGGGACTGTGACTTAACTTGAACCAGATAGGGGGTTGGGACAGAAGTTTCATAAACAGGTTTGACACAAATCAGTTAAGCCTGATACTACATTCAACCAGTTTTATCTTAAACCAGTGACAGCCATTTTGAAACTGGTTTGTGTGCTCTGAGCTTCTGTTCTGTTACAGGTTTAAACCAGTTTCTGATCACTTAAACTGGTTTATGTGGAACTTCTGTCCCTAGGCCATGTGACCAGACATAATCTTCATAAGACATGGGCAGATCTGGGATTTTGGAAAAAAAGGGGGGTGCAGAGAGTGTGGTGTTTCATCACATACAGTGGAACACATTTTTTTGTCCCATTAAAAAGAAACTAGAAGCTTTACTAAGAAGCTAAATGCCTAGGGCTGTATTATTAAATTTAAATATTGAACCACAAACAAAAATAACTTTATTGTAATGTGCATTAATTTATTATATCATATGTTATGTATACAACACAACAAACTGGGCAAAAATAATCGAAAGATCTCACTGTAGTCATTAGAATTAAATATATATATCTTTCAAATGTATAAAACAAAATCTACCCTTCTTGAGCATCTTGACAGTGCATCCAATACTTCACTGGAAGTTATTTTTGTACCTGAGCTAATATTCACCTGAATTAACATTTCCACACCTGAAGTTAATGTTTCTAGTTAGAGTTAAAAGCAGTAACAGTCAGCAGAGCAGTAAAATAAGAACTACTTTACCAGAAGCAGCAGAACTGCAGAACAAAGAATAGGTTTATTAGTGGAACCATTAAAAACTTTAAGAGGAGAGAGGCTTGTTAACACCTGTGGAAGGAAGAAATTAGAAGGGATCAGGTATATTATAATAAGCCATGAAATCAATTGACTCTCTCTCTGCTGCCTGAATAGAAATACTGCTGTAATGCCAGGTAGTTGGTTTTAAACTCTGGGTGGATCAAAAACCAAAGAGGGGCTTGACTGTTGTATCCAACACCTCAAATGTGTCTGATACCTCCAGGCATGGAAGCCAGAGCTCTTTACATAGTTGGCCTTTTTTGATGACAGCTTGGCCTCAACATGGATCCACGTCTGTGTGCCGTCCTTCTGTTCTCACCCATGATGTCTTGATGTTATTAAATATGCAGAAGGTGCCTGATGTTCCAGTAGTTACACGCATGTGATTATGGATCGTCTTCACAGGAATCCTGCCTCCCCCTTTTACCATCCACTCACCAACCAGGTGTTCCAAGAAGTAAACGAAATAGAAATAAAATGAGAAAGACCAGTCCCCTTGGGGGCTGGCTCCTCAGGGCTTGGCTGCCTGCTGTCCCTGTGCAAGCCCAGTTACTGACTCATACCTGTTTCTCTAACAAGTCTCGGACAGTGCTACGGCACCCATTAGCCCTTTAAATACCATTGAAATAATAATTCAGTTTGGCCCAAACAGGACTCTCCCAGACGTTTGGCAATCCCTCAAAATTGGTAAAAAAAACAGCAACAAAGAAAATAAAGCACTTGGAACCCCAAGTTTCTTAACTCACATGCAAAGTCCTTTCAGATGCTGCAGGATCTTCCCACAGCTTCAGATTTGTAGCCCTCTTTGTTGATTCTGGCCACGGTGGATCCCCGTCAGTCGTTCAAACTGCTGAGCACTTGCTACCAGGCACGCCTCTGAGCGCTCAGGCTTCCCCTATGGTGTAGGAGGCTCTCACAGGACACTGGGTTTGTGCTCTTCCTGCAGACCCATGCCTGCTGTCAGCTGCCTCTGCTGTACCAGCTCTCCTCTCTGGCTGATGCTGGGCTTCTGGTTATACCAGAAGCTGCAGTGTGCTCTCGTACATGCAGTGAACACACACTTCTAAAGTGTGGTTGCTGCCTGCACCTGACTCTTTTGTCACTCCTCCACCACCGCTTGTGTTCCTACTGGGAGGTAAGGAACATGATCGTCCCTTACTGGCCCATCCAGTCCTTCCCTGGTGCCCTAGGATGGTTCCCCGGGATCACCCTGTCCCGTGTTCTTTGGGACATCGGGAGCTAAGTTCCCACACTGTACCCCTGCATCCCCCTAGATCCACCCCTGGGCATACAGAACTAAGGTTAGGAACAAAACGATCTTCATAGTTTCATAGTTGGTAGGGTCAGAAGGGACCTCAGTAGATCATCTAGTCCGACCCCCTGCCATGCCAGGAAAGAGTACTGGGGTCAAACAACCCCGACAAGGTGTACATCTAGCCTCCTCTTAAAGACCCCCAGGGTAGGAGCCTGCACCACTTTTCTTGGAAGTTGGTTCCAGATCCTAGCCGCCTTGACAGTGAAGTCGTGCCTCCTGATGTCTAATCTGATTCTACCCTCTGCCAGCTTGTGACCATTATTTCTTGTCACTCCTGGTAGTGCACGGGGGAACAGGGACTCCCCCAATGCCTGCTGGTCCCCTCTGACTAGTTTGTAACAGGCCACTAGATCCCCCTTCAGCCTTCTCTTGTGGAGGCTGAACAGGTTCAGGTCCCATAGCCTGTCCTCATAGGACCTGCCCTGCTGCCCCCTGATCATGCGAGTGGCCTTCCTCTGGACCCTCTCCATGCTGTCCACATCCCTCCTGAAGTGCGGCACCCAGAACTGGATGCAGTACTCCAGCTGCGGCCTGACCAGTGTCACGTAAAGGGGGAGGATGACCTCCTTGGACCTGCCCGAGATGCATCTGTGGATGCATGACAAGGTACAGTTGGCCTTTCTGACCGTGTCCCCACACTGCCGGCCCATGTTCATCTTGGCATCAGTGATGACTCCAAGATCCTTTTCTGCCTCTGCACTGATAAGAAAGGGGTTCCCCAGCCTGTAGGTATGGTGCTGGTTCTTCCTCCCCAGGTGCATCACCTTGCACTTGTCAGTGTTGGAACCCATCCTATTCTCATCCGCCCACCCCTGTAACCTGTCTAGGTCCGATTGCAGCCTATTCCTCCCTTCTAGCGTGCCCACATCCCCCCACATCTTAGTGCCATCTGGGAATTTGAACAGGGTGCTTTTTACACCCCCATCAAAGTCACTGATGAAGATGTCGAACAGTGCGGGCCTGAGGACTGAGCCCTGGCGGACCCCACTGCCCACATCCCTCCAGGCTGAAAATGACCCATCCACCACCACACTCTGGGTATGGCCCTCTGCCCAACTAGTGACCCATTTGACTGTGTAGGTGTCAATGCCACAGTCCACTAGCTTTTTAATGAGAATGGGGTGAGAGATAGTGTCGAAGGCCTTCCTAAAGTCCAGAAAGACTATGTCCATTGCTACCCCTGTGTCTAAGGATTTTGTGACCGGAAGGCCACCAGGTTGGTCTGACAGGACCTGCCTTTAATGAACCTGTGTTGGTTGCCCCTAAGCATAATCTCCCCATGCTGGCCTCTTGCGGACATGAGCCAGGATAATTCTCTCAAAAAGCTTACCCAGGACCAAGGTAAGACTGACTGGCCTATAGTTTCCTGTCAGGAGAAGTCCTAGAAATAGCAAAGCTCAGACTAAGTTTCATTAATTATGTTATTTAACATATTAGTTCATGCAAGATGGAAGTTTATACTCTGTCCAGTGCATGAGTCTGATATCAGAAGTAGATGGATAATACTTCCTGTTTACATGAATAAATATTGAAAAACGAATCCCCAGGCCAGTAGGCATAAATGTTTCTGGTATCACATGTCCATAATTGCACATGCAAATACCACAGCTGCATATACAATTACAATACTTGTTCATATTAATGAGGGTGTAGATTACAACCAGACATAGACATAATGGCAGTAACTGTGTATGCAACCATGGTAATTACACATGCAAATTTAAGCAAGCAGTTATGTGCAGGATAGGGTTATAACTGCTGAAAATTTGCCTGAGTGCAAATCAGAGGGTAATTTGACCTGTTGGTTCCGGAGGCCCTCCTACAGGAGAGAGGAGATGAATTCCACCTGGTGGAATTTCAGTTCACAGCTCCATCTCTGCTGGTGTCACTCTCAGGATCTTTTGATTTTTGCAAAGTAACTTAATACTATGTTAGAATATTTGTCTCAACATATCCATTCCCAAATACACTTTAGAGAAGTACAGATCTCTTCTCACTGATTTCTTTTTCCACATTCTCTTTCATATCTTAATTTCATAAAGTCTGTATTTCTCTGGCCTCTGCCTCCAGATGGCTGGAAACAATGTCTTGCACTTGCTGATGAAACAGAGGAACAGTATTTAGGCAGTTGCACTGGGACACTGATATGTGTCATTCTACCCTTTTGCCTTTCCTTCTAAAGATTTGGCTGGTGAGAGTGGGAGGGAAGAGCAGGGAGTCTGCTTAGGGGGAAGGGCCTGCTCTACCATGGAGCTACAAAGGAGAGGAAGAAGCTGACAGGCCAGGTGGCCATTTGTATGGGATCAAAGGGGATTAAGGTAGCTAAGGTTATCAATTGCATCTGCTACATTTGCTCCCTTGGCAGCAGACAGCAAACAGCAGCTTCTCAGTCTGGGAAACAAGAGTCCCTCACCAGGAGAAGATCTTGAATTTGAGGGAGAGGTGCTCTAGAAAAGGCTAAAATGGATTCTGCTAGTAGTATTGTACAGCCTAAAGGCCAGATTAGGAAAGGGACTAGAACAGGACTGCTATCCTGTACTGCTTAGCAACAGGAGAAATGTACTACATTTCATGGACTGTGCTTTGAGCAGGGGTTCTGGAGAGAGTCAGCATAATAATGCCTCTTTTCATCAGCACGTGGAGTCACAAGTGGAACATGTTTACCACCCTACTTCTTGCCTCACTTGGTTCAGAAGCTATAAAGTGGTCTTCATACAGGCAGGTGACTGCATCTTGTAAAACACTGTTTTGTGCTGAGTTTCTAATGTTTTTTTTTTTTTTTATGACTTACTCCTTCTCCAGAATAATATCCAGGAGTTCTGAGTGATCCTTTAGCTTAATATAAATCTATGATTAGCAATGGCTAAAGTAACTCATCTGCAGTCTTGGACCCAAAACACATTTATGTCAATGCAACTTCACTTGGGGTCCAAGTGGACAGAGAAACTGTTCTTGACCGCCTACTTGAAATTCTTTTCCATTTGGTGACACAGGAGCATATAATAATTTGTCTATAGTAAATGGCTATTATGGCTAGATGTGGCCCCCTGTAGTAGTATAACCTGCATTGGCATACTTTTACTCTAGATTTTTCTCAGGGTAACTTGGAGTAACTTATACCAGTGCAGGTATTTATGTGGTCTTTCTTTTTTATGCAGGTGAAAAGACCAATTATATTGATGTAAATGTGTTGTGTTTCCAAGGCCTATGTGATGTCCATTGACTATGATGTGTGTTGAGAGAGAAAGCTAGCTGTGATAGGCTGACATCAGGCAGAAGGTAGGACAGCATGGTACCTTATGAACTACTGTGTACAGAATTGTAATGGATGTACAGTGTTCTTAATACTTTCTAGGGCATTTGAGAAGCAGGGCTTCCCCACCTTAATTCCCTTTAAGGTTTCTTCTAGGTATTCAGTAGTTCACTGATTCTCAACTGGGGTACTGTGCTGGTGGTGACCAGGTAAAATTGCCCTGCCTTCTCTCCTCCCTAATCAGCCTAAAGCAGGCAGCACTTCCTACTCTGTTGCCTCCCACACTCCTTCTGGAAACAGGCATAGGTGGAATAGTCCTGTCTGCTTCTGTCCCCAGGAGGAGGGTAGAGGGTGCTAGACCAGGAAGGGTTATGCAGCATGAGGTAGCTTCTGTTGTAATGCTGGAAGAGCATGGGCATGTGGCACAACCCTTCTGTGTAGCAGGCAAGCAGGGAACTTCCCCCTGGGGGCACCAGATCCTGGGTGAGAAACTGAAGTAAGCTGAGGTGGCTCCAATGGTGGTTCTCAGGCTGGGGTACTGCTACATTAAAAAAAAGTGGAGATGTGGTGCTGGGACCCTGAGAAGGTTGAGAACCACTGAAATAGTTGGAAAAGCAAGTAGGGGAGGCCTCAGATATCTCCAGCCTTTTAGACAAAAGATGCAGATGCAGATATGGCTCTATTGCATGTTATCAGCACCCTAGGCTTCTTAGCAGAATAATATCTCTAGGAGCTATTGACATGGTGCATTTGCCTGGCAGTCAAGACTCCAGGGTGAAGGGTTTCACATCCCTAGGTAATGTGGCCCCAATCTCATTTCTTTTAATAGTTGTTGTAAGTTATCTGTCTCCCCCCATCAGAAGCTATTTCTGCATCTCATGAAATAACTCAGCTCCCCTTGCATTCATTCAAGTGCTGTCATACTTCATGATCACTCTTTGAAGTGCTGAAAATTCACATCTTACAGTTTTAGTGTTTCAGTTTTTGGCGCTCCATGAACTTGCAGGGTCCAGCCAATGCATTTGTTCTAGGAAGGGTCTGTGCTGTTGACGCTTTCAAGAGATTACAGTTGAGGGTTAGTAAAATACACTCACAAATTTTTAGTTTTTGTTATGCTGCATCACTAGACATGTGATCCCTAATCTTCCCCCTTCTCTTCAGTGTGGGCTTCAGGCACATACAGGTGAAAATTAAGGCTGTCGTTTAAAAATAAAAAGGCATATGGTCCTTGTTGGCAGTGTAAGAAAGAAGTAATTAAAATATTCATAAATGCAGAATACAACCTGGGAAAGGATATTCTGGTTGGGGCAGGTGGAACATTTGCAACATTTTTCTAAAAAATACAAAATCTCATTATTTTAAAATCAGGACAAACTGTATGCAATCCAAGTGTTTGATTGCCATACGCTGTAAACAGGCCCATCCATGTGGCTGGGCCTGATTAAAGCTCAAAAGCACATTATTCAGGATACTGAGTCCAAAAGGAAGTAACTCAATTTTTAAACACCCTAGGCTATGGTAGATAGCATGAGTCTTGCAGGAGAGAATGGTGCACCAAAGGGAGATATGAGCAGGGTTGACCTCAGAGACCTCTCTGTTGAACGTGCTCTGTTGCAGACTTGTCATTTCCATTACATCTTGTAAAAGCTTCTTGCTTCTAAGGCTACCTGCTGTCCACACACCATGAAGCAGAGATCTGCATCCTGTAACTACAGAGAAAAGAGGCCCCTATCCTTACAGAAGCTTGACTGATTATGGTATATCCATCTAATATCTCTTGCAGCCCATTAACAAAACTACCAGAGAAGCTGCTAGTGGGCTTTGAGTCAGGTTATTAGGACCTTGAGTTGCATTTACAAACTTTGCAAGAAACAGATACTTTGGCTGTCTCTCCAATGTCACAGGAAATAATTAATTTACATTAATAAACTACTTTGATACTCAGTGGAAAGGTGTATAGTGTGGAGACAGATAAGGGTCTACCTGGGCCACATGGCTATTATCGGGCCATGATGGCAACTCAGAACGTCATGGTACGTTAGGACAGAATAGAGATTTTTATACTGCTGAATCAAAGACCTTTGTCTGTTCAAGTTTCAGTGGAATGCCTTGATTTAAGTGCCTACAGTAAATATAGCAAGAGCTCCTTGGAAATTTTGAGAGAGCATAGTTCCATAAAAAATTCTAGTGTGTTGGGTCCAAAACATTTCACTTGGAAGAGCTTAAGTTTCAACAACTGTCATGAAGGCCAAGGTAGAGTTCAGAAGGAATCCTTGTGTGTCTGCCCTAAGGCCTGGGAAAGTGGTGATTGTGAAGTGACTCTAGCCCTGAGACTGTCTGGAGTAGCAAACTCTAGACTCTGCAGCTCCCAGGCCTCAGGTGTCTACTAGTGGGTATGCCCAGGGCATGAGAGAGGCCATCTGTTTCTATAGCTAGGCAGTAAAATTGACATCAACAGCTTTTTCCGATGTATTTGAGGAGGAATTGAAAGAGTTAAATATTATACAGTTTAAAAAACACATTTCCTTAACTATGTTACTGACAAAACTGAAGAAAGAGAATTTTTAAACCTAGCTTATATTTTTGCACTTATTCATTTTGAACAACAACAGTAATCTGCCTGATTTCAGTTTTGTTTAGGTCAGGCTTTATTCAGTTTCATTTTTAGTCTCTACCCATTGAAAAATTATCCAAAGTTTGGATTGTGAACCCTGTTGGTGCTGTTTGTTTTGGGAGAAAATCTTGTTTCCATTGGAATAACGGAAATACTTCCATTGTGTTTTATTATTATTTGATTTTTAGAGTTTTGTGAAAAAAACTGTGTTTTAATGAAAACAGGCTAAGCCTCATGTTGCTTGACAGCCTCCCTCTAAATAATATTTAACACTCAATTGTTTTACAGAAGTAATTTGGACAGGGTAGATTGGAGCTAGTTAGCCTTTTTCCAGGCAATATACATTTGTGCAAATAGAATAATATAAAGCTAATAATAAAAGAAAGAGCTCATGAACTTGCACAAGGACTGTTAGCATTAGCATCAAGAAGAATGAATGCCAATATTGTATTTTCATGGGGTAGCTGAAAAACAAAAATAGATGTACAATCTTGTTTTGGTCCCTTATCACTACTGGAGGAGTTGTTGCTGTTGGGGGCAGGGATAATAGCTTTAATTGGAAGAGGAATTATGATAAGAAGGGACATTTCTGCGTAGACTTCCAGTACTTAATGAAGTGATGTGGACAGCAAAGATGAGCTTGTAAGAAGCAATTCTGCAAAACTGTTATTCAAGTGGTCTCTAGGATCTAGGCTGCTTCCTTAGGATTCAAAAAAAGAAAACTTTACAAGTAAGCAATATTAAAAGGGATAAATGCTTGCTATTGCTTCAGGGGAAGGGCTTGCAACCTGAGCTAAAGACAAAATATCCCCTTGGGGCTGCAGGTGTTTGGGTTTTTTCCTTCCCATATTTAAAGCACCAGTTACCAGGAAAGCCTTCTGGGAAAGGCTCCTAATTGGACTTTATTCTTTCACAGGTTTGTAATGATAGCAAGATAGTTAGAAATTGGGTCATCCTTAAGGAAAGGGGGCTACATTTACTCCTGAGAGAGAATCCTGTGTGAAAGACCACCAGTGAATTTTTTGCATTAAATATGTACATTCTTCAGGTATTTTCTTCTATGGTCCTGCATTTTTAGTGAGTTAGGCCAGCGAGATACTTAAACTCAAGATGAACCTGAACCATACAAGTAACCACATTACCTGCAAGGAGACTACTGGTGCTTCAAGTTAGGCATGTGGTAAACTACCTTGCTATAATGAATACAGGTTTTAGTTGTCAGTTGTTTTATTTGTTGGAGGTTTGTCATGACAGCTTTTTATGCTGTAAACTTTTGGAGCAGGAAATATACTGTAAAGTATATTATGCGAAGTGGGTGAAGTGTTGGGTAAAACTGTGGTTTCAGAGTAACTGAAGTTAGTTTTTCCTCCATTTTCTTTTTGGCCACTAAGTAAGATCACCATTTCTAGTGGCACTCTTTCTTATGGCTAAGTACAGACAGTCAAAAAGCCTGAGGCTAAATTGATTCAGTCTTTTCAGATTAGCTTAAACTGCAGAGATTAAACTGAGAAACAACTGGACAGACATTCACTTCTGATGCAAGAAATGCAGCCACATGCCTGCAGTGGCTCAGGCCAGAAGCTGGTGGTGGGGGGTATTAGAACGTGGCTCTCTGGCATATAGCCCGCATAGGCTGTGTTTTAGCTTCCTCTTCCTTCTGCCCCTGAGGTCTCTGGGATTTGCCATTCAGACTCACAGCAGTAGGACTCTGCAGGCTTGCTCATAACTCCCTCCTCCTGTTTGCAGGTACCTCTGCAACTGTGGGCTACAAATCCCAGCCAGCACCAAGTAAGCTAGGAGGGCAGGGCAGCTCTGTACTCAGGGGAGGTTAACCTCCCTGTCTGGCTGCAGAACCCAGCAGGCAGGGCTGTCCCTGGTGGGGGGATTTGGGGCAACCACCCCAGGCCCTGCGCTTTGGGGGTGGGCGGCACAGAGCTGGCAGCGCAGCCATGGCAACTCTGCACTGCTGCCAGCTTCACATCTGGTTTCTTGGCACCCCCTTGCTGCCGAATCGATTGCTGACTTCCTCGCATCTGGGGGCTGTACCCTGCTTGGGTTATCTCTGCCAGTGGGAGTTTGCTGCGGGGGGAGTGAGGCTAGTAAGCCAGTTCTCACTGCTCCAGCTAGGGAGCAGCATGGTGGGGCCAGCCTTGCTCTCTGGAGTAGTCAGCGCAGCCCAGGGCTGAAAAATGCTGGGGGACTGTGATTTAACTTGAACTAGGAAAGGGTGTGGGACAGAAGTTTCATAAACTGACTTGACACAAATCAGGTAAGTCTGATGCTATATTCAACCAGGTTTATCTCAAACCCATTTCAGCCATTTTGAAACTGTTTTTTGAGCACCAAACTTCTATACTTTTACAGGTTTAAATTAGTTTCTGATCTGTTAAACTGGTTTATGTGCAACTTCTGTCTCATGCCTAAAAGTACAGCAACTATATACAGGAACTAGTGAAAACTGTGACCACTCTACATGCCATTTTAATTAATAACTAATTAATGGAAGATCCCTGTCACTCTTACTGTGTTTGCTTGGCATGTTGCCTGTCTGGGTAAAGGAAGACTTGCATGATAAGGTACTAGCCAGCACGACTTAGTTTGGCAAAGATGCTCCTATAGTAATCAGCATTTCTGAATATCCAAATATGTTTTAATCCCCCTGTATTTTCTATAAGCTTGCTTCCTACAATGTATATCTTTACACAGGTGAAATTTTCCATAAAGGTAATGCTTTGAGATCTTTAACCCACCTTTCTGGAAATGATTGTTTTCATGCCTTTTCATATTATGTGTTCTTCCAAAAGAGACTTAACGATACTAAAAAAAATACCTTCAGTCTATCAGATCTGGTGTTTGCTAAATCTTGAAGAAGGTGTAAAGACAAGGCTACCATCCTGTTTAAACTGTCCAATACTGCACCCCAGAGGTTGGATAGCATGGCCAGCTTTGTATTTTGAAAACTGAAGCACAGCAGGTGCATTCTTGGGCTCCAGTATTCAGTTAGGTTTAATAACTACATGAGATGATTTCCACCTTCTGTGACCAGTCTATAGACTATCACACAGCATTGCATTTGTTTGTTATTGTAAATCATCTATCCCTAGCTACTGTGCTTGCCAACTAGGGGTAGGATATTTGTGTGAAGAATTTCTCTCTTAGTTTATTACTACTCTGCTGGCAGTGATACCAAGACCAGCTGGTGCAAGCTGATTAAAAGTAAGTGTGTGCCTTTTATCTTTACCTGAAAATGCCTTTTGGCTCTATTGAGGCTCTTGCCTAAATATTCCAAATGAGCACAGAGTGTTTCTAAATTACTGCCCACCCATTCATTGCAACTAACTCAACTGAAATTAAACTAGATGCAAAAGGAACATGTATAACAGCTTTAAAATAGAATCAGTCTTTGCATTGTGCTAAGTGTTGGTAGCAGTTTCTTGGCCTTGAACTTCAGGGAGGGAAAGTCCAGCTGTGGCTGCAGTGGATCTCCTTGCAATCCTTGCTTTATCAAAGGCTTAGCATACATGTCCATCTAATTCATACTGTGGATGCCATGGCTGGAGTGGGGGTAAGGTTTTGAGAAACCAAATGCTCTTCATTAGCCCACCATAGCTGTTGAGGCTTCTGTAAAATTTGGTTCCAAGGTTCCCCCCACCCTGGACACTGAACACCTTTAGGCAAGGAACAGACATTCAAAAAGCCTGACCCTTGAGTCAATCTTTGCAGGTTAGTCTAAACTGGATAGGCTGAATCAGTTTGTGCTTGCACAGACATCCCAGATATGCAGTGGCTCAGGCTAGAAGCTGGGGGGGGTGTGCTAGAACAGCCCTCCCTTCCCTGCAATGGTGCTGAGCTGAGGGGGGCATGACCAGGTTCCAGCGGGACACTCTGATTAGGGGGGTGGTTCTCCCTACCTGACCAGCCCAGTAGGGAATTGATAAACACTAAGTTAGGGGTGATAAACACTGTTACCAGGCAGAGGGGATGGGGGAATCCTTGCTTAGCAGGGAGTGTGTGTGTGGGGGTAGGGGAAGGCGGGTAGTCGGGGGAAGCCAGGTAGATGCCTGCAGTCTCTGCCAAACTGCAGGCAGGGAGCAGAAGGGAGGGGCCAGCCCTGCTGTGGAGCAGAAAGCCCTGCTGGGATGCTGGGGGAATCTGGTTTAATTTAAACCAGCAAGGGGTCTGGGACAGACATTACATAAACCAGTTTGACTCAAATCTATTAAGTCTAATATTACATTCAACCAGGTTTATCTCAAACTGGTTTCAGCTATTTTCAAACTGGTTTATGGGCACTGAACTTTTGTTCTGTTACAGGTTTAAACCAATTTCTAATCTCTTAAATAGTTTGTGTGTAATGTCTGTCCCTAGACTGGTGTAGCTTTCCCTGCAGATGACTAGAGTACACATATACATTTCATGTATGCTGCCATTAGAAGGAACCATCCAAGATGAACCTTATCCTTGTAAACTCCTGTAAACCACAGTCCCAGAACAGCTTGCAGTGTGAACATGTCACACTAAATGCACCACTTAAATTCTGTTCCCCATGTAAATGAGAGCAAATAGTGACCTACAGATCATGGTTTGAGTAGAAATCAGCCTCACTTACTGACTGCAAAAAGAAAGGATCAAGTAAAATTTTTTTGTGATAAAACAGTAAAGGAGGTTAAGTGCCTACTGAATGGAGCAAATGACTGAAAGACTGTAGGTTCTTTTTCTAACTTAATCAGTGATTTTCTCTGAGACCTTAGAAAAACTGGATTGCAGATTTCTATTTTCTCATGTGTTTAACCAATCTTTTAAAAGTGTTTTCAGATCCTTAGATGAAACATACTGAAAGGCCTCCAATCATCTTTTACCCCTTCAAAATTATTATTGCAGTAGTCTTATTGTGTGCTAAGCAATCCCTCTGGTTCTTGGTGATGACTATAGTCTGTAGTACTGTACTGAGCAGTCTGAAATACTATCCATTTTCTCTCCCTTTCATTTTGATTGACAAGGCACTTTCTAGTAGCTACCATACATCAATACAAAATAAGCAGCTGTTATAGCTAATGCTTATAAAATGCAATGGGTTTAACCAGGCAATAAGAACCCTGTAAATCCAGAAACAGCACGTGTTTCATTCTGGTTGATAACAAGGTGTAACCTGGCTATACCCAAGGGTGTGCCCTATTCTCGATTGGATGGGATGGGTAGGCGGGGGGGGGGGGGGGTGGTACTGTGATAAGGATGCCAGAACTTCGAACAGATCCCTCTTTCCTCTGTAGACTTAACCCTTGCCCAAAGTCCTTAATGGTATACAACATACTGAGATATAGATATATAAATAAGTCATAAAACTTGAATATCATATACATATATTTACACAGTAAACATTAACCAATAACCAAGGTCAAACCCTAAATAACACTATTTACCCATCACAATAAAACATGATGAGAGACATGCTGGGATGGGATGGGCTCCACCTTTCCCCTAAAGGTAAGCGTGTGTTCTCTTCCAGGTTGGTGAACCTCCTTCGGCGGGCTTTAAACTAGGCTCGTCGGGGGAGGGGGAAGATGAGGGCGGAGGAGACGATGAGATACCAGGCCCAGCAACAGCCAGCGAGCCCAGACCAATGGTCAAAACGGAGAAACAGGTAAGCGATAGGGGACGGGGCATTGCTGTGACTAGGGGGTCAGTGGGCACAACCGCTGAAGGCCTCAAATGCCTCTACACGAATGCTCGAAGTATGGGGAAGAAGCAGGAGGAACTCGCCCTCCTCCTAGCTGTCACCAGCCCTGACATAGTAGGGATCACAGAAACGTGGTGGGACTCATCGCATGACTGGGCGGTGAGTGTCAAGGGCTATAGGCTATACAGGAAGGACAGGATAGGAAGGAAAGGTGGAGGAGTAGCACTCTACATCAAGGAGGAATATACTTCCTCGTTAATTAGCATGGGGGTAGAGGGGGGGCACTCTGAGGTGCTCTGGGTTAGAGTAAAAGGCAGTCCAGGGGAGAGAGACTTAACGGTGGGAGTCTATTATAGACCTCCCAACCAGGGAGAAGAGCTCGACCTGGAATTCTTAGGTCAGCTTACAGAGGCAGTGAGGGCTAAGGATGTGGTCATCATGGGGGACCTAAACTTCCCAGACATCTGCTGGGAGGAGCAGTCAGCCAAGTCTGATCGCTCACGTCGGTTCTTAGCCAGACTGCAGGACCTCCATCTAACCCAGGAGGTGCACAGTCCCACCAGGGGAGACGCCTTGTTGGACCTAGTGCTGGCCACGGGTGATGACCTGGTGAGGGGGCTGCGGGTGATGGGCCACCTGGGAGACAGTGATCATCGCTTGCTGGAATTCACCATCCAGCGTAAGGTGGCAAAGGGCTGCAGCAAGGCAACAGCCCTAGACTTTAGGAGGGCTGACTTCAACAAGCTAAGGAGGATAGTTGGGGAAGCGCTGAGGACCCAGAGGGGAAGGGAATCAGATGTCGAAGGTGAGTGGTTGCTCCTTAAGGAGACGATCCTCCATGCCCAAAGGGAGGTAATCCCAACAAGGGTCAAAGGAAGCAGGAGGGCACATAAACCCCCATGGCTCACTAAGAGCATCCGGGAATGTCTCCTTGCTAAAAGGGAGGCATATACCCAATGGAGAGATGGGGTCATCGCCAAGAAGGACTATGTTATAGTCGCCCGAGGATGTAGGGGGGCAGTCAGGAGGGCCAAGGCAGAGTTGGAGATAGGACTAGCTTCCCGGATTAAGGACAATAAGAAGTCCTTCTTCAAATACATAGGGGGTAAAAAGAGGGTCCCGGGTAATGTGGGGCCCCTGCAGGACACGATGGGCAACTTAGTCATCACGCCAGATGACAAGGCTAACATATTTAACGATTTCTTTGCCTCTGTCTTCCTAAGTAGGGACCAGTTCAGCCACCTCCCTGCTGGGCCCCCCTCGGGCCCCGAGAGAGACACGCCTGGGCCAAGGGTTAGCGAGGAGTTAGTTAGGGTACTTCTGGAGAAGCTGGACGTGTTCAAGTCCGCTGGTCCGGACGATCTTCACCCTAGGGTTCTACAGGAACTGGCTGAGGTCATTGCGGGACCCCTGGCACGGCTCTATGAGCACTCGTGGTGCTCTGGCGAGGTGCCGGAGGACTGGAAGAGGGCCAATGTGGTCCCTATCTTCAAAAAGGGAAAAAAAAGAGGACCCGGGAAATTACAGGCCAGTTAGTCTGACCTCAATCCCGGGTAAGCTCTTTGAAAAAATTATCCTGGCACACATCCAGGAGGGCCTCGCGGGGGAATGCATGCTCAGGGGCAACCAACATGGGTTCATCAGTGGCAGGTCTTGTCAGACCAACCTGGTGGCCTTTTACGATCAGGTCACCAAATCATTAGACGCAGGGGTTGCTGTGGATGTAGTCTTTTTGGACTTCCGGAAGGCTTTCGACACTGTCTCTCACCCTGTCCTCATCAAAAAGCTGAGAGACTGTGGTGTCGATGCCCACACGGTCAAATGGGTCGCCAACTGGTTGGAGGGCCGCACCCAGAGGGTGGTAGTGGATGGGTTCTTCTCGACCTGGAAGGATGTGGGCAGTGGGGTTCCGCAGGGCTCGGTCCTCGGGCCTGCACTGTTCAACATCTTCATCAGTGACTTGGATGAGGGGGGTAGAAAGCACCCTGTTCAAGTTTGCTGATGACACTAAGATGTGGGGGGATGTGGGTGCACTAGAAGGGTGCAATAGGCTACAAGCTGACCTTGACAGGTTGCAACGGTGGGCGGATGAGAATAGGATGGGGTTTAACACTGATAAGTGCAAGGTGTTGCACATGGGGAGGAAGAACCGGCACCACACTTACAGGTTGGGGAACTCTCCTCTTGCCAGCACGGAGGCGGAAAAGGATCTTGGAGTCGTCATTGACTCCACGATGAACATGGGCCGGCAGTGTGGGGAGGCAGTCAAGAAGGCCAATCGTACCCTATCATGCATCCACAGATGCATCTCGAGCAGGTCCAGGGAGGTGATCCTCCCCCTCTATGCGGCACTGGTCAGGCCGCAGCTGGAGTACTGCGTCCAGTTCTGGGCGCCACACTTCAAGAGGGACGTGGACAATATGGAAAGAGTTCAGAGGAGGGCCACTCGTATGATCAGGGGTCAGCAGGGCAGGCCTTATGAGGATAGGCTACGGGACCTGAACCTGTTTAGCCTCCACAAGAGAAGGCTAAGGGGGGACCTTGTGGCCTGCTACAAACTGGTCAGGGGGGATCAGCAGGTATTGGGGGAGTCCCTGTTCCCCCGTGCACTGCCAGGAGTGACCAGGAATAACGGTCACAAACTGGCGGAGGGTAAGTTTAGATTAGATATTAGGAGGCGCTACTTCACAGTCAGGGTGGCTAGGGCCTGGAACCAGCTTCCAGGGGAAGTGGTGCAGGCTCCTAGCCTGGGGATTTTTAAAAGGAAGTTAGATGAGCACCTTGCCGGGGTCATCTGACCCCGGTGCTCTTTCCTGCTAAGGCAGGGGGTCGGACTAGATGATCTACCTAGGTCCCTTCCGACTCTAGCTACTATGAAACTATGAAACTATGAAACATGTAACCCAGGTGGTACTCCACGAGGTACCCCCTCTTCAATTGAAGAGATCAAAGCAGGTATACAAGCGCTGTGGGAGGTGTAGGGACTCTCCTCCTCTATAGAGCAGAGCCAGACCACCAATGGGGACTTAACCATACACCTTTTAATACTGGGAACATAAACAGGCATAAGTCAGAGGGTACAGCAGACACTACAATGCCCCAAGGGGGCAGGATTCAACAGAGGTTAGACACCTACAGTCACTGACAAAACAGGGTTAACAAAATACAAAACTCAAACAGCAGAACAAACAATATGGGTTGGTAAAATATACAAAGGGTGCAAAATGTAAAATGACAAGGAAAAATAGGGCCTTGGTACCCGGAGGAGGAGAAAGGGGGGAAAACACAATGGCCCCTTTCCACTGCAGGAAAATTTGCTTCTTGTTAGCTCACTCACCCCAAGTCACTTCAGCTAGGTCTTGAACTTAGATCTCCCACATGATAGGCAGGAATGCTGCCCCACAGCCACCATTGGTGGTGCTGCTCTAGCCTGCTAGGGGCCTTGACCTTCCCAGAGCCCTGGCCTCACCTCAAGCTGCCTGGCCTCTGATTGGAGGAGCTGGGAACCCCTCAGGTTGCTGCTCAGATCTTTCCTGGAGCTGGGGAGTCTCTCCTGCTAGCTGCAGCCTCTCCTTGGGGATCCTGGAGCCCAGCGGGGAGCCTCTCCTGCCCACCGCACTGCTGAGGGTCCCACTGCTGCCTGCAGGTCCTGCTCTTTCAGGCTTTTCTGGGGCACTGCTCCTGCCCCGCTGGCTCAGGTCTGTGAAGCTCCTTCCTAGTTGTCCCTCACTGGTCTCTTCCCTGAGTCAGCCCACGCTGCCCCTTTTATCCTCCTCCAGGTGACCCAAGGGGCCAATCGGGACCCGGAGGTGGGGGGAGAGGGGAGTCTCTGGGGCCTGATTGGTGCGGAAAGGGAATCCCAAGTCCTCCAATCATCTTTTACCCCTTCAAAATCCCTGGGCCAGGCCACTGCCAGCCAGCCCGTCACAAACAATTTCAGCAGCATCAACACAATACAACATTTGAACACCAGGGAGAGGTTGGGGCTGAACAGAGGCCTGGAAGAGAGACAAATCCACCAGTACCACTGCTGCTATTTTCCCAAACTGAGTCTAGCATCCACACAGACATTCCCCACAGCCTGTAGCTGCTGTGAGATAGGAGTGGCTTTGGGACTCCACTGGCCCTGGGTCAGTTGGGGACCATGATGACGGCAGGTGAATTCACCCTTCCTGTGCTTGCTCCTTGCCAGGCCCTCCTGGGAGTCTCCAGCAGCCCAGGGTCTCGAGCATCACTTCCAGAGTCTAGCTGCAGCTGCAGCTGCAGCTGTATTACTTGATACAGCCTGAGCTTCTTGCACCCCAGGTGCTGCTTTCCCACCAGGGTGGGATTGGGGTCTGGCTTTGCACCTGGGGGATGGGATCCCCATACCTTGCTTGCAGAACTACCTCCCTTGGTGTGGAGTTTCTTCTCTCGTCTGCCTCCAAACTGATTCCTGGATCTCATGCTCTGCTTGCTCCCACACCCCTCAGCACCTTAGCAACAGCAGCTGGAGTGTAGTGTTATTCCAGATAACACTGCCACTGTGGCTCTTGGGCAGGCTGCACAGCATCCCACGCCTACCCATCTGCTGAGAGAGCAGAAGTAGCTCTTGACAGCTAGTGCTGATTTGGAGAGAGCCTTGGAAAGTCATGCTAGCTCCCTTTCAGGTAACCTCACCCCCCCCCCCCCCCCCCCAATTAGGAGCTAGGAGCCTCCTCCCTACACTGGCAGCAGGAAGCAAGGTGGGTTATAACTGTGCCACTGCACCCCCCCCCACCTGTAGATCTGCCCCTGGTTACACTTCTGTAAAACTGGGGAAAGTGTCAGGAAATTATTGGATCCCCTTGGGCCTCAGGCTCCCAGGTTGGGGTGATTTTGAAGCACGGATCTACAACTTAATTGTGTAGCCTGGACCCTTTTATAATTTCAACTACAGAAGCCTAGAAGCTGTCACAATGCTGGGTCTTGAGGTAAGTTCCTGGGCATCTTCATTTGACCTGGATGTTACCCAAGAGAAACCAGTTGTCTATACTGTAGTTACTTGAATCCAAAACAAGTCTTTTCCCCCCCAGATCAGCATGGGGGTGGGGGCTGGGGGAATCCTCATGCTAGATTTGAGGACTGACCTGGTGGTGGCTCAGCTCCAGCTTTGGCTGTAGGTTCAGGACTGAAGCTGGAGCTGTGCCACTGCTTGCTCTGGGCTGGGCTGGCTCATTTGGTGGGGGAGTAGCGTGCTGCTGGGGGAGGCTGCAGGTTTGGTAATGGGCCTCTCCCACCCCCTCTCTTACCTTTTGTTCCAGCTCCAATCTGGCCTGGTCAGGAGGTGCTGCTGCTGCTTCTCTGTGGCTGGGCTGGGCTGGGGATGTCCTGCTGCTGTTGAGCCAGAGCACAGCTGTAGCAGAAGATTGGGGGTGGGTGGGGGGAATCAGGCAGCAGGGGTCAAGCCGAGGTGGGGAGTAGTGGGGTGTGGGAGGCAGGGAGTGGAGGGATAGGCAGCAGCAGGCAAGCAGAAGCACGAAGGGACAGGCATCGAGGGGTGGGGAAGGGGCAGGCAGGGAGAGCAAAGGGAAGTGAGAGCACGAGTCAAGGGCCTGGCCCCCTGCCACTCCTTTCCCTGGCACAGCAGGTCAAAAACCTACATGACTGATCGGATCTGGCCAAGTGTTCCTCCCAGCAGATGTCAGGATAACTGAGGTCACCAATGACATCCATGTCCCTTGAATGTGCAGCCTCCATCAGTTCTCTGGAAAATTCCAGCTTCAGCATCTCCTGGTGTGGCGGTCTGTAGTAGACGCCTACCATCAAGTCCCCTTCTCCTTGTCTCTCCCCCCCCCCCCCCGGGGTCTCGAGTTGCCTTTCTCTTGAACCAGTTTGGGTCTCCAAGGAGTCATACCACTCCTTTACATAAAGAGCCACACCTCCCTTCTTCCCTACCCAATCCTTTCTGTACAACCTTTAGCCCAGTCATGCGTTGTGTCCCACCAGGTCTTCATTATTCCAGTGAGATTGCATTCCCTGTTTGCTAGCAGGAGTGCCATTCCTCCTGATTATTCCCCATGCTCCTAGCTTCTGTGTAAAGACACTTAAGTCCCCCAGACGTACCCCGAGATTTCTGCCATCCTGACATTGTTCCACTTCTTGACACCTCCCTGACCACTGTCTCTACATTTTTCCTGCTTGGTTGTCCCCCTGCTAAAAGTTTCATTTTTACACTTTTCTAAATGAAACATTTCAACTTTTAATTTTGAAGTAGCATATTTTCATTTTAAAATTATTTAAATGAAATAACCTTCCCTGAACCCCCCCCCCCAATTTTGTCTGGGTAGAAACAAATGCTTTGGGTTGACCCAGAACAAGATATTTTGGTGTTTTCTTGTTTTGTGGGAATTCCCACCTTTTCTGTTTCAGTTCATTCCAAAACAGTCGGTCCCTTTCCACCCCATCCCTTATTTGCCTTGCTCTAATAATATGGCTAAAAGAGTCGAGATATTTCAGACCTTTGGGAAGGAAAATTATTTCAAAATCTGACTGAAAATAACTACCTTACTTTGCCTGTAAACACAGGTATCACAGTTCTAGATCATCCCCCCTAACGCTTTGTCTAGCCATGTCTTAAAAACCTTTAAGGATGGAGATTACACTGGGTAACCCATTTCAGTGTTTTACCACCCTCTTAGTGAGAGAGGTTTTTTCCCCTCCTATCTAACCTAAATTTCCCTTGCTGCAACTTGAGACCATTGTTCCCTGTTCTGTTATCTGCCACACTGAGAAATTTGCTGGAGAACATGATAAAATATTTTGGATAAAAATATGTACTCTTTTTTTTTTTTTTGGAGTAAACCTTTTTGCTCTGTAGCAAAGTTTTGCAAACCAACCTTATTTCATTGCCCTCTGGTGGTGTGTCTTGGTAGCTTAAAATAAATTCAATACAATAGGAAAACATTTGCTTGTAAAGCAAATAATTCATTGGAGAAAATTAATCTAATCAGGCCTGAATATTAAATTCCTCTTCAGTAAGAAATTAACTAAATGGGATTCTCTTTCTCTCTGAATAAACAGTCACTCAACTACATCATACTGTGTTCTGTTGTGGTGTGTTATAAAAAGTAACTTGTGATCAGTTGTTTCTCATGCCTGGTACTACCTTAAACTTTCTATTCTAATTTTTAGTGGATGACTATTATAAAACATTTCTTTGTCTAGGAATGTATTAGACTTGATGGAAAGAGATTGAGACAATTTGTATGAAGGCCATGATTCTCTAGCAAAACATATGCAGGCTGCTGTTCGTACTTGTGCAGAGCTCAGTGTAGGACTCGGTATTAAGACTAAACTGTTGGTTAGCTTGCAGATTTCTGTTTACGGGGCACTCTTATAAACAATTTTATCCAAACATACACTAACATACTTTTTTAACATATATCAACAAAGCATGGAAATCACCATGTAATAATTTGTCCTGGTCCACCCTCTATTACATTGCAGTAGAACCCAAAATGCAACAGAAGCTGTGTAGAAAGATCCATTTCCTTTACTCAAGGAGTTTGTAACTAAGAAGTTTATTAAAGTTACTACCAAATTTCTCTCATGATGATCAAGTCAAAATGGAACTATTTGCTAATTATATGCTATTATTGTACAAATGTGTTTTCAGTTGCTAGGCATGATTCTTCTTTCAGTTGCATTGGTTTTACAGCAGTGTAAATGAATTGACAGGGTATGCGAGCAGGGAACCAGTGGCAATGTCTTTTTCCTATAGAATGGAAAGCCGTTGCTAAAATGAAAACAAATTATAAGCCAATCTAAGCCTCACTTCTTCAGATACTTAGGAAGGTGTTTAACTTTTCAAACCTGCTCAGTTTTCACACTGATTGTAGTAAAGTGGAAGGCAGTCTTAACACTCTGTATCTATATCTAGGGCTAGATATACACAATATACTTATATTTGGTTGTACCTTCACCACCACTCTTTCATTTATGATGTTCAAGTAGTATAAAGTCAGCTTAGCCAGCTGGCTGGTAACTTCCCCAGTACAAGAAAACCTCCGTGTACATTTGTCTGCTGGAAGAATGGCCACGAAGAAATGGATATATTTGACCACACAGTTAAATGGCTTTTTAGGGTTGTTGCAAACAGGTTCAGTTTATCAGCTAAAAGACGGTTCTAAGTTGGGCCTAGGTCTAAACTGATCTCCTGCAAGCCCTGGAATCACCAAGGCTAGGGACAGAAGTTGCACATAAACTGGTTTATGTGATGAAAAACTGGTTTAAACCTGTAACAGCAGAAGCTTAGTGCACATAAACCAGTTTCAAAACGGCTGAAAGTGGTTTAAGATAAATTTGGTTAACTGTAGTATCAGACTTAACTGATTTGGGTCAAACTGGTTTATGAAACTTCTGTTCCAGACCCCTTCCTGGTTCGACTTAAAGCAGTCCTCCCAGCATGCTTTGCAGGCTTGGGCTGCCCTAACCTGCTAAAAACTTACTGCTGGCTGTGACTGTGGACTACAAATTACAGAGGCACCTGGAAGCAGGAAGAGGAAGTGATAAGCAACTTTACAGAGTACTACTGCTGTGCTGTCCTCTAGCCCCCCAGCTTCTGGCCTGAGCCATTGCAGGCAGGTGGCTGTGTTTCCTGAATAGGGAGTGAATGTGTGTCTCATTGCTTCTCAGTTTAATTTCTGCAGTGTAGACTAACCTGCAAAGACTGAATTGATTCAGCCTCAGGGTTTTTGACTGTCTGTGCTTAGCCGAAGAATGTAAGTGGTAGGCAGCCATCTTTGTTCTTCCCCTGCTAATGATGTGAAACTTTAACCCAAATATTATAAGTATCTGAATATTTTAAACTCTCTTCCAGTAGTTACCATTCTTTATGAAACCGGAACCCTATGACAATACTTAAACAATTTATTAGCTGAGATTATAGCTATTAGTTATGGTTTCTTTTTTTTTTTTTTTTGTCAAGATGAGCCATAGATGGTATCATTGAAATAGCCCTGATTGTGGAACTTTTTAAAAAAATAACCCCAAATTTTAAAAAAGAAACAACAAGGAGAAAAACATCCCAAACCAGTTGGGAGTGAAAGTGAAACCATCAAAGCAACTGTACAGAGCTGATTTGGATCTGATCAAACAGTTGTAACAGTGGTTTGCATGGATTTCAAAACTCAGTTAATTGTTTTCCTTTTAAAAAGGATGTTGTCTGTCATCTGGCAAGCATCACAGCCGGTGAAAGAGTCTAATTGACATTTCTCTTAGAAGTGATAAACTGTTTTGATACCACAAAACATTCCTTGATTTGGTGATTTGTAAGCAATTCTCTTTTAGTGATTTCTCCTTCTATGTTTGTATTTATAAAAGTGTTTGCGCTTCAAGTAAGGAGGATGAGGTCTAGTTCATAGCCTGCATCTAAGCACAGCTCATTACAGCTCCAGACCATGGACCACTTTTATGTCCCTTAGCCCAGACCTAGGTTATTTGGCTATTGGTCCAGTTACTTGTAGTAGCCTTTCAGTTGCTCTACATTGTGGTGGCTGCCAGTAGGTCCTGAGGGCTTCCCTTGTTGCAATGGGCAAGGCTTTTAGCAATGCCCTGGTCATGCTGGCTTGCTCCTGATCTTTCATTGTGTGCAAGAAGCTGGGGGTGAATGCAGGAGCTGACAGAAGGCTCTATTTTACCTAGACTTCCCTTTTTCCTATGGAAAGTCTTCAAGGGGCTGGATTTAATGGCTTTCTAGCATGGCAAAGCTGGAACAGGGGCCAGCATATACCACTAAGTATTTCCAGCATCCTCATTGCATGTTGTAACTACAAATAGACAATAATAGCCAAAACACACTTGCCTTGCATTTGTGGGGGAAGTTACATATCCATTTCTTGTAATTGTTTCCATCTTGCAAATCCTTTTCCTTCTATCTGGAACTATAAAACTGATGGGCACAATCCTGGACTTTGAAGACTGATACTAGGGCAGCAGCCATGGGAGATTGCAGGCCTCCTGTTTTTACTTTGAGAGGGCATTCATTAACAAGATGACAAAAAGCTGGAGGGTTGGGTCTTTCTTGCTGGTTTCACTTAATAGCTGGTGTGAAATTACCTTATGGATTCTGGAACTTGAGGAAGGGAAAAGAAATTCAATGGACCCATTACAGGTGTAATCAGAACAGATTTTGGCCTAAGCTGAATTTATTTTGGGGGAGAAGTTCTGCAACTAGAGGGTTAGACTTAATTATATGAGGCAAAAGTCTCTCCAGTGAGGTGCACCTCTGTTCCATCATTCAGCATCTTTTTGCATAGCTGGTGCCATTGAACACAGTGCCTGTGCGTACCTCCTGTTGCCTTTGATTTAAAGATGGTTTCACAGCACCTCTGTGTATGTTGCATTGCTGCTACTAGTTATGATTTTTTTCCTATGCTAAGTCCTATGGAGCCCTTTGTACTTGGTACTGTACAAAGAGAGAATAAAAGTCATTCCCAAGAGCTTACTATCCCTTTTGCTCAGTGTGTTTTCTGCTTTCTCATATTGAAATTTCCTCATGTCTGTAGCATATTTTTCTGGGGGGTAAAAAAGCAGGACAAAAGAGAACAGATATACCCCCAAGTGAGCAGTTACAACTATTGCATACTGTTTTGATGTTTCTGTGTACACCTATTTTAAGTGAACAAATGTTTTCCAAGTAATTTCCTACTGTGAGAACAATACTAAGTACAGACATTCAAAAAGCCGGAGGCAGGATAGATCTAAGTTGCGTGGTTTTCTGCAAGCAGCGTAGCTTAGACTGGTAGCAAACAGAATTCACATTCATTCGCCCTTTGGTGGAGGTGGCAAATCTTAGACTAGGTTTTGTCATCTTTAAACCATTCTGTGTGCAGAACTTCTGTTAAAGCTGTAGACTGGTTTCTGATCACTTATACCAGTAAAAATGTCTGTACCTGGCCCAAGAGTAAAATTTTTAGTTCTCTTAAAAATGCTTAATTTTTGCAGTTAGCAACATGCAGTAAGGACCATATCTGGGGTTTGTCTGTTTGTGAAAGAGCAACCCTAGCATTGTCACTCCTGTTCCTGCCAGGCAGCTTTCCTCCTCTCATGTTTAATTAGTACTTTAGAAAGCTGCACCTTCTGGTAGATGCCATTGCTATGCATTAGAGAGAGATTAATGGAGACTTTAAAACCCCTTTTGGGTCTGAACTGGAGATTCTTTAGCGTGTCAAGAGTTTATCCATCGCAGCAGTGTAACTAGGGGAGGTGGGCAGAGCATTGTTCTGGCTTAGATGGGGGTGTAAGATTGTTAGCCTGTCTGCTGCTGCCCCAGATGCAAAAGTGCTTATTATATTTCTGACCTATCCTACTGAGCTTACTGCCACGAAGTAGTTTGTAAACCTTGAAACCTTTCTTTCCACATGCACTTGAGCTTTGTTGCACCTAAGATTCATGCTATTTTATTTCAATAACAATTTAGACACAGTACAACAGCGGTGTCCAACCTTTTTGAATGTGGGGCCAGATCATGAACTTCTTATCACCCAGTGGACCAGAGAGCCATATTCAAAGACCTCATGGGAAATAGTATCACATCAGGAAGTGATGTCACATGACCTTTGACATCAGTGAAGTTGCAGGAAGTGACAATGAAATGGGTCTGGAAATGTGGTTTAAAATCCAAAATAAAAACAATATAAAAGCAAGAATGAGATAATACCAAACACTTGATTAAAATAAACACTTTTGCTTCTACTCACTTTGCAATGAATGAAAGGAGCATAATGCAAGTCGACAGATCAAATGTGGAAAAGGTATCAGCCAGAGCAGAAACTAATCAAAGCAACAAAATATGGGCATTTTTGAGAATAATCTTAAAGAAGATTTACTTTTATTGAATTAATAACTTGCTAGTAATGCATCTTTAACAAGTAGTAACAAGTTGAACCCCTAATCCTGCACAAAGAGAAACAGATGCAAACAAAATCAAAACACTGGACAGTATTTTTACAAAGATTTTTACCTGCTCCACTTTATTTTGGAGCCCAGATCACTCATGCTTTATTCTTGAGCATATCGTTCAGTCTTAAAGGAGCATAAAGCCCAGCGGCAGAGGGCTCAGCCACAGCTCCCCCACCCCCCGTGCCACCCCATCCCGTCCGCAGGCCAGCGGGGCGTGCCGCTGCACTTCCCCTGCCCGTGCCGGCTGGTCCCAACGGGCAGGAGGCTCCGCCGCTTCTGCCGGCCAGTGCCGACCAGCCGGGCGTCCCCAGCGGTACTTGGGGAGCCGGCTTCAGCCGCATGCTGCCTCGCCCAGCCGGGTCGGCACCGGCCAGGAAGAGCAGCATGCAGCTGAAGCCGGCTCCCCCCGCGCCGCTGGGGACGGGAGGAGGCCGCTGGGTCGGCACCCGCCGGCAGAAGCGGCGGCGGAGCCGTGTGCCGCCCGGGACTGACCGGCGCGGGCAGGGGGAAGGTGCAGCTGAGCCCGTCCCGTCCCGAGCAGCGCGCGGCTCCGCCGCCGCCTCTCCTGGCCGGCGCCGACCCGGCGGCCTCCTCCCGCCCCAGCGGCGCGGGGGGAGCCGGCTTCAGCTGCATGCTGCTCCGGATGGGACAGCCCCGCCCGGGTCGGCACCCGCCGGCAGAAGCGGCGGCGGAGCCGTGTGTCGCCCGGGACTGACAGGCGCAGGTAGGGGGAGCGCAGCTGAGCCCCTGCCGCTCCGGCCGGCCCGGCCCGGCCCGAGCGGCACAGGCTACCGCTCTTCCCACGCCACCGCGTCGGCAGCCCTGGCCCTTCAGCAGCCGGTAGGAAGCTGCTGAGGGGCTGGGCGAGCGACAAGGGGTGGGAACGAAAGTAAACGTTTACTTTCGTTTCCCGTCGCAGCACCGCGGGCTTCAGGAAATGCCTGCGGGCCGCATGTTGGACAGGCCTGCGGTAGAGTGAGCTCCTGTCTGCCTTTGCCTGCAGAAACCCAAGAGAGGAGTTCTGTAGCAGGGCATTTCTAGGATGCCAGGTTAGCTACCTGGACAGAGGCGTGAAGATGTAGAGCAATTACTGCTATGCATGGTGGGAGGCTTACATTTTGGTTTTACAGCTGAACTATCAGTAAAGCCAAGCCCTAGTTGGAGGTTAGATGTGGCCTACATAGGCCATTTACTTATTCTGGAGCAGAATGCAAACTCCTCTACATGCTGGGTCTGTCCAGTGGCTGCAGGGTATAGCAGGTTGTTTCTCTCATCCTTTTGTTAGAAATATTATTAAAAATGCATTATCAATAGCAGATTTAGAAAAAAAAAAAAACACAGCTGCTACCCCTCCTTGTCTCCTTAATGGGAGAGGGAAGGGGGGGGTTGGAAATTGAAGGGAAAAACCACCAAAGGCCCTTTGTACTAAGGTATCACTCCCTCTCTGTCCTGCAAATTTACTATCTCTTTGTTACACTAAATCACACTTTCTTTCATGACCCCCATATTCCTAGGCTAAGATAAGAGCAAATGCCATTTTTGCCTTCAGGTTGAACCTTGAGTAACCTTGGGTCCCATCTACGCACGCGTGATAACCTAATGCATATTAAGCCTACCCGCCCCGCATACTTAAGTAGTTAATTATACCGGAAATGAGTTGTAAAAATTCCTCCTTCTGCACACGTGGTCAGGAGAGAGGGGATAAAAGCCTGCTAATGATTGTGCCCGGGGGCAGAGTGATTGATCTTTTGTCTCTCTCTCTGACCCTATTTGCAAATATATACCTTTTGTGTTGTCCATCGAGTCGGATCAAGGACAACACTAATAGTGGAAGTGTATTGTCTGAACTTCATATTGCCTTGCAGTGTCTTGCTGAACTGGCCATGATCGTTGGATACACCATACCCGTGTGAAACGACATCCACAAGCGTCAGAGGACAACATCTCCCAAGACGAACTCACTCCGGAAGCTGAGTCGTCTTCGGAACAAGAAGCCAGCAAGTGGAGCTGTGAACCTACTGGTGATCTCCAACTGCGCCTGAGATGGCTTAATCAAAGCTCAGAAAATTAGACAAGAAAGTAAAAGGGAAAATATGGTGGGAATCTTAATGTGCCTTGTTGTTATCTGCATAATGAAAGAAGCAGAATTGAGCAGCTTTAACCGCTGGCTCACACCCTCGCTTTCCCAAATTGCTCCCCCAGGGACAAATTTGTATGTTGATATGATGGGAAGAATTGCAGGTACTTTTAATCTTACCAACTGCTGGGCCTGTGGGGGGCTTCGGGAGGCCAGAGGCCAGTGGCCTTGGAGGGGCTTTTTCCTTTGGCCCCGAAATGGCTAGTAAGTAGTAAGGCAGATGTTAAAAGTACTAGTCAAAAATGGGATGAGAACCACAGTTGGGAACTTTCCCAAGTGGCGTTAGGAGAGTATTGCATCAGTAATAATGGTACAGGAAAAAGGTTGGGACACAGCCGTTGCATATGGACTTTAAAAGTAAGGTGGATGAACCTTACAAGATTAGAACGGCTTTATTATCCTAATAGCCCAGGGTATAATCGGCTTTTTTTCCAGGCTTGGGGTTTCCCGAATGCACCATATATGTTTGTATGAACCGGAAATGAGTTGTAAAAATTCCTCCTTCTGCACACGTGGTCAGGAGAGAGGGGATAAAAGCCCTAATGATTGTGCCCGGGGGCAGAGAAACGAACCACGATTTTTAATTCAACACTTTAAACAAGAGAGTTGCTTAAATGCCTCAGCAGGAAGAATGTATCAAGTTAGAAATGGCTATAAATGCTAATTTGATGCATTATAGCTTGCAAATTAATTTAGTGCTCTTGGTGTTGGCAATATTCTACACTTTAATTAACAGGACACTTGAATTTTGGACTTCACTATTTCATCCTTCACTGATCTCATCTGCTGCCGTGGCTTCTCCTCCTGTCTTCACACTAATAGCTTGCAAATCAGAGAGTCAACTGTTGATATACCTTCCTTCTGCCATTTTCATATCTCAGCCCCCCCTCCCCCCCATTCCTCCTCTGCTTTGAATTCACATGACTATGAATATGAACTCTTTATTTTTACTCCCAAGTTTTCTCTGCTCCTCACACTTTGTCATTAACATCCCCACAGGCCTCCCATTTGAGTCACCTTTGCCTCCTTTCTTTTTGTCACCCTTGAACAGACATCGCTAAGCAGCATGGGGGTGTGGGGGTGGGAATCCATTCTCAGCCAGAAACACCAATCACTGTCCCGAGAAATGAGTGCGAGTAAAGAAATCAAGACAGAAAACAAACTCTCCTGAGTTTTTGATTCATCCTCAGAAAAAGAGAACGGCATCACAAAACTAGCAACAAGGCAGCAGCTTTTCAAAGCCTGAGCACTATGTGGCAAGAAATCTGCTTGTGTACATTGTGCTGACCTGTCATAAAAGAAATGTTGGTATGCTGTGTACGTGGGTGCATGGTATGAGAGCTAATGGAGTTGTACTAGGGATGAATTGGGCTCCATGTATATTTAAGAGTTAAGGATTTAGACTGGTGGATCAGGAGTCCCACAGATGGGGAGCTGATGGATGCAGGACAACTGAATGAGCAGAGCAGTTTCACTGGGACGTGCTCATTTACAGTTTATTAACATTCAGTTTTCTAGCAAATAACTGGCTTCATGTCCCTGTGGTCTGGGAACTAATTCTGCTAGGAATGTTACTGTCCCCTGGATGCCAGGGATGCATGCTAAGGAACACAGATGTTCTTTCTTTTTGAAGGCCACCTCTTGCTCTCAGGTAATACTCGCCATGCCATGGTAACACCTGAGGAACTTCTGCTGGAGAAGTAGGTTGCATTGTTTCAACTCTCTCTTCCTGTGCTTGGAGCTTTCCTGCCCAGGTTGATATATTTGCTCCACTATGCATCTTCCAGCAGAAGGACTTTAATTAATCAATGCTTGTATGACATTTGTGAGATGCAAATCTGTACTGTCACTCTTAGAAGTATGAAGCTTCACCCACCCCAATCCCCAGGTATTCAACACCCACCTGTTTGGAGAGGAGCAATCTTCAGTCCCTTCCCAGAGCCTGGCTGTCCTGAGTGGCATTGCACAGCACTGCTGTGGCTGTGCCACTGGGATGGCTCACTGAACCATTACTTTTTATATCCAACTCCAGCATTTTTATGCTGGCTGAATAATTTTCCCAGTGCTTTGAAACTAAATGTTGTGCCAAACTGTGCAGCAGAGCTTGCTTGTTTTAAATTAGGATCATATGTTGTGCATGCAGGGAAGGGAGGGTGGAAAGGGGTTACTCTGTCATGCGATTCCTACATCGTGTGACAGCTTCTTGGTTCCAGGAGCTGGATTCTAGGCAAGATCTGCAAGGCAGGCAATGGAAGCAGCTGGTCTGAAACCATCCACAGAGGGAGCTTGCTCTGGAGGGTCTTCCTCAGGCACAACTTCCCCCAAAGCCATGGAGCTATTTACCCGAGTTTTGACTCAGGTTGAGAGAGCTTTTTTTGTCACCTGCAGAAACAGATTACCCAGGAGAATCCTGTCACTTCAAGACACCTGCTTGTGGGTTCAGATGGAAGATATTTTTAGGGCCAAGAATTGCATCTATACCTGTAATAAATTTCAAGGGGAAGAAGGGAAGCCCTGTGAAATGAGCAAACAACCTATTCAAACAGGTAGTTACTTATTGCTGGGACATCCAACAAATATCTCAGAGAAGATCCCAAGAAATTCCACAAGGAAGTCAATCTGTGTATAGCACTGAAATGATTAGAGATGAGCATTTCTCATGTTCAGCACAAATGTTGTGAACGTGACCAATTGTAGATGCTTACACTCCAGCAGAGAGGTCTTATGCACATGCTGTATCTTAAGCAAGTATATCATTCTACTGACCACTGGGGATTTACAGGGCTGTGCCTCCAGCTCCAGTGAATGCCATAAGGAGGTAAGGCAGAAGGTAGGGCAGGAGATAAGGACACTGCTCCAGGCAGAAGGGGGCCGGCTTATTGAAGGAGTAATTTGGTTTCCCTTAGAATATCCTCTAGTTTTGATCATGTGAGGGGAATTTAGCCTAGTCCATGTTTTTAAAGTTGACTTTACAGTAAAAAGTCTAAATTAAAAACATTTCAATGCTTTTTCCCAAGCTGCAAGCAGTCTTGGAAAACATGTCTGCATCCGCTTCTCTGCCCAACCCCCTCCTTTTTCCTCTCTCTCTCCTTCTCTGCTTTTTACTGAACCCAGCTTTAATGAAGGTGCTGCTGCCAGTAGAATGGTGGCTATATTTGTTTAATGAGCCCGTTCCAATGTGGTGTTTAATTGCTCCATTATTTCCTTTGTCAGCGCTCTGGATAACAAAGTTATTGGTATTTGACTAATTTTTCACGCTTGGCTTAAAATATATCTGTAAATATGATGTCAGCTACAAAGAGGAACTACCAGGCAAACTGAGGATTCTGGGGGTTGCTTTTTTTTTTCCCTGAGCAGTAATTACTGGAGGTAAATGAAACTTCTGGGAACTGCTATTTCAAATTGAATTTTAACTGTTTGCTTCCCCGTAGCAAAAAAACAGACTTAGGCATTTAGGTGAATCATAAAGGAGGTGGCTACTAGGAAGCTGGTGTTGAATAGTTACCTTAAAACTTCTCTATTTAGGTACCACCATCCATGTTTGAAACTTGTTTAAAAACTTGAGTTTATCGTTACAAATGTGATGTTACTTACCTGGGGCCTGCTGGGGATGGGCCCAACACAAGTTCATCTGTGAAAGGGAAGAGGGATTTACATAACCTTGCCTTAGAGGAGGTAACTGGGGAACTCCATCCCAGCCCTAGGCTCCAAGAGGAAGCTAGTTGACAATCCCATGCATCCTGGGACTGTAGATCAGAGAATGAATGGCATAGCCTGCCCATTGAGGCTCAGAAGGGGTTTTAAACATCTGACCACTTTTTTCTGTCTGTGTAGTTCCTTCACCATAGAATCTGTCTGTCTACAAAAGAGAAGCTTGCTTGGAAACTAAACCCTGATTAAAGTCTAGTCTCAGCCCTGATTACACTTATTAGAGTCCCTGGAGCTGGACAGGTGTAACAGGGGCTGAAGTCAATCCTTCATGACATTAACCACATATGCTTGCAAGCATTGATTACATTCAGTAAAATCATAAATGACTAAAACCAGTCTCAAGCCATGTGCTGATCTTCAGAAGGAAATATCACACCTCCTGGCTCCCATAGCCCCATCTCCTCAGGATGTCTTCTAGCAGAGTAACGTATAGCATCAGTGAGCCAGAAACCTGTGTAAGATCTGAACATAGCACTCTATAACCTGTGACCATTGCTGGACACAGACCCTGTGGCTGTAATACAGGAGCTCTTCTTGCTTGTTACACTGCTGTAAAAAGTGAGATTGCAGCAGGTCACTGAAAGTGTTAGTGCCAAATTTAAGATTGTGTGCCCAGAGAGGGCTGCTGTGAGCTGTTCTTCAGTCAAATAGATGGATGTGCAGTAAGACGAGGCGAATCAGCTTGATCAGCCACTAGGGGACTGAGCTCTTGCATCAGACACACAGGCTCTTTCATCATGTTGTTCTGACAATAAGGCTGGAATGAATGTGAGCTTGTGAACTGATGCAACTGCTCTTATGGAGTTACGGCAGGGGAGTTGGTTACCTCAGTGGCAGAAGAAAATTCATAAACAAAGTCTCCATTAAGCTTTGATATAAAATACGAAACAGCACCTCTCCTGAATGAAATCATCTAAGAATAGAGAAAAAACTTGTGATAAAGTGATGACTGCTGTCAAAATGATATATTGATCTTTAAAACTAGTAAAATAACATCTAGGAAGCATGCCTCATTGTTAAAGCTTTTTTCTGGGAATGGGAGTCTTCAGTGATATAACAAGGGAGACTGGAATAGGCTAGGACACACATTCCCAGCATGAGTTCTCTTAGGTCTGCACGTACAAACATATGCACATATATTTCTACATCTGACTGTTTCCATTCATACAGAATTCCATTTGATTGATGAATTAAGAGCTGTGGTGGCAGACAAACCTTTTAACATGCAGTTTAAGTTCATGAACAGGCTTCTACAGCATGATTGCTCATTCATATGAGTGGTAAGGTTTGGGACCGGTACTGTATTTTTATCTAATGGTTGTTTCCGTAACATACATGAATAGTCCTTTGAGCAGGGACCAGAACCCAGGTCATCTTTGTCCCACAGGAGTGTCCTCAGCATAAGATTATACAGTCCAGCACACGCTCCTGTTCGCTTTTTTTTCTTTCTGTCTTTGGCCCTTTGAATTTTTAGTTCTTTCTTACAAGGTGGCACAGTTTTAACAAGAGAAAGTGACCACTCCCTCTCTCCAGCTTGTATTCGGGGAAGTCTATAGCCTTGTGGTTAGGATGCTAGAAATAGATGTTGCCAAATGAAGAGCATAGCCATGCAAAGGAGGTTCACTTTGTTGGGTGAAATGCATGTCACCCGCTGTCTTACCTGTTGATGTTGTGGAGAACAAGGTCTTTTATGGCTTGGGGGCCTGGTTCTGCACACTTTTTAAGAATTCTTGTATAGTGTCAGGCACCTCAAACCATGGAAGTGCTTGCCTGGCTTTCCCTGTTTACCAAGAATGCCCTGGAGATCCTGGGTGTGTCCCCCAGAGGGAGAAATGGAGAAATGTTGAAAAATAGATGGAGACCACTTTTCAGAATGGAGCAACACAGCATGGGGTAGAGTTATCTTGGGTATGGACAAAGGTCTAGGTGAAATTATGTCTGTTTGAAGCATGATCTTGGTGTGTCTCCTTATTGTCCTTTGGCAGTATGCTGAATGGGATTGTGGTATAAAAGCCACTCTTACAACTAGCACCCAAAATGGGTTTTATGCTCTAATACTCACTGATGGTCATCTCTCTAGGGGTGGGCAAGAGAAGAAATTTATGGACACTTTGAAGGCGAATCTTAACATGAATACCTGGGAGACTCATGTACTGAAGAATCCCCAATGGTGCTGTGATATACATCAAGGCATCGATCATTTTGAGCAAACTCAGCTCTCTGTGGAGACACAGGGAAAGAGCGTGGCCTGATATCAACAGGATCTACTTCTTCCTTCCTCTTGGAACTGTTTGGCACAACTGCAGTCAAATATGTGGATCTCAGATTGGCCTCCTCCGTCATCTATGAACTCAGCAGTTCATAGCAGTTCCCTATTTACTGGAAGAGTTCCATCCTTGTATCGAGGGACTGCCAAAGATGACAGCCACAGGACTTTTGCTTGCTAACATCTATATGTGATTCACAAGATAAACCTAGAGATTTCAATAGAAATCCATAGCATTAAAAACATTTTGACCTATTGTGGTCTTTCTGAGTTCTTTGCAACAGAAGAATTGCTCTATTATTTTTGTAGTAAGGAAATGAGGGAAAGCTAAGAGCTGGCACTTTGGGGGTACCTTGTTGAGAACCACTGATAGGTCATTAAAGGATCAAGATGTCTACAGCTGGCTTTTACTTTTAAGTTTTTTGTGCTGTTGTGCTATACTTTTTTTAAATGCAGGCGGTTACCTTAGCTGTTAATAAACAGCATCATTTGTCCCTTACTGTTTGCATTGTCTCTGTTGTATGTTGCAGCTCCAGGCTGGATTCATGGTAGGGATTAGGGGGCTCAAAAACAATTCTCAAGGCATCTTAATTTCTGGTGCTAGCAAACACTCTGAGTATGCTGTTTCTCAAGTATCCAAATGCCTACTGGTTGGAGATCTCATGGAAGCTGTTGGTTACCCAGGGTTATATCTTGTCCTTGCCTTGAGGGGACCTGAATACACAGATGCTGTAAGTACGCGGTTACCATATATTTTGAAGCAGGGCTTGTTCAGTCTCTTTGTTGAAGCTGTTTTAATTAACACTTAAATATTCACTTCTTCTAGGACTTGAATTCAAGTTTTTCATGCGAGGGCCATAAGCACCAGGCTCTAGAGTAATTTCCTACATTGTTTTCCTCTGTGTGACTTGATCAACATGCAATTGTATGAAATGGCACAACTTCAACAGAAAATGGTGAGAGGGATTTGCCCTAGAATAGGTTGGTGTTTTGGGCACTCCTAAGTGGTGTGGGTCCCCCTCAGGTGGAAGACTGCGCATCTAAGATGATTGCTCTACCCACCAAGCTACTGGGTAAAAATAGTGCAACATTTCCACCTCCTTCCATTGTACAAGAGTCAGTTAGCTGGCAAATAAAATTCATTCTGTGACAAAAGTAGCTTGGACAGCATCAGCTTGTGGAGGTTAGGTCATCCTAAGAGAAAGAAAATACAGAACTGGATCAATTCCTGATAGATTCTGAATATACAAAAACTTGCAATGAGTAGTAAAGCAGTCTATTGGCTATTAACTGAACAATTCTGAATAGTAAATTAGGTTGGTAAAAAAAATTAACCTGTTCATTGGCAAATGCTGAGCAGGATAAAATGCTGAATATATTTAATCAGTTTTTTGGCTAGGTCACCTTTTCCTTTTTTCACTTGAAATTTGGTTATGCAGGGTACTTTTCAGACATAATTATTCCTTGGGACTGATCTCAATGAATTCAATTAGACCACTCATGGGAGTGAAGTAATTCACATGTGTAAGACTGAGGAATCTGGGTTTTAGATTTTTAAAATTAATATAACACCTTAATATCTAGAATACTGTGTGCATGTTACAAATGGGAAAAAATGGCTACACTAGTTACCATGGCTTATTCATGCTTGGAACTGGACTAATAGGATTGTCAAAAAAAGAATAAGCAATAATACTTAAATGTATTATAAACTAGGACTGTGCAAAGCTTCGGTTGGTGATTCGATTTGGAGGAGATTCAGCCTAGTTTGTGGTCGAATCTCCGAATCCAAATTGAATCAGGGGACAAGTTTAAAGGTCTGAATTGATTCAAAGCTCTTCAAATCTTCAGAAAAGATTGAAAGCTTTGATTTGGACAGTCCCCTGTCTGAATCATCAAAGCCGAGGGGGAAAGCTGAGAAAAGCCCTGGGACTTGCTGCTCCTGCAGCAGCTTCGGGGGGTTGTACAGAGCCCCCTATGTGGTGCAGAGCGGTGGGGGGCAGCAGGGATCGCCCCCAGGGGTAGGAGCAGTGAGTCCCGGGTTTTTTCCATTTTAATTCCCCCCCCCCTTAAAGGGCCGGTGCTGGCCCAGGTGGGGCCTCTGTGGGGGGGCTGGCGGAGTGAGGAGGAGAGTTAGGGGTCTTGTGAAAAGCCCCCCATGTAGCGTGGGGTACTGGGGGCAGCAGGGATCGGGCGGGTGGGGCAGCCATTGCTGGGCTGGAAGATGGGCAGGGGATGGGCCTGGCCTGGCTGATTCGGAGATTTGGCAGCAGCCGAATCGCGAATCAGATTTGGCTGAATTGAATTGGGACAGTGATTCGAATCACTGAATTGAATCACTGTCCCCCGAATCGGCCAAAGCTGAATCTGAAGCAAATACTAGCCACTTCATGGAGGCCTAGTATAAACAAAAATAATACTGTAAATAATAATGAATATGTTAAATTACAAACAAGCTTAAGCATCAAAGTGCAACTTGATATTTGGTCACACAATGTGATTTGACATGAAAGTACAGTTTTCAGTGGCTTGCTATTTAAAGTGGGAAGGCATTTTAGTGGGGTTCTTCAGTGTTCTATCCTGGGCCTGGTTGTATTCAATAACAGTGACTTGCATAATGGCATAGAGAATATACTTTTAAACTTGGCAGATATCAAACTGGGAAGTGTTGCGAGCAGTGTTGAGGACAGGATCAGAATTTGAAACAAACTGGACAAATTGGAAATATGGTGCAAAATTGACAAGATGGAATTCAATAAAAGATAAGTATGAAGTCCTACACTTCCAAAGGAACAATCAAATTCATTAAAGTAAAATAGGAATGAACTGGCACCAGTAAAGCAGAAGAGGAAGTAGATGTTCTAGGGGAGCACAAACTAAATGAGTCAGCAGTGTGATGCTACTGCAAAAAAAAGAAAAAGAAGAAAAAAAAGGCTAATGTTATTCTGGAAGGTATTAACAGAAGTGTCATATGTAAGACACAAGAGGTAATTATTCTGCTCTACTTGTTGCTGGTGAAGCCTCAGATGGAGTACTGTGTCCCCTTTTGGAAACTATACTGTAAGAAAAATATAGAAAAATTGGAGAATGACAAGAATAGTAAGAGGTTTAGAAAATATGACCTATTGTGAAAGGCTGTAGAAAAGTCCTTGTTTAGTCTAGAAATAAGAAGACTGAGGAAAGACTTGATAACAATCTTCCAACAAGCAAAAGATTGTTATGCAAAGGAAGATGATCAATTGTTATCCAAGTTTTAGTTTGGATATTAGGGGAAATGTTCTTTTAGAGTAGTGAGACACTGACACAAGCTACTCAGAATGTTATGGAGTTTCCATTACTAGAGATTTTTATGAACAGATTAAATAGGCATTTCAATCGTACAGTATTAATGATTTCTAACCAGTCCTGGAAAATAGCTGTCACAAGTCATCCTTGGGGCTGTCTTGGCTTACAGGCAGCCCCAAATGTCAAATTATGTCTCTGCAGCAGGAGACAACCTAACTCAATTCTGACCAGGCCTTGCTACAGATCCAGATGCTAGTTGTGGCCTCTTATTGACATAGACTACATCATCAATATGAGCTAGAACATACAAGGTTCATTCACCTGCTTCTCCACGTAAGTCATGTATGCCATCACCTGCTTATAGTTCTCCTCTGCTATTTGCATTGATCAGGTAGAATGAATGGACATGAATCTGAGAAATGCACAAAGGCCCGTGACAGAACGTTTTAATCTTTCTGGACAGTCTGTCACTGACATCAGAGTATCTGTCCTGAAACAAACAAAAAATATTAAAAACAGCTTTAACATGAAATTGCAGAACAATAGATCATCTACAGACTGGATATTAACTGTGAACTCAACAGGGATTATGAATTCTACTATTACTTAGACTAGCTGTTAACTGCAAGGTCCCTCCAGGCGTTAGCTGCCTGGTTCATCTCAGTCGGTCTAATCAAACCTATTTATTACCTGTCTTAACAGTGTCTCCTGATCTGCCCTTTCACTTGTATATAAAAGTGTTTCTTTCTACAAATTTATTCATGGCATTGGCAGAAGTAGGCTGACATATGACAAATAGCCTGTACCTTTGTTGCTTCTTTTTGAATGCCCCTGTTTCTGCTATATCCTTTATATCTGGATTATCAAAAAGCCTGGTGCTTTTTTAAATGTAGTGATCAGGTGATGGGGACTATACATGGCATTTTACTGTTTTCTGTTGTTATCCATTTATTCTCATAGTTTACTTTCTTAATTGCACCTGTACATTCAACTGGGGCATTCAGGAGCTGTTCACTGAGCCATTCTTATGATTCTCATTTCTCAGGTCCTTTTCTTAAGAGTACAGTACACTTTCATTCAGAAAGAAAGAGTCTGTAGTGAGGCACTTAATCCTAGACTCACTGGCTTTTAAGACCGCATCACCTCATATGTATTAAGACACAATGGCTTTGCAAGAAAATCTATATCCTGATCATTTTTAAATATGGATAGCATATGGTATAGGTATCAGTTATTTTTGCATGCATCCAAAATAAATAACTTTGGTTTAGGCTCTCCTGTTTGTGCCAGTGTTAAAGTTCTTGTGTTTCTGCTCTTTGTAATTTTGTATTTGCTGAATTTGTCAAAATTTTTGGTTTCATTTGAATTTTAAGTGAAATTTGGCCCCAAATCCTGGTTTGTAACAAAAGTACAGGAAACTAACAGGTTTCTATAAGTCAGCCTAGGTTCATATGAAACTCACCCCCAAGCTAATGTCACCTGTCTGGTGTGACTGTGAATATTTTGCATAGATCTATGTCTGTTCATTTAACATCCATACTTTATCAGTCTTTCTTTGATAGCTACTATTTAATGAAAGCTGTAGACAAACAAACAAACTAAATTTCCTGGAAACCTGTGCATTTACTAGTTTAGTTAAAATAGTTTTCTATCTAGGACCACTAGATGTCAGTGTAAACAAAGTATTAAGACTTCATGGTTTGGGGTGAAATTCAGGTCTGTTCAGGGCCTAGAACCCAAACAAGCATGAAGATGGGAGATTTTAAATGGTGCCTATTTGGGCTGGTTTTCTAAGGAAAACAGTGTTTCCTTGCTTCTCTGCATGGAGCTCTGTTTTATTATTATGGTGTAATGGTGTTGGGTGTTGTACTGAGCTATAACAAAAATATTTGTAGTGAGACTTTCTAATCCAATACTACAATAGGTGTGGCTGTAGCAAAATCCAGTGTTGCCAAGTCCAAGCATTTATAAATCATGAGTAAAATTCCCAAAATCATGAGATTAGTTTAAAATTGCTAGACAAACTCCAAACCCACACCCATAGGAGGGATTTTCTTCCTGTCTGGTTTCAGAGCCTTTGGGATCAATTCAGGTTCCATTTCCAAGCTTTTTTCTATAGCAGGAGGACTGTCTATTTTTATTTGTAAATGAAATTTGATGTTCTCAAATAGTCTCATGGTTTTGGGAGGTGCAATGGGAAAAACACCAGATACCTTAAGACTTGGGAGACATCACAAAAGTTGAAAACAATGAAAATGAGTATGTGAAAATATCAGCAATGAACATCATAAAGGCATAATCCCTGAGAATTTAGGAATTTACCATTTCTTGATTTCAGCTGTAACATGGTTTATGTGGCTCATAAAGACCATTCTTGGAGCACTGCTCACATTGTTGCAGAAACAATAATTTTCACAATTATGGTTGATATAAACACTTCAAGAGCATTTAGAAATGCATCAGTGCAATGAGGCTAAACAACGATAATAAAAATCTCATGCTGCAGGGTATAAACTGGTCATAGAAGTTGACTGAAGTAGGAGCCCAGAAGGTCTCCCCCACCTTCACTCAATGTATAGCATTGGCTGGGTACATTTGGAAAGGTTCCATACTTTCCTCAACCTCATTTCTTTCTGTCCCTTTGGGTGCATCTACACATGATGCTTTAATGTGCATTAGCCTAAGTTAATGAGCATTAAGGGTACATGCCTACACATGCACATTAAATTTAGGCGCACTTAAATGCATGTGTAGACACATCCTCCAGGTGCTGCAGAGCCGTTCTGTAGAGGCAACAAGTTGGTAAGTGAAGTTCTTACAGCAGGCCCAAAATAGCTGTGTATGTTAAAGTGCCACTTTACAGATCTATCCATGTTGCTGAAGAGCATTCGTGGGTAAGATGAGGCAGGCAGGTGTGGTGATGAAGGGGATCTGATACATTTATTTCTAAAGCAATTCATCCATTAAGTTGCAATCTGTCTGAGGGTCTTGAGCTCAGAGGCTGTAGAATAGCACCTTAGGGGAAGAATTCATTTTCCTGTCCACCATGGAACTGCCTGCACCACTACTCTGTACTCAGACTTGGTTCAAAGACAAGGATGTGGCCTGCAGATGTAATGTGTATCTTCATCGGGGAGCAAAATTTAGCTTGTGGTCACAGAGAATTAGGTGATTAATGATTTCTTGATTTGTATTGTTCCAGAGGTGACAAAGGTAACAAAAGTTTGCAATGTCAGTTCAGAAGTAGTTTGATGTGGAATGGGAAATGCTATGGTCTTGATTTAATTTATTCTAGGAATTCTCTGAACGGAGCAATGTGTCTATTTCCTTGATGTCTGAAAGATTTATATCTAGAAACTCAAATGCAAAAGGAGATTCTTTGCGTAAATCCTCCACCCATCAAGAGAGTAACTTACCCCAGGTGTTGTGAGAAAGATGCTGAATCCATTATTTACCTGACCTGAGACACAACTGTGTACTGGCCTTACAGAAACATACTGTGCTGCCAGCCAGGTGAATGCTTATGGATAGCATAGTAGCCACTGGAGGCATTTATATACTGACTTATGCCATCTGACTGAGGTATATTAACTAGTTGTAACCCTGGCATACACACATCATAACCAGGTCTAGATGACAACTCTGTGGCTCAGACTGGCATGCCTGTGTGTCACTGTCTTATTAGAATGGGACTATGCATGTGATACTTGAAGCATCCAGAGTTTTACTGCTCAAGATTTTTATTGCTGTAATGCATCTTCCCAAATAGATGCAACTTCCAGTGCTGTGTAGTATAGCAGAATCTCACATATTGCTGTTCTCTATAATAACTGATCAAATATCTCTGAGATGGAGACAGGTCTTATCTGAGAGAGACTCGGATACAACAAGTTAAAAAGACTGCATGCAAATAAACTACTTTTACTTAAGACTCAACAGAACCAGTATGTATGTGCACTTGAATGTACAGGACTTAGCACAAGGCACCCTGATTGGGGCCTTTGATTACTATCATTAAATAAATTAATATATTATTGTTAATAATTATTTTAGAGCATAACAATGTAAAATATTGTTATGTTTTTTAGTTATTGGTCATGAAATATACACTAGAAAGCTAGATATAGTGATTATTAAAATACATTATTGTAGATTTTTCTTTTCTAGTTGATGAGAACGTTCCACTGAAAATTCAAGAAGAGAATGATAAATGTGGCTGTTTTGGCAGGCCTTGAAGAAACACTGGGCATGAAAAGTTTTAATTATTATACCAAATATTTTGATGCTCTGGGATTTCATGATGCAGGTATTACTACAGCTACAGCAACTGGAAATTGGCTTTGTTATAAGGCCATGGGTCTTTGTGGCATCAATGAGCATCTTACAACACTGAGAAAAGTGACAACATGCTAAACTCACTGATGCTTTGGTGTTTGTTAGATTTGCACAGTGATTGTGTTCCTCCTGAGAAGCCAGAGGTTAGTGGGGTAAATAATAATTACGTTAAAAGTGCTCCTTGCCCTAGATTTTTGTTCACTTATAGCACGTTATCATCCTATTCATTATCTTTGTGCTGTTTAACTTAGTTTTCCAAATCGGAAGGAATGCATTATTTCCTTGTAAAAAAATCTTTGCCACATGATGGCAGCAGAATCTAGTGGAATGGGAAATGGGACAAAGTTTGGCTGTCTTTGGGAAACATTTACCATTTTTAGCAAGTCGATTGTTACAGAGCCACAGGACATCCAAAAATGGAGCACTGGCAGCAGCTGAATAACTTTTACACACTGTAGAGGCTAAGTGGCACAGTGGGTTAGTACCATAGTCTTTTTCTTCTGGAGACCTGGACTTACATCCTGGCTCAGCTCATATAAATGACAGCAAGTTGGGTGGTCTCCTTTGAGTCCCCATCTCAAAACACATCACAAAACCATCACACAAAAGTCTATGCTCAGGAGAGGAATAGGATTAGAATAGCTGGGGAACAGCAGGTCAAGAGGAAAGTGGTTTGGCTCAGTAGTCTGGAGAGGCTTGGATTGGTACTTGCTCTCATACAGCATTAGCCCCCACAATGCAGCTTCTATGGGTGAGTGCTTTCCTGTTGGGGAAGTACACTTAGTAGCATTAATCTATAGCTGCGGTCAGCAAGCATGCTTGGTAAACCCCCCATGGATGCATCTCCCACCCTTATCTCTGCCATAAAATTAACTAAAAATTCTAAAAGGTGCTGTACTGAAGCCATTGTCTTAGTTGTTGTTCCCATTTTACAGATACGAAGCTGAGAAACAGGAGGCTAAGAGACTTGCCCATGTTTATTACAGGAAGTCTGCGGTAGAAAAAGGAATTGAATTTGAGTCTGTGAAGATTTCCACTCTAGCACTCTAACCTGCAGATCATTCTGCCTCCATTCTCAGTTCAGTCTTTGGCTTCTTAACCCAAAATATTTATTACAATAACTTACATTTCACTGAAACATCCTAACTCATGCTGTTGTCTTGGATTTTACGCACAAGAAATAAAAGTAAATTTTCATACGTGAGCAAGATTTGCTATAGAGAAAATGAATGTTGTTAGGAAAAATTTGCATCTCCCTTCCACTTTCTTCCATCTAATGGAAGATGGAGAAGGGATTAAGGAGAAGGAAAATGGCGGAGGAAGTGGATAAAAAGCCTTTGCAGCAATTGTAATAAAATAGTGGCAAAACAGGGGAGGGTTGGAGATGGTACTGTAACAGTCCAGGAAATAATAAAAGAAGCAAGGTTATTTTGGTGATATCTTTTATTGAACCAACCATATAATTGGGAAAGATGTTAGATAAGTTTTTGGGCACTGAGTGCCATTCTTCATGTTACAACAATATATGGGGAAATACTAAAATATTAGGGAACTGGAATGTTGCCTATTACTGTCTCTTAAGGATTGGGAATACCCAATAGCAAAATTGAAACAGTGAGTGAAGCAATGGGGAAAATTAGGGATATAATATCTGTGCAGTAAAGAGATTGTATAAGGAGCAGAACAAGCATTTGTTTAGACAAATAGTTTCTTTGCTGAGAAGTTAAGTTTAACTTTGTATATGTTTTGGTCATATTTAGTATATCAATTTAGGCAAAAACATGGGAAATATTAAAAAAAAAGAAACGTTTTATTTTTACACTTTCAAAACAAAATGTTACCATATTTATTTTAAAATATTTTGTTTCAAAATGTAACTTGTAAAAGAGTTTAGAAAAAAACCAAAATGAAGGAAAACAGTTGATCTCAGGTAGAAAAGATTGCTTTTTTTGGCCTGAAACATTTTTGTTGTTGTTTCAGTGAGAAGAACCAGAAGTCTTTAGTTGCAGGTTGACCCACAGTAATATTTTATTCCCCTGTTCTTGAATATAATTACTGAACTGAGAAATGGGTTTTTTTTTACACAATCCTAGCTGTCTAATGACAGAAACCTCTAGTTTCGGAAGCAAATGTTCCTGCTGTAAAAATTGTGAAATTTATATACCTATATCTGATAGATTCATTTGAGGGTCTCTTAAGAGCTCAAACCACCAAACTGTGTTTTGGGGCCATTATTTGTACTAGGTTGTTGCCTTTGTCATGTTGATGTTGTTGTTGTAAGCCTCTGTGTTTTTTATTTTGCGTAGTGCTCCATATGCTTTTTTCTTCTCTCCATTTGTTACTTCATAGTTGCACTTGATGCTGACTTCTGAATAGCATAACACTGCTAAGACCTGAAAGAGGTACAGACACCCAACTTGCACGATATCGTCTGTTCTGGGAAACAGTAAAATTTCACACTTGGAAGTAAAATGTCCTCTACAGTTGGCTGGCACTGGGCACATTGTACTTGCTGTTGTATCAAAGAAGTGGTCTAGCAGTAGTTGAACCAAACACCACTCCTCCACAAACTTCACTGTGAAATTTGTGGATGTACAGTACTTCAGACAGGGAGACAGAAGCACTTTGCTGAGCCCATAATTGGTTTTCCACATGAATAATTGCTTCACTTTATACAATTTACATGCTGTTACACAGACACAAACTCTCATTTCTGAATGGGGTGGTCATTATGTACCCCAACTCCAAAATAAAAGCTCTATTGAAAAAACTGTAGAATGCTAGGACCCTCAGTTCAGTAAAGGGGGCAGTATTTAACAGGTTCAGCCACTGCCTAAGCAAGATCTCCAAGTAATAAAAGCAACCCTTTCTTTGACTCTGCCAATAATGATAGCAAGACTAGAAGTAACAAGGCATTTAATAAGGCTACAAAAACGAATATAGTGATTTATTATATTAGAAAGTATGTCACTGGTGCCATTTATATCACTGTAACTCTTGCCAGAATTCCATACGAAATGTTTTGCACTTAGTGTTTTACAGACAGTTTATTAAGTCCTTTGTTATAAGTAATGTTTAAATATTGAAGAAACACATAGGTTTAACCTTAGTTTTCCATGTAACATAATTGTGACAATTAAGTACCTGTTCCTGTTCAAAACACAGGCAAATGCAAGGCTGTCCAGAAATTCAAATACTCTGGACAGAAAGGCTTTGGTTGAGTGCTGTTTTGCCAATGGTGCGTGTGGGAGGGGAGAGGGAGGCAGGGTGTGGATGAGACAAGTCAGATGGAGAAGGAGATGTGACATTGTAAAAGAGGAATAGAAGTAAGCTGAATTCACACCCTGAGCATCACTAGTGTGTGGCCCTAGGGAAATCTGGGAGGACAGCAGCATGTCTAAGTGCCATTAATGGTACTTAATGGCAGCTTTGCTATCGATTTCAGTGACTATACAATCAAGCCCCAGGTGCAACATAGACTTCTTCCTACAGTCCTTTATCTTGTGTTATAGCTTGTTGTGATTTTGCTTAGCGTATACAAATGTGTGTGTGTGGTTGTAAAATATTCCTGTAAATCTGTTTTTACTGGGTGGTTCTGTAAAGAAATAACCTAAGTTTGTTCAGCCCATGTTTGAATCAATATGTGTGAGAGATGTGGAAGTTTCCATTCATCCTTGCTCGGTTATATGTTAAGTGAATGATGGTGGCTCCTTGGCTGCGGATACATGTGCCTATAAGGAAAATGTCTTTGATAGCTGCAAACTTGAAGTAATAGACTTGGCAAAATACTTGTACACGATTCTAGTTATGGTTCAGTAGTTGAACCATGGCACAGCTTTCAAGTAAACTATCTTTTTTGACTCCTTAAGAAAAAAAACAACTTGATTTCTTTGATAAGACAGCTGGTTTGGCAGACGGGGATAATGCAGTTGTTTGGACGTAGTATTTAGTAACGGTTTTGATATAGTCCCATGTGACATTTTCAAAAGTAAACCAGAGAAATGGAGCAAAATACCATTATTGTTGGGTGGATACATAATGGACTGAATAAGTGCGGACAGAGAATAACTACAAATTGATCAGTATCAGGATAGGAAGGTCCCACAGGGGTCTGTTTAGGTCTGGTGCTGTGTAACAGTTTTATTAATAATTTGAACACACAAATACAGACCATCCTAATCAATCTTGAAGATGACACAAAATGGGGAGGGCTTTGGAGGGTTGGATTAGAATTCAAAAGGATCTTGATGGATTGAAGAATAAAATAATGTACCTGGGTGCTCAGTCTTTTAGCCCTGTGGGCTAGATGAATATTGTGGGAACATATTGAGCCCTGCATGCCAGGATCAAGCCCTGGGGCCCAGTTCCACTCCTTCCTGCCAGGATTGGGCCCTGTGGGCCTGGCTGTGCCCCTTCCAGTATGCTGGGATTGGGCCCTGGGGGCCTGGCACCACCCCCTCCCAGCTTCCAACAGCAGGATTGGGCCCTGGGGCCCAGTGCTGCCCCTGGCTAGCCCTGCTTCCTGGGAGTGGGCATCTAATCCTGGTGCAGAGCCTGAGGCGCCCCATGGGTTTGGAAATGTGGCAGCAGGAGAACAGTGCTCTTGATCTAGGACAAGGGTAAGATGCTCTGCCCTGCACTAATACAGGATGGCAGAAGACTGGAAAGGCAGCAGCACTGCTGAGAAGTATTTTGCTGGATCACAGACTTTACCGTTCCTGGGGGGTATGTTAGATCAGACTCGCCATGAGTCAGCAATGAGATACAATTGCCAAAAACCCCCCAAATGTAATTTTATACTGTATAACATGTCAGACACAGGAGGGGATACCATCTGTCTACTCCATGCTGATTAGGTCTTATAGTCGCATACTTTTGACTGATCATAGTCATCTTTTGCAGACCCCTTAGACATAGTCTGCAGACCCCCAGGGGTCCACAGACCACAGGCTGAAGCCATTGCTTCCGAGTATTGTGTGCAGTTCTGGCTTCTACAGTTTAAGAACAACGTGTGGAAAATGGAAAGGGTCCAGATGTGAACAGCAAAGGTGGTAAAGGGTTGGAATGCAAGCTGTGTAAGAAAACTTTGAGAGAACCAGATAGGCTTGGTGTGACAAAAACGAGATTAAAGGGGAACATGATAACAGTTTTCAAATAGTTGAAAGACTGACATAAAGAAGATGGAGAAGTACTTTTCCTTTGCCAAAGTGGTCAGGACATGAAGCAGTTGGTTTAAATTAGCACAATAGATTTAGATTCAATCTCAGAAAAAGCTTGATTGTCAGAACAGTAGGACAGTAGAACCAGATACTTGGGGAATTTGTAGAATACCTTTCATTAGGGTTTTCAAAAACAGGCTAGATAGATATTTGTCTGGTATAAGAATGGTGCATTCTGAATTTGTGCAGGGGGTTGAATTATGTGACCCCTGAAATCTCTTCCAACCCTATGCTTTTAAATATTTTTGTACTTACATTTTCAAGAGAACTGAACTTCATCGACAGTTGCTGCAATTATTAGCTAAAATATCCAGCAGTGAAAATGTAATTAACCCACTCTCTCATTTTGAGTTCTAATCCATCAAATCACACACCTTCTTTCACACTTTATTTTTCTTTGTTCATTTGTGATAATAAACATTAAATCAGTGCTGTCATCAGTATTAGTACCAAAGTTGATAAATCATTTCCCAGTTCTTTATAACATTGTCTTCAGACTTGGATTTTTCACTTTTTTTCTCTTATATTCCCTTCTTATTTCTTCCTTTAATGTTCTTTTTCATTTGTTTTGTCCATGAAGACTGGACACTTGTTCTTGAAAAAGTTTAGGAAATGGATATTTGAATCTAGGAGAAATACTCATGCATCAGTAAGACCCTGCAGGGTAAAAAGTGCTCAAGTCAATGGAACCCTTAAGTCTCCTTATATGTTTTGAATGTGCATGAAGAGTCCCCCATTACATACAATTTGAATAAGATGGCACAACAGCCAAATAATGTAAAACTATTTTTTATTGAAAATACATCTACAAAGTAATGTTTTTCAGTCCCCACCGGGTGCCTCTAAATGCAGAGCCAATGAGAGCTCGGAAAAGGGATCTCTCTATAATACCTGATTTCCATAAGAAACAAAGTTAGTGTAAAAAAGATCACATACTTTGTGACACAATTCACTTTTCTCAACTGATGTCATAGAAAGACAGCCATTTATATTAAGTCTTTGCAATGTATTTCCCAATAGAGTTTTAACAATTAAATTGTTACTCCATTCTAAAGTTAACTTTTATACACACATACTGAATACAGTATCTATATAAAAATAACTCTAATTACAAAACAGAAGATGTGTGTGTCTGCAAGCTAGGGTTGTATTCTGTTAGCAAAAAAAATCACACTTTTTCACTTTTCAGTTAGAGAATTTTAAAGAACGTTGCAGGTTTAAAGCATTCTTACTGCTAAGGACTCTGAGTTAAATCCTGCTCACCACTCTTGTAAAAGTATTCCCACTTAAGCTACTCACATGAACAAGGACTTGTCACTCCTCGAAAAAACAGCCTATCATGTGGCTCCAAACATGGGAAAAGACCTGCCTTCAACTAGCACACTGACGTTTTCACTTTATAGTTGTTATGTTCTTTCAGAGACAAAAGTTACATGTGTTAATCATGGAAGTTTGGTGAGTAGTGGTTGCAGCAAGGACATGTCTCTGTTCTGTCTTAAAAACAAAGAAACCAACCAAAACCTGGAACTAAACCAAAGTTTTCTGTGCAGAAAAGGCCATTCAGTAAGTGCTGTGCTTTTTTTATTCATGCTCCTTCAGTCCCCCATCTCTAACTGCATTATAAACTTTACTCTTTGACTCCTACAATGACACAAGGAGAACAAAGGAAAATAATAAAATTAATATTTTTCATAAAAGGGCTTCATCAGGGAATAATCATGAAGTGGACAAAAAAGCTACAAGATTACTACTAGCTCCCTTTTTTATTCCTTCTTCCTGTATTCCCTGAAGGAGACCTACAGTATTGCTCTTAAGATTCTTTTTATTATACTTTCAACATTTTAATAAATGTATTTACTATTCTGCAATTTATATTTTTTCTAGTAAGGAGTAATAAAGCACCCATTAGTTTAATTTTCTAAAATAGTATTCTTTATGTTTTAATAGAGATGTTGCTGGTAAACCCACAAAAATTTGGGAACCTCATAATGAGACAGTAAGTTCTGTCTCGCAAGTAGAAGAAGGTGTATTTGGCTATTAGACTCACTACTTCTCAACTGAATGACCGAGCCATTAGCAGACTTCCACTTAAATGCCCCTTCTGTCATGACTTCCAGCAATGTAGTTTCTGCAACACAGAGTCTGACCCAGAACTCCATCTCCTTAGTTTCCGATCAACGTCTCCCAGGCCTGTAATGCTTCCTACAAAGTGCTGATGCTCTCTGCTTGTTTTACTATTGCAGACTATTTAGACTATGAGCATGCCCACTGTGCATTAAGTGTTTTCCAAACACAGATGAAGATGCACTTCTTGCATCAAAGACCAGCCAATCTAGGGCTTAGATCCTGCAAATATTTATTTCACAGGTCAAAGGGAGCAGTAAACATAAGCGCTTGTCAAGATCAGCCCTTGCTAGTGCTTAAGTGTCTTATTTAGAAGAAATCAACTGAAAAATGATATTTCAGCTCAATCTGGTAAAAGCTCTACTCATGAGTGTTTTATGTGAACATCTCTTCCTTATTTTTCTTTCATTTAATGTAACTCTCTTTATTCTGCTTCTAGTATAGAATAAGGAAATAACATAGGTGAAAAGTGACAGCAGATGAAAGACCACAATCCTGTTAGTTCATACATCTTGGTTCAGTTATCAAGTTAGGAATCGTTGACTGCATGCTTATTGGTGTTAGGAAATGGCAATAGGTATTTAAAAAAATAAAAATGGTTTTTCAGGTTCTGTTATCTAATTTGTCTTTCCAACTTATTAAAAAAAAAAAGAAGTCACATTTCCGGAGCTCAGTAACATATACATGGGGACTTTTAGGATTTTAATACACACTTTTTTTGTATTTTTCATCAGTTAACACATTTCTTGCAGGACCAGTGTGAAGCCTGTTAATTTTTTAAAGTAGAATGCCAACATACACCTTGGTCGCTGCTAATTTGGAATGTTTGTGATTAATTCTTATTCAGTGCTATCATAAAGGGGAGAAACATGGACTAAATGGGCTTGGTGAAAACAAGGTATAAATGGTTGGAGAAGTATGTTTCCCACAATTCTAGTGTTGGATACATGCCTGTTTTATCCTACATCTTGGTTTCACTGTCTAATGGTTTTTCACTCTCATTTTCCTGTGAGATGAGTTGATATGGTTTCTTCATTTCATTCTCTTCTATCACAGAATTACCCATCTCAGCATCTCTGTTCTTTAGTTCATGCCGTGACAAATGTTCAACAATTCCTGCACCAATGGAGTCTCCCAAGACATTGGTAGTGGTACGAAGACGGTCCCTATGAAAAATAGTTGAATTAGTCTATTTTTTCTGGCTTTTTCAAGTGACATGGGCAGATTTACTATGGTAAAATAGTCTTTGAAAACTACTGCTGGATTGTTCAATGCTTTTATGCATATTCATGTATCAGAAATGTCACAGGCATGAATCCTTCTCTATATGAACCAAAATTGTATCAAAATTCTTATTCTAATGCAACAACATGATCCTTGTTAATATTCTGTAAATAATTCAGGGTGAGATTCATCCATGGCACAGTGGACCTCCTTTCAGCTGAAGCAGTGAGGTAATGCTATTAGTCAAATGGTACCCTGAAGATCACTTGGTGCTTATAAAGTTTAGAAAGCCTTCAACTGAGCTGGAGACTTATGGGTTGTGGGAAGGAAGTTAAGGTAAAATAGGGTCTAGATAGCTGATAAAATAGCTTATTTTACCATTTTTTTGCTTAAGGTTTGATTTAACCAATGCAATGTCCCTTGAGGCAAAGATCCTAAAACAGGTTCTGGTCTGGCATGTTCCTTCCTTGGCTGGTGAGTTAGCTTAGCAGCTCTGCAAGTATGGGAAAGGTCCCTGGATTCTGGTGGTGGCAATGATATTCCAGCACATCTACCTTGGCTGGACCTGAAGGAATTCCCCAGTCCTTAGGAATACTGCTTAATTTTCTTTTCTAACATGTACAGGAATGGGGAAATTAAATTGCACTGTCATTCACCTATAATCAACCAAATCTCAGTTCATATTCAGTGGTTGGATAGGGCTAATGGATATTATTCACTGTATGTATTTTATTTTCTCATCTCTTGGGAAGGCACAGAAACCCTCACTGACTTGGAAAGTCAGGAAGTTTGGGATAAAGCAGTTCTGAACTGAACAGTGGAAACTTTCATGCCTTTTTCACTGTAGGATGCTCATTAACAACATGCAAACAACAGCATCATATACTGGAGTGTTATGATTCTTATTTATTGATGTCAGATTCAGGCTGTTTGAAAGCTTTCAGAATAGTTTCTTTGGTTGAGAGGGATGCTTTGACATTTGTATTTGTTTTGTGTATGATCCCTAATATGCCCCTCATTTCCTTTAGGGTTACAGTGATGACAAAATATTGTATTTAAAAAAACAAAATAAACACAGACCCAACCACCTCTAAATTTATGAACAGTTTCACACATAAAGAGTGAGCCAACTGATTAAATGATGTGCAGGCTCAGTAATAATTAGAATTTTCCATTGAAATATGGTCTATCTCTTCAATGTGAAATACTCACAAGAACCAGTCCACTGCAATGATGAGAGTGATATCATCCGTAGGCAAACCTACAGATGTCAACACAATGACCATGGTGACCAGTCCGGCCTGAGGAATTCCTGCAGCCCCAATACTGGCAGCTGTAGCTGTGATGCTGTGCCAAAATGAAAGAAAGCAAAGGAAAAAAGTTAGCTTCCCAAAAAATCTTGCTACCTAGTAGTAAGCATTTAATGCGTAACTCTTAAGCAAATACAAATGCTAGATGAGGACCAGATATTGATGTTTCAGATTTTTAGCTTCATGTATTGGAGCAGGACACATCATAAAAGACTGGGAGTGTCTCTAATTTTGTAGATAGGTCTGAACTCCCTTCCCAGCCCAAGCTTTGTTAAAGTTGGGATCTGGATCCAATCTTAATACCTAGTCCACATGTTAATAATAGGCCAAACCATGGATCTAAATTTGGACCTGGCTTTGAATTTACTAGTTTAGTCCCATTTCCCTTTTGTTTCATAAATAATCTTTTGCTTCTCTGGAAATATCAAACTTTTAAAGCAGACATGTAATAATTGTACAGCATTTGTCATTCCTACTAGATCCCAGGGCAGGAGTGGGCTATTATTTTGGGTGTAGGGCTACTTAGTGAGTTTTGGCAAGCCATTGAGGGCCGCGTGACAGGCAGCTGGGGCAGATAAATATTAATTTTCTAAATTTTTAGGGGCTCTGTGGGCCAGATAGAATGGCCTGGCAGGCTGCATCTGGCCTGCAGTCCGCATTTTACCCACCCCTGTCCTATGGTATTCAATATAAAGGCAGTTTACCATATCTGCATTAATCATGGCAAGTTTCATTTAAGGAGGGAGAGCAGATAATTAGAGCCATGATATGCCACAAGAATCTGAAAGCAGAATTTTGCCTGCTGTGTTGGATATTGAATTAGTATGACCATTTTCAAAGCCAGAAATGGTTCTCACTAAAGGATCATGTCCACTTTATGGTAACAAAGTCTGGTCTGCATGCAAGAAAGGCAGCCTCTGGCTTCTTTACCATTCATTCCATCCAGGAAGAGCGCACACCAACTGAAGATGCTTCCTCAGCTTGACAAAGGGTATTTAAACCTGAAAGCTTGCTAAGTAGAATTTTTCCAACTATCTGAGTTGGTCTAATAAAAGGTTCTTTGGGTAAATCTGATATATTGTCTGCTGATGTTCTTAGACCAACATGGCTATAACCTACACCCCTGTGAGATTTTTTTCAGTGAATGTTTTCTCCCCTAATAATGAGCATAGAAGCAGGCTGCTGTGCTGTGCAGTTTGTATATTGAATAAGACAACAAATCACAGATGAAATAGATGATAATTCACCACACAAAATCAACTACATTGAGCAGAACATAAATTTACTACTCTCACATGCTATTGATGACCCTCAAACTCAATGATTATGTTTTCATATTACAATTTTAAAGGCTAACCCACTTGCATGCTTTGCAGGCCCTCTTGCATGTTAATACACTGAGAATACAAATCGTGTAATAATTGGTTAGCTACTAAGATGTAGCTCAGGCTCATACTTAGCAGTCGTGGAAGTCATTCTTCAATTTGTAGTGGGTAAGCTAAGAGGGTGATCAACATAAAGGCACTTTTAATCAAAGCGTTCACAAATGGCTTCTGTACCTGATTGTGATAATCTGCCCGAAGTTCAGATCAAAGTTGTTAACTTGTGCGATGAAAATTGCAGCCAAAGCCTCGTACAAAGCTGTGCCATCCATGTTGATTGTAGCACCCACTGGGAGTACAAATCTTGTAACACGCTTATCCACTCCATTATTTTCTTCTAGGCATTTAAATGTAACAGGTAGGGTGGCAGAACTAAAACAAGGAAAAGACATATATATCTAGAAGGCTGCATGTGCATCTATACACAGGCAGAGGGAACCACAGCAATGCAGTCTGATCTCTTGTATAACAAAGGACATAGATTTCCCTGAATTAATTTCCATGTCAGCTAGAGCAGTATCTTTTTAGAAGCCTAACCAGTCGTCTTAATTTTAAAATTTCTAATCATGGTGAATCTGTCACAGCCACTTGGCAAGTAGTAACAAAGTTCAAATTTCTTCATTGTTAAACATTTGCAATCCTTTCTCAATTTGAATTTTTCTAACTTCAACTTCTAGCCATTGGATCTTTCTATAACTTTGTCCACTAGATGGAGTGTTCTGTAGTCAAATTACTGTTCTCTGTATAGGCACTTGTGGATCAAATATTCCTTAAGCTTATCTTTGTTAAACTAAACTTACCAAGGATGGAGGCATGTTTTCAATAAGAGGCATTTTTTTAAATCCTTGTATCATGCTTGTGGCTCTTTCTTAAAACTTCTTCAGTCTATCAACCTCTTTTTTGAATCGTGAAGCCCAAAACTGAACATGGTATCCCAGTACTGATTGTATCAGTCCCAAGAATAGAGGTCATATTATAAACCACTTTTAACATCGTGTTTCTCTGCTTGTGCATCCAAGGTTTGCATTAGCCCTTTTGGCCACAGCATCGTAGTGGGAGCTCCTATTGAGGTTGTTATTTACCATGACCATGTTCCATTATTTTGCCCTTTTTCAGAATCTCTGTTTCCCATAATAAGGTCCCCTTTCTGTACATATGGTCCAAGTTCTTTTTTTGTTAGGTATCTGAATATACATATGACCATATGGAAAGGCATATATTTGCTTGCATATAGCTTACCAACCAATTTGGATTGCTCTATCAGTGACTTGTCCTCTCCATTATCAGCTACTCCCAAAATGTCTGTAGCATCCACAAAGCAACACCTTTTTTTCTTTCAGATCATTGATAAAAATGTTAACATGTGTAAGGCTGAGAACAAATCCCCGTGATACCTCAATAGATATTAACCTTTTTTTTGAAGGCTACTGATTTACAGTTACATTTTGAGATCTGTCAGCTAGCCAGTTTTAAACCATGTTATGTCTGCCGTTTATTTTGTCATTCTCCTTCAATAAATATAATGTCATGCAATACTTAGTTGAATGCATCACAGATTCTAATATTTTTACACTGATGTTTTCATCAAACATTAATTTCATCAGAAAAACACACCAAGAAACATTGCCAAAAAGCATTTACCATTTAACTAGATTGATTTGTATTACGTCTCTTATTCTCCTTTAATTCTTTATTAAATAAGTCCAGTGTCAGTAGTTCCGTTATTTTGCTTGGCACTGATTTTAGGCTAACATGCCTTTAATTAGCAGGGTTATGCTGTTTACCTTTTTAAAATATTGGCATATTAGCTTTCTTTTAAAAAAACTTTCTTCTAGAACTTCCCTACTGTTCCAGTATTTATTCCAAAAGTCAGTATTAATGATCCAGAAAGCTCCTCATCCCATGTTTTAAAATTTTTTAGATCAGAGTTATCTGAACCTGATGATTTAAAACTATCCAGATTTAGGAGCATTTCATCATCATCATCAGAGGTCTTTTACTCAAATAGGTAATAGATATATGTATTGAATGTCTTTCTGCACTATTATTAAGTGGATAATTTTCTTCTGGTCATGTCAATACTATTATATTCTATTCTTCTTGATATGCTTGAAGAGTGCTTCTGACTCTCCTAAATTCTGCTGGCTATAGATTGTTCCTTATGTCCTTTTGCTTCCCAATTCTAATTTTCTACAGTTTCTACATTCTGAGTTTTTTACTTCCTGCCATCTGCTGCTTCTTTCTACCATAATGGAATAATTCAGAAAAATTCCATGATTTATGGAATAAATAATATTGTATTTTTTATAGCTGCCTTCACATCCTCTCTAGACATGATTATTTTTCGATTAGTGCAGTCTTTTCTCTAAGCTGTGGGACTGTAGGTTTTTTAGACATTTAATAAAATGGTCTTCAACAGTTATCAATTATTATGCATATTTCTCCCAACAAATTTGGCCTTCTAATTGTATTCAGCTTTGTGAAATTGGCTTTTTAAAAATGCAAGTATTTATATTTTATTCTGTTTGCAGAATTAAACATAATCAAGTCACAATCACTGGCATCTAAACTGCTGCTTCTGTGATTTGTCAAGATGCTGTAGCACAGAAATCACCCACACTGCATGTTACACTTTGAATCAGAAAATGCTCTTGTAATTACTAAAAAAAATTATTGATGAACATTTTAGTACTGGCAATATGATTTCTTTTGAGTGTGTCACTCAGACTGGCATTTGCTAGGATAACAACTTTCTTTTCCCCCCAAAATATAGAATAATTTTCTCTGAGAGCCTTTTTGTGTTCTAGTGTGATTTGGCAGTTTGTTGCTGACAGCCAAAAGTAACCTATCTTCTGTAGCTGTCAGAACATAGGTCCACAAGCACTACGACTGTCAATAATTTAGAAGCAGGTAATGCCAATTTTGACAGAGTGCCACAATTTTTGTAACCTTCACCTATTCAATCTTTCCTGAATCGGTTAAAACTGTTGACTTTTTTAACATTCCAGTAGCATAAATCTTTCCTTCAAGTTTCAGTAAAACCAACTAAATGGATTCATACTCATAAATTGACAATTTACATTCTTCTTGTTTATTAACCCAGCCCCTAGTATTGATATACTGTAATTAAAGATTTTTTTTATCTTTGTGTCCTTTGTATCTTGATTACTTTTGTTCTCAACTTCTTGATTTTTCTACTGTGTTTTCTCACTTTTCACCTTCATTTCACTTTTTCACTAAACTATAAAATTATCTTTAAATCTAAACCTATAATGATGACGAACTCTTCTTCTGAAGCCATCCAAATTGTATAACTCCCCCTTCTCCTAGGAAAGTGCATCAATGTTCCACAAAATGAAGACCTATTTTATACTTCTAGCCAGTGATTCACTTTCAGAATATTCTGCTCCCCAGAAAGGATCTCTAAGAAAGCCACTGGGAGATTCTTTCTATTCAACATCCTTCCAAGTCATCTTGAGCTGTCTTTAAATTCAAACCAGTAACGGCACCCATTGTGTGGTACTAGTGCCAATATGCACGATTACCGTTGGATACTTGCTTGCTGACTTGAAAAACCTGTACTCTTTTAGAGTTGTGTTGTTTCTGGGTTCCCAAAATAAAGTGCACTATCTTGTTGTCTTCCAGTCCCTTGAACAAAATTATTTCCATTGTTTCGTATATGGTCCCACTGAAGAAGGATTGTCTGGCTTCCATGAATGGTTGGAATTACTTTGTATTTTTCTTATAGGTTGAGCAGCCAGGCACAAGTGTCTCCTGTATGTCTCTCTATTCCACTCAGCCACCCGGATTGTCAGAGGTCTTTCCCTGTTTCTTCACTGAAGAAATGGGCATGATTATAAACATTTAGCTGTGTGGAATTTCTTCTGGTCCTCTGCTCCCTGGTAGTCACAACTGGTCCAGTCTTGCATATTGTCAAACCCTGTTGTTTTGCCTCTGTGAGGAAGAAGTACCAAGCCTTCTCACTGACTCTTCTTGGTTGCCCAAGAACTACTTGGTCTCCCTGATGCTCCCTAGTCTCTGTATTTGTTGTTCCAATGCAAAATCTTTTTTTTTCAACTTACCCACTAACCTTCAGTTCCTACGTACAAAGTCCCTTCTCACTCCATGCTGGAATAAAATCATGACACATTTATTTCAGGTTACAGCTCGGGTCCACTGCTGGTCTCCATATTGATCATTGCACTTCACTTACAAATAAAGCCTTTCAAACTCCCTTTCTAAATTTCTTTCCAATCCTCTCTGATTACTTATTTCTCTCTCTTGTTTGAATACTTGGTAGTTCATCTGTCAGCAGAGTAAGTCTTGATGCTCAACTCCACCTCCTTACTGCTCAGTGACTTCAAAGACTGATACTAATGAAATCCTAGTGGTATTAACTAGGTTCATGCCCATAGACCTGTGCCAGCAGGGCTATTCAGGGGCTCATGGATCATTTCTGAGCTCTTCACAGAAAACAATCAGTGCGGAAAGTAAGCAAACAAATAATAGATCAATCAAACATATTTAGTAAAAATTGTATTCATAGATTTCATAGATTTCATAGACATTAGGGCTGGAAGGGACCTCGGGAGATCATCGAGTCCAGCCTCCTGCCCAAAGGGCAGGAAGTCAGCTGGGGTCATAGGATCCCAGCAAGATAAGCATCCAATTTACTCTTGAAGGTGTTCAATGTAGGCGCTTGAACCACCTCCGCTGGCAGACTGTTCCAGACCTTGGGGGCTCGGACAGTAAAGAAATTCTTCCTTATGTCCAGCCTGAAACGGTCTTGCAGGAGTTTGTGACCGTTCGACCTCGTCATCCCATGGGGCGCTCTGGTGAACAGATGTTCCCCCAGATCCTGGTGGTCACCCCTGATAAACTTGTAGGTGGCCATCAGATCACCCCTGAGCCTGCGCTTTTGCAGGCTAAAGAGTCCCATGGCTCTCAGCCTGTCATCGTAAGATCTGTTTTCCTGACCTCTGATCATGCGCGTGGCTCTCCTCTGGACTCTCTCAAGCTTCTCCACATCCTTTTTGAATTGTGGAGCCCAAAACTGGATGCAGTACTCCAGCTGCGGCCTCACTATGCTTACTAGAAAGCATAGACCTGAATAAGATGTGTCCAAATGCTTGTGACAATGAATTAATTCAGTTATGCCAGCATATATTTTTCATCATGACAATAGTATATTTTATTGTTAATGTACTTTATTTTAATTAGGTACTATTTTTAAATTTATGATCATGGTAAGTATAAAAGTAAATGCTTCCAATGACACCTGTATATTCTTTGAGACAACCCCCACTTTTTAAAGTGTCTTTTCTCATTTGCATAAGCTAAGGGCCCTGTCAGTTATATCAATGGGAGTTTTTCACCTGAAGTGTGACTACAAGATTGGAAAATGTCAGATTTTATTATTATTGAGTCTTAAAAGTATCTTCTTATTGTACCTTGAAGATGTTCCCAAAGCTGTAATCAGTGCCTGAAGCAATCCTCCAATAAATACCCAAGGGTTTTTACGGGTGATCAGGAAGTAGAGAAGTGGTAAAACAATAATTGCATGAATGAGCAAACCAATGATAACTGTTACAGTGTACATGGCAAGTTGTCCACCAATTACACCCATGTCTTCCATCTCAACAATTTTTCCAGCAATCAAGAAGAGGATCCCAAGCGGAGCATACCTATAAACAAGTAAGCAAATAAACATTGTGCTGAACAAATAGAAATCCAACTTCAATCCCCCCCTTTTTTTTATACAAAGCTTTATACATATTAGCAACCATAACCATCCTAGATTGGCCTCAGTTCAAGATTCTGGCCTGTGGCAAGTCAACTTGGTTGCCGCCATATTTACTCAGCTCTGCTGGGTTTGGGGTCAGCTAAGGGAAAGTCAAGAGGAATGCTGGTAACTCTCCAAGTTGATGAATGCCTGATGGAGCCCTGGTTCCTATTTAAAACCTAGTTTAGCCAATTCTTTAGTCATTTTTTACATGTACTCCTTTGCCACCTGCCTCTAAATATTAGGTAGATGGCTGAGAAAAGGGGGCATAGCAATGGAGTCTTTAGGTTTGGCTAGTCACAGGCAGCTTCAAGTAATAAGTAGTTAGACAAAGGGTAGAGAGAGTATTTTGAAGGCTATTTTTTGTTGAGGACTGAGTGCAGTGTTTCAAAGATACTTAAACTACTTTTTCTTAGTTGTGCCAGACACAATTCAGCTACACTTGAGAGTTTAGCTTTGAACATATGAATCTAAGATCTACAGAAGGATGACTGCTGTTGCAGCTGGACTTTTTTCTGTTGTATTAGAATCTGGTGTGGGGAACTTTTGTGGAAAGCTGTATTGCTAAAGTACATCTCCTAATATGTATGTCCTAACATTATGAAAACAATGCCAGTGGACAGTAAAGACTACATTTATCTATTAGTAATGGTGGCAATGGAAAATATTTATCTGCAGCAAGAATTAGAAAATACTAAAATATTTAGATTCTTAGCGTAAACTAACAGTGTAGAGAACTATGATCTTTAGAGGTATAGATTTTAAAGCTAGAAAGATCTTCCAGTCTGACCTATTGCCCAACACAGACCCTTGATATCTAGCATATACTGTCAACAAAACAGCAACACTTAGCATAATAATAGAGCATTTGGCAGACATAAAACACTTACCACATGATTAGAGCTACTAATCTCATGATAGCTTCATTAAGGCTATCAAAGAAGTCCTTTAATGGCTGCCCTTGCTCCTTCATGCTCCCAATCACCAATCCAAAGCTTATTGAAAAAACCACCAGTCCCAGTGCATTCACTCCATTTACAGATCCTGGAACAGGGATAATCTCGTCCTTTATTCGAGTTAGGGTTTCCATTGCCTCTGAGACGTTGCTGATTACAGAAGCCATAGTGGAGGTTTCATTGGGTGGAATTGCTACTTTAAATTCTCTCTTACCATAGTTTGTTTTGAACTAAAAAAAAAAGAAAAGAAAAGAAAGGAAAGATGGGAAACAGTAAATTGTGGCAAACAATGGTAAAGATATTTATGTATTAAGTCTTCTGTAATCCTATTCTCATTATTATGTTTCTGATGCTCATATTTGTGGTCATGTGTTCATAAAATATGTAGTAAGAAGATAAACTCTGACATCATCAGCACAAACTCAGGTTACTCTGGAAGTGTGCCAGCTGCTTTGCAGTAACTGCCTGCGTGTACAAACATAGTCTACATTAACAGCTAACTTGTAGTTTACCCTGCAGTAAAAAATGTATAATTTTACACTTTTGTGCCTACGTGCTGAAAATGGCTATCAGGCCCAAGGAGTTCAGTATGATCAGTAATAGTCCCAACTACTGCAAAACTCTGGAAGTATTTAAGTTAACCGAATGCAAAGCCAGCATACTTATGGTGGGATGGGGGGTGGCCTGAGTGCTAGAAAGCTAACATGCAGACAAGACTCCAGCTGGTCTGAGTTCCTCTTAGATGCCATACATTAGACCATACTTTTGATGTACTGTAAAAGAGTATTTTCTGCAACTATTTCAGGCTTTAGGTGGGTTCTGATCTGCCAGTAGAAGTTGTATTAAAAATGTATTAATAGTTTTGTGGACAAGGAGGTATTTGAATCATCAAGCGTGCCAGACAGTGTTAGGCAGTGGTTCCCAAACCTTATCCAGCTGCATTCCCATCTACAGTCAGAGCTCATTTTGCATGACCCCACACAATTACTGTTAGGCATGTCCGTACAGTTAGCAGCATGGAACTTGAGAACTGTCCCTGTGCTCCCAAGCACTTCCTGGAGGGAGCTAACCTGCGGCAGCCTAGTTTTTAAATAAGTTGCTTTGGTTGGGCTATCACTTACAGTGAAGTGATGGCAGATGTCGGGACTGTTACTGCAGAGCTGGGGAGATGGGGTAAATCCCTGTTCCCTGTTAATTTTTGCAAAATGAACTGTCCCTATGACTGCACTTTCCCTACCATAAGTGAAAGCTAAATGGGAGAAGCTTAGGCCTGTTTCACTTGGAGGGAAGCTTCCTTGATTTAGCTTTCAAAGCAGGTAACAGAGGAACATAGGGGCAGTTATGATGTAGCAGCTGATGTACGGCAAGTTCCTGCCTCTTGTTAAGGGCACAGAATCTGTGCATTTACTTAATTCACTGGGAATAAGGTTTTACCACAGCTACAACAAGTTTGTGTGCCTACAGCTAATTGTAGGCTTGGAGGAATTCAGGACTTCATGATAATCATTAGTGCAAAGCTTCGGTCCCTGATTCGATTTAGTGGCGATTTGGCCTGATTCAGTGGCCAAATCTCTGAATCCGAATCGAATCAGAGGACCGTTTAATTTCCCTGTTCTGAGTCGGAACCATCTGAATCGATTCGGAAAGATTCGGACATAGACGCAGCTTTAAATGTTTTTTCTACATACTTCTAGGTAGCAGGAGGCTAATGAATGCTATGATGGTAGGGCTCACGGAGTGTCCCACAGGAGCATGGGGGGTCCCCAGGACACTCCCTGGCAGACCTGGAAGTGGACCGGAAGTACTTTGGGTCCACTTCCTGATTTGCTGCCAAGCATGTGCGCAACCCCGCCCCCCCCCCCCCACTCCTGCGGGATGCCTCCATCTGCCTCAGCATTGCAGCATTCACAAGCCGCACTGGTACCTCGAGGTGTGTAGAAAAAACATTTAAAGCTGTGTCGATGTCCGAATCGCTGATTCTCTGAATCAGCATTAAATCTTTAGATTTGGATTTGGCCAAATCAAATCGGGGACAGTGATCTGAATCAACTATTCGAATCACTGTCCCTGATTCGGGCCGAATCCAAATTGAAGAGGCCCACTTCTGGACTAAAATTTTTTTAGCCCACTATACTGGACTAAATTTTTTCTTAATTTCTAGTATTTCTCAAATTCTATTATAACAGTGGGAAATATTTGATTCTGTATCACTTAGTAGTGTTTTTTCAAAGTATGTAATATGGAAGAGTTCTAGGACCTACAATACAGATGCCCTTTTGTTGTTCCAACCTTATGTCAGGTATTAGGAGCTGGCACAGTGTTATGAAGTTTTTCTGCTGAGTCACCTTGTTGGATGAAACATATGTTCATTTAGCTTCAAAGCAAACTGTGAAAGTGTTTGAGTGGATATGAAGGGGATTTCTTAGATAATGGAAATGAAGGAAAAAGAGAGAGTGCAAGCTAAGACTTATACTTTGTTGTTGTTTTGGGTACTGGCACAAGATCATTCAATAATGTGACAGTTGTGCTTCCTGCTAAACCACATGGGCATGGCAGGATGAATGATTTTGGGATCAGAGATCAAATCTCTATTAGACCATTATTACTTGGCAGTGTGGCAAGGCAAACCGCATGTTGGGTAAGGGGGAACCCTGCAGCTCCCTGTGCCCTGACATGCTGGACCAGCTGATGAACTCTCCTTCACTCAACACCCTGAAAACCATGGGGCACAGCTATGCAGGACTGCACTCCACAGCTGTCAGCCTCCCAACACAGAGGGAGCTGTCAGCCAAGCCCCGCCAGCAGCAGGCTGAATGGTGTGGCTTTCTTGCTTCGGGCTCATTTAAACCAGCAACGAAAACATTACACACATTTTGTGGAATATATTTGTGGCTCATTTCCCATTTTTTCAAGCTATTAATTGCTTGAACATGTGGCTGGGTTACTATTTATGGTGCAATTAACAAGTTAATTGCATTTTAAGTGTCATGTCCACTGCGGGCCTCAGTTGATGCGGAATATTTATTCTCTAGTCAATGAGTTCTTGGGTGAAGAATGGGAAGGGAATGCCGCCTATTTAGAGTTAGTGGCAGGATGGAACAGGTACCTTGAAAAGAAATAATGAATGTTGGTGCCATTTACCTGGGAGTTGTAGCAGCAGCAATAGCTTTGTAAGGAACTACTCCAAGGTTTCCTTAATTTAGATGTAAGACCCAGGCTGCCAATAAATCCCAGCCCTTCCTGGCCTAACTTGGGAATCATAGGTTAATCTTTTCTAGTAAGGCAGTTGTTATATATCAGTGAGAGAAGTCCTCTGTTATCTTTGAGTTGAGAGAGGTAGTTAGGTGGATTAGTCCGAATTAAGGGTTAAAAGTAGGATGGCACCTTATAGACTCATTCATTCAGAGAGGCATAAGCTTTCATAGACTACAGCCTACTTCATCCAAGGCTACGCATCTGTAGTCTACAAAAGCTCATACCTCTCAGTTAATCTATAAGGTGGAACCATGCCCTGCCTTCTGCCTAGTTTATCTTTGTGGGCCCTTTATCTGAAATGAAAGGTAGGAGCAATCTCTTCTAATGTGAGTAAAGATGATTCTACAACTGCCAGTGTTAAACCTAACCCAGATTTCAGTCAATGCGAAACAGATGTATTGCATCAGACATCACACTGTCTGATTCTGCAGGTCTTTAGTTTTTTTTAGTTAATTTTTCAATGGGTCTGCTTGACTAAATAAAGACTGGTATGTGAGAGAGGCACTTCAGAGTTGGAACAGGGTAGTCTCACAAAAACTAGGTTGATAACTTCTGGCAGTATTTTATATTTTAATTGCATAATATTTTTAAAAAATCCTCTCTACAAGCTATTCAGTAAAGCAATTCAAGAGCAAGAACATGAGATATGTGGTAAATATATAAACATCTATAGATGGATTAATATAGAAATAAATATCAACAGCACTTACAGGGATTAAATTAATGGGAAAATTGAACTTTATTGCTAACTGTGATATCATTTCACTAGTGAAGAATATATTTTAAGATGATTTCTAGCTAAAATATCTCAGCATGAAAACAAGCATATTGCTTCTCCTGAATTACTTATTTAAGCTTCTGTCATTCCTATGCATTAGTCAGCGATCCATATCATCTAAAGTAATTTAATTTCAGTTGGAGCTGACTATTAGAAACCTTGAAAATGACAGAAGTTAGCCAATTTTGGGATTACTAATACCATAAGCTCTCTGTGCTTAATGAGCATTGTTTTTACATTATGTTCAGGTGAGTGTGTACTTTTGATAAAAGCACAGCTTTCTTTGGTCACAAGGCTAAAACAGAATACACTGTATGTGAAATACAGCAATGGAAAAAAGTAATATAGGAAAAGTGGTTCCTCTGATTCTTAATTCAGCATTTCTCTCATTTTTATGAAAGCCCCTGTGAAGCTTACTTCAACAATTCCAAACTACTTATAGGAAAATTAATGAAACAGTTATCATAAGTGATGCTGTAGCATGCTTCAGATAATTATAATTACAAGCAATAACTAGCATTGCATCACTTGTTATGTATGTGAACCTTATTGTACATTTAATGCTGCCATTCCATTCTGCAGAGCTTAGTACAGGAAGAAATAATAACAAATAGGGGGAATGAATGAGCAGGTTGAGAAGAAATACAGGGAGGTGGCTACACCTTGCCAGTTGCACATTCTTGATTTCCAACACTGGATGCTACACATTTCTTCATGCAATACTTCAGCAGGCACCCAAGTTCCCCTTATTTTCAGCATGTTGACCCGCCCATAAGCTCTAGGACGTTGTCCTTCCCGATGACTGTTCAGGTTATCTTTGTCTCTTTTACCTTGTGAGACAGCTCAGAACAGAAAGAATCAGATTAAATAGGAGTTGCAGCTTTCAAAGCAATTTGGTAGTATTTCTGGGTTCCATGATAGGAACTTCAAATTTGGGAGAGGAAGAGAAATGAAGTGGTAGGGATCAAAGACAGAAGGTTAAGGCTAGGGGTATATTAAAGTATTTTGAGGAGTTAGAGAAAATATGGCAATCGTGGACAAAGAGATACTGATAGGGGCAGGTGGTTGCAGTATGATAGATCTCTTGGGTTGGGCAGGGGGCAGGGCAGAAGAAGAAAGTAAAACAAATATCAGTGACTAGGCTAGTCACTAAACATTTGGAGAAATGTTCCACCTAGATCAGAACAGGATGTTGGTAGTGAGAGAGAACTATATGAGCCTAGGCAGGGCTAGGAAGGAGGTGAGGCTGAGGAGAAAATACTTGCACTTTGCCAAAACGCATCACTTTACAGCACCCTCTTTTTAACTGGACATGCTTGGCAAGTTTAGGTCTTTGACACTACCTCCTGCCTGGTCAACATACGAGTCCATCATGGACTATCACTAGTCTATCATAGTCCATTACTAGTCCATCTTGAGTGCGGGACCAGGCTGGACTAGTGGGATCTGAAATTTTGTGGTGCTTTTCTGATCAAGTTTTCCCATCTCTGACTAATCTTACCAGCAGAGTTGAACAGCAGTTTTTCACCTCCAGTGTTGTCTTCTGCCACTGGGGACTGCTGTGGTGCTGGCACTGATGTCAGGCACCTGTAGCCACCAAGGAGGATTATACCTCCTTGGCTTGCACTTGCAGGGGGTCAGTTAGAAAGGCCAAGGCAGCAATGGAACTCAGGCTGGCAACAAGAATTAAGGACAACAAAAAGTCCTTTTTCAGGTACGTAGGGAGCAAAAAGAAGGTGGATGGTAACATCGGACACCTACAGGACAGGCTAGGGAAATTAGTGACAGATAGGAGGGACAAAGCTGAACTCTTCCATGAGTTTTTTGCATCAGTATTCCTGAACACGGGCAAAGACATATCTCCAAACTGAACTACAGAAAGGCACAAGAGGGACTATAGAAAGGCCCAGCAATGATTAGCACTGACCTAGTGAAGGGGTACTTGGAGGGACTTGATGTGTTCAAGTCAACAGGCCCAATGATCTTCATCCCAGGGGTGCTGAGAGAATTAGCTAGTGCCATAGCAGGACCACTGACAAGACTGTTTGAGCACTCATAGCACTTGGCACAGGTCCCAGAGAACTGGAAAAGGTACAATGTGGTCCCTATTTTCAGAAAGGGGAGGAAGGAGGATCCGGATAACTATAGACCAGTAAGTCTCACCTCTATCCTTGGGAAAACCTTTGAAAAAATTATTAAGGACTACATTTCATAGATTCATACATTCATAGTTTGTTAGGAGCTGGAAGGGACCTTGCAGTTCATCGGATCTAGCCCCGCCCCTATAGGCTCTAGACAACTGGGGTTAAGTGACCCCAGCAAGGTGACTGTCCAGTTTCCTCTTGAAACCCTCCAGGGTAGGTGACTACACCACCTCTGGAGGGAGTTTATTCCAGAGCCTGGACACCCTGACTGTGAAGTAATTTTTCCTGGTATTAAGCCTGAAGCGGCCTTCCAGGAATTTGTATCCATTGGTCCTGGTCTTCACCGGGAGTGCCCTAGCGAAACCGAGCTCCTGATGCACTCCTCTGATATAGTGGTAAGCTGCTATCAAGTCCTCTCTCAACCTTCTCTTTTTTAGGCTAAAGAGGCAGCCTTTCCTCGTATGGCTTGTCAAGTTTTTCCACATCCTTATTGAAGTGCGGTGCCCAAAATGGGACACGGTACTCCAATGCGGTCTCTCCAGTGCTAAGTACAAAGGGAGTATCACTTCCTTAGTTTTACATGAGATGTATTGATTGATGCATGCTAGTGTGTTATTTGCCTTGCTGGCCACCGCATTGCACTGATGGCTCATATTCATGTAATGGTCAATCATTACCCTTAGGTCCCTTTCGGCTGTGGTGCAGATCAAGCTGTCACCACCGAACCTGTATGTATATTGAGGTTTGTTTGACCTCAGATGGAGCACCTTATACTTGGAAGTGTTAAACTTCATTTGGTTCTGGTCTGCCCAACTCTCAAGCCTGTCCAGGTCTGCCTGTGTCTGCAGCCTATCATCTGACGTGACCATACTGCCCCATAACTTGGTGTCGTCTGCAAACTTGATCAGCGAGCTTTTTTGGATTTCCCCCGTCTAAATCATTGATAAAGCTGTTGAAAAGCACTGGTCCAAGCATGGACCCCTGAGGGACACCACTGACTACTTTGCACCAGGACAACACAGATCTGTTCATGAGAACTCTCTGGGTCCTACCCTGTAGCCAGTTTCCCACCCACTGAACCATTGAGCAGCTGAGCCCACAGCTTTCCAGTTTTCCCACAAGGATATTATGGGATACCGGATCAAAAGCCTTTTGGAAGTCTAGGTATATAATGTTTACCTCATCTCCCATGTCCAGGTGGTGAGAGACCTGGTTGTAGAAGGAGATCAGATTGGTAAGATAAGACCTACCCATGACAAAGTCATGCTGGCTGTCATTCAGAATTTTACCCTCAACGAGCATATCAATTCTTTAATGAGCTTGTCCAGGATTTTCCCTGGGATAGAGGTTAGGCTGATTGGCTTATAGTTGCCCGGGTCCTCCCTCTTCCCCTTCTTGAAGATGGGCACAATATTGGCCCTCTTCGAATCCTCAGGGATTTCCTCTGCGCACCATGACTTTTGAAAGAGTTTTGCCAGGGGTTCTGCGATGACCTCAGCCAGCTCCTTCAGCACTCTTGGATGAAGTCCATTCAGTCCCACTGACTTATAAATGTCTAGCTTTTCTAGTTGGTATTGCACCCGCTCAGCATCCACAGTGGGGAGGCTGTCATTCCTGGCATGCCCCCTATGAGCCTTATCTTGCTTGTCTTTCCCCTTGGTCCAGTGAAATACCAAAGCAAAGTGGGCATTCAGGAGTTCAGTTTTTTCCTGAATATCAGTTACCAGCTGTCCTGAAGTGTTAATCAGGGGTCCCATGCTTCCATGTGTTTTACTTCTACTGCCTACATACCTAAAGAATGACTTCCTATTGTCCTTGACTCCTGTAGCTAACTTAACCTTGGCTTTCCTGATCATTTTCCTACAAGTGCTGGCCACTATTGTATAGTCATTCTTGAGGACCATCACTAGACTGGGAGGAGTGGGAGTCCAGCAGGAAAAATAATGCTGAAGGGCAACCAGCAAGGATTCATAGCAGGAAGATCCTGCCTGACACACCTTGTTTCTTTTTACAACCAGGTCACAAATGGCTTAGACACAGGAGTTGAGGTGGATGTCATATACTTGGATTTTAAAAAAACCTTTGACACAGTGTCACATCCCATTCTCATTAAAAAAAAAACTAAGCAGCTATGACTTTGATGATTACATGGTCAGGTGGGTGGTGAACTGGCTAATGGGATGCACCCAGAGAGTGGTGGTAGACAGGTTGGTCTTGACCTGGAAGGATGTGGGCACTGGTAAGGCCGCAGCTGGAGTACTACATCCAGTTTTGGGTGCCACACTTCAAGAGAACCTTGAGAGGGTCCAGAAGAGGACCACTCGTATAGTTAGGGGTCTGCAGGAAAGATCCTATGAGGACCTGGATCTCTTCGGCCTCTGTAAGAGAAGTTTGAGAGGGGATCTGGTGGCCATCTACAAATTCATTTGGAGGGGCGGGGGGAAGCAAGGTGTAGGAAATACTCTGTTTACCAAGGTGCCCCTTAGAGTAACTGGGAACAACAGTCACAAACTGACAAAGAGCAGGTTTAAATTAGTCATTAGGAAGAACTTCTTTACGGTAAGGCTTACCAGAGTCTGGAATGGGCTTCCAAGGGAGGTGGTGCTCTCCCCTACCTTGTGGGTCTTTAAAAGGAGACTTGACAAACATCTGGCTGGAGTCATCTGACCGCAGCACCCTTTTCTGTCCAGGGCAGGGAGTCAGACTCAATGATGTACTGAGGTCCCTTCCGACCCTAAAAATCTATGAAATCTATGTTCTCTGCTGCCTGTAGCACCCTAGCTGCACTGACTGTCCTCTCTCATGCAATGCTCCCTCACTAGGGCTGTGCACAGCTTTGGTCCCTGATCTGATTCAGTGGTGATTCCGCCCAATTTGGTGGTCAAATCTCCAAATCTGAATTGAATCAGGAGACCCTTTAATCTCAATTTGGAAAGATTCGGTGATTCAGATATAGACACAGCTTTAAATGTTTTTTTCTACATACCTCAAGGTACCAGATGGCTCATGAATGCTGCAATGGTGGGGCAGATGGAGGTGCCACAGGAGTGCAGGGGCTCCCCAGCATGGTTGGCAGCATACCCAGAAGTGGACCAGAAGCTTCCAGTCCACTTCTGGGTCCACCAGGGAGTGTGCTGCCCCCCCCTCCCCCGCTCTTCTCTGCAACTGGTGCCTCCTGGGTGGGGGTGGCACCCGGGGTCCCCCCTTGGCCAATTGCCAAGCTGAGGGGACACAGGAGGGAGACCCAGCATGCTCAGCATTGGCCCAGAAGTGGACCAGAAGTATGTCTGGTCCACTTCTGGGATCGCTGCCGAGCATCCCGGGGGTCTCTCGCGCTCCTGTGGGATGCTCCATCCACCCCAGTATTGCAGCGTTTATTAGCTACGCCTGGTACCTCAAGGTATGAAGAAAAAATATTTAAGCTGTGTCTGTGGCTGAATTGCTGATTTTCCAAATAGGCATCTAATCTTCAGCTTTGGATTTGGCCAAATTGAATCGGGGACAGTGATCTGAATCAATGAATCGAATCACTGTCCCCGATTTGGGCCAAATCTGAATTGTATATGGCCCATTTTGCACACCCCTATCCCTCACCTTGCTTTCTGCAATGGATCATACAGGAACCGAGGATACCATGGTAAAGTCAATATAGGTTAATATGCCTTAGTATTACTGCACTTTATTAATGGTCAATGTGTCACTTGGGAGAATGGGGTATAACTTTTGAAAAACACTGGTCTGCTATAGATGCCAGTTAATGGAGTTACTTACAGTTCAAGAGATAAAATCTTATGGTTTTTATTGCTGAAGGTCACAAGTTCAAGATCTGCCCTTGACCCAGAAACAGTCATTATGTAACAGGAAGAGAAAAGAGCTTATGTTTTTCACTGACAGGTGCACAGTAGCAAGACCAAGAAAGAAACTGCTTTCTCATATGCTTCAAATCTTTGTCAGGGAAATGGACTTGCTTTTGTAGGAGATAGTAGAGCAGAAGGCAACTTGTCATCATAAAATTCACCACAAAATTTAGTTTGTCACTAAATAACCATAAATGCTTGATTCTGATGCACCTTTGATGGCAATTCATATATGGAGTTTATGGCACTTTTGGTTTTCATATGTCTGCAGTGAAAAAATGCTGTAAATCTTTTGGGGGTGAAATTGTGAATTTCCAGCTTTTAGGCCAGCAAATGCAATGTTAGTGAGCCTGACTAATGTCAGTCAAATAATCCTCTTTCAGAAATATTCTGAGAATCCCACTGAAAATCTTAACATACTTTTGAAAATAAGATTATAAGTTTGCATAAATTTATTTGTAAATCTTGCCCACATTTACTTTAACTGTGAAAGAAGTTGATAGTTTATATGTAAAGTTATAATTACAAAACAGTTTATACACTCTAAAATATTATTTATTTTTTACCTACGTTACTTGATTCAATATTCAATGATAAGATTCAGGCATTAATAGCACCAGAAATTTTGAGAGATGATATTTCAGTAAGAACTGAGTGAAGTTAATATCCTCCAATTTTCTTTTGCCAGCAAATTTTCTTTTGTACATACTTTCTGTGCCAGGTCATTGATGAAAATGTAAAAGAAGTCCAGTCCTAAAACAGTTTTTCAGCAGTTCCACTAATATCTAACCTATTGTCTGATGGTCCCTTTTCAGCACAACCTGCTGTCTTTTTCCCTTTTGCTATTAGCTAAATTGTTTTACTGACAATATGAATATTCTGAATATGGAGGCATAGCTTTTTAAAGGTACTGTCATACACAGATAATTTTCACTCAGAAGGTACAGCTACTGCTGCAGGCATTATTTATGATACAGCAATAAATGGTGTATAGCAGGGGCGGGCAATTATTTCGGCTGGAGGGCCACTTGACAAGTTTTGGCAAGTTGGTGATGGCCACACGGGTAGCCCCACCCCTTGACAGGTGCCCCATCCCCTGGTCACCATCTTGGGACCAGAAGATCTGCCCTCTAACCCCTGACCTTTGCATCCAGCAGTCCCTCCCCTTGCCCCCAGAAGTCCTTCTTTCAGCAAGGGGGTTTACCATCTTGGAACCAGAAAAAAACAAACAATATTCTAAAAATCAAATGTGTACTACAACATTCATTAATTTGATTTAAAAAATATTCTTGTCCTTATTTACATGTGTTTGCATAGTGTACATAAAGGTGATTGCATAATTGCTTAAAATGAAGTCTTACTCTTGTATATTGTGGAGGGGTGTGAAGGAGTGTGGGGGCACGGGCAGGAGGCTGTGGGTGTGTGTGTATGTGGGGTTTACAGAGTGTGTGGCTGTGTGCGTGGAGGGTGTGGGTAGGTATGGGGTTGAGGGTGTGTGTATGTGGGGTGTGTGTGGATATGTGGGGTGTGTGTGGATATGTGGGGTGTGGGTGGGTATGGAGTTTGTGGAGGGCTGTGAGTGTGTGGGGAAGGGTGGCCGGGGGGGTTGTGGTATGTGTGGAGAGGTGTTGTAGGGCACTAAGAGCAGTGGCAACTTAGCTAGGGAGCCCTGAGAGCTAGGCAGGGCTCCACAGCTGCAGGTTACTTTGGCAGCAGGATAATCAGGGTATTAGCTGGCATCTGCACCCAGTTAGCTGAAGGGAAGGAAGCAGGGCCCTGGGCACATATAAGCTCCAAGGCTGGGGCTGGCAGGAGGTTAGTTCTCTGTCAGCAGCCCCGGGGGAAGGAGCTCTTGCAGAAATGCTATGCAGAGATGCTTGGTTGCCTATTCTGCTGCTGGTAAGACTAATGGGCTGTAGGAGCTCCTAAAGTATCTGGGGCTAGGAGATGCACATTGTTGAGGGAGAAGCTTGCCTCTTTAAAGGGGTAGAGTGTGACCTCCAAAGTTACTGTTGCTGTTATGTTATAGCTCAGGATCTTGTATTTATGTTATTTGAATCTGGTGGACTGGGATGAGGCTATTTGAGAAGGAGGCATCATTAGGGTTGAAGTGGGCCCAGTGCCAGTGAGGATGCAGGGAGCCCTGCATCTGTGATGGCACTGCCACAGCGGGTGGAGGGACCCAAGTGCCAGAGGGCACCGCTACTTGGGGTTAAGGGCCTAGTAATGACAGGAGGCTGAGTCAGACTGCAGCCTCATCAAAAGAGATCACGTTTAAATACAATCTGCGAGGCATGGGGCATGGTAAAGGGGAGGTTTTGGAGCCACATATCTATCCCATAAGTCTTAGGGTGTCTCGAGAGGCACTGACTTTGGGTGAGATACAGTAAGGGATCCAACATCAGCAGGATTTAGTAGGGTTCAGCAGGACTGTTACCACACAAACTCGTGGGCAGCCTCCCGACTTACTATTTTTACCAACAAGATGTGGCACTTGAGATTAGAAGGTGCCCACAGGGCAGAGCAGGCATGGTCACAGAGCACTAGAGCCATCTTGGCCATCCCTGGGGACCCCATGCCAGGACGAGAGGGAGGGTGGCTGGGGTGTGTGAGGATGTGTGGGTGTGGGGTGTGCATAAGCAGTGTGTATGGTGGTGTGAGGGGGCAGGTGGATACCTGTGTATGGTGGGGTATGCATGTGGGAATTCCCCTTATGTGGGAACTGACCTGCAGACCAGTACCCCATGGTTGTCATCCATGTGGGGATGAATGATGTGGCCAGGGGCAACCCTGACCGCATCATGAAGGATTTCAAGGCTCTGGGGGACAAGCTTAAGGAGACGGGGGTGCAGGTGGTATTCTCCTCTCTTCTTCTGGTTGGCTGATCTCGTACAGTGAGCTTTAAACTAACATTGCTGGGGGAGGGGCTGCAGGAAGACGAGGAGACACCACCCGAGCAAGACAGGTAACAAATGCTAGGAGTGCCCAGGTAAGAAACAGGGGTCCAAACAGTCTCCCAAATCAGGGGGTGGCACATGCAGCAAAGCAGGGCCTTAAATGCCTATATAAATGCTCGTAGTATGGGGAATAAGCAGGAGGAACTTTCCCTCAGAATAGCCAGTTCAGACCCAGACATAATAGGGCTTACAGAAACGTGGTGGGATTCGTCCCATGACTGGATAGTTAGCATTAGGGGCTATAGCATTTACAGGTGGGATAGAGAAGGAAGGAAAGGCGGGGGTGCGGTGCTCTATGTCAAGAAGCAATACATATCCTCTGCCAGCAAAAGGAGGGGGGACAAGCTGAAGTGCTCTGGGTCAAGATACAAGGGGGCCATGGGGAGAGGGATTTAACGGTGGGGGTCTACTACAGACCCCCCAAACAAGGGGAGGGGCTGGACTGGGAATTTTCTGGCCAGCTTGCAGAGGCACTTAAAGCAAGGGATGTAGTTGTCATGGGTGACTTCAATTAGCCGGACACCTGCTGGGAGGAACAGTCAGCCAGGTCGACTGTTCTGGGAGGTTCCTGGCTGAGATACAGGACCTCTACATAATTCAGGAGATGCACAGTCCCACCAGAGGAAATGCCCTGTTGGACCTGGTCCTGGCCACAGGCGATGACCTGGTAAGGGGCCTCCAGGTCTTTGACCACCTGGGTGATAGCAATCATTGCTTGCTGGAATTTACCATCCAGCACAGGGTGTCAAGGGCCAGGAGCAAGGCAGTAGCCCTAGACTTCAAGAAGGCCTACTTCAAGGAGTTGAGGAGATTAGTGGGAGAGGCACTGGGATGCTCAAGGGCAGGGGAACTCAGTGCCCAAGATGAGTCGTCGTTCCTTAAGGAGATGATACTCAGGGCCCAAGGGGTGACCATCCCAACAAAAAGCAAGGGGGGCAGGAATGCCCGAAAGCCCCCCTGGCTCACCAAGGGCATCTGGGAATGCCTGATTGCCAAAAAGGCGGCGTACACCCGGTGGAAGGGGGGTGCTATCTCCAAAGAGGAGTATACCTCCTAGGGGGGCTGTCAGGAAAGCTAAGGCAGACGTAGAGCTAGGACTAGCGTCCAAAATCCAAGATAACAGAAAGTCCTTTTTCAAATATATAGGGAGCATGAAGAAAGCACTGGGAAATGTGGGGCCCCTGCAAGATCCTCTGGACAATCTGGTGGTTGTGCCAGAGAAGAAAGCAGACCTCTTTAACCAATTCTTCACCTCTGTTTTCTTGGGCAGGGACTGGGACTTCCCCACCATGATGCAAGACGGACTCGAGGGGAGAGGCTCCAGGCCTCAGGTTGGGGAGGATTGGGTTAGAGAGCTTCTGGAGGGGCTGGACGTGTTCAAATCAGTGGGTCCAGATGCTCTCCACCCCCGGGTGTTGAGGGAGCTAGCAGGGGTTATTGCAGGGCCCTTAGCATGGCTTTACGAGCACTCATGGTGCTTGAGCCTGGTGCCAGATGATTGGAAGGTAGCCAATGTGGTCCCCATCTTTAAAAAAGAGACTAGAGAGGACCCGGGCAACTATAGGCCCATCAGTCTTACCTCAATCCTAGGGAAACTCTTTGAGAAGATCATCATGGAGCACATCTGTGATGGGCCGGCCTCAGAGATGATGGCCAGCACGGTTTCAAGGGCAACCAGCACGTTTTCATTAGGGGCAGGGCATGTCAGACCAACCTGATTGCCTTTTATGATCAGGTCACAAAAGCCTTAGATGCAGGTGTTACTGTAGATGTAGTCTTTCTGGACTTCAGCAAGGCCTTTGACACCATGTCCCACCCCATCCTCATTAAAAAATTGGGCTACTGTGGCATTGATGCCTACACAGTCAGATGGATTGTGAATTGGCTGAAGGGTTGCACTCAGAGGGTGGTGGTGGATGGGTTATATTTGACTTGGGGAGAAGTGGGCAGCGGAGTCCCCCAGGGCTTGGTCCTTGGGCCTGTGCTGTTTAATCTCTTTATCAGTGATTTGGACGACAGGGTGAAAAGCACCCTGTTTAAATTTGCTGATGATACCAAAATTTGGGGTGAGGTGAGCACGCTAGTAGGGAGGGAAAGACTGCAGCAAAACTTGGATAGGATACAGGGGTGGGCTAGCAAAAACAGGATGCACTTCAACACTGACAAGTGCAGGATGCTGCACCTGGGCAGTAGTAACCAGCAGCACACTTATAAGATGGGAAACTCCCTTCTTGAGAGCACGGAGGCAGAAAGGGATCTTGGAGTCATTATTGACTCCAAGATGAACATGGGCCGACAATGCGAGGTCACGGTTGGCAGGGCTAACAGCATCCTGTCGTGCATCCACAGGTGCATCTCTAGCAGGGACAAGGAGGTGATCCTCCCCCTCTATGCAACACTGATCAGGTCACAGCTGGAGTACTGTGTCCAGTTCTGTGCGCCCCATTTCAGGAGGGATGTGGACAACATTGAGAGGGTCCAGAGGAGGGCCACCCACATGAGCTGGGGACTACAGGGCAGACTCTACAATGAGAAACTGTGGGACCTGAACCTGTGCAGTCTTCACAAGAGAAGGCTGAGGGGGGACCTGGTGACAGTCTATAAACTCACAAAGGAGGACCAGAAGGGTTTGGGAGAGACTTGTTTCCCCTAGCACCCCTGGCATAACAAGGAACAACGGCCACAAGTTGTTGGAGAGGAGGTTTAGAGTAGACATCCATAAGAACTACTTCACAGTCAGGGCGGCTAGGATCTGGAACCAACTTCCAAGGGAAGTGGTGCTGGCTCCTACCCCGGGGGTGTTTAAGAGGAGGCTTGATGCCTACCTAGCTGGGATCATTTGAGCCCAGTTTTTTCTCCTGCCCTGGCAGGGGGTCGGACTTGAAGATCTATAAGGTCCCTTCTGACCCTACTTCTATTACTATTATTACTATTATTAAAAACATGCCCCCCATTGCCCAGAGTCTCTGCCAGCAGCAACAGCAGCAGGTGGTGAGGCCTTGGGGCATTCATGGCCGGTGGCAGGCAGAGCCCCTGCCAGCCCAGGCTCCGTGCTCTTGCTGTCCTGCTCTGGGCCCCCACCAGCTCTGGACTTGGCACTGGTACGGGCCCCATACTCCTGCCCAGCTGTCACTGTGCTTCTGCCTGCCTACTCACTTCCACTTCCCATCCTACCTGCCACCACTGCCACTGTCATTTCCCCACCTTCCCACCTCCCACTGCTGCTTCTCCCCTCACACCTGCCCACTCACCATGTGGTTCTTGGCTGCATAGCCAGGACCTCAGGATGGACTAGGAGCCAGCCTGTCCTGGCCCGGCTCTGGGGACTGGGGCGGTTGCTTGCAACCCTTCCCTCTCCCTCCTTCCTAGCTGAGTTTTCACTCCCAGACAGAGGGAGGGTGGAAGAACAGCCCCAGGTCAGAAGCCTCTCCTAGGCAGAAGCTTCCAGTTGTGTGCTGGGGGTGGGACAGGGCTGGGCGGGCTTTGGTGCTGCAGCTGCTGGGTCCTGCCACCCCTGGGTCCTGCTACTGGGTCTTCCTGCTGGCTCCTCCTGGGTCCTGCCATTGCTGGAGCCTTAGACAGGCAGCCACACTTAGTTAACAGTTTTCTAAATATTTTAGGGGCCCTGTGGGCTGGATAGAATGGCTTGGTAGGCTGGATCCAGCCCACAGGCCATATTTTGCCCATCCCCAGTTCAAGGTGAAGATCAGTATCTAAAAGAAGCTATCCAATCACTGGCAACATAGATATGTCTTGTTAGTGCCAGCAGCCCCTTGATACGAGGATGACATGCATATGTTTAGAGGCTTACAATATTACTGTCTTTCCCCATTTTAAGGGCAATTTAATTGGCTACTTTTTTAACAGCAATGTTGATGAGAGGCAGTTTATAGGTAGAGGTACTGAATATTGAAGAAGTAATATTTCTGGTGTTCCTGCCACAGAGTTAGTGATTTTACCTGTGTTTGTTTTAGGCTTGTGAATTTGACAAACATGGAACAATTCTAATTTTTTAGTTTTCTGGCTTAGGTAAGTATCCCAGTACAAATAAATGAAAACAAAACCCATGTTTTAGTGGTTTTCTTTGGCTAACCATTGAAATTAGGTATAAGATTCATTGCTGCTGTAAAGACTAGCAAAATCATTGGTTGTTACTAAAAAAAAAATTAACAATATTTCAGCGTCTAATTTGTTGCATGACATGTATCATAATTTTATTTATAATATAATAATAACCAGAACAATGTCCTAGCTTACGACATTAAAACTGCCATAGTAGAATTTCAGTTGCATATAACAACACATTTTTACCTGTTTGAAGCAGGCTTCTACCAAGTTTGGAGGGAACATGTTTCTGTGAAAGGGAAAGAAAATAACATGAGAAATATTAAATCACTTTAAAGTAGCATAGCCGAAGAGGAATAAACCAATTTTTGGAGGATTGGTAAGAAGAAAAAGGTGCAAATGTTATAGTGACTTAAAACCTCACAGGTAGTATTAGCATCATTAGCCTTTTTGCATAAAATGTGAGGGGTGGTTTGGATCAGCCAGGCAAGATCTGTGGGGCTAGGGATATATAACAGCCAGTTATGAAACAGAATGTGGGGAGGGGGAGCCACTTCCAAATGAACAATGCTTACTGGCTCAAATTTTGTATTTATTAATATGCTCTTGGGATGGATAAAGTTTGCTAAGTATTTAATTAACTTTGAGTTTTCAAATGAAAGATTTTGACAGTCACCCAATCTAGTGAGCCTAACGGAGCTTGCTAAAGGGCAATAATCAATATGTATCCCTAAGGTTTGAATCTTTGATTTCACAGAAGCATCTGGCACCTTTGGAGGAGTCTGCGTATGGGTGAAAATCTCTTCGTGCTCCTTTCTGGAGTCCCCCTTCCTGGCAGCACGTCTCTTGGAGGCCTCCCTCCACGTCTGTCCTCTATGATCCTTCCAGTGGGCTAAACAAAGCATAAGCTTCCAGTGGATTTCTCTGTGGAAAAGCCACCGGGCTCAGATAGATACTTCCTTCCCTGCTTCGTCTTACCCTTGTGGAACATACGACTGTCAAGCTGCTTTGGGATAGAAGGAAGCAGGTTATTAAGTCTTGGCTTCCCCCTTGCATGCATTTTATTCACTTTCTCTTGGAATTTTCTCCTCTCCATGCAATCTGAGCAGAACAGAGCATTTAGCCCCAGTTTAGGGGCTACGACATAAAATTAGGATGAATAGATAAATTATGGTCTCATGTGGAGTAAGAAATCTATGGGATTTTGTTGTAGAGTAGAGGAAAAGATCTTGGTGGTAGGACAGAGCTATACTGCAGAAGGAAAGAAGAAACCTGTGTGGGTGGTTAGAGCATGAATCTGTAGATACAATACTGCTTTGAAGACTAAAAATAATTTCTTTCTTGGCTGCTTTGTTCAGCTGCTGCCTTGTTGGAAAGTAAATATGTGATCCTCTGTATTGTATGTCAATGTTGGCATCACCTGCTCCAAAAGAAGTGTTGCTAGTTTATCTAGTCACCCTCTAAGGCTTTTCTTGGTAGAGCACCTCTAAATATTACTGTTGTTGCTGTTGTTACAGAAAATGTGCAATATTATATCCATACCCACCTGATTAAATCAAGAAAGGCATCTGCTGCTGTCACATGCATAATTTTGCCTTCTCTGTGCATATTTTCCTTTGTACCTTTCCCAGGGTGGACGATGACCACAATGATAATACCAATCAGTACAGCAATAATCGTTGTACTCATGTAGTAGACTACAGCTCGGATTCCCATCTTCCCTGATGCTTTACTATCCAGGGCAGCAATTCCTAATAAATTTAAGCACAAGGACATTCACCTCATACAAGTGTGAGAAAAGATTGTAAACTCAGTATCCTGAATATGGCTTTGTGGGAAGTTTGGATGGCCAACATATTCAAAGCTACTCAGTGCATGGGCCCAGTAAAACCACTCTGTTGTTCTTTGCCTTTGTATTCCCTCCCATAATTTGCTTGTTCTTACAGATTTGACTAGTAAGCTTATATTTTCCTATGAATTATTGCCTATTAACAACTGTTGGAGATAGGATGCTAAACTAGAGAGACCATTGGCCTGATCCTATGGCAGTGCCTATATTTCATATTTCGTTTTAGAGAAAAGATATAACATAATCCAAAAATGCTCCATAGAAATCTGCTGTACTTTATCTGTAATAGCAGGGAAGCCATCACAGAGTGCACTCTGATTAACCATCTGAATAAATTATTTTCACTGTTTAAAACTGGTATGTTTATGAGAGTTTTGTGCATATGGTGAGTAGTTTTTTAAGGTCTTCATTCAATGACCTGGATTTACCTCTGGCCCAAGCCATGGGAGTTTCAAATAGATTATCGTGCCATTCATTCAATTCAGAAAATCCCTGCTGTTGTATGAATAAACATTTGGAGTCTTTTGCAAGCTTCCCAAAAGTTGAGACATTAATCCTGATTCTTGGCTGATCTTAGAGCAATCTGATTTAATGTGGATACCAGGGTGCTCAGTGTGGCATCTACTTAATCATTTGCTGACCAAGTTGCACAAACAGGGCTGCACTGTGGTTTTTAAGTGAAGGAGCTGTTCAGCCACAGGAGGCTCAGGAGGAACTCTGGCTCAGAGTAAGAATGCCTCTTGAGGACCACAGAAATGGCACATGTGGGGATACTCCATAGCTCTTGAAATGCGTGGTTCTTTCCTCACCATTTAAAGGGGCAAGTGACCTCACAGCCTGCATTTGAAAGGTGAGCCCAGTTATCTCAAAACAGGAGTAATGCTGCCTCTTATAGCCATGGGACTGCCTATGAATGTGAGATAAATGAACACAAATAATATGTCAAAGTAAAACTTGAACCATAATCCAAATGTTAAACCAAACGCTTTCTTAAAATGTATATCATGTCTCATTGTTATAACAATCTATATTATAATTAGTTATTGGAATTACTGTAGAAAAATGTGTAATATGGAGTTACAGGGGAAATGGCTCTAAATATGCATTGATGTAACTGAGATCAGAAATAAACCAGGGTCCTACTCCTGGCTCAGCCAGATACTTCTGTAGTGAATTTGGTCAAGCCACTTTTGTCTGAATGTTCATCTCAACTGAGGTGTGCCTCCCATTTTTGTGGGAAGGCATTTGTGCCTGTAAGATCTGTACCACAACTTAACTGTAAAGGGAATTCACTAGGCTTTAACTACATTGTCTAGGTTCTTATTTGTAATGCAAGGGCAGCATTATATAGGCAAAAATTGAGCCATTAAGTGGAAATCCATGCTTTGGAATATTTGACCTCTAACTCTTAAGCTTTATATCCTTCATCTGTAAACCTCTGATAGGTTACATGAATATTATAAAGCTTAAGTCACTAATGTTTGTATGATTTTAGGTCCTGGGAAGATGGCATTGTGTACTATTAAGTATAAAGTATTATTGTTATAGACAGAAAATAGATTGTGAAAACCCTTTTGTCTAAGAATATGGGTTTTTTTACTATATTAAGATTTCATAAAATAATGCAAATGTTCATCCTAGTTTAATGTAAACATAAGCTCAGAAATTGGCACTTTTCAGTCCAAATGAATACCTGTAAGTTTTATACCAGCTGTGATTATTTTAACTCCTCAGCAAGTACTGTAACTGTAATTAACAAGATGAAGTATGAGTTTACATTCATTACTCAAGTCAAATGTTTCAAAATGTGGCTTATATATATATTTTGTAAAAGAAAAACATGCTTCCACGTCTGTGAACTAGAAGCAATGTGCCCTGTATTTCTTTATTTCCTCTGCAATTTAACTAAGAATTGTTATAGACTCTGTTGTGCCCTCTGTCAGCAGATATCCTGCTGTTTCTGGTGCCTTGATGGTGAGCACCCCTGAACCTTTGGACTTTTGCTCCAGACTTCGATGTTGTGATAAGTGATATACCCTCTTTGAACCAGTGACCTAAAGTTTGGGTGCTGTCACCTTCCAGAGTCAATGACAATAAAGGGCAGTGAAGGGGCAGTGAACTTCTTCCAGGTGATGCTCGCTTTGCTCAGCACTTTACCAGATCAGCCCCTATGACAGTAGTGTAACCTGGGTAGGGTAAACGGGACACCTGCTCTTTTCCCTCCTGATCTCTGATTCTGGGCTCGTGCCTTTATTTCTTATCTGAGTTGTTCCAGTTTCATTCCTGCTCTTCTTTTTCATGCAAATGATATTCTAGCTTGAAGTAAGGATGGGTGACTGCTTCGTCCCTCCTTCTGTCCTTTAGCTGCTTGTGGGGAGTGCTAACAGCAAGTGTTCAGGACAGGGTCAGATACATAAATATTAACAACGGCTTGTGTTTTGCTATGTGGTGTGGAGATGAGGCCAATCCTAGGAGATGCTGAGCATTATGAGCTCCCACAAGAGTCAACAGGGGCTATGGACACTCAACGCTTCACAACAGGCAGTCAGCACCTTGCAGAATTGAGTCTTCAAGAGCTTTCCACATGCTGACAGCAAAAATTATCTTAAAAAAATTTAGATCTGTTTTTAAAACAAGAGAGAATGAAAGCTTCTATTTTCCTTGGGGCTTAAGGGTTGAAGAGAGTTCTTCAGGCTGAATAGGTCTCTGGCAGGGTCCATAATGGTGAAGCAATAAAGTTAGCTCTGAGGCTTTCACGTGTCACAGGCCATTGTGTACATATTCTTTCTGTTCACAGAAAGCCAGCAAAAGCTCCCATTGTTCTGTGGCGATGTATGTGCCCCTTTAATACAGCGTGTAGCTCTCTCTCCCACATGGCTGCTGGCTTTCAACATCTCTGCCATCTCATCTCTGCTCTGTCTTCCTCTTTCTCCATTCTCCCCCCTCTTCTGTCCTCAGTGGGCCTGGGAAACTCTCAGTGCCACCACAGACAATGATGCCCTGCGGTTGCCAAGGCAACCATGAGCAGAGTGCCTGTAATCTACACACACGTGCACACACAGCTGAATGGGAACAGTACAGACCCACACAATTGCACACACTGCTGAATAGGGATGGTAGACATACACTCAAATGCACAGCGGACGGGGAATGGTGCGCCAGGGGAAAAGAAGCCCGTACGATCAAAAACAAACCTGCACTCCCCTTCCCGTCACCTACTTTCTCCCTGTTCTTTTCAGAAATGAGTGTGAATCACACCATGGCCTAAATAAAGCCGTAACAAACCATTTTTCAGAGTTCTTGGGACACAAGGCAAGGTGCTGCATCAGTCTCTGACAAGGATGCTACAGAGGAAGTTGAACAAAGTGTTTTGGGAACTAGGAAAGGTAGCAAGAAGTACAGTTATTAAGAGAGTGAGAAAGAGAAGATGGAAAGAGAAACAAAAGGGCTGTAATTAATTGTGGCCTATACTGCATATAGACTACATCTATTACAGAAATGATTGCTATGCAACCATTATTTTATTCCTTACCCAATCTGATCATAATAAATGAGCGCAGGCCAATTGCACTGTAATTTGCTTGAGTGCTGTTGCATTACTATTATTTGATATTTCTTAATAACGGCAAGAAGGGGTCATTAACTTAATCTATGATGTGAATAAATTAATATGTAGTATTGTAATGGGATAAGGTAAAGAACCAAAAAAGACATGATTAAATATGAGATCATTTTTGTTCTCCTCAGTAACACCACATACATATATAGATCCTTACGGCTCTTATGGTTAGTGACTTTGGAGCTGTAGACTGCTCTTCGATATTGCAAGAATTAATGCAGCAAATGTAATTTTGGAATGCTGTTTCCCTTTTCCCTCAACTAGTGTTGAGCTAAAATGTGAATCTGAATCAGTCAATGGATTGGCAAACCCTGCACTGTTGAAGGTAATAAGCCATTAAAAATCTGAGGTTTCAGTCTACCTAGCTTCAATGTGGCAGTACACCAGAGCCCATCAAGGACACCTTTCTGCCTTTGACCTGTTACATTTATGCTCACCTCTCAAAAGGCTATTTGAAAAACTTAACAGAAAATTTGCAATAAGAATGACTCACTCCTGGTTAGCAGCTGGTACACTTTAGACCCCAGTTCCTTAAACCACTTAAGGCGTACCTTGATTCAGCTGTGAATACCTTGATTCAGACTTCAATGTATGTAAAGTTGATCACTGCTTATGTGTCCTTAGTAACCAACTTTTAAAATGATAGATTTTTTTTGCACCTATTACCCTTAAACAAACCACAGTTTGCAAATCTGGAATGATGCTTAGAAGTTGAGTTAGGTATTTGGATTTCATTTTTTTCTTCTGTTAGGGAGTAAAAAAAAGTGTTTCCTATTATCAGACAGGTAGCTGCCTTCCTTGGGATAGATTTTGTTTCTGCTGAGGAGCTTTATCAGCATGATGCCAGTAGAAGCAGATTTGACTCATTGATTTAATTTTAAAAATTAATTTGGGATAAGTCCCCAGCTGATGCTTTCATGTGGGAAATCTCAGTTTCAGGCCCCAGAACCATTACACGCTTGCCTTGGTGTGATTTATATCAGCTTTATATTCTGTTGTAAACTACACTGGGATCAGGAGTACAGGCAGTCCTTGGACTTATGACAAAATTGGCTCCTGAAAACCGTGTTTTAAGTCAAAACATCGTAACTCCGAACCGATTTTCCCATAGGGACAATATTATAAATGGGGGATTCGTTCCTGAACCAAGGCCCAATACTCTATTTTCACCAAAAATAACCCAGAATTTTGTATTCAATCAATTATAGTTGAGTAATACAGCTACATTAATGTATTTATATTGTAAATAGCAATCAGATTGATTTGTAAGGACTTATTTGAAGTGACTTTGCTGGACTTTTTGAAGGGCTCTTGGCTGGACTCTTTTCAGGAGACTTGGCTGCAGGTTTTTCTGAAGCCTTTTTGCTTTCTTAAAAGAAGTGTCCAAGGAAGTTTGGGCAGATGTTCTCTAGGGAGATGGGTGACACAGTGAACTTGTTTACTGGCGCGGCATTGCATTGTGTCGGATCAAGCATTGTAAAGTTGAAATGGTGTCAATTTATAAATGTTGTAAGTGCCGTTTGGTGTAACTCAAAATGTCTTAAGTCAAGGACTGCCTGTGTACAGACAAGCAGCTATCTCACTGTGCAGTTGGCCACATCTTGCCTTGAGGTGATGGAGATTAGGTAATGGGCTGCTTGCTTTAAACAAAACACTACCTTAGCATAAATTGACACATGACACCTACTCTGTAATTTACACATGTAACACATTGGGGTAGTTTTACCCTGAATTCTTCCTCAAGGAATTCTACACTAGATTCAAGTACACTGGTGTAGGTCCAAGTTGTGTGTCTGCTCCTTACTTTATACCAGAATAATTGTGTCAAAGTCCAAGTTCTCAGATCATTTTTGCCTCCCATTAACATGTTCGAGAAAATAGGATGTTTATTTCCTCTCTTACAATAAAATAAATGACATTTTATGCAAAACAGCAAAGATTTTGCCTTAAACATTTTTACCTTTTTACTTCTTAAAAAAGTAAAGCTGCTGTAAACATTGTTTTGATATATAAATCACCAGACACCATCTATGTTTAAGTTTTAAAGCCATAACCACTCCCTGGTTATATATTAGTTTAGATAGCAAACTAGGATTTCTGGTCTTCATGAATACTGAATATGCAGATGACCAGAAAGTGACTTCCTGGGACTGTTTAAATTTGATACTAGACCCATGTTTTAGGATAAAATTGGCAATGAACACTTTTCAATACATATTTTGACTACATTTCCCCTTAGGGTTTCAGCTACAGTGTTCAAAAACAGAGGGTCTTTTTGGTGCTAATGGTTTTTCAGCTCCCCTGTGGTGGAACAGCAGGACTGCCAACTGTTGATTCAGGAGTGTTGCCCTAATTTTATTTTAGTTTGTCTTTCACTAGTCCCCTAATAAAGTAGTCTTTAAGGACCACTCCCAGCCCCTCATATCTTGAGTGCCAGGGGTGAGTACACTCACAGCTTCAGACCATAAGAACCATTTAGTCTGTGGGTGATGATTAAGGTATTTGGAAATGAATAATACTATGCAAGGTCAAAGGAAAAAATCTAAGAGAAAGCCATTAGCTAGATAAAGCCAGTGGATTTTTGTTTCAGTGTAATCATGACTACACTCTGAAGCTTTATCCTGATGGGTGTGGAGGTTCTCCTGGGAGGTGCTGGGCATTAACTCTAACTGATGGAGAATTAAAGACAACAGGCATTAAAAGTACTGAGCACCTTGCAGGAAAAAGCCCAAATAAAGACAAGAGCAGTAATACATTCCAGGTTTAAATCACAAATTGAACAACAGAAAGGTGGGTAGTAAAATAGCAAAGCAGTACAGTAATGTTAATGCCTTCAAGTACATAGAAGTGAAGCTTCAGGATTATGTTAATTCAACACTGCTAAAATTAATACAGGTGATGAAAACTCCGTTCACACAAAAGACATTGCACAGGGTCTTGCTGTGTGGAGACACTTCTGGAAGAGGTATGTTCACAAGGCAAGCTGCTCCAGAATATCTCGAGTCTCCCCTCTTCTTTACTTGGCTACAAGTTTTAATAGCTGGATTATACATTTCAGTAGGTTTTTTCCCCCAGATTAATTCAAAATTAATTGTGTGCTGTTCCATTTCATGAGCAAACAAAAGAAAGTACAGATCCTAAGAAAATGTTAGTGCTTGACAGGACATGGGCAAGTCCAGCAGAGCAACTGAGTGCAATAATGTGCTGTAATGGACTCTACCGTCTCTCCTTAGTTAGCCTCCACCATCAAACTGAAGGTGTAGTTGGGATGTTTCTGTCTATATGAAAAAGTCACCTCTACTATTGAGGCTTTTAAATTATGTCTGCCAGAGATGATTACCACCAACCTCGGTGCTCATATTTCATCTCAGCCCATTGGGCCAAGAAGCAATTTGAAATGCACCAGATTGTAGTAGAGGTCAGGTAGTTTTGCAAGTACTAGGTGTACACACACACACACACACACACACACACACACACACACACACACACAGAGTAAAATACAGTAGGAATTATATCTAATATAAACTGCTTTGCCAAGCAAAGACTGAATTGGGGCTAATCTTTTGCTGTTGAAGGCTACCAATAATCTGGATCACAAATTTATCAAACTGTGTTTTAAAACTTCTTACATTTATTTTTCCTTCACATCTCCTGTTAGGAGTCTGTCTCAGGACCTTACTCATTTGATACTAAAAACCTTCTAACTGCCTAACTGCTTGAAAATGGTTTTTGTTTGACTATTCAGTCTTGGTAATTAAAATAACTCTTTTCCCCTATATATACTGTACTTATTTTATGTTAAAAGAGATAAGGAACAATTTAATCTTTTAAAAGTTTTTGCTGTAATTTGATCATGGTATAGTTTGTTACCAAGGACAGGGGTGAGATAAATGAACCTCTCCAGAGTGCAACTGGTATCACTGAGTAATTTATCTGATGCTAGAGTCTTGTACTTCACAGAAGAATGAAACATAGACAGTAAATACTGTGCACTTACATGTGGCACTTCATTGGATGTCACTGGTATTTCTCTTACTGCAGGAAACTGCAGTGCCGCTGGGGCAGGGATATGCTGAACTGTTCTGCAGACCCTAACTGCATTACTCTGAAGTGCTGCAAGGTAACAGGAAACATTTGGATAACCGGTGCTGAAGTTTATTTCCTGTAACTCACATCTGCTAGAGCAGGACCCTGCTGTGGTGCTGTTTAGATTCCCATTTAACTCTTCACTTTATTCAATCTTTTGCTCACAATATTGGAATGTGCCAAACAATATGCTTTTTGAAGGGAAACTAGGGAGTAATTTATCTTCTTTATGTGTGCTAAGCAGAGCAGGAGGGAGAGGCAAGCAGGGATTCACAGCAAGCCATGGAGCAGTGATTAGTAACAGCTGACAGTCTCAGACCAAGACTCTTTTTCTTTGGTTACCTCATTGTAATAGCAGAGTACAAAGGACCGACTGTCCCTATGCCAAGAATCTGAAACCCAGGAACACAGAAAATAGCAGCTCGACATTTTTTTTTTCTGGTAACAAAACAAGGTCACTACCTGCCTAGGGCAGATCCAGAAAGACACTCTTGTATGTTTAGGACATTTAGGTAAGTATTCTTTCCTCTAAATGTGATTTTTCTGTTAGGTTTAAAGTTATCCTTTACTAAAACAGTAGCAAAAACATTAACTCAGGAACATTTGCTTGAGAAAAAGGACTGCCAGTTGATGATTTGCTCAGATGTACTCATGTTAAATAAGCGTGATGTAATCTGGTAAATTATTTCAGTTTCATTAGAAACAAGTTCATCATAGTAATTAGGAAGCCAAAGCATATTAAGATAGCTTGAGACTCACAGGATATATAGTTACAAGGGAAAAACAAATATCCTGGCAATATGACAAACTTTTAAATTGTTCCTCACATGAAAATATTGCCTTCCATTTATTCTTTATGTCAGCGCCAAAATAACCAGTTAGCATGAAACATGTTTGCATTTTGGCAAGACACTGCTGTTCAGGAAGATGAAGGCACTTTACTGTCCCAACCATACTGCACATACTGCACCTGTAGGCTTCACTGTTTTACTAGTGCAAAGCAAAATACTGGATTTAATCTACTAAGATTTTGGTCTGTACCGAAGCAAACTAAGACCCTAATCCCTTACATGTGTGGGCAGTCCTGCTGCATTCTGGTTTTAGCATTTGAAGCTGAAAGCGGGAAGAAAAACTTGGTTTGTAAGGAAACAGAAGTGCTTATGATCTGAAGTATATTTTGTATATGTGAATAGCAACATTCCCCAAATACAGCTGTCTATGTTACCTGATTCAGTAACTCACATATAATAAGGTAACGTCATGCTGTGCCAAGTCATTCCTGAGCTAATTTAATAGTATTTTTTAAAATGTGAGAGCAGGTGTCAACTGTGTTGTGGTAGAACTTAAATGAATAGGGTCTACTTTCTGGTTTTGAAGGAGAAAGTATCTTGATTTGTATATATTTTTTGTACACTATATAGGCTTCTGATACCTTTATATTAACTTACTTTAAGAAATGAAATCAATCTATACTTGTGTGTGTGGATGACCATGGCCTGATACCACTGAAATTCATTTTATGTAGTTAATGTAGCAGCCATCACTTCAAAAGAAGTTTGTTCAGTCACAAAAGACATAACCAGATTTTGAACAAGAGATAGAGAAGGGAAAGGCTCTGTCCTATTAGTTTTACTGTACTAATTAATGTCCATTATGAAATTGGTTCCGAGTTGCAGAGTCCTTTGGGATCAGGTCTTGAGGGGACAAGAAGTCCAGGAAAGCTGGCTTTACTTTAAGGAGGCCTTTTTTGGGTGCTGTCACAAGTGCCGTTTTGTCACATGATCAGTCCCGTGACGTGCTCTGAAGCTGTGCCTTTACAGAAGAGCAAGACTGCAGAGCACTTTTAAAGGGCTTGATCCTGAGATGATCTGAACCTACATTACATGAAGGTGCAGATGAAGATGCTTCAAAGCAGAGCGCCTTCATTAACTTGCCAGTCTGCTCCTGGCACTGTCCGCTCCCATCATTGTCTTCAGAATGGGAGGGAAAGGGGGGAGGACAAGGGGGAGGGTGGGAGGTTGCGTAGCCCGTACTGGTTGGTAGGCTGGGTGGATTGGAGCCCCACCCTCCAGGTGGGTCTGGGGAATTGCTGTAACTCATGGTGCTGCACATCTGTTAGTGCCCATGCAGGCATGCAGGGAGCAAATTTCAAAGGTCAAAGCAGAATTTGTGCTGTAGCTGGCAAAGAACGTTAAAGGTAATAAAATGGGATGCTATCGGTATGTCAAAAATAAGAAGAACCCCAGAGATTCCATATTTCCCTTACCGAATGCAGAGGCAGTCTAGTCACAGACAGTGCAGCACCGTGAGCTACAGCAGAAGACTGAAGAATTTAATGGCTTTTTTAACTTCAGTTTTCACAAGCAGGGGTAGCTACCAAAGGACAAGTGCAGTTGCGTGAGAGATAGGGAAGGAGACAAGCAACTTAGAACAGGGGTTTTCAACCTTTTTGGGTCAGTGTACCCCTGGAGGCTGGATGCAGAGCAGTGTACCCCTCGTGGCTGGATGCAGAGTGGGGGGGCTGGGGGCTGGATGCCAAGTGGGGCATGGGGAGGTGGTTTGTAGCTGAACACGGAGTGGCAGTAACTGCCACGTGTGACCTTCCCTCATGTCCGGGCAGGCGGCACCTGTGTAGGATGGTGCATGGCGGCTTTCCATCCCTACCTTCTGGTGCATACCCCCTAGGGCCTTCTTAAATACCCCCAGGGGTATGCATACCCCCGGTTGACAACACCTGACCTAGAATAATGGCAGAACAGTTAGGAATTACTTAGAGAAGCTAGATGTTTTAAGATCATAGAGCCAGATGGGATGCACCTGAGAGTAGTGAAGGATAGGCCTGTGCAAAATTTTGCTGGGTGTTTCATTTTGAAGCTGTTTTGACTTGTTTTGAACTCAAAACAGCATAATCAAAATGAAATAAAAAGCTTCAAAACAGCTTTGAAATGAAATGAGAGCACTCAAAATGTTTCAAAATGTTTTGACTTTTGAAGCTAGTCTTACTTGGCTTCAGCACCAGTCCTAGGTGGCAGCAGCAGCCTGTTGTCATCCCACACACAGATCTGGGGGCCCATGTCCCCTGGGAGGGGTCTGGTACAGCCCTGCAGCCCTCCTGGAGGTGCAGGCCCCCAGATCTGTGTGTGGGATGAGAGGAGGCTGCTGCTGCTGCCTGGGGCCAGCAGCCTCCTGTCATCCAGCATGCAGATCCAGGGGCCCGCACCCATGGGAAGGCTGTGGGGGTGTGCCAGACTCCTCCTGAGGGTGCGGGCCCCTGGATCTGTGCGCTCAATGAGAGGAGGGCGAGGCTGCTGCCACCGCCTAGAACCAACGCTGAGAAGATTGCTGCTGCCACTGGCCCCAAGCAGCAGTGGCAGCTTCCTGTCATCTGGTGCACAGATCAAGGGACCCATAGCCCCAGGAGGAGTCTGGCACACCCCCACAGCCGTCCTGGGGGTGCAGGCCCCCAGATCTGTGCGCTGAATGATGTGTTTTGCTTTGAACAGTTCGAGGTACAGTTTCCCAGAAATCTCTGCACCGATCTCCTTGAAGTTTGGCATTCTTCATGCCCTCAGAAAGGGCTGCCATTCCTGCAATTTTTATCTGAATCAGGCAAGAAATGACCAAGTTTTAGGCATTTTCATGATTCCCCATTATTGCCTATGGGCAAAACGTTGAAACGCATCAAAACAGCGAAACAGTTTCAACTAAATGAAACAGAACAGTGCCTTGAAATGAATGAAATGATGAAACAAAGCACTGTCTCTTCAAAATGGTGAAATGGAAGTTGAAATGAAATGGTGCTGTTTCACACAGCCCTACTGAAGGGATTGGCTGAGATTAATTTCAGAGCCATTGACTATGTTTTTGGAGAACTCACGGAGGTCAGGTGAGGTCCTAGATGACTGGAAAAGGGAAAATATAGTGCCTATCTTTAAGAATAGGAAGAAGGAAGATCCAGGGAATTACAGAGCAGTGGATATGGTATACTTTGACTTTAGTAAGGCTTTTGACACTCTCCCATGACATCCTCGTTAACAAACTAAGGAAATACAGACTAGACAAAATGCTATAGCTTGGAAACATCTTTGGTTAGAGCATAGTTCTCAGTGAGTAGTCCTCAACAGCTAAAAGTCTACTTGAAAGGCGGTATCAGGAAGGGTCCCCCAGGTGTCTGTCTTGGGTCTGGTATTGTTCAACATCTTCATTAATTATTTGGATGATGGGATTGAGTGCACATTTAGTAAATCTGTGGATGATATGAAGTTAAGTGGAATTGTGGGCATTATGGAGGGTTGGGCTAGGCTCCAGAGGGTAGGAGAAATGGTTTGCAATCAGTGAGATGACATTCAAGAAAGGCAAGTGCAAAGTCCTGCACTTGGGATGGAATAACTGCATGAACAAATACAGACTAGGGAATGATAGGTTACAGGCTGCAGTACTGCAGAGAAGGACCTGGGGGTTATGGTGGAGCATAAATGGAATATGAACCAACAGTGTGCTGTTGTTGGAAAAAAAAATCCAACAGCATTCTGAGTTGTATTAACAGAAGTGCCACTTACAAATCCAGGGAATAGATTCTTTCCCTCTATCCAGTACTGGTGAGGCCCCACCTGGAGTACTGTGTCCAGTTGTGCACCCCATACTTCAAGATGGGTTTGGAATGAATCTAGTCTTAGAAAAGATTATCAAAGAGGCCATTCTTAACAGACTGGCCGATGGCAACATCCTGAGGGATAGCCAGCATGGGTTTGTTGTGGGTAGGTCTTGCTTGACCATCTCATTTCCTTTTATGACCAGGTGAGCTATCACCTGGACAAGGGAGAAGAGATTGATGTCATATATCTTGACTTTAAAAAAGCCTTCGATCTGGTATCTCATGATCACCTCTTAGCAAAACTGGCCAACTGTGGCCTTGGCCTCACCACAATCCACTGGCTGGGGAATTGGCTCTGTGGTCAGACCCAGAGGGTGGTGGTTGATGAAAGTTGATCATCGTGGTGCGCTGTGACCAGTGGAGTCCCTCCAGGCAAATTTCCTTGGGCCTATACTATTCAACATCTTCATTAATGAAGTGGACATTGGTATCAGAAGCGGACTGGCCAAGTTCTCTGACAACACCAAACTCCAGGGTAAAGCATCCACACCTGAGGATAGGAGGGTGATCCAGGCTGACCTTAACAGGCTCAGGAAATGGGAATATGAGAACCTAATGGTGTTTAATACTGAAAAATGCAAGGTTCTCCACCTTGGGAAGAAAAACCTGCAGCATGCTTATGGGCTTGGCAGTGCTACGCTGGCTAACATTACAGATGAAAAGGACTTGGGGGTCGTGATTGACCACAAGATGAACATGAGCCCTCAATGCAATGCTGTAGCTAGTAAAGCAAGAAAAACACTGGCTTGCATCCATAGATTCTTCTCAAGAAATCCCAGGACGTCATTCTCCTGTTGTACTCAGCTGGAGTACTGCATCCAGTTTTGGACTCTGCAATTCAAAAAGGATGTGGAGAAGCTTGAGAGAGTCCAGAGAAGAGCCACGCACATGATCAGAGGTCAGGAAAACAGACCTTATGATGAGAGGTTGAGAGCCATGGGACTATTCAGCCTGGAAAAGTGTAGGCTCAGGGGTGATCTGGTGGTCATCTATAAGCTTATTGGGATGCTCATCAGGATCTGGGGGAAAGTCTGTTCACCAGAGTGCCCCAAGGGATGGCTGTACAAGGTGTAGCATAGTCCAATGCCAGGATGATAAGACTGGAATGGGAATACCCAGATCAGGATGTGGAACAAGCCCACAATATAAAATAGCTTAAAATATTCAAAACACAGGTGGGATGCAACATGTAATTTTTGATCACTGTGTAAAAGGAGAATTGGAAATGATGGCAACTTTGTATTGGCCTAAGGGAGCCTATGTGGTGTTGTGCCAATACCTTGTCATGGGCATATATGCATTAACATCTTGTCTGTCAGATCACAAGCATGTTAGGGCGATGCCTTGTAGACAGTAAACCTGGCTTTTGCCACCAAACTGAGCCCATCATTGTTTTTTAAGACAAGATTGGTGTTGGGATTTCCTGGCTGTGACTTTTTACCTTCATAACAGTTCCAAAGACTTCAACACTAACAATACATCAGTGACACCCCATGAGAACAGCAATGGCACTTCCTAATTTATGTATTCCTGTGATGATGATACTGCATCAAAAAGTTATGAATGTAAGATTTTACTAATTCCCAGTCAGTGAGAAAGCCATTATGTGACGAAGATTTTTCCTTTAGTAACTCTAGCATATTATTCATTCCAGATTTGGTAATCAAGGAATACACATTATCCTTTTTCTTTGGTATCTTCATCTTTTTTTTAGTCTTCTCTCAGACCCAGACTTGCACAAAATCCTATTGCTTTTCCTCCTCTTATTATGTAAAAATTTACCTCTTCCTCACCAGCTCCACTTCCAAATGCCAAGTTCCCGTCATGGTTCTCTGTGTAAACTTCTCTGACTTCTACGATATTCAGCAGCCATGATACTATTCCCTTCTTGCTGCATTGAGTTGCCAACTGATCTCAAGTGCTTGTCTTGACTTCCTGTTTCTTCACAGATTGTGTAAAAAATCCTAATTCCTATTTTTACGTTTCAGCATGGCTCAACACCACAGTACATCTCATCTCTCCTCTCTTGCATCTCCCCATATTGCTTCCTGTAGTCTGCCTAGTCCTTTATACCTTGTTTCCTTTGTTTCTTCTTTCTCACCATATCCTTCTATTCATGTTTAATATGTGCTCTGTGCCTTAGTTCACTACCTAGAAAATATTATTGCCACTTTACTTCTCCCCTTTGACTATTGTTCATAGTTATGCTGCAAGCTCTTTGGGGTAAGGACTGTGGTCTCTGTACTTAGGTGTTTGCAGAAGATATTCATCATTCTGTACAGGTTTCCCTTGCTTTATACTATACATGCATTCTTGGAAAGCAGCACATAGCTTGAATTTGCATAAAGGGAACCCACTGTGGAATGTAACCCTATTGGTTACATTGTAAGACCTCAACTGTACTAATCCCCAGACCCATTTCTTTCACTTCTACAAGACAATTTTGGTACTCATCAACAGCATGATGGGGATGCCATAATGGGGATGGCAACTACAGAAACGTGTTGCAGACCACGAATGAGGAGCACAGGTCCACACAGAATATATTTTGGTGTGCATCACTCCCACAATGCACTGCATAATGCAGCTGACTGCAGGCTTCCACCACACCGACCACATAAGAATGAATTTACCTTGCATATAACGATTTTTGGTATTAAAAGGGTCATCTCATAAGAGCGAATTTGCACATACAGAACCCGCATAAAGTGAGGGAAACCTGTACTTAGGTCCAGCTGGCTGACAAGTATTTAACACTCTTCTCTACCTTCACCCCATGTCTGGGAAGCTTAGTTCTATAGACATGGTTCCCAGTACCATATCTTCTTTTCCAAGCCAAACACCCAAGCATGACACTTGTCAAACTGGCATTAATAAAGCACACATACAAGTACAAGTTGCTTACAAACAACTAAACTTTTTCTCTATATTCTATTAGAGTTTGAAGTGACCTGCTGCTATGGAACATCAACATTACTTTTTTCAGAAGGTAGCAATGCTCCATATGAGCATTGCTTGGGCATGCAGGAATGAAGTTAGGAAGGCCAACTCACAATTGGAGTTGCAGCTAGCAAGGGATTTGAAGGGTAACCAGAAGGGTTTCTACAAGTATGTCGATAGTAAGAGGAGGATCAGGGAAAGTGCGAGTCCCTAATGGGAGGCAACCTAGTGACAGAGGATGCCGAAAAGGCTGAAGTGCTCAGTGCCTTTTTTGCCTCTGGGAGCTGCCCTTGTCTGTGAAGACAGACTACTGCACTGGGCAGCACAATTGGGGAGGAGGGGGGCAGCCCTCAGTGGTCAAGAAACAGGTTAGGGACTACTTAGAAAAGCTGGATGTCTACAAGTCCATGGGGCCAGGTGGGATGCACCTAAGAGTGCTAAGGCAGTTGGCTGATGTGATTGCAGAGCCATTGGCCATCATCTCTGAAAACTCACGGCAATTGGGAGAGGTCCTAGATGATTGGAAAAGGGCAAACATAGTGCCCATATTTAAGAAAGGGAAAAAGGAGGATCCAGGAAATTACAGAGCAGTTGGCCTCACCTGAGTCTTTGGAAAAATCATGGAGTAGATCCTCAAGGAATCCATTCATAAGCACTTGGAGGAGAAAAGGGTGATTAGATACAGTAAGCATGGTTTCACCAAGGGCAAGTCATGCTTGACCAACCTGATTGCCTTCTATGACCAGGTGACTGGCTCTGTGGATGTGGGGGAACTGGTGGATGTGGTGTAACTTGATTTTAGTTAGACTTTTGATACAGTCTCCCACTGCATTCTTGCAGGCAAGCTAAGGAAGTATGGGCTGGATGAATTGACTATAAGGTGGATAGAAAACTGGCTGGAGCATTGGGCAAACCTCAATGTCTAATTGGCAACTGGTATCAAGTGCAGTGCCACAGGAGTCAGTCCTGCTGCCAGTTTTGTTAAATGTCCTCACCAATGACCTGGAAAATGGCATAGAGTGCACCCTCAGCAAGTTTGCTGATGACACCAAGCTGGGGGGAGTAGTAGATACACTGGAGGATAGGGCTAGGATTCAGAGTGACCTAGACAAATTGGATGATTGGACCAAAGGGAGTCTCATGAGGTTCAACAAGGACAAATGCAAAGTCTTACATGTAGGATGGAACAACCCCATGTACCAGTACAGGTGGGGGCTGACTGGTTGGGCAGCAGCTCTGCAGAAAAGGACCTAGGGGTTACAGTAGAAAATAAGCTGAATATGAGCCAGCAGTTTGCCCTAGTTGCCAAGAAAGCTAACGGCTGCATTGGTAGGTGTGTCACCAGTAGGTCAAGGGAAGTAATTATTCTACTCTATTCAGCACTGGTGAGGCCACATCTGGAGTATTGTGTTCAGTTTTGGGGCTGCCACTACAAAAGGGATGTGGACAAATTGGACAGAGTCCAGCAGAAGGTGACAAAAATGGTAAGGGGGTTGGGGGACATGACTTATGAGGAAAGAACAGGGGAACTAGGTTTATTTAGTCTACAGAAGAAGAGATAAGAGGAGATTTAATAGCAGCCTTCAACTACAGGATGGGGGGTTTGAAAGAGGGTCAAGTTAGGCTATTCTCAGTGGTGGCAGATAACAGAACAACGAACAACAGTCTCACGTTGCAGCAATGGAAGTTTAGGTTAGCTATTAAGAAGAATTTTCTCATTAGGAGGGTAGTAAAATACTGGAATAGGTTACCCAGAGAGGTGGTAAAAGCTCCATCCTTGGGGGTTTTCAAAACCTGGCTGGACAAAGCTTTGGCTGGGATGATCTAGTTGGGGATGGTCCTGCTTTGAGCAGGGGGCTGGGCTAGATGACCTGCTGAGGTCCCTTCCAACCCTAACTTTCTATGATTCTATGATTCCATTGTCTTGACCTGCTGTGGTTGTTGCTTGTCTGAGATCCTCTTGGGAAAAATTACAGACTCAGTGTTCCCTATCTTTTTTCATTCTGGCATTTGGAGAAAGTATCTCTTCTTCCTCCATAGTGTGTACACCTCTACAGTGCTAATCTTCTAAGACTTCAGACAGTCTTTGGGACACTGCTGTTTGTAGCAATTGTCTCCCATTGTAAATATGCATAGTGTCTCTTCCACAAAGCAGTGGCTGATTCTTTGACCTCTCTGCCATGTAATGCATCCTTTCACAAAGAATTATAAGGGTCAGAAAGCAGACCCTTATCTTGAGCCATTCTGGATTCTTTCTCATGTCTACCATGACACAGAACTGTCCATCCCTTCACAATCTCCATTCCAGAATGGGTAACCGTGTTTGACAAATATGAATTGCTTTGTCAATGTTTAATTCTGGGACTTCCAGTAGCCTTTCTCTGAGATTTTTGCTCCAGATTCCAATAACAACCTACTGTCTTATCAGGAACTCTGTTAACTCCCAAAATTTGAGGAGTGGCTCTTTGAGCTTAGATCTCCTCTGATTTCACCTTCCATTTGTAGTCTCCATCTAAAACCAAATCTCTTATGGGCCTTTAATTTTCATAGTCAGCTGCAATTCAAAAAGGATGTGGAGAAGCTTGAGAGGGTGCAGAGGAGAGCCACGCAAATGATCAGAGGTCAGGAAAACAGACCTTATGATGAGAGGCTGAGAGCCATGGGGCTCTTTAGTCTGGAAGAGCACAGGCTCAGGGGTGATCTGGTGGCCACCTATAAATTTATTGGGGTGCTCATAAGGATCTGGGGGAATGTCTGTTCACCACAGTGCTCCAAGGGATTACAAGATTGAATGGTCACAAGCTCTGCCACGACCGATTCAGGCTGGACATAAGAAAGAACTTCACTGTCGAAGCCCCCAAGTTTTGGAATAGACTGCTGCCGGAGGTGGTTCAAGCACCCACTTTGAATGCCTTCAAGACACATTTGGATGCTTATCTTGCTGGGATCCTATGATCCCTGCTGACTTCCTGCCCCTGGGGCGGGGGGCTGGACTCGATGATCCTCTGGGGTGCCTTCCAGCCCAAATGTCTATGAAATCTATGAAACATGCTGTAGGCTTCCAAACCAGTTATTTTCAGAAAGAGCTGGATTTTTTCTGTCCTTCTTTTTGTCAGTGCAAAGCAGCTAGTATTTACTTCAGATTCAGATTCAGCCTATTTGGGGGACAGTGATTCAAATGGATCGCCCCCCACACCTGACAGCAGCTGGTGAGTGGGGGATTTTTTTTAAAGATCTTGGAGCTGAGGCGGGGCGGGGTGGCCATCAGGGGGCTGGGACAGCGGGTGGGGGTCGGGGGCATTCGGGGGGGGCTGGGGGAGTCCCTCTCATCTCCTGCAGCCCCCCCTTCTGCCCCCTACTTACCAGCATGGAGTCCAGGTCTAGCTTCCTATGGCAGCCAGTGGGGACTACCCTAAGCTAGCAAAGAGTAGATTTAGACTGGATATTAGGAAGAACTTCTTCGCAGTTCGAGTGGCCAAAATCTGGAATGGGCTCCCAAGGGAAGTGGTGCTCTCCCCTACCCTGGGGGTCTTCAAGAGGAGGTTAGATAGGCATCTGGCTGGGGTCATCTGAACCCAGCACTCTTTCCTGCCTATGCAGGGGGTCCCTTCTAACCCTAACATTTATGAATTTATGGATCTCTGAAGCTCTCCAAATATTTTCCAAGTTGATTTGGACCTTATTATTGGTCTCCTGATTCGTTTTGGCTGAATCGGGCCGAATCTCCTCTGAATTGAATCAGCTCTAGTGCCTACTGTTTACACATGCAGAATGAAACACTGCTCACCCTTTTACAGTTGTTTTCCACTTTTCCAGATGGCATCAACACTGGTAGGTCTTTAAATTGCTCCCTTGGGAGCCCATTCCAGATTTTGGCCACTCTAACTGTGAAGGGAGGTGCACACCCAATGGAAGGGAGGAGCCATCACCAGGGAGGATAATACTGCTGTTGCTCGTGGATGCAGAGGGGCAGTCAGGAAGGCCAACGTGGAGATGGAACTGGGACTATCTTCCCAGATCAGGGACAACAAGAAGTCCTTTTTTAAATACATTGGGGGCAAAAAGAAGGTTCTGGGTAATATGGGGCCCCTGCAGGACACGCTAGGAAATTTGGTCGTCACACCAGAAGACAAAGCCAACATATTTAATGATTCCTTTCCCTCCATTTTCCTGAGCAGGGACTGGAACAGTCACCCCCACTCTGGGCCCCCCTTAGATCCCAGGAGAGGCGTATCTAAGCCAAGGGTTAGTGAGGAACTAGTTAGGAAACTTCTGGAAGGACTGGATGTATTCAAATCAGCTGGTCCGGATGATCTCCACCCTAAAGTACTGAGGGAATTGGCTGAGGTCATTGTAGGACCCCTGGCACAGCTTTACAAGCACTCGTGGTGCTCTGGTGTGGTGCCAGAGGACTGGAAGAGGGCCAATGTGGCTCCCATCTTCAAAAAGGGGAGGAAGGAGGACCCGGGAAACTATGGGCCAGTTAGTCTTACCTCAATCCTGGGCAAGCTTTTTGAGAAAATTAAGTGACTTGAACAAGGGGGTAAATAGCACCCTTTTCAAATATGCTGATGACCTTAAGATGTGGGGGGGATGTGGGCACACTAGAAGGGAGGAATAGGCTGCAATCGGACCTAGACAGGTTACAGGGGTGGGCAGATGAGAATAGGATGGGATTCAACACCAACAAGTGCAAGGTGCTGCACCTGGGGAGGAACAATCAGCACCATACCTACAGGCTGGGGAACTCCCTTCTCATCAGTGCAGAGGCAGAAAAGGATCTAAGAGTCATTACTGATGCCAAGATGAACAAGGGCTGGTAGAGTGGGGAAGCAGTCAGGAAGGCCAACCGCACCTTGTCATGCATCCACAGATGCATCTCAAGCAGGTCCAAGGAGGTGATCCTCCCCCTCTATGCAGCACTGGTCAGGCTGCAGCTGGAGTACTGCGTCCAGTTCTGGGCGCCGCACTTCAAGAAGGATGTGGACAACATGGAGAGGGTCCAGAGGAAGGCCACTCGCATGATCGGGGACAGCAGGGCAGGCCCTATGAGGAGAGGCTACGGGACCTGAACCTGTTCAGCCTCCACAAGAGAAGGCTGAGGGGGGACCTAGTGGCCTGTTACAAACTAGTCAGAGGGGACAAGCAGGCACTGGGGAAGTCACTGTTCCCCCGTGCACTACCAGGAGTGACCAGGAATAACAGTCACAAGCTGGCAGAGGGTAGATTTAGGTTAGATATCAGGAAGCGCTACTTCACAGTCAGGGCGGCTAGGATCTGGAACCAACTTTCAAGAGAAGTGGTGCTGGCTCCTACCCTGGAGGTCTTTAAGAGGAGGCTAGATGTACACCTTGCTGGGGTCGTTTGACCCCACTACTCTTTCCTACTGAGGCAGGGGGTCGATGATCTTCTCAGTCCCTTCCAACCCTAGAAGCTATGAAACTATGAAATTATTCATTTACTTAGGGGATGGTCTCAGTTTTGTTTTGTTTTTTTTTAATTGCCAATACTATGCCATATTCAGAGATTTTCTTTTAAGGAATTTACAAGTGATTTGCTCCATTCTTTATCTAGTTCCAATAACAAGAGCTTTCCAGCCTTTCACCGAAATTCTTTATCACAGACTGTAGTATAGCATAGAGCTACTTGGGTTAGAATCTAAAAGAATTTATTCAGCTACCCAGATCAGTTCTTCTATAGCTACACATAGCTTTCTACTGGATGTTTAACCTGTTGAGAGGTAGGAGGAATTAGCCACCACTCAGCTGTGTACTAAGTGGTTAGACTCCTCCTTGGTATTCGTGCACTTTCAGAACATCTGACAAAGTAGGGTGTTGCTTATGAAAGCTTATGCCTTTCTGAATCAGTTAGTTTCTAAGGTGCTACCTTTACTTTGCTTCTGATTGCAGTGCAGTCAGCAGTATAGATGTACCCTCTATATAGGGTACCAGCACTGACGGCCCCTCCTCCCCCTCCCCCAGCCCTGCTCCTTGGAGGCAGCGGCGTGAGATGCTGGTGAAGATGGATGGATAGGACTGTAGTAATAATAGTAGTAATACTCATGTTCTATCCTTCCAAACCAGTAGCAACACTTTTAATTGTTTTATTTCTGTAGAATGAACCTTCATGCCTGTTTTATGACTGTATGTCATTATCTGCATTAAAAATCGCAAAACTGCAAAAAGATGAATTAGGATTCACAAAATAATGCAATGTTAGATTATATTTTAATCTTTTACAGATCCACATCCACAGCATTTATTGGTCTCCTGATTCGTTTCGGATTTGGAGATTCAGTCGAATCGGGCCGAATGAGTATTTTTTCAAATACAGGACAAGTTGACCATGTGGCCCCTTACTCCGCCAAGTTCAGCATGGGGGAAAAAAGCCCCTCCTCTTACATTTACATACAAGGACACCTCACTAAATACATAGCCTATCTTTGAAGAGCTGCTAAAGTAGACTTTGCTCAGTAATGGAAACCATCTATGAAGTTGATTAAATGCATCCAACACTGAGCATGACTATAAAATACATGGCCCATACTGGGTAATCATGTTGATGGGAACCTTTTCTTTTTTGGCCCCTGGAAAAATAAACAGATGGGTGTTGCCTCCACAGAGAACTGGAATTGGGCCTGGATTTACTGCCATACCAGGCTGGCACTGAGACTGCCAGAACCAGCCCTGACACCCTCTCCTTGGTGCTAGAGATGCTTGACCTTACCAAAAAGACTGAGATGGAAACCTTTTTTTTTTTTTTTTTTTATGGATAGGTAAGTACAGCCCATCTGAATAAGATCTATGGTACTGCCCATTGAATGCAGTCCCTCTCAATGCCAACTCTTTTTCATGTCATGGTGAGCCACTACATTGAATACATTTCAACTTCCTTTTCACTGTCACTGTGCAATGTGGCAAGGGGACCAAGCACTCCATGTTGGGGGAGAATTCCACCCCAAATGGTCTCAGCCCAAAGGGGACATCAGTTCAGGAAGGGCTGGTGAAGGGCTTAACTTACCTGCAGGTGCTGGAGCTGGGGAAACAGAGCAGAATGTAGCACAAACACACTGTTTTAAAAGTATGCACTCCCTCCGCATAGGAGGATGTGCAGGGAGTGAGGTATTAAAGTCACGCCCAGAGAGTCAGATGGCCTGGACAGTGGAGCTGGAAAGGGCAACCAGGAGAGCTCCACGACTTCAGCACACCAGGGGACTCGGCTGCTGAGCCAGCTAAAGATGGCACAGAGAGATCTCTTGTCCCTGGTGAGTCAAGAGCAGACTCCATAAGAGTCAGAGGGACTCCATAGGAGTCAATGCAGAAGCCCATGAACAGAGAACCCAGAGTGGTTCTTCCCTTCAAAGGTGGTGGCCACAAAAGGCAGAGATAGCGGTGGGACTTTATGCCTGGGCAAAGCAATTGTAGGGGATGTGCAAGTGAAAAACCCTGGCCAGCTCTGGGTGGAAGGTGCTGTAGGGGCAATGTTTTCCTTTGATTTTTGTTGGGCTTGTCTAGAGGCTAAATCCTCTTAAAGCCTGTGGAGCTGGATCACCCATACCTGCATTTGGCAGAGATTAGTAAAAAAGGCATTTATTTTAGCACAGCTCTGGTAAAGGATCAAATTAAGTTTTGCATTCCATTTTCCTATTAACCTGTGCTGAGAGCAGACTTTGATTTGATATTGGCACTGTCACTGCAAAATTAGTGGGACAGACTTTGCCCATCCAGAATGAGGACCCAGGACCAAGGTCCATTCTAATATTCCTTTTGAAAGGACACTTTAAGTTCTGAACTGAGAGCTACTCGTGTTTAAACCAACATAACCCCATGCCCAGGTGTTGCAACTCAGGGTCGTAACGCACCATTTCGACAACATCCTGGTTGGTGTGTTTGTTCTGTTTGTGTTTGGTCTGTTTTTTTCAGATTTGCTCCTCAGTTCCATGTGCTCAGGGAGAGCAGAGTCTGACAGTAAGGAGAGAGGGAATGGGCGGCAGAAGGAAGAAGTTGGGGGGCAGAGGGAAAAGGGCCTGATTTCCCTAGATTTATTTTCCGTGCTGTAGTAGTGGGAGGGGGACAAATTCAACCCAAACTTCTAAGAACTAGATTCCGTACGTGGAAAATTACATCAAATTTATACATTTTCCATACGTAGAATCTAATTATGGGGGGCATCTTATAATCAGGGCCATCTCATACTTGAGAAATCTGGTAAGATAAATTATAAGACAAAAATTATATTTAAAACAACTAAAAATATTTGAAGACTATCAAAATATAGCAAGTGGCATGAACAAATCAGTGACTCTTTTAATAAAGACTTTTAATAAATACTTTTAATATGACTTGAACTGGGCTATCAAACATTCTCTATAAAATATAGGAAAGAATTGCTGCAACCTTTGGAATAAATCTATAATAAAAAGTGAAATGCATGATAAAGTCAGAGTAGTTTCACATGGCACAATATAGCTAACAACAGTGGCTCACTGCCTTGTTCGCATTAGCATTTCCAACATTGTTGCCCCTAGCTGAGCTGTACTAATTGTAATGACATGATGGGAAACTTGAAGAAAAAAAATGTAGTATAGAGAAGAAAAGTATACTTGCAAAGTTCAACATCAGTATCAGACAGATAGCAAACAATCACTGGGTTGATTTTTGTTTATCTAGACAGGTAGAGAACATCCTGATTAACTTTCCTTCTCTCTTCTCCCCCCTTAAATTACTAACACATTTCCCATATATTTTTAATGGATAATGATCAAACAGGCTTAAATGAAAACTGTTTCTTATTTTGTGTTAGGATCTTCTAAGAATGTGCCATAGGAATACTGAAGAGCCTTATTACTTTAGTTGCAATTAGCTCATTACTTTTTGAATTGCACTTATACTTGAAGATTTTTTCATAATTTATTAACTATGGTAATATTGTTCAGAGAACTCATTACAAACATGTAGGGTTTGGGTTTCTTGTGAATGGGCTTTTGTTTTCATTTTTTTTCAGTTCAGTGTTTTAGTGACCCTTGAACTTAAGGTCACTAATGCAGTTAAAGCCTTACAAGATCAAAGACCTGCATTTTTGCTTTGACTTTTAATCGGCACCTCACATGCTTCTAGGAGGCAATAGAAAGTGATGCTATTTCCTGCCAAATTCATGAGAGTAGCTCTCAGCACTGCCTAGTCACACTATTTAGCTTGTTTCCAGGACTTTGGATTCTAATAGAGCTGAAAAATATGTTTTAGCATGCAAAATTCATGTGCAGCACAGTTGCCATGTGTGCAGCATCCTGTTACAGGTCAGGTTAAGGATCACAAGTTCTAGGAGGGTCTGAGATCAAGAAAAGTTGGTTATTGAGGAAAAGAAAAGAGAGGGTACTTTTAGAATAATATTATTATTGGATTCTGAAGTTATGTGTAACAGAAAGGCAGAGGCTTCACATATGTTGACATATGGAACACTTGCACATTAAAAGTAGTATTTAAACATCTGATCTTGACTTGGGGGTGGGGACAGATTCCCCCCCACCCCATCTGTCCCTTTAGCACCACTTGAGTGGCACAAGAGGACTAGATGGTGGCCATATTTGTTCAGTGTTTTAAGGGTTAAAATACCCTGCAGTTGTAAATATAAAATGAAGTAGATTACTGGAGTAAGAAAGCCATTCATTAGGTGAACTTTTGACCAAAACCTACTTTCCTCTGGCTCTGAAAAGGGACTCTTTTCATTGGAGAATCCTTGATGCTATCAGAGTATTTGAGTGTATGCAAGAAGTGGGTGGGTGAAATGGCCATAATAATGTAATTATTTAGTTTTGCTTTATTAATTGTGCTCCTTCAGCAGCGGGAAAATAAGAGTTGATGTGTTCTTTCTGCCCAATGCAGGCGTGCTCCTGTATTTTTTTTACTACCACCTGCTGCCCTGCAGAAATCTGTACTGATTAACTGCAACCCCAGTTATTTGTATTACAAGCTAAGGTCTTATACTGCAACATTTACTCACATGTTTATAGTTAAGTATGTGTGTAAATGCTTTCAGAAGTGTAGCCTGGGATAGACCCTAAAATCAAATAAAAACACAAATTGAAATAGCATACAATAAATATCTCCTGTTTGTTATTTCAGAGCTGTGAAATACTCAGTGCTATTTGCATTATGCAAGTGTACAAAATCATGGGACATTCTTTTTCTCATCATTAGCATTTGGTGTGCCGTTCCTTTCACTGAACTTTTCCCAGGAGTTGTAGAGGCCTTACGTGGGTGCTGTTTCAGGCAAAATGAGTAACATATGGGACCTGATACTAGTAACAGAAGTTATTCTTACCCAACTTATTTAACTGAAAAATGACTACTGAAGTAAATGGAGTTAGGGTAATGCAAAGCTGGCATAAATGAAATCATAAACAATTGTGTTCATCCCACAGGAATTTTTCACAGTGTCTGACATGCATAAATTAGGACAGTGGGAGCCAACTTTTTTGGCAGATGTACTACAAATTTGCCCTGCAGCCTGCCTGAGTTACACTCATCTCCTTCCTGTGCTCAGTCTGCTGCTCTTCTTTCTGCTTCTTGCCCTGTGCTTCCTGCCCTATCTGCTGCTGTCCCCTCCCTGATCTGCAGCACACCACATGACAGAACTGCCCGTGCACCCTAGGTTGGCCACCCTGAATTAGGGCATAAAGATCTAAGCAGATGTAGTATCTATGATCTTACAATCATCAACAACCAAGTTAGGGAAAAGACTGGAAATCCTTTCACCTTCCAAAAACTTGCAAGGTTATCTGTACCAGCTTTGTAAAATTTATCACAGAGAAGCAGTTTGAGGAACAGCCAAGGCAAAAACTTTGTAGAGATGGAGAAAGAGATGCATTAAAGATAATATTTAAAGATTTTGCTAAATCCAGGAATTCCTAAGGTGTGGACCTGACCTACAGGGAGTAGCTTAAAAATCATAAGGTTTTTTCTTTTAAATGAAGTTCTCATTGTTTGTTTCCTGATATTTCTGAGCCAGTTATATATATTATGGTCACATTTTCAAGTTTACTTCACAACCCTGAAGTCTAGAAACTTATTTTTTTCTTACAAAATGTAAGAATCAAATACAAGCTTGAAACAAAATACAGAACAAAGAAGCAGGTAGATATTGCAATATAGACACAAAAGACCAGACTATATATATTTTTTAGCCACTTGATTCATTAAAAGTAACCAGCGAGCAGTAATAAAGACACTAGAAGCAATGGCATATTTTTAAAGAGAAAGGCCATAACAGTAAAGCTGGGCAGGAATTGGATTTTCCATTTTGAAGAAAATACTGTAATTTTGAATCCTTTTTTCCCCAAAGTAGACTGAGGAAAAAACATGTCAGTTGAAGCATTTTGACAAAATTGAAGTTTTTTATCTTTCATATAAATGCAGTTTATATGAAAGCCAAATGATTATAAAAAAAATCAATTCTGTCATATGCCGGGGGCCGTACCCATGGATACAGCAACTACTGTTATAGCTCTGCATTTTTCCTTTTTGGCTAAGTACAGACAGTCAAAAAGCCTGAGGCTGAATTGATTCAGTCTTTGCAGGTTAGTCTAAAGTGCAGGGATTGAACCGATAAGCAAATGAACGCACATTCACATTGATTCAGGAAATGCAGCCGCATGCCGGCAGCGGCTCAAACCAGAAGCCAGGGGCACTAGATCATGCCTGCCAACTACTGCCAAAGGGGAGGGAAGAGAGAAAGCCCTACTAGAGTGTAGGGGGGTGGCCAGGCTCCAGCCTGTACTCTGCAGAAGAGGAAGATAGTGGCACTGAATTCATAAAAGCTTGAACAAGACTAATTCTGTCCTGGGGCACCAGACATGAAAGAGGACCTACCAGCAACTTAGGAGGCAGTGTGTGAGGGGCAGAAGGCAGAACCAGTGCGGCTCGTCAGCCGCCTGTTTATCAAGCTGCGGCCGGTTGGCGATGTCATCGCTGAACGCTGGCTGGCATGGATAAAAATGGCAGTGCACACCGTGGAGCCAGCCAGGGAAAGAGAGATCGCAGCCACCAGGGTCCCCGCAGCCAAGACAAGCTGGGACATGTGAGCAGAAGAACAGGAACAGCCAGAACAGGAGCCGGAGAGAAGAGGAGCATCCTGGCGATGCTGTAGAAAAGGCGGTGGAGGAACACCTGGATCGCCTTGCAAGATCGGCGGGAGGAACATCCAAAGAAGTCCGTGTCGGGAGAGAGAGACTGTGAGGAGCTCAGGAAGAGCTGCAGCGGGAGAGAGCATCACCGGTGGATCGGGAGGTGCCTTAGAGCAGTCAGAGAGCTGAGTGCCTAAGGGGATGTGGAAGCCAGGGTTCTGTTGAAGTGCTGGAAGGGAGTGGGGGGGGGGGTATTTAAAGGGGCAGTATGTCTGGTTTTGAGTTGAAGCTTCTTTCTCTTTTTTCTTGTGATTTTTGTTCTTCCCCAAGCTCTGGGGTATCTGAGGGCAATGAACCCACATAGTGGCTAGGTAATGCTGAGGGGGCTTGAGTAGGGTCTGGTCAATGGTCCCAGGAGTGAGATGCCGACCATCTTGAAATAGCTACACAGGAGGCATGAGGCCAGGGTGTAGGGGTGGCAGAGCCCCATGAATAACTGCTGGGAGGAATCTCAGGTCTACGAGCACGCCTGATGAACGGCCCCGGACACTGAGGTCAACAAGTCATGGCAGGAGGGCACGGGGCTAAGGATTTGGGTGGAGGTCACCAGCTCAGACAGAGGCTTGAGCCCATGAGGTGAGTAACATCAATCACCTGAGCAAGAGCGGCATGAGAGCAACTGGTTGAGGCCCGGTGGTTACAAATTCTGTCTCTGAAAACTGTAAACTGAAGAGCTATAAATACAGCCTGGGCTGTGTATTTGCTTACTCTTCCTGTTGCCCCCAAAGTTTCTTGGATTTGCAGTCCACAATCAGAGCAGCAGGAGTGTCAGGGTGGCTCGTCACTTCCTTTTCCTGCTTCCAGGTGCCTCTGGGATTTGTACTCCACAGTTGCAGCCAGCACTGAGTTTTGGTGGGGCAGGGCAGCTCCATACTTGGGGGAAGGTGAATTTAACCCCCATCCCTGGCCCCAGACCCCAGCTGGGGTTTGCCTGTGGGGGGAGGGTGCAGTGAGCCAGCTAGTGAGCCAGCCCTCACTGCCCCAGCTAGGGAACAGAGGGATGGAGCCAGCCTTGCTCTCTGGAGCAGATAAAACAGCCTAGCCCAGTCTAGGGCTGAAAACCATGCTGGGATGCTGGGGGACTCTGAACCAGGAAGGGGTCTGGGACAGAAGCTTCATAAACCAGTTTGACCTGAATCAGTTAAGTCTGATGCTACATTCAACCAGGTTTATCTCAAACTGGTTTTGGGCATTTTGAAACTGTTTTATGTGCACTGAACTTGTATTCTGTTACAAGTTTAAACCAGTTTCCGAGCACTTAAATTGGTTTATATGTACCTTCTGTCACTAGCCTTTGAGAACTAAAAGAAAATAAAACAAGTAGTTCAAATCATCAACTCCTAATTAAATAAAGCACAAAATTAAAAATGTCCGGGATAAATATCAGGAGGGAGAACCCAAAAGAGAGTGCTGCTCCACTTCTTATCAAACATTTGTCAGCTGCTATTTCTGAGTCCTGATGGCTTTCTGCTCACACAGCTATGTCTTCATTTCCAAACTATTCCTTCTGCAGTAATCTGTCGGGATTCAGCCATCTGGAACCTGTTTGCCAGTCCTTCAGGTTTTTATTATCACTGAGTTAGACAGCAGACATTACTTCTGTCAGGAGCATTCTGGATGTCTTCAAGAAAAGAGTTTATAGTTTTTTTTAAAGGTGCCTTCTGTTTCTCCTTTAGGAACAGTCTTCATGAGTAGATGTGACCTTTGTGTAGATAGGAGAGCTTGTCACCTTGACAGGTTGCCAGTCTTTTTGATGTGTGTTGAAGTCCTACCAGGTACTTACTACATATCTTTCACCAAGGTAGCTGAAAGCTTTTTTGTAGTATGTTGTTGAGAGAACCAGCACTAACTAATGTTAACATATGTGGTTCTTCCCTCTATTGTATTCTCTCCTCGTTTTTCCTCTCCCCATGTGAAAAACTGCACATTAATTTGGAACGTGCATATTTATCTTTTGTTTTAAATAGAAAGTAGATAAAATGTTAAAGAAGCACAAGTGGAATTTGGAAGGTCTGAGGTAATCTCAGGTCCTGCAAGCATTTATTTCTTCTCTTCTGTTTGGCTTCTGAAAAACCCTTGTTGTGCCTGTAGCAGGGCACTAAAGGGTGCCTGCTACTATAAGGCTGAGGCTGCCTGGCCAGTCTGCAGGGCTCTCCAGCTGCAGGTTGACAGGGTAACAGCCTAAGGAAGGAATAGGGAACCCCTGTAGGAGCCACATGACCAGCTGGTGGCAGGGTTTTGGCCTAGATAAGCTACAGGGGTGGGAGTCACCAAGAGGAAGCCTTGGTAGCCTCCAGAGAGCGAGCGAGCGAGAGCGAGCTCCTGTAAGTGGAAACAGTTGGAGAACTGATGCTGTCTGCTTTCTTCCCCAGTACAGTAGGACCTACCAAGGAACCTGCCAGGTACTTAAGATAGAGACAATGCAGTCATAAAGGGGCAGCCTCTCACCTAAACTGAACATATTTATTCCATCAAAGGCATGGCATGAGAGATAGGCAGGAAGACTGCCCAGACAGGCAAGCAGGCCACAGTAGCAACTGGTCTTGCAAATCCTACCTGTACTTAGGCGCCGTACTTCAAGAAGGATGTCAATAGACTTGAGAGGGTCGAGGAGGGCCACTCGTATGGTTAGGGGCTTACAGGACAAGCCCTGTGAGGAGAGACTGAGGGATCTGGACCTCTTCAATCTCCATAAGAGAAGGCTGAGAAGTGATCTTGTGGCTGCCTACAAATTCATTAGGGGAATGCAGCAAAGGATCGGAGATGCTCTGTTCACCGGGGCACCTCTTGGAGTAACAAGGAACAATGGTCACAAACTGACAGAGAGCAGATTTAGGCTAGAAATCAGGAAAAACTTCTTCGCGGTAAAGGTGGCCAAAATTTGGAATGGTTTCCAAGGGCAGTGGTGCTCTCCCCTACCTTGGGGGTCTTTAAGAAAAGGCTGGATAAGCATCTGGCCGAGGTCATCTGACCCCAACACTCTTTCCTGCCTAGGCAGGGGGTCAGACTGGATGATCTGTTGAGGTCCCTTCCAACCCTAGCATCTATGAATCTATGAAATGGGTGCCTGGAAAAAGAAAATGCACTAGTAGAAGAGAAGTTAAAACATGCCACCATGGAACCTAGGGACATCAGCAGAGGTGAAGAGAACAGCACCCAGAGTAAATCTTATCCAACTAAGTTTGCTGAAATGGGAGAAAGACTCCAGAGAGCCTGAAACAGGGTGCAGTCTCTGGAAGAAGCAATAGAGGCTCAGAGAAGGAAGGTGACACAGCTGGAAGTCCAACTAGCAGAACAACAGGTAGTGGCCAAAATTGAACAGCAGAAACATCATCACAAGATAGAAGTTTTAGAAACAGCTGTAACCAAGGCCAAGAATCAAGTAGGGGTGGTGAGACGGGAAATGAAGGAATTGCAAGAGAAGGGAGAGTAATTGGCAAACCTGAGCCCAGAGACCCTAAGAAGTGAAGGGGGACCTTCAGCAAGACATAAACCAGGAAGAAAAGGGGCCATGCTGCTCTGATTGGGTGTTCTTAGAGGAAGAAGTTCTGTCAATCATTTTGAAATACATAAAGAAAAATTGGGAAGAGCAAGTGATTAAGCATGAGAAAAAAATGGAACGATTGAAAAAAAGGCTGGGAAAGATCAGCAACCAATATGAAGCTGAAGTGACAGCAGTAATCGAGCATGTTCAGCAATGGGAAGCAGAACTATGAAAGAAACCAGGAAGAACAGAGACAAGGAAGAAGAGAGAATGGGACCAGGGTCCAAGGAGAAAGAGTCACCCATTGCAAAGGAAGGGGGAATGGCAGTGGAAGGAGAGCCCTGAGAAAAACCCACCTACTAACTCGGAGGAAAAGAAGACCCAATCACAAACAGAGCCACAGAAGCAAGATGATGACTTGGGAGGTGTGTGAGGAGAAATGAGAGTGAGGAAATGGTGGGGGCATCCCAGAGCAGCCTTACCAAGATGCAACTGAAAAAGAGACCTCGGATTCACATAAGCAACCTGCTAGGTCCTACCAAGTGGTGGACAGTTAGAAGACTGTTTGAAGAAAAAGTTGGGGGAGTGGCTTATCTAAAAATATTCCTGGGGAGAGAAGGCAGCCTGAGAGGCCAGGGAAAGATCAAGTTTGTAGACTGAGATTATGCCTAAGAAACCCTAAGAACTAGATGGGAATTGGGGGGAAGAATCTTAGACACAAAGGGAGGTCTAGGAAAGTGGAGGAGATCAGAAGACCCATGAGAAGGGAAAGAAATAGAGTACTTGCTCTTATGGCATAGCCAGAGTAGAGGAAGGGGGGAGCGTAGGAGGCCAGATGTAGGAGATGGTCAAACGCAGGATCTAAAAAAGGATGGAAAGGGTAAGAAAGACTCCTTTACATGGAACTTAGCTCTTGGGCTGGGCTTAAGAAGACACTCTACTGAAGCTGACTAATGTGAGGGGAATACCTGTGGTGGGGTAGATCCTAGCAAATCCTATGTGTTTGTCCCTTTGGGTAAAAGGCAAGCAGGAGGTACCTGAAAAACCATAAATTGTGGGGTTATGTTGGAGTTGGAGGAAGGCTGAGAGAAGCCCAGGGACCCAGAGCCAGTGGGGTGAAAAAAAAAGAGAATGAAGATCCACCTAGTGAGTTAGGGTCTTTTAGCTTATAGCACTAAAGGTCTTATAGTACTAAAGGGTGCCTGCTACTTTAAGGACAAAGCTGCTTAGTCTGCAGGGCTCTCCAGCTGTGGGTTGGAGGGAATAGGGAACACCTGTAGGAGCCACATGACCAGCTGGTGGCAGGGCTTTGGTCTAGATAAGCTACAGGTGGGAGTCACTAAGGGGAAGTCCTGGCAGCCTCTACAGAGAGCGAGTGAGTTCCTGTAAATGGAAACAGTTGGAGAACTGATGCTGTCTGCTTTCTTCCTCAGTGCAGTAGGACCTACCAAGGAACCTGCCAGGTACTTAAGATAGAGACAATGCAGTCATAAAGGGGCAGCCTCTCATCTAAACTGAACATATTTATTCCATCAAAGGCATGGCATGAGAGAGAGGCAGGAAGACTACTCAGACAGGCAAGCAGGCTATAGTAGTGGCCAGTCTTGCAAACCCTGCCTGCCACAGTGCTAGAGAGATGGAATTGCTGAAAAGGGACCCTGATCTCAAGTCTCATGGGGTCTCTTTTTTTGGAAGGTTCAGGGTACTGCATCTTGAATTTGACATTAAATTCTTTGGAGAAGCTGTTAACAAGTAAGATAGGTTTGATATCCTGTTGGTAACAAACATTGCTCCTGGCTGAGGCTTGCTCTCTTCCATTTTATACTATTTGCAGTTTCCTGGTAACTGGTGGTTTCATACTGAGAACCAAAGATTTTTTTTTCTATTTACAATATGGGGTAAACTTTATGGTCAAACTTGTATGTTCTAGCTTTTTAGTATGTGATTCTTGTGTAATTCATAGCTAATTGTCTTTAACTCAAAAATCTTGTTGGATTTTGGCACTAAGATTTTCTTATGCTTCTACCTTAAAGATTCTGAATATGTAACTTCAGTAATGTTGTGAGGCATGTTCTGATATTGCTCAGTACTGGTATATCAACACTTCATTTGACTGTAACCAGCTTCTTGTTTTACAGGAGTAAGTAGAAGTGGAACAAATAGACAAGGGCTTGATACTGTTTGCTTGAACTCATGTAGCAAATAAAATTGGTAAAATGGTCTTGTGAATTCTTTATTAATGCATTTGGAATCCAGTGGGGTTAGCAAACTATGATTTAGAATATGTAATAAGTTGGTACTCAAAATGTCATGAAACAGCTCAATTTTAAAATATTGCACACTGCTGTACTAGTAAGTCATCTTTCCAATGCAACTTTTTATGTGAATCCATGTTAAATTAAGTGGACAGTCAGTGGTCAGTGGTTCTTTTGTATTATCTTGCTTATATTTATTGCAGACTTCTTATTTGGCTACATTTATTTATTTATTCATTATTTTTTGCTTGGGCAGAATAAGAAGTCAGGTTCTTATTCAAGAAAATCCTTACTTTCTTGCTTCTTAATACCTAGCTAGGCACTGTAAATCATGGTCAGTTGTTCTGAGTACTTGTTATAAGATATAATTACAATGTCTTTATACATATCATCACATGAAATATCTACATCTTTGTTCTTGTTTCAGGTGCCACTGAAAATAAAATCTAGAATGACTCTTTCAAGCTGTTTTGTTTCAAGTTCTTATTCTGATTTTTAAGAATTTTATTTTGGAAATGGGTAGTACTTAAATCATGTTTACATTAGACCACTCTTCCTGCAGCTCCTTTCTTTTCACTGCTGAAGTCAAAGCAGACTTAGCAGTGCGCTATTTTCTGAAATCTAGTACACTTACAGTTACAATTACATTTGTGTTTTACACAATAACTTCTGTATCTTGGCTTCCAGTGGGTTGTACTCAATTTCTACTTTGATTACTTTAATTCATTTAAAAAAAAAAAAATCAAATGCCTGCTTATCACCAAATCAGTTGCTAGTACTTTCTCAAAAGCTCCCTTATCCCACTGTATTTTAGGTTAGGTTAGTGTTTGTTTTTATTTTATTTTAAATAATATGATACAAAGTATTGGAAAGAACAAGCTCATGTCATGTCAGTTTGTTTTGAGGAATGGCTTGAGTTTCTTTGTTAACTCCAGTATATTTAATTGTTGAGGCTTCTTAGAGCATTTTTGGGATTCACAGAAGTTCTTGTCTTGCTGTTCTGCACTCATTGTCAAACTACAGCCTGAGTAGATATTTTAGTTGTGATGAGCTAAGGCCATCTTGGAATTTACAGAACACAAGTCAGTTGTGCTGAGTACTCCCACGCAATATGTAGCATTGCACAAATTGAGAGGTGCATGTTAGGGTTTACAGTTTTTGCCGAATTATTAGTGGAGGAGGCTGATTGTGGTGGACTGTCTGTCTAAATAGCTATTACAAATCCTAAATTCTTACACTAATTTCTCCCCCATAGATTCCTTCTTCTGACTATTTCCATTGAGATTTAAAAAAAAAAAAAAATTTCCAGGCAGTCAGCCTAGCAACTCAGTGTACATGACTATTTTGTAGATGTTAGCACTGATTATAAGCTCCAACCTCATGCATGTGCTACTCTGGGGGGAGCGGGGGGAAGGGGATAAGGAAAAGTTCACTGAATATGGACCCAAGCCTAGCAATCCTTCTTTGCATGATTCCTTACTCCTACAAATATCTTATTTAACTGAAGATTGGTCTTTACAAATTAAATGACTTCTATGGCTAAATGTACTGATGGATTCAGGTTTTGGCTCATACAAATGGCATTTTCTTGTGTGTGTAAACAAACACTTGGGCATTCATACTAGGTCTAGTTAAGCAAGTTGCATGACTAATACCTGTTTGTGCATGCAAGCTAACATGCATAATATGTGAACACATGCAGTGGAAGTCAACATACAACTTTGTTGTTCCAGTAGGGAAGTACTTGTAACCCACTGGTACTGCAATTCTATACAGTGAAAAACATTAAAATATGTTAAAAACACTTTGTTTCTCTTTTTTTAAAAAAGCTTTTTAAGTAACAGTGCTGCATATAATTAATTTAAAATATACTAACTGGGCATGTTCTTAAGATGAGTCTTTCATGCTCATATCTGTATTGTGCTCTTTGGACCTCATCCAAGGCCACTGAGATCAATGTAAAGCCTCTCCCTGTCTTCAGGGCTTTTTGTTTAAGATCTGAATAATTCTTTTAAGTATGGAATGGATCTGTTACTTGAAATCAGAATGTGACTCATGGAGAATAGTTTTGTGCTCTCACTTTCTGCTGAAAGAGTTTTAGCATTAACACTTATAGGCTTTGAGGAAGGGCATATATTAAAGAGGAGAAGAATGGCACTAGGGATGACATTAGAATAAGGTTTCCAAATGAGAGAGAGAGACAGAAGATGACAATGTGAAAAATAAGGCAAGATTTTTTTGGAAGAATAGCTTCAGTAAGGGTTACTAGACAGGAGACAAAATGGTGTTTGTCCTGTCTAACCCAGCAGGCAAAAAAATTAAATTTATTATATATTCATCATATGATTATCATTTGTTATTTAATTTTTGCCTGATGAGTTAAATGGTATGAATCTTAGTGCATATATAAGATTCAGGTGTCCAGAATATGTTCTGACCAGATATTGATCAGAGCAAATGTTGCAGGAGACTTTACATTTCGGGTGTTTTGATGTATTGGGAATTTTCACCTGGCTGGTTATTCAGCAGCATAGGACAAAAAGACTATGACAAGTCAGAATCTGACCCAGTGGGCGCATCTACACATGCACTTTACTGAGGAGTTGACTAGATCTGCAGTAAAGCAGCATTATCTACATGTGCTCTGGTATTAGGGCACAGTAAACTAATTAACTCCACTGTAGGATAGCACTGTTAGGGACAGTATTATCTTATTGTGGAGTGCTGAAATGCAGGTAAATTGCACCCAGTCAGCTCAGCCAGATGGGGGCCTGCTCTGCCCCAGCTCAAATTGCTGCTGTCCCAGGTGCATGTGTAAATTCTGCATCTGGGAGCAGTTCACTGTGGCTCAAAGTGCTTTGGAGTTTATCGCACTGCATTAATTGCACATGTAGATCCACCTAGTATGAATTTTGGAATCCATGAAATTATGCAGTTTTGTTTTTGTCCTCCCTGAATGGGCCGTATTTACAGATCACAAAACCATAGTAATTTCAGAGTTACTTTTTTCAGTAAAATTGGCACATATTCCACATAGTGTAGCCAAAGTAAAAACTGACAGATAAACGCTTTCACTTCTTTCACATTTACTATTTTATTTCTCAGATGACTACACACAGATTCTTGAAATTAGACTTTTAAAGGGCATAAAAAGAAATGGGTGAGAAATCTGCAGACCAGATTTAATCAGTGTCATGTCCTATTGTACAAGCAAAATATTATTCTGAAGCTTCTTAGTTTTCATATTTGCACTGTGTAAGCTGGAGCAGGAATACCCTCCCCACTTACCCTGAGACATAAAAAGTCAAGAGAGAGTGCTGCTTCCTTGCTTCTAGTTCTCCCCTCAGGACATAAATTGTTGCACATACAATATGTAGAAACCTTAGTCTCCTCTAGTAGCACATGTGGAATAGACTTCACTACAGTGTACCTCCTTTCTCCACTAGAATGGGAAGTGACTTCTGCAAGAGACATGTTTCCAGATAGAAGACTGTCAGAGCTACATAAAGAGTTAGCAATTCATGCATGATGGCTCTTGTCTCCACACACACTACTGCAAGAGATTTGCCACCTCTATTGCTTAAGGAAATACCAAGAATACTCTATGAATACTCTGGAACAGGGGTTGGCAGCCCCCAGCACATGTGCCATTTGTAGCACATGGAGACATTTTTCCTGACACGCTGGGAAGCACACAAAGAAATTGTTTATTTTATTTTATTTAAGTTGCTGCTCCGGGCTCTCCCTTGCAGCCACAAGTCCCAGCACTACGGCAAGCACCGGGGTGGAGCCAGAAGAACGCAGGCAGGGATGCTGTCTGCTCTTGCCCCCACCCCGTGCTCCCAGGCTGCACCCTCCAGCCTGGCTGGCCCCTGAAGGGAGCTGCCCAGGCAGGCAGACACCCTGTCCCACCTGGGGCAGCAGTGAGGTGCTGAGTACTGGGGCTGGGCGGTCAGGACAGGGTCTGGGCAGTGTTGCGGGGAGGCACCGTGGGCAAGCCAGCCCAGCTGGGTCCTTAGAAAGGTGGGGGCTGGGTGGGAAGTGGGGGCTGTCCTGGAGCTCTGCGGACTTGAGCTGTGGTGGGTGGGCAGGCGGGGATGCCTAGGGGCACCTGTGGTGCAGCCTGGCTCGACCCTTGCAGCTCTGCAGGGATGGGCCACAGCCACCTTGCACACATGAGGATGCTGCCTGGCCGACACTGGGCTTGGGGGGCTTCCCTGTCTGGGATCAGCCTCCCTGTATGCTGGGCACAGCACAAGCAGGGCAGAGCCATCCCCGGTGCAGGGTCCTGGCCACAGGAGCCCCCTGGAGCTGGTGAACAGCCACTGTAGCTGCCTCAGCCTGTCCGGGCCCCAGCCTTGCCTACCCACAGCTCCCCTTAAGGGGCCAGGGCTGGGGCAGGCACTGGACAGAGCTGCTGCACTGCAGGCCCCTGGCTGGCTCAGACCTGAGCACCAGCTCAGAGCCTGGGGAGCAGCCTGCGGCTGCAGCTCCCACTTGCAATATACCTGGCTGGCATAGAGATTAAGCAGGAAGCTCCCTGAGCCCAGGGTCCTGCAGCATCCCGTTGTGGGCAGGTTGACTGTGCCCCATTCCCTCATCACAACATGCTTAACAAGAACAAAAAAAAATCACAAGTACAAGGCAGTACATGAAGTTTTATTTATTGTCATCATGTTTTGAATTTTTAGAAAGTCTGGTATTTACTGTAAACCCCCCCCCCCCCCAAAACAACAAAACAAAAAGCAACATTAATGATTATTAATTGTATTAAATATGCAGTGCATCCTGCCATATACCCCCTCCACCCCAGTTTTTTGTTTTTGTGGCATGCTGGCACTCCAGCACCTTACAAGGTAGACATTGTGATTTTTTGGGCACTTGGCCAAAAAGCATTGCCTACCCCTGCTCTAGAAGTTGAACATCAAGTTGACTCTAGGAATATTCTAAAAAGTGAACATCATAGAATTTTCTGCCCCTTCTAGCTCTCATGGGTATTACAAATTAGGATGGGGAAATCTGAACTCTTAGGTTTGACTGCCTGCCAGTTGTCATGACATGGGCTAGAAGAGGACATTATGTTTATGAAATTGTGACCCATGTATTAGAGGACACATGATCAATAGGACTTGCTGGATTCTCACCTAACTACACATTATGGACATATTCATTGCCCAGTGTCAAATCCTGAGGTATCAAAACTAAAATTATCACAAATGAAACTGTCAGGTGATGGCTTCTTTCTAGAATAATGTACTAATTTAATTTGTCTAAAGACAAGACACATCCATTTTTGTGCCTGAATATTAATGTTACAATAGATTTTTGAGTCATCACTAGCTCCAAGCACTCAGTAGGTGACCTTCAAGTAATGTGTTGCACACTATCTATCTTCTTGCTGATCTTTTACTACAAATCCTTTCATTCCTTCCATAATTACTTGCTTACGGTTTTTTCACCTTTACATCTGGCATGACCTATGTATATATACCCTTATCTGTTGATTTCTGACAACTGGGTTTCCTTTACTCCAATAATATCTCTGACACTGTCTCTTCTGTCTGGGGACATGCAGTAGTCCTTTTCTTACAGGCTTAAGTGTTCTTTTTGTCACCAAACCTTTTTACCTCCAGGCAACAGAGGAAAAGGAGAGGGGAGAAGACTCCTTCCAGGAGCTGAACTTTTGAGACTCACAAGGAAAGAGGATGCAGTGGAAAGCTCAAAAGGGACCCAAGAATGGAGGCCAGGAGCAGATAAGAAGCTGGGAAGGGCTGCAAAGCAGGAGAAGCCAGGCAGTCCATTAAGCTAAGTAGGAACACCTGGACAGCTCCCTCTCCCTTGGGGCTATGGCCAGGTGCCAAATGAAGGCATGGTTTAGGGATGCAAGCCTGGGCTCAGAGCTAGGAGGGGAGGAAAGTTCTAGCCTGGAGGTGGTGGCCAAACAGAGGGGAATAATCACTTCCCTTGATCTGCTGGCAGTACTTCTTCTAATGCAGCTCAATACACTGTTAGCCTTCTTCACAACAAGGGCACACAGTTGGCCCATACCTAGCTTATTCCCCATTATAATACCCAGGTCCCTTTTCTGTAGAGCTGCTGTTTAGCCAGTCAGTCGCTAGCCTTTAACAATGTATGGGGTTGTTCTCTCCTAAGTGCAGAACTTTGCACTTGTCCTTATTGAGCCTCATTAGATTTATTTTGGTCTAGTCCTCCAATTTGTCTAGGTCTCTCTGAATCCTATCACTACCTTCCAGCGTAACTACTCCACCCAGTTTGCACTTGCTGAGTAATCTGCAACTTGCACTCCATCCCATATTCCAGATCACTGATGAAGACACTGAAAAAAAGCAGCCCCAGGACTTACCCCTGAGGCACTCTACTTGATACCAGCTAGACATTGAGCCATTTATTAGTACCCTTTGATCCTGATGATCCAGCCACTTTTCCATCCACCTTACAGTCCATTTATCCAACCCTTACTTCCTTGGCTTGCTGGTGAGAGAGAATGTTGTGCTGTATCAAAAACCTTGCTAAAATCAAGGTATATTATGTCCACTACTTTCTCTGCATCCACAGAGCCAGTCCTGTCATCACAGAAGGCAATCGGGTTGGTCAGGAATGACTTGACCCTGGTGATTCCATGCTGACTGTTCCTGATCACTTTCTTCTCCTCCAAGTGCTTAGAAATGGTCCTTGACCTGCTCCATGATTTTTCCAGGGCCTGAGATGAGGCTGACTGATCTAGTTTCCTGGATCCTCCTTCTTTCCTGTCATGAAGATGGGTGCTATATTGACCCTTTTCAAATAATCTGGAACCTCTTCCAATCACTGCAGGTTTTTAAAGATAATAGCTAGCAGCTCTGCAATCACATCAACCAACTCCCTCAGCACCATTGATTAACTGATTTGATCACCATGCTGATGATTGTGTTGTGTTTAACCACTCAATTGAAGAACTCCTGGTCATTTTTGATTGTTTCTGTGAAGCATATGAAATGGTTGGACCTACTATCAGGTTCATAAAATCAAAATATCTTACCAACCCACCCCAAACTCACCAGCTGCTCCTCTACATATTACAATTAGTGGGCAATCTTTGGAGAACATTGAGCATTTTCCACACCTGCTTAGCCAACTTTACCAAAAAGTAAAGGTAGATGACAATAGTCAACATCAGATAAAATCTGCTAAAGCTGTCTTTGGATGCCTCTGAAATTTTGAGTCTTCTATGATCATGACATTAAGGCCCAAATCAAATTTCTTTTTCCCAATCTGTTGTCATCCCTACTCTGTTGAGTAGGTATGAAACTTGGACGAGATGTTGGAAACACCCAAAGGCTTTGGAAGGTTACTACCAGCAATATTTTTGGAAAATTCTCGATATCAGTTGGAAGGACAGAAGAACAAACAGCAGTTCTGGCTCAAGCAAGCACCACCAGCATTGAAGCCATGTTTATACCACACCAGCACCATTAGACAGAACATGTCATAAGGATGCCTGACAACCAGCTCTCAAAAAAGGTCCTATGCTCCCAACTTACTGATGCCCACTTCTACAGCGATGACCAAAAAAAGAAATTCAAGGATATCTTGAAGGCTAGTCTGAAGAAATGTGATTTTAATATCAATACCTGGGAGACTCAAGCACTGAATTATCCCTGATGGTGCTGTGATGTAACGCAAGGCACTGATCATTTCGAGCAAACTTGCCTTACTAAGGAGGTGGATAGACAAGAGAGACAAGGGAAAGAGCTGAGAACAGACATCACCAGGATATGTGCCTTCCTCCTGGAACTATTTCCCATGTGTGTAGTCAAATATGCAGATCTCAGGCTGGCCTCCTTGGTCATCTATGAACTCACCAGTGACTTCTCTATTTACTAGGAGACTCTCATTCTTGTATCAAGGGACTGCCACCACTGCTGAGGGGCCTATTTCTTAATTAATGTTTCTTTTCATTTCAGTAACTTTGTTGCTAATAATAGCAATAATTTGAAGAGACATGATCATTTAGTGGATAGAGCACTGGAATGAGACTCGGGAGATTCATATTGTTTTCCCAGCTGTGCCACTGACCTTCTAGGAAACCATAAGAAACTCACTTAATCTCTCTGTAACTTTTCCTTCATTCCCCACTTGTCTCAGGCAAGACTATCTTTTAGTTTTTGCCTATGTGACATAGTGGGGTTCAGGTTTTAATTGGGTCTATTCATCCAATTATAATATGTAAAATAAATAAGTGCAGTGAAAGTGGAGTTAGAGGTACTGTCCTGCATTTAAGTTGGGCAGTATGCTTGAGTTTCAAAGGACAATTCAAAAAGCCCCTGTCCAGCAGCCTCATTTTAGGTGCCTTCATTTTGGACTGCAAAATGTGTCTATGCTGGGGCCCCAGTGCACGTGCAGAAGCAGTTGAGGTAGAGAGCCGAAGGGCATCATCGTGGCTAATTCCTGCTTAACCTCTACTGTGATTCAGATTGTCCCAAAATTCAGGGTGGATAAAAGCTATAACTCAGCAGGATGCTGAAAACTGGTTGTTGTTACCTACCTTTTGCCCAACATCCTAGTGGTTTGGGCACTTACCCAGAACATTAGAGATATAGAATAGGGTAGGTGATAGCAAGACCACTGGATAGCCAAAAGTGCAAAAGCAAGACTAGCTTACCTCTGTAGCCAGTAGGGCTGTGTGAAGCTTTGGCCCCTGATTCAATTCAGTGGAGATTTGACCTGATTTGGTGGCCGAATCTCCAAATCTGAATCGAATCAGAGGACCCTTTAATCTCTCCGAATTGAATCGGAACCCTCCAAAAAGATTAGGAGATTCGGACATAGTCACAGCTTTAAATGCTTTTTCTACATACTTCTAGGTAGCAGGAGCTCATAAATGCTGCAATGGTGGGACGCATGGAGTGTTCCACAGAAGCACGGAGGGCACCCCAGTGTACACAGCACTTCTGGGTCCACCGGAGAGTGTGCAGGGCTCCCCCCTGTTGCCCCCAGGCTCAATGACTGGTGCCTCCTGGGTCTGGGGGGCACCTGGGGTCCCTCTGCGGCTGAACACCAAGCCGGGGAGGCATGGGTGGCCCCCCCCAACGTGCTCCCTGGCAGACCCAGAAGTGTACTGGAAGTACTTCTGGTTCACTTCTAGGTTCACCACTGAGCACGTGGAGGGCCACCCACCCAATCCTGTGGGACGGTCCATGTGCCCCAGCATTTCAGCAATCACGAGCTGTGCCTATTACCTTAAGGTATGTAGAAAAAACTTTTAAAGCTGTGTTTATGTCCAAATCACTGATTCTCTGAATCAGCATTGAATCTTCAGATTCAGATTCGGCCGAATCAAATCGGGGACAGTAATCCGAATCAATGAATCGAATCACTGCCCCTGATTCAGGCCAAATCCGAATCGAATACGGCCTGCTTCACACACCCCTAGTAGCCAGTAGTTGGGGCAATCTGCTGAGGATAAGGAGGCCTGGATTCTGGTTCTGGCTGCCAGGGTTATTTTTTGTTTTCCAGTCAGTGCCTTTTAATTGTTCCACATCAAACAGTGCTAGGAATAGAGACCTAAACCCAAATTTCCCTCCCCCATGACAGTACCATAACCTACAGAAGCAGATTGCCTCTTTATTGCTTTCTTTGTTGATGTCCCTATGACTCTTATATTCCTGGGTGTCCTGGTGGTCCAGCTTCAACAGTAGGAATTGAAAGTGCTTACACCTCTACTGCACAGCCTGATAGCAAAGGCATCCTCCCAGTACATAGGAGATAGATAAGGTAGATCATCTCCTTAGATCTCTTCTAACCTGACTGTAGCAGGGCACTAGGGTGCCTGCTACTGGCATTGGTAATAGGGCTTGGCTGCCAATCAGCAGGGCAGCACAGCTGAAGGTTGCTCAAGCAACAGATTGGGTCAGCTGACTGAAAGGGGGCAGGGCCTGGCCTTTATAACCAGATAGGCTGAGGCCAGAAGGCAGTTCCCCTCGGACAGGCTGAGAAGCAGGAGCTCTGCCACAGAGCAGAGCCAGGCAGGGTTGCCCAAGTGCTTGAGCGTCTGCGTGTTGAGATGAGATGAGATGAGATGAGATGGAGAGACCTCTGACAGGGAGGCTTGACAGAGAGCCAGGGTGGCACAGAATGTTATAGCTGGTAGGCTGATTTTGGGTTACTGCTGGTTGGTATGGCTTTGAGTTTGGTTTTGATGGTGATTGTGTAATACTGGAGGACTGGGTGAGGCTGTAGGGGAAGGAAGAAGCCTCAGGGGAGCACCCCAGCAGAACAGGGGGGTTCCTGGTGGTGCAGAGGGCTCTGTGTTTCGGGGTGTGCCTAGGGATGGCACAGCGATTGGTGCCAGAGCTGGCACTGTGGATGAGGCACGGCGTTTTGGGGTGTCCTGACCCCAGCCCCAGTGGGGTGACCTCAGGAGGAATTAGGGGGTGTGCCAACCCCAGCCCAGTGGGGGGACTATCGGGACTAAAGCCCAGTGGGGTATATGACCCAGAAGAAGGGTCAGGGGGCAGGGCCAGGCACAGCTACTGGCCACCTGAGCCCCAAGTACAGGAAGCGCGTGAGCGTAGGCCCCAGTGAGGGCAGGGGAGCGCGAGAAGCGCGAGCGTAGGCCATAGAGCGGCCGTGAATACGGGAATAGGGAGCCCAGGTAGGGCAGACTAAGTTTAAAGGCCCCAGAAGGGCGGGCGTGCGATTAGAAGCCCGGGGAAGGGCAGGCGTGCGATTAGAAGCTCGGGGGGGGGGCACATATATCAGAGAGGCCCCGGAGAGGGGGCGCATATCAGAGAGGCCCCGGAGAGGGGGCGCATATCAGAGAGGCCCCGGAGAGGGCAAGCATAAGATTAGAGCGTCCGGTGAGGACGAGGATACGGGAGAAGCCCCAGACAAGGGCGAGTCGATTGGGGAAGCCCCTGAAAGGGGTGAGGGCAAGTCTAAAGAGCCCGGAGAGGGCAGAGCATGTGAGCAAGAGCCCGGAGAGGGCAGGGCACGTGGGTAAAGGCCCGGAGAGGGCATGCACATCAGAAATCAGAGAGGCCCCGGAGAGGGTGCGTATACCGGAGAGGGTGCGTACACAGAGACATGAGAACGTCCAGAACACCGGCGAGGCTTGGGCGTGGTATTGGGGACGGAAGGAGCCACGTGATGCCCTAGGGTGGGTGCACCAAGAGAGATCCATATAGGGCAGGAGCACCAGGTCCGAGAAGCCCAGGAAAGGCAGTCTCCCATTAATATTACATTCCCAGCAAAGACGTGGGAGGCAAGATGAAGGTGCTGAAAGGGCAACTTGGCACGGTAGGGGCGCAGGAGAGATCATGGCCACTCCTGGGCCCCATCCTGTGACACTGACATTTCAATAATTTTTGGCATATATAACAGAAGTAGGAAGACCTGGAGGCAGTCAAAGCAACAGTTTCCAAAATACCAGTTGTAAACTTGCCATCAAGTTACAATAACCAAATATTTATATCCTGATTTGTCATGATTTCTCCTTGTCCAGTGTTTTTTCACGTCATGAAAACACAAAGTTGTATGCTTCATTCTGTTTTAATATATTTTTCTATGCTGTGACTGTTTGAGAGAGAGATTAGTTCAAGAAGGAAGCAATATTTAAACAATTCCCATCTGTTCTGGTGGTTTCTAGGCTAGTAGGTCACCACACACATTTCATGGGACTGTAGACATGTGAATATTTTGATCACACATGTATAACATTACATTCTGGAGACAATCTCCTAAGACTACAAAAAGCAAAGGAATTTATTCAGGTTAACATCAGATTATTAACACCACCAAGGAAATGCATCGCTATGTTTTGACTCGCCGGATAAAATCTTATATCTGCAATGTGGCCAAACAACATACAGGAAACAAGAAGCATGGTACCCAATGCTACTCTCTTGTGACTTTAGTGGAGTTATTCTATGTTTGCATCTGCAAATGGAGGATAGATTTTGGCCTATAGAATGGACTCTAGCTTTGCTTAGATGATGTTCCCAAGACTGCTTTGAGAAACACTGAGCTTCTTACCAATATGTTGCCAGCAACATGCAAAACAAATAAAAACATCAATGACTTCAATTTAAAATTACACTGCACTATAACTAAAAGAATAGCCTGTCATTTATAAACACAGACTACTTACCTGGGTATAACAGTTTTGTCCCCTAAAGCCCCCACAGATCTATGTGTTATAGAATTACACCAACAATTTACAAAACTGTGATTTAGATAAAAATTTTGCATTAAATACAATCTTCTGGATGCAGTATTTCCTATGCATACCAATACCACATACAAAGTCTATATTCCCACAGTAACTGTTATGTATTTAAAAACACTTCTTCAGAGGAAAAAATGGAAAGTTTTGCCTTTCCTCACACTGAGGTCTGTGATACATTCAGACATTGTGATAATAGGGACTAGATAGACAGATTTCCCTTTTAGCCAGCTCTTTCAAATATGGTGGTATTAATGTTGTTCCTGAAAAACAGGGGACTAAACAGGATTATAGAGGCTAGCAGAGCTTGGAAGTAAAAAGTCAACAAAAATAGTTAGTTGGTGAAATGATGTTCTTTAAGGAGGCTCAGAGCTGAGAATCCGGTTATGATTTCTGTTTCCACAAAAACTCCTGCTCAGGCTGTGGAGCATGTCTTGGTCTGTGGCGAGTGCTGAATATCTTATCCTACTTCTCTGTTCATACAGTTGAATGCAAAGAAGTTTATATCACTGTCTGGGATTTTCTTCCAAGTTTCTTGTTTTACTGTTCTAGCCCCAGCTTCTCTCTTCTTCTCCCCCTCATACACTTAGTAGAAATATAAGGATTGAGAGGGATTTTCTCCTGCAGAGATTCATCCAAGTCCTCCAGGCAGCTGTGCGCTGAAGCCAAGGAAACTCTTTTTACTTTCTGCATTTAGAAATACCTTCCCTAGCTGTGCCCAGCCAGCTTGGAGCCTCTGGGGCAGGGAAAGAGAAAAGGAGGGATCAGATGTGAGCTCAGAGGTTGAGAAACACACTAGCAGAGGACAGTTTGTGGAGGAGCAGGAAAAAGGTATCTAAGCAAGAACAGCCTGGAGCAGTATTCCCACTTGCTGATTCATAGGTCAGTGTCTAGTTTCAGTCTGGATCTAGCTTGACATCTGCTTAAGCTATGCACATAGAAACAAACTCATATACCTCACTGAAGTAAGTCAAAGGAAATAGTACTGTAGCTGCCCATGCTTTTGGAATCTTGTATTTCATTCACTGCTAATATACAGTCTGTAGGATGTAGTCTCTAACACCTAGTAAGGTGGGGACCTGTGCCGCTTTGCTGCGATAAAAGTGAATCTAAACAGTGAAAATTGGAGAAACAGTGGGAAAGAGGGCAGCTGAATATTTTGGCTTTTGTAGCAATAAAGATACATTGGGGTGTTCAACTCCTGACCTGTGGGCCAGATCTGGCTCCTGGTACCCTGGCATCTGACTCACTGGCCTCCTCATGGGTCCATTGGGAGCCTTGCAGGCTGTGGCCCTGCAGGCTAGATTGGATGCAAAGGGTGGCATGTGGCCTAATCCTGGCACCCAGGGCTGAATGGGGAGCAGTACAGGGCCCCAAGGCCCCAATTCTAGCATGTGGATCCAGGCAGAGGTGGTACAGGACCCTGGTCCCAGCATGAGCAGCTAGGCAAAGATGAAACAGGTCTCAAATCCTAGGATGTGGGGCTGGGCAGTGGTGATCCTGACACCCAGTGGCCAACTGAGGGCATGAAGAGCCTGATGCAGACATATGGGCCTTATGCTGGTGTGCAGGATCCAATGTGGCCTGTGCCATCCATCTGGTTTGGGCCAAATGATTGAGCACCAATGGTTTAGGTCATAGGTCTGAGTCAAGGCAGTCGTGGTGTAACTGAGGGAAATTAAATTTTAGATAGGCTGAGTGCTATCTTCCTACCCTACCAATATGCTGTAAGGCTTTAATTTTATCAAGAAATCTGAAAACCTACTAGAAAGTTACTAGGGAAAGAAGGGAAATGATAGAACCAGCATGATTAATACCAGGAACAGGTTAATAAAAATACCTAAGACTTAACAGAGCTGCCAACTGGGAAGAAAAGGCTCCACAAGTAATAGGATGGAGACTGGAGTCTTTTTGCCCAAGTGATACACACTTTCTGTGTGGCCTCCAACTGTCCACTGAAAAGACAAGAGCAGAGAGGTCTGTGACAGGTCTTTGTCTAGGCTCAGTAGCTTCTCTCTCCAGCGGGGCTTGGAACAGGGATGAATGTAAACTATTCTATTGAGATTTCTAACTTTTGCTATTGTGGCAGATGGTATCAGTGTGAGGCATAAAGGCAAAGACGTGGGGTACAAACACAACTTTATAACAGTTTATATTGTTTTTGTAATACTATTTGTAAAACTGTAATATTAGCAAAGTTCACATTGAAGATTAGTACCGTTTTGTTGCGTGGTTTCAGAATGCCGTGTTTTTCTACGTTGTAAAGTGCATAGATATTGTATGACTTGGCATTTATGTTTTAAACGATGAGAAGTAAAATAAGTTGATTTACCTGTAACTAAGCTGGATACGATAAGGGGAAGGACCAGCATTTGCAGCATTCTCATCAATAGTTCTCCTGGAAAGGCAAAGTATTTGACTTCCCGGTAACTCATGTTGTATGGTCGGAGGCAAAATCCAAGGATTATACCTGAGGGAAACAGAAATATGGCTCACTCGTTGGCAGTCGTAACATCATACAAACATAAATGTTTGTGTAGCAGTTGCTGTTTTAAAATTTGCTTCTAATATAAAGTATTTATTACTGACCAGACTCCAGGATTCCTACCTAGGAAATCATCTTACTCCAAGAACAGGCCTATTAAGGTAAACAATGTATTACTTTTCAACATGGGTAAGGCATTCCTCATTTTGCTTGTTTGGATTTATACAAGAAGAGGTCACTCGGGCCTTGTCTGCCTCAGTGGACAGTTTCAAATTAAAAATAATCATAAATTGAATCTTTTGTCCTGTGGTCTGGGGAAAGGAAGTCTCTCTCAGATAGTCAGGTCACAAAACACATTAGGAATCAAGAACTTTGCCCTGTGGGGAGTGATGTGAGCTATGTCCACAGGAGGAGTAGACCATGTCCTATGTGTTGCAGGGAGTGGAGGTTTTTTTTACTATAAAAGTATAGGGAAAAGTGATTATTTAATTTAGAAATGAACAAGTTAAAACCTATTTCCTTACTAGATGTACTGCTGCTCCTGTGTGAGTTCCACATAGCAGCAGTGACGAGAAATGTGTTTTATATCTTTTTTTTCGTCCAGAAGGCTGGCTGTCTCTTTGCTTTCTTTATACATATATTTCCATTTTTCTTTCTTAAGTCCACTAATGCAATGCAGAATCACAAAGGGTTGCAAAGCTAAACCTGAATTTAACATCAATTTCTGGACACCCAATAGCCCAGTGGAACACATGGGTTGCATTAGGTACCAGGTCCCTGTCCAATCCATGGAGAGAATTAAGTATCTAAGAATGGGATCCTCAGAAGTTAGAAACCTGAAGGGGAGCTGACTGAGGCAGCCAAAAGCAAACATCTGAGTCCCATCCAATAATGGTAATTGGGTGTATAACTCTAGACTCCCTAGATCTCTACTGGAGATTCTCCTGGAGTGACTTAGATAGGCATCTCTCTCTAGTCTAGAGTTATATACCCAATTACCATTATTGGATGAGACTCTTTCTTCATGCAAAAGAGCAGGATAACTCTTCATCCTGCTATATCCAACAGCCTAGTAGCTAGGGCACTTGCATGGGAGGTGGGAGAGTCAGGCTGTAAGTACACACTCCAATTAATATTTATTTATATAAAGTGGAACAGCTTCTGCAGGAAAGACTGAATGCCACATAGTATGTTTAGGGCACTTGCTTGGCACATGGAAGACGTAGGTTCAAGCCGCTGCTTGAAATCAGGCTGAGCAAAGATTAGGAAATAGGTTTCTCACCTGCTAGGTTAGAGCCCTAACCTCTTAATTACTGGCTATACTTAAGGACTTGTCTAAGTCATGATGAGACAGAGGGCTTTTCACGGCTTGCTTATGACACACAGAGCCAATTTTGTGGGCGTTCTGGGGCGGCCCTGCCCCTTGCCACTGATTGGCGGAGGGCACCTTCACTCAATCTGTATCACTACTGCTTTTTCTTTGTTTGCTTCTTTCTTTTTTTGGGTTTATTTCACAGGGAAATTGCAGTCAATGCTGGATTTCCTGGTGATCTCAGAAAGCAGTGTTTTTTGAGGTTTGGCAAAATTTGCAAAACCATGATTTAGGTAGATCCCTAGCTATACTCGCATGCATGAACCAGCCAGCTTGCTCCAGAAAGTTTCATCCCCGACTATCTTTTGTGTGGGGCCTGATCCATGTTCTCAGGGTAGCTTCTTTATTGCAAGACAAAACCAAAAACATGCCTTATTTCAGAATCCTACCATGTTCTGAAGATTGCTTCATGCTTTCTATTTTAGGTGACTCTGTGCATCAAGAACTTAGTATTTAAGGGACTTTAGTGAGCTATGGGGTCAGACAGCATCTTGAACCAAGAGTTTTGAGAATCTCAGCTGGATTTAGGTGCCTGAGGTAGATGCTTAACCAATAAGTCTGTTTGTAGAATCAGTCCAAAGGAGACTATAAATACCATATTTTCCTACATACCACAAGTCCCCAGATAAAACTCATGCCTTGTTTTTGGAAAGCAGAGTGTAGTTCTCCTGGAAACACACAGTCTGGCTGAGGCAGAAGAAACTTCCTGGCATGGAAAGACAGCAACAAGGGCCCTAGACCCTTGTGAGGGCAATAGAAAGACTGTTACTTTTTTACTGTAAATAGTTCTTAATATACGTTCCTGTAAATCAGGAGTAGCCAGCCTGGGGCACATATGCCACACACGGCACAGGCAGCCTGCGTGTGTGTAGCACTTGGCAGATCTGGGAAGGAATAAGCAGTACAATGGCAGATAGGATGGTAGAAGAGAAAGAAGAGCAGTAGATCAGGCAAGGAGGTCTGGGCAGGGAACAGAAAGCAAAGCAGTGATTAGGCTGGGGGAGCCGACTGGAGGGGGTGTGTGTGGAAGCACTGGGGGAGGGACCAGACTAATTTGTGGTACATCTACCATAAGGATGGCCCCCACTGCTGTAAATAATGAAGCGCTGCTTCCACACCACAAACCTCATTGAGAGACTACAGATTGCATGCAGCAGTTCACTCGCCCTTAGCCAGCTCAGCAGCTCTTCGGAGAAAATCCACTGCCATCGGCACGAGAACACTAACACTGGACTCTGCCACTGCTGCCTCATAAAGAAGTGGCAGCCATTTTAGCACAGCATCTGCAGCTTCTTCTCTGCCTCTGTTGCCGCAAAGAAAAATCAGCTTCCCTGCTTAAGACATGTACTCCAATTTTGGAGGGCTGATTTTGGGGGGTGAAAGGGGGTGGGGGGAAAGTTGTGTGGTATACAAATAATTATGGCAAGTGGCATGGATAGATTCTTCCATTAACATGGAATATGATTGCCTAGTTCTGTCAGCTTCATGGGGCATACTGCATTTTGCTCAGCATTTGGAGCTAGTTACCAGTCAGTTAGTAAATGCAGTATAAGCTACTGGGTACCATTTGACGCCCATTGTGTTTGGGACTCTCCATTGCAGGAACTATAGCTCCTTCTATATGATATCCCATAACATGGGCTTTTCTGGAACATATTTTGGAATAACTCTCAAACACCTGAAACTGGGGTGTCAGGAGGCAGAATATTCTCAGTGGAAAGTCCTTGCCCCTAGAATTTGCTTTCATCCAAGCCTGGCTACATTTGGAAAACACTGTAAGAGGGATCTTGTTTTTATGATTGCTGGCTCCATTTCTCTCCATTTTCCAGACCTGAAGGGCACCGTATGTTTAAAAACTGGTCCAGCATCTCTCCCAACTGTGCAGCTAATCCAATAAACTTATCATAAAAAAATCCTTTGCCTCGTATATTTCCTGGACCATCATTGCTATAACAGCACTGTTATCATTTAGACTACTGTTAGCTGCTGGTGAGGGGGAAGTTTGTTGGGACTCTCCTGAACTGCTAAATCCCTGCTGTTAAAATGTTCCTTGAGGGCATGAACAACAAGGTTTAATTTAGAGCAGCATAAAGACCACTCTAACTGGCACCAGGATTCAGGATAGCATCGTCTGAAGCATGGAGGGATCAAAGTGTGTAGTTTGTGGTTCTGAAGAAAACCAAGAGAAATTAGTTCCTGTGATGTATGTAATATATTCATCATATATTGTGTTCATATGTACAGTGGTTATGCATACTGTATACATGATTTTGTTATAAAAATAAATGATACGTAGGGTGTGTTTACACATTCCCATATGGCAACGTTGCTACAGTGTTTTGGAAATACTAAAGCATGGCACAGCAACTTCCCCTACTGTGCTGTGTGGCGCATGGTTAGATTGCACTGCTATGTTGCTGTAGCGGCATGCTACAATGGGGGAGTGTGCCACTATGGCGACATAGCAGCCAATCGCATGTAGACCCACGTGATCACTACGTTGCCATAGTGTGCTGTATGTCGACATAGCATGTTGCCACATCGCTGTAGGGCTACATGTAGGCATACCCACAATATTTAAAAATAAGGCAGAAAATCTTTCTCTAATTATTAAAAAAACCTTTGCCTTATGATGTTTCTTTCTTTTCCATGTTTTAAATGCACTGCAGTTGGCTTATAATCACTTTCTTTTTCTGTCTGGGAAACACATTTCAGTTGCAAAAGGAATCCATGTGGATGCTTTGCGTCTGTGCTTAATGAGCAGTACACTCCAATAGCTGGATAATGAGCAAATAGAACTAGACCAATTTTAGTTGGGTCCAATCCTGCAATTAACTTCAGATGCATTGGTATCTATACCTGTAGAGAGTGCCACTGAAGTTGATAGGGGTCAGGGATATTGCTGCAAGATTTTGTCCTTATCCTATGTTATTACAATGGCTTGATTATTAGGTCTACTAAAGTTACAATATGCAGCTTGGACACAGCAGAGAATCAAGGCCTAAGTACATGTCTCCTTAAGTCAGCGGCAGGCAATTATTTTGGGCAGAGGGCTGCTCACTGAGTTTTGGCAAGGCATTGAGGGCTGCATGATGGGCAACAGGGGCAGAAAGATATTAATTTTCTAAATTTTTTTAGGGGCCCCATGGGCTGGATAGAATGGACTGGAGGGCTGCATCCGGCCTGTGGGCTCCATTTTTTCCCACCCCTGCCTTAAATGAATATTATCTGACAGTGAGAACAAGTTCCTTCAGCTCCATCCTTAAACTTGAAGTATCAAAGAATCCTGGAGACTTGGACTGAAATGTTGTGCACTGTCTGCATAAATACAATGGTTGTCCTGCATTACAGAGAGCAAACAAAACTCATAAGATTAAGAAAAAATGCATCCTGTCAGTCCATTTTAGTAGCATTCCCTGTCAGCAGTCTAGCTGAGCAGAGAGACAGGAGCTAGCAACACCTGAGATCTAATCCAGACCACTGTTGATTTGATGAATGGCTGCGGACAAGTCATTTAACCTCCCCCGACACGGTTTCCGATTTTTAAATAGATACAGCATCACGATTTACTTGCTTTCCAGGTCTATTCTTATAGATTAGCAGCTAGCAACCTTTTCAAGCTGAAGACCGGAACAGCCTGGCTTCAGTCTAAAATGGTGCAGGTGACTTCCATGGCACATCAGCATCAGGTGTGGAGGAGTGCTTTTCCTATACCTGCACCAGGGTGAGGCAATGGAGATGTGTGCCCACACCGCTGCTGCATCTCCTAGCTCCATCTGCTCTTGAGCTGGGGTGCACGTGTAGCTTCCAGCAGGTGGGGAGCTGCACTGGGGCCAGGCAGCTGGAAGCTGTGCCCATGCTACCATTTTTTCCTGTCCTTCCCATCTTCCCCTCATCCCCCTCTGCCCAGCCCTGGTACAGTTTTCCACCTGCTGGAAGCTGCACCCATGTTGCAGCCTTGGAGAGGGTGGGGAGGCAGGGAGAAGCAGTGGCAGCATGGATGCATTTCCACACTGCTCAATCTTGCAACAGGCACAGGCAAAGCCCTTCAACTCTGTGGGGCAGATCCAGTGGGTCCATGGGCCATATGTTGCCCTGTCATAGAGTATTAGCTATTCAAGAAAGAACTTTAAAGAATAATTCACTCCACTATAGGAATCATGAAGCAGAGCTGTGTAGGTAGGAGGTCCGGTCGCAATGAGTGAAATACTCCTTTTTATATTAAAATCTACAATATGCAAAATAAATATTCCCTTTAATACTGAGTTTAAATATTCAAGTACCACTCTTTCTATCCAAGCTACTGGACATTTGGCAATTTTTTTTTTAAAAGTAGTTAACAAGACTGAACCGAAAAAGATAGGGCAAGTTTTCTTTGATTTGTTTGAACTCTGTCTGACGCACTATTTTCTAAAGGACTTCAATGATGAGACAAAGCAGTGCATTGGCCGTACAGTGATGCTTTGAAGATAAAGCCTGGTATCAAAGGCAAATCAGGAAGTGGGACCTGATCCTGTTAGAAGCTGAGCAAGGTACTCAGCCTGACAACAATCACTGAGTTCACTGAGTATTGAAGGGACTGAGGCACTTATTACCCTGCACGATCAGGACTGAAGAGGCTGAATGCTAGAGCTTGCCTATCTCAATGAGAGTTTCAGGTTTCTGATTAAATTCTGAAAATTGGAATGAAATAAAGCCCCATGTGAAACGTGTTCGCACAACCTGTGGTACAGGTTTTTTCCTCTACCTTTTGTACCAATAAAGAACAATTAATCTATGATATCAGAGGCTCAGCATTTCAAATGGTAAAGCAGTGCACCATTTCTGCACTGTGGTAACAGAATCTTCTAAGTCTGCTTCAAGACAAAAATCAATGGTGTTTACTAAAGCCAGAGTAGTATTTTTTTTAAGACACCTGTAATATTGCAAAGAAATTGTATGTTCATAAACAAGAAGAACTAATGTTAGGATTATTTATTCAGAGAGGGTTTGCCCTTTTTAAGGGTCCAAACTAATTTATGGGAGATTCCCTCATTGTGAGACATTCCCGCTGGTGTGGGGCCTTTTGCTGCCTTTTGTACATTGCTTGACGCTTTACGTGCTCTGCCTAGTAACAGGCAGAGCTAAAAACATAAAGAACAGTATCTTCTCTGCTGGCAACCTGTGAGAAAACATCCAGGTGCCACAAGGTCAGAGCGGAGGCAGTTGTCTGCCCTGCCACACTCTCTCCTGGAACATGCTGAAGAAAAGAAAGTTGAGGAACGGGAACAGAATGAATAAAAACTGTGGCAGTGGAAGAAGGCTAGGAAGTTCCCCGGAAGAAAGTAAAGATAACAAAATCCTAGACTCAAGCCTGGGAACACTTTATTGCATTTTTCACTGAAGATGTTCAAGCTAAGATTAAGTTTGGATAAACACAGTGGAGGAAAGTGTCCAAAACCCAACTTGCTAAAAAAAGAAGAAAGCAGTAACACAGAGAGTGATAAAAGGGCTGAAAGCAAGCAGCAAATTAGATGTGAGATTGCATTGCAATATGGTATCAAAGAAAAGCAAATGTAATTTGGGTTTGTTAATACATGGCACAGGGAGATACAGTACTCTGATGAAGCTGTGCTCTGGATTCTGCAGTTCCAGGCAACACTGTACCAAAAACAATGACAAATATAGAATACTTATGTTCCTCTACCCCATAGCTTAAAAATGATTCCTGTTTCTCTTATTTGAAAATATGATGATATTCTGTAGAGAAGTATCTGAACGATAAACCCCACAGCGAGATGGCAGCTGTACGCTACAGGTAACTTTGAAAGCAGGCAGGTCAAAATTCATATTTTTAACAATTGTTAAGAATAAACCATGGAGATTTTTATTACTGTTTTTTCCATATGAGAAAAACAGTATAAACATTTTTTTGCCTTACATGAGGTGATGGCAAAAGGAGCTTTATGGTCTTCTACTAAAGGAATTTAAACTTCATATTCTTATTTTGGTGGACAAAAGACTCTGCCTTATTTTTTAATATGCCTTTAAAGAAGAACAAAAGATCCCTTCATAGAGAAGCAAAGAAGTTCTTGTGGTCCTATCTGTATTACAAAATGGTTTTGAAGTTGTTAGAGAACTGTTTCAGTACTAGTTCCTCTGTGTTGTATAGATAGACCACAGTTGCACACAGAGTTCTCCACATTAGTAAAAAACAGATTGGTGCCTGGCTGTTAGAGATGGGCCTTAATTCAGCAGCTCTGAATTTTAAGGAAATTTAAGTCTATTTTCCTTTCTTTTACCTATTTCTTATTTTGAGCTCATCACCATAAGTCCTTCCATAACTGTCATACACCTTCAGCAGTCTGGGCGATAGCATCATGTTCACTGTCTGTAGCATGGCAGACAAATCTGATGGCAGGGTTGAAGTTTTGGACTTCAAAAAATGGTGATTTCAACAAACTCAGGTCACTAGTACAGGAAGTGCTGTGGGACCAGGGACAGAAGGCGAAAAGCGTGCATGAAGAATGGTCGTTTCTTAAGGACATGATCCTTGAAGCACATAGGAAGTCCATTCCCATGCGGAGAAAAGGAAACAGAAGGGCTGGATGCCCTCTTGGCTAAGTGGGGAAATAACGGTCCTCTTAAGAAAGAAAATAGAGGCTTATAAACAATGGAAGTTTGGGGCAGGCCCCAAGCAGGACTATACAACAATGGCCCACATTTGTAGGGAACAGATCAGAAAGGCTAAAGTGAACTCAAATTAGCAATGGGAATCAAGGACAACAAGAAGCCCTTCTTTAGGTACATAGGGAACAGGAGGAAAACAAATGGGAGTGTGGGGCCATTGCTCTACACTTCAGGACATTTGGTTACCACCACGCAGGAGAAAACTGAACTCCTGAATGACTACTTTGCCTTGGTATTTCACTGGGTAAAGGGGAAAATCATGCCAGGTAGGGTGCAGAATGAGTGGGGTAGGAATGACTGCTGTCCTACTATTGCAGTAGAATTGGTGTGTGATCAATTAAAAAAATTATATATATGTCAGCAGGCCCAGATGAACTTCATCCAAGAGCGCTGATCAAAGTCATTGTGGAACCCCTGGCAAAACTCTTCCAAAACTCGTGGTGCTCTGGAGAGGTTCCTGAGGACTGGAAGAGGGCCAATGTTGTGCCCATCCACAAAAAGAGCAGGAAGGAGGACCTGGGTAACTATAGGCCAGTTAGTCTCACTTATATCTCAGGGAAAATCCTGGAAAAATTAATCAAGGGTTCTATCTGCAATAAGCTTGTAGATGGTAGGATCCTGAATAACAGCCAGCATAGCTTCGTTGCGGGCAGGTCTTGCCTTACCAACGTCACTTCCTTTTATGACCAGGTGACTTGAGACAAGAGAGAGGAGGTCGACATTGTATATCTTGACTTTCAAAAAGCCTTTGATCTGGTATCCCATGATATCCTTGTGAGAAAATTGGAGGATTATGGGCTTGACTTGGACAAGAGAGAGGAGGTCGACATTGTATATCTTGACTTTCAAAAAGCCTTTGATCTGGTATCCCATGATATCCTTGTGAGAAAATTGGAGGATTATGGGCTTGACTTGGAGACAGTCAGGTGGGTGGGAAACTGGCTATGGAATAGGACCCAGAGAGTCCTAATGAATGGATCTGTGTTGTCCTGGTGAGAAATGGCTATTGGTGTCCCACAGGGGTTAGTGCTTGGTCCAGTACTTTTCAACATCTTTATCAATGATTTGGATGTGGGGGTGAAGAGCTCAATGGTCAAGTTCGCGGATGACACCAAGTTATGGGGGAGCGTGGTCACACTTGAAGATAGGCTAGAGATACAGGCGGACCTATACAGGTTAGCAAGTTGGGCAGATTGGAACCAGATGAAGTTAAATGCACACCTACAGGCTTGGCGGTGCCAAACTGACCAACACCATGAATCAAAGGGACCTGGGAGTTATAATAGACCACAGTAGGAATATGAGGCAGCAGTGCAATGCTGTAGCCATCAGGGCAAATAATACACTGGCATGCAGCAGTGTATGCCTCTCCAGCAAAACCAAGGAGGTGATTCTTCTGTTCTACTCAGCACTGGTGAAACTGCAGCTGGAATATTGTGTCCAGTTCTGGGCACCACACTTTAACAAGGACATGGACAAGCTTGAGAGAGTCCAAAGAAGAGCCACCCATATGATCAGAGACTTGCATGGCAAGCCATATGAGGAAAGGCTGAAGGATATGGGACTCTTCAGCCTGAAAAAGAGAAGGCTGAGAGGGGACTTGGTAGTAGCTTACCGCTACGTTAGGGGAGTACATCAAGGCCTCGGTGAACAACTGTTCACCAGGGTACCATTGGGGAAAACCAGAAGTAATGGCCACGAACTCCTGAAAGACCGTTTCAGACTCAACGTTAGAAAAAACTTCTTCACAGTCAGGGTGTCCAGGCTGTGGAATACGCTCCCTCCAGAGGCGGTGCAATCACCTACCCTAGAAATCTTCAAGAGGAGACTAGATGGTTACCTTGCTGGGGTAACTTGACCCCAGTTGTCTTTCCTGCTTGGTGCAGGGGGCTGGACCCAATGATCTCCTGAGGTCCCTTCCAGCCTTACAATCTGTGAATCTGTGAACAGAGATCTTTTCCTTAAATAATCTAAAATTTGAAGAGTAACAGAAATTGTGTTTTGTAAATCACCAAATTCATAGTTTTTAAAAATTATCATGGTGGAGGTGCTCTCTAGTCAATAATCTTTCTGTTTAGTTGCTTCTAAGGAGGATGCAAGGTCACCATAATAGATGTATATAAAAAGCTAGCTGTTAGCTTATACCCTGAAGCATGAGGCCTTACATCCTTTACTTAACTGTGCATGTTCCCATAATTGTTACCAATATGTAATCCTTGTTTGAACCCACTAAACTCTTGGACTCGATAATGCCTTATGGTACCTCCCTAGCTGCCATCTGACACCTCCAGGGAAGGAATTCTGCATGATCAACACATCAAAGAGCTACTCAACACAGCTCACAAAGACACTTTCTTGGACCCAGAGGGACAGCCTTCCATCTTCAGCCCCCTGTGTGCAAAAACAAAATTTATTTATTTAAGTCCTATGGGGACTTTTTACATCTTGTACCATTTACACTTTTCCCAGAGCCTGACGAAGGGACTTTGATCCCAAAAGCTTGAAGAAAAGGACAATTTTCTTGCCATTTTCCAGTTGGTCTAATAAAAGAAATCATTTTGGAACCAAGAGTTCTAGTTTTTTGTATGTCTTTTATGGTACTCTATAAAACACATTTCTATTAATCATTTTTAAATGTGTTTCTATTTTTGCTGGCTGTTCCTTTGTTCTAAAAGTAATAAAGGCAAATAGAAGTCCTTTTATTTTCCAGATTCTTTTCAAAGCATTCACCTACCTTCTCTGCTATTCATGATTTATTTCCTCTCTTACTCCTTTTCTGTTAAAACTAAACTGAACTCTTATCTTTTGAAACTCTTCAGGCCACTAAATAATTCATGTAGACCTTTTGCATATTCTACTGTTTCCTGTTACTGAAACACGGCAATAGAAGAATAAGCAACAAGTAGTTCAAATTATTCTTCTCAAAGTATGTAGCTTGTGTTTGTCAAATGTAACATTTCATAAGACAGTGTGCTGCCCTGTCATCCAGATTGGTTGGCCTTCTGGAAATCCCCACCTTCTTCTGATGAAATATATCAAAATATCTGATATATTTTACCATCTGACATGTTATTTCTTGTCCAGATGGAACAATTACCAAATGTTGGGTTCTTGGCTGCTACTGTGTCACAACTGAAAACTGACTACCAAGCTTTGGTGTTTTAACTAGTTTCTAATCTGTTCTGTTTGCACCTGAAAAAATGTGCTACTTTCCTTAATAACATCCTTTGAGCAATTTTATTGAATTGTTTTGAAAGTTTTGGTAAATTATAAATGTTATTTTCCATATTTCCATTGCTCCATTAAGTAGCTTAAAGTATCGCTGTCAATTTTCTGTTATTAAAATCATGCTGGTTTAGAAGCAGGACTGGGCGGGGCTTCCTAGGTCATCAAGTCCACCCCCGCTATTTGCAAGTAATTGTTAACCCAAACAATATAAATCCCGCAATACCACATAATTTGCTTGTTTATGTATCCACCCTACATGCTCCTTCTAAGGGCTTTTATTATCTTTGCTCTTGACTTGAGGATCTTTTTCATAGATTCTGATGTTAAGAGGAACTTCAGATTCAACAGCTTAGTGAGTCAGCTAAGTTCTTGAGTCAATTTAAATTTAATGTAGAAATCATTAGAGTGTAGTTTCTCCTCTTATGTGCTCTAGAATTCATTGTTCCATTATACAGTCATTTAAAAATGTTAAGGAACTACATCTGTGAATTTTGTCCCCATGTGGCATATGTGATATATGCAGATATGAAGTCACTCATTATTACTATTACCAATGAGTGGGATTTTGACCTCTCTCTAGCCCCTTTAATGTCAGATAAAAAGGAGGGAGCAGTCTTAAGAGGCTCTCAGTTTTATTTGGGGAAGAATTCCCTTGGCGTGGCAAAAAGGGCAGCTATAGCTCTGGAGTGTGAGGACACATGAGGTATGGCCAGGACCAGGTAGGCTTGTCAGGGGTTGGTCTATAGCAGATGTGCTATGGTAAATCTGGGCGACACTGCTGCCTGTGAACAGCTAGGAACAGTCTGCAGTCATTTAGGGCGTCTATACATGTGCTCGGGGGGAGGGGGGCAGGCGCTTCTAATTAAAGCAGCTCTCAGAGCCACTCTAGTTAAAATGCCTGCAGTGTCATATATATTCAGTGTCTTGAGCTTCAAAATGGCAGCAGGGGCGCTTTAACTAAAGCTTGCTTGATTGAACTTTAGTTAAAGCACCCCTGCCACCATTTTAAAATGTGGGGATGTTGAATACATGTGACGCAGAGGCTGCTGGAGCACACTAATTAGCATGCTTCAGGAGACTTGCAGCAGACTTGATTAATCGAGTTGCTCCAACATGTGCTAATTAGCATATGTTGAAGCAGAGGTCTGTCATGTATATAGGTGCCCTAAGGCAGGAACCTTGGCATGTCTAAGTTCCTTGGAGGACTATCTCAGCCCTGGAACCGTTTAGATTTTGAAGGATATGAAGATGGCTCATTTTAATACCTCTCCTTTTAGGCTAAGAGCTCGGTGCATTGCTTTTTAGAGACATAGCAGAGACACTCATTGACAGCATTATCCTTTCCTGTATGTGGGTATGTCTCCTCTAAGATCAACCTCTTTCCATGATGAGGCTTAGAAAATTCCTTGAGATTCAGGTTCATCAGAATCTAATAGATATGACCTTGGCTTCCTAATTTGATTTCATAGATTTCATAGACATTTGGGCTGGAAGGGACCCCGGAGGATCATTGAGTCCAGCCCTCTGCCCCAGGGGCAGAAAGTCAGCAGGGATCATAGGATCCCAGCAAGATAAGCATCCAAATGTGTTTTGAAAGCGTTCAAAGTGGGTGCTTGAACTGCCTCCGGAGGCAGTCTATTCCAAACCTTGGGGGCTCAGACAGTGGAATTTGTGACTGTTCGATCTTGTCATCCCTTGGGGAGCTCTGGTGAACAGTTGTTCCCCCAGATCCTGACGAGCACCCCGATAAGCTTATAGGTGGCCACCAGATCACCCCTGAGCCTGAGCTTTGCCAGGCTGAATAGCTCCATGGCTCTCAGCCTCTCATCATAAGGTCCGTTTTCCTGACCTCTGATCATATGCGTGGCTCTTCTCTGGACTCTCTCAAGCTTCTCCACATCCTTTTTGAATTGTGGAGCCCAAAACAGGATGCAGTATTCCAGCTGCGGCCTCACCAAGGCCGAGTACAATGGGAGAATTAAGTCCCGGGATCTGCTTGAGAAGCATCTATGGATGCACGCCAGCATTTTGCTCGCTTTACTAGCTGCAGCATCACCCTGAAGGCTCATGTTCATCTTGTGGTCAACCATGACCCCCAAGTCCCTTTCATCTGTAGAGACAACCAGCATAGCACTACCGAGCCTATAAGCATGGTGCAGGTTTTTCCTCCCAAGGTGGAGAATCTTGCATTTTTCAGTGTTGAACACCATTGGGTTCTCGTCTGCCCATTTTCTGAGCCTGTCCAGATCCGCCTGGATCACCCTCCTGTCATCAGGTGTGTTTGCTTTACCCCAGAGTTTGGTGTCATAGGCGAACTTGGCCAGTCCGCTTCTGACACCAATGTCCACATTAATGTCTGATCATAGTTTCTTTCCTCTCCCCCCACAACAGTGAATCCTTTCCTTCAGAAGCGATTAACCTCCTGCAACTTCCCTGTTCTTTTAACTCAAATTCTCCAACGATCACATGGGTGTTTCTTTATAGCATACACGTAGCTTTGAAATGCTTCCTAATGTCAAATGTGGTAATTTTTATTACTAACATCAATATTTACTAGCACGCAATAATTAATATATGAGCTTTTTCAGTGATCCCCTTTTCAGGAGAATGTAGAAAGTAAGTCGGGGGCTACTGTGTGGTAAGTTCTGTTGGTGACAGTATATATCTCTGATCTAGGGAAAATTTCACAAGGCAAATCCTCCAAAGTTCCTGCATGTCATTGCTCCTGTATTTTCTGGGGCAACCATGTCATAGTTTCCACATTTCACTTTGGCTAGGTTATATCTCCTACATCATCCATGTCAATAAATTTGCATTTTAGTGGTGTTACTAGCATGAAAGATAGGAGCATATGGGGGAGGGAGTGCAGTGGTGTAGTTGCACCTTCTCCCTCCCCACCCTTTGATTCCTGTTCCACACAAAGTTTAAAACCAACTCCCTGGCAGTGGTGGCAGCATGTATGTCAGGCAACAGTGAGGGAATTAGTTGACTTCATAGTTCTTTACCATCTATCTGATTCCTTCCAAACTCTTCATTCCACAGGTGTTAATGACCCTCTCTCCTTTTTAATGGCCTCGATGTTCCACTAATCAAACTATCCTTCTGCAATTCTGCTGTTAGTTACTCTTGGTAATGTAGCTCCTATTTTACATCCTTGCAGACTGGTTTTAACTCTAAACACATTAACTCAGATGTGGAAATAACTTTCAGTGAAGCATTAAAGCATTGTCAAGTGCTAAAGAAGGCTAGATTTTGCTTTATTAATCTGAAAAAAAGATGTACTTTTAAGTCTAATGTCTGCAGGACTAATGAAACAATATCTTTTGATTATTTTTGTCTAGTTTGTTGTGTTGTTATACATGATATAGCAAATGAATGTACATTTAGTAAAGATATACTTTTTTTTGCTTTGATCTTAAACTGAATAATAAAGCTCTAAGCCCCTAGTATATTAGTAAAACTCCTAATTTAATTTTTAATGGAAGAAGAACGTGTGTTGTGTTTTAAGGCATCAAACGTCTGCACCACCCATTTTTAAAATCTGAGACCCACCAATGGTAAGAGGTGTTTTGGATACATGGCGAGTGACATAAGAGGGCTGATCACTTGTTAGATGTGTAAAAGTTTGAAAAGCAATTGCTGAAGTCAGCTCTTTGATGACTTCAGGTGTTCCTTATCTCTAGAGGTTTGCTCTTGGAGTTGTTCTGATCTCTTGCTGTCAACCCAGTTCTCTTTCCTTTTTTCTGCCATTACTTTTAGGGTGCTCTATGATCATGGAAGAGACGCTTTCTTTTTGCCATCAAATGTTTTCCCTGCTGACTTTCAGATTTCTTGTTAAAACCTTCTTCCATTGTCTTACATTACCTTGTCATTAGTGATTTTTTCAGGGATTCTGGTTTTCCCTGATTAAAAAAAATCACAAGTTCTGTGATGAATTGCAAATTCTCTGCTAACGCTCCCCCAATCCATGATTAAAATAAAAGTCTCCCTGGCCCTGCTTGTGCCCCTCACTCCCCCCCATTGTCTCCCCAGCCCTGCTCGTGTACCTTGCACCCCACTTACAGTCCCTGCCCTCTCCAGTCTTGCTGGAGGCGGCCCCCAGCTGCCAGTGCTATGGGGCCAGGGACCTGGGTCTGCAGCCTCCTGCCCCTGGGAAGAGGAGGAGGTTGCTGCAGTGGAATGGGGCCTGGCTCCCCCCTGCTGCCTGCCCACTGTGGGCTTGGGTGGGTGGAGGGGTGGCTTCCCTGCCATGGTGTGCACTCCTGGGGGGTTAGGGAGGACCAGTGCCCCCAGATCTGTGCCTGGAGTGTGGGCTGTGCACTGTGTGCTGTGGGCTTGGGATCTCACCTTGGTGCCCTCCCCCAGGTCCTCCGCAGTCCAGCAGGTGTGACCCAGCACTGTGGGGAACAGTGGGGCCATGCAGGAAAGCCGTGTGTTGCTGTGAGCTCCGCTCTGCTCTAATAAGGTGCTTCCTGTCCACAAGGCGGCAGTGAGGGACACAGTCCTGTGCTGCTGCCTCCGCTGCTGCCACGCGTGCAGGGGATGCATCATCAGGGCAGCGTGGAGCTCACAGCAGCAAGCAGCTTTCCTGTGTGGCTGCACTCTGCCTTACAGCACTGGGTCACACCTGCTGGGCTGCAGCGGCCCTGGGGGATGGCAGCAGTGTGGGAGCCTGAGCCTGCAGCATGCAGCACGCATCCACCCCTGCCCCATGCACAGATCTGGGGCCATGGGTCCCCCCTGTCCCTCTGGGAGTGTGTGTGGGCGAGCCAGACCCCCCAACCTGCCCCCCAGATGAGCAGCCCATGCTTTTCCTCCAGTAACGGAGGAAATCCATGTTTTACTCTGTTTTTCCATGGGAAACGGAAAACCTGGATTCCTGGTGATTTTTTTCGTTTACCTGAACTGATTCAGTGTGGCCTGGCCATGCAGCTAAAATAGAGGATTGAGAGTCAGGAGACTTGGACACTGCTACAGACAGTGTGGAAGAAATATACATTTTGTGCCTCAGCTTCCTATCTGTAAAACAGGAACAATTCACATATGTGTTGTGTGTCTCAGCCATGTTGAGAGTCATGGCTATGCAGAGTAGTTTAGAGAAGAAGCAGATTAGAGCCTATTTAGAAAAGTTAGATGTTCTGAGATCTCTTGCTTAGAGAACTGAAAGAACACGGTAAAGCAATTGCAGAACCTCTAGTGACTGTATCTGAGAACTTGTCATGGACGAATGAAGTTTCAGAAGAGGGTATATGTAATGGCAATATGTAAAAAAAAAAAAAAAAAAGGGGGGGGGGAAGGGAAGGGACCAAGGAATGTTAACTGCTTAACTTAAATTCCCAGAAGGATATTAAAGAAAATAATCTATCTGCAAGAACCTAGACGATAACAAGTGATAACTAATAGTCAGCATGGATTTGTCAAGAATAAGTCATGTCAAGCCAACCTAATTTCATTCTATGCCGTGATAATAGGCTTTGCGCATCAGAAAAAAACATTATATATCTAGACTTCAGTAACGCTTTTGACGTGGGGGACTGTTTCTGATACCATTTTTATTAGTGAAATTCCCAAACAATTCTATCAACTTCACAGAAATTTCCCCAAATTACCACTGGTGCGAGAGAGATCATAACCTGTCTCATGGATCATATTTTATATATTCTTTACAGAGTTAGGTACAGTTAAAGTGATCATATATATTAATTATAGACATGCATAATATAATATATATAACTATATAACATGTACCATGTATGTTATAATTGTTATTTATATTATGTAACACTTATAGCCATAGAAAATAATGAACTGATCAGTTTATTATTATTATGTCTGGGTATTCACTCCAGCTCCACCTGCTTGATTGATATTCTGCCCCATAAAACATGGTTCCCAAGAGATAATAAAGTTATTAGATTTTAAGCAGAGTGAAATGTTGACTGAAGTACTGGTCAGTTTACAAGTTTCTTAATATTTTACATTTCTCTCTTGTCTAGCTCTTCCTGGATTGGAATTTGATATTTTTTTTACAACTTCTGTTTCTTTCCCAATTATAGAAACTAGTCTCAAGATATTCACACCCACAGGACCTTTTCTTTATACTGCACTAGCATCTGAGAAATACAGTCAATTTTGTGATCTAATAGTTCCAGGTACTGTCCAAACTGAAGCAGTTGCTGTCTAGAGCGAGGAAGGATAATTTAATGTAAGATCCTACACTTTCCTTATTCCTTATTTGTGTTTAAAGAAATAATTTTGTTTCATCTAAGTATATAATCACCCTGTTAATAACTGCTGCCTCCAAGATAATGGGAACAAGTATTTTTAGCCAAAACATCTCTGTTTTATCTATGCACCATAATTCATAGAAAGTTTTCTCTCTAAACCCCAAATTCCATGTTCTTTTCTCTAGAGAGCAATCATAACTCTTGCTTCATGCAAGGATCACCTATTTAGGCAATTTATTACTTGGTTAGTTGAACAATGTAGCTGAGATGGCTGTCATGGTGAATGAAAGAATTTGTGCCAAAATGCTTTTTGAAAGTCTAAATAAATGTGATCACTTGGTTCTCCTTTGTCTGCATTCAGACGATTTGAATAGATTAGAGCAAGGATTTCCCTTCAAAGAAGCAGGCTGATGTGTCCTTATCGTATCAGGTTCATTTAAGTGTTACTCAATTCTTTTGGTAATGAACTCAGACTTTCTAGCTTGTAATTCACAGGATCACATCTAGCACCTTTTTAAAAAGACAAGTAGGTATTTGTACAACATTTGTAATCCTATAGTCTTTAGATAGTGTAGGATATTTTAATAAGCCCTTGCATATTTTTATCCGAATCACTTCATTCCTAAATACCTTAATAACTGTTGGATAAGTACTCTCCAGTACTACAGTCTTGTGTTTAACTTACTGATTTATTATCACTACTTTTTTCACCCTATAACCCCAAAGAATGTCTCATCTATATTACTTGAAAAAAGGTCTTTAATATGCATTGTCCCACTATTCTCTTTAGCAATCAGGCCCCTAAGAAGAGTGATTGATCCATGATCCTAAAACTCTATTGCATATCGGATTAATGAATACACCTTCTCATAATATACGGCTATATCTGTCTCTCCTGACATCTTTAAATATTTTTCAGAAAGTACAGCAATCCTAAAGACCACATTGATGATCAAGGCTAAGTGATAAGACATACCAAAAAATTGCCTCACCTATTACCTGCCTTTAGCCAGAACTTTCAATAACTCTTTGATATGCAGAGACTTGATAGGTTGATGCCCAGTTAGTTTTGATTCACTTCTTAATGTTTTTAAGCTGGTCTAAGGTATTTAAGGTATTTAAGCTAGTCTAAGGTATAAGTAAGCATTTCCATGTTTCCATATACACGGTATCTCAGAACGCACTAGCGCTAGCCCTATGACAAAGTTCTTACACCAGTTTGTGCAAACTAGTATAGAATTGTTGAAACCAAACCGATATCTACTAAGAATAAAAATAAAAATATCAAATTAACTTCCTTTTATTACTTTGACCCTGTGCTAATAAAGTGTCCAGATTTGTCAGATCTAATAAGAAAATGCATAGAAAACACCTATTTCTGTCAAAAATAAGAATCTGCATTAACTATTTTAACACAGTTTGTCTCCCCTCCTCCTTATAACCCCGTTCCCCTTTTCTGATGTACATTTTGCTTGGAACTATTGTGTCTTCCTTTCCAGAGCCTTCCTCAAACCTAACTTTGCTGGATTGTTTGTTATCCTTGTCCTGCTAAACTCTCACCTGTGCTAAGTGGAAAAAGGTACTGCTTCATGTCTGTTCTCAGGGTTTGTTTAACAAATAGAGTGATCCAGTCACCTTCTGAGGAGACTTTCCCTGGAACAGGCTTTTCCTTTCCCCTTGTTTTCAGTTGTTTCTCTTTGCTTTCCTCGCCAGTGTCTTTCCTACCCTGACTGGCTGTTTTTCTGCTTAACCATTCATTTTAAACTGCAAACCCCTTGAACAGGAGTCTGGCTTTCCAACTCAGGTGGATATGTTTTCCTCCTTTTTATGAACAAATGAATAATAAATTAAATATAATCAACTGTCCTTGGCTCTCACTCAGCTTAGCTCATTAAGCCAAGTATATGGCCAATAGTTCCAGAAATCTGATGATTTTCAGGTACTTGTTTTTACGAGGCATACTAAAATCCATCATACCCTTTTTATACTGTTGAAAAGAAAATTCCTCCCGATTAATCTGTTAATAGCTACTTGTAAGACATTATTTAATCAGCCTTCATCTCTCTAGAATGTCTGTTTAAGTGTCAGTGTCATCTGTACATGCTGCATTATTCTAAATGATACAGAAAATGTCAACCTGAATGAATGAAAATTTTGGAAATTTGAAAGAAACTGAACACAGAATCTTAGGTTATGTTATTCCTACAGTCACTGTTGTAGATCTGCACCATGGCCATCCAACTTCTAAGTGGCTGGGGGACACGCACATAAGAGTCATGTGCTGGGGGGCTCCATAGGCTGCATTGGAGGTTGCCGCACATGTGGGCAGTGCCCGCCCCACATACTGCTGCACCATGCTGTGGGATCCTGTGGTACCAGGGGATGTGCCATTCCCATTCCTTCCCTCTGGGTAGGAGAAGGAAGTAAAAGTTGATGGTGGGTAGGGGTCGTGGTATCCAGGAGGAAAGTTTAGAGACACCAACGGCAACAGCAACCAGAGAGATAAAGGGGGAGGGTCTGGGTTGGGGCTGCAAGTTAACCCCTCACAGGATGCGTGCAGCCCCTTAGCCACTAGTTGAACAGCCACGGTCTTCACGAAATTGCAGTTCTAACTAACAGAAGAGAAAGAGTTAAGGAATTTTAACAATAGTTGTTGCGACATCTCCCACTATTTAATCCCCTTTGAGGAACCAAGGAATATGCAAATAAAAAATCACATCCAAACAGTCATCACTGTAACATATTTATTCGTAAAGCTCGTGCCATATCCTGCCATCTTTTCACATGGAGTTTCTCTATAAAAATCACAGTTACAATCACACAAACACCCTTAACTCTCTCCCCATGCTGCTGCCAACCTCTCACATTCCACACAGCATAGCATTTAAATCTGCTTTGGAAGAAATGGTATTACTTAACAAGCTTACAAAGAATTTTTGGAAGTCCATTGTTATCGTCTGCTTAGGAAAAATTATTTTGTTTGGGCAGTTTGCCTGTAGGCTGTAGTACATGTGCACTGGTTTACTGGTTCATTCTAAATATGATATTTTAGCACCACTCTGTACAAGATGGTTGTTGTTAGATGAGTTTTGAGCATAGGGGGCAGCTCTTGGCAGTGTAATGATTTACTTCCACCACAATAGATGTCTGCACAACTACTGTTACCAGTACGTACAGTGTTGACACACCAAGTGATGAAGCATGTTAGGTTTCTGTACTAGGTATGACACAAAAGAAACCAGTAGCCATGTGAATTTTGGTGTGCTGTTCAGGTTTAGTAAGGTGGGACCATGCAATAATTGTGAATCTAAGATGAAGAGGATTTGTTCCTAATTCTACCTGTCCCTCCCTGATCTGCTGTTTGCTATACATGGCAGCTGGCATGCCACATGTGGCACCCAATGCCACAGTCTTTGAGTGACTTTACTTTTTCAAACTTTGAATTTTCTGGCGTTATTCTGGTTTAAAGACATTACAAAGTCCTTCTACATTTCCCCCCCAGTGATATATTTACAGTCTTACTTCCAAGTAAGGGTTTTGCCTGGGAGGTATTAGTGGGAGGTTTGGAAGTACACAGTGAGAGGAGTCAATGAGGACTTACGAGCTGTGGGTGTGGATGCTCCCACACAGCTTCTGAACTCTGAGTAGAATTTGGTTCTCCTTAGACCACCTTCATCCCTGAAACATTTGCTTGTTCCCAGATGGCCCTGTATTTCCCTGTGATGTGCTGGTACTTGTTCATCCAAGAGCATACTCAGGTGTAATTTCTCCATGATAATGCCTTTTTGTCTTAGTCCATGTAGATTTTATGAAGCCTAGTCTAGGCATGATGGCCATGCTTATTTAGAAAGTATAGAATGGAGTCATAGGCATCTCTCATGAGGCAGATTATATCTAGAAGGTTTATTTCAGTACACAAGGGGATACCAAGCGGGGGCACACCCCAGCTATGTATTCTACTCCTCAGGACTTGTACGGGGGCTTTCATGGGATGAGGCAAAGGAATCTGTTTCTGTGTGCATCTTTTGCTTCTGGCTGCTAGATTTGAGTTAATAGCGACAAAGCAGTACTGGTTCCTTTCCTTAGTAAAGCTAGACACTGTGAAGAGGATTTTATGCCTCCCCCCAAGTTCATTAAGGACATGATCATGGCCCAAAATGAGTAGGAATTACTGCTTCTTTTATCTGCTGCTCAGCATCCCTCAGCACCACTGGGTAGCTTCATTTTTAATAGTGCTTCCCTGTCCCTGTGACCAGCTTCACAAGAGCTCTGCTCATTAACTCTGTGTGACTTGATATTTTCCTCTGTGTGGCTGCCAACCTCCGCTGAAGAACTCTGCTGGAAAAAATCTGGACTCCCATGGAAGCTGGGAAGTGGGCAGAAGGGAACTAGGAGAGACTACAGAAGGAGACAAAAGAAGGCATTTTAGGACAGGGTGTGAGGCTAGGCAGTCTGGAAGTGTAAAGGAGCCACTGAGGCTCCTTTGACAAAAACCTGCCAGAGTCTTTGGTGAACGTTCCCAGGTTTGCAAGACCTTCTCTAAACTTTCCAAGACCCATCGGGACCTCTGGCCCACCCTAAATGACTTATTGGTCATTTTGGCATTGTCATCTCACCGCGAACAGCTTCCCAAATATGCCTTTCCAAAATGGACCTGTACACCAGCTCTTGCCAGGATCCACTAAAAGAAACACCCCTCATGCAAAGTTTCTAGATGACTCATTTGGCAGATAAAAAATAAGTACTAGAGGAATTTTCAACATTGGCATCACTTACTCTCTTCCACATTGCATTTCTCAAAGGTGGCAGCAGGCCAGATTTAATTGTGTGTGTTTGTGTGTGTGTGTGCGTGTTTGAAAATGATAATGCTAATGATCTACAGAAGACAGGGCACACGTGCAGTAGTTGAAGCTGCAAGGACAATCCTTCCTTGAGGTCTTAGGAAGGAGGCCAAAATCACATATATTACACAAATATTTTTCAGCTTTGGCTATTGAGACACTTCTGATATGTTCATGATTAAATTGTATTTACTTTAATTACTAAAAATCGTTTATCTACATGGAAAGCAATTGTGTCTGTCATCTCTTCAAAGCTACTTGGCACTGCACATTGCCCTTTCTCATGGTTTTTTTTTTTTTGCTCTAAGATGTATATATCCACCCTTTTTCATCAGTTCTGTTGTTTTTCTCTTCAGCCTCCACAAGACAAGGCTGCAAGGTGATCTTGTGGCTATCTAGAAACTCACTGGGGGGGGTCAGCAGGGAGTAGGGGATACTCTGTTTACCAGGGTGCCCCTTGGGGTTACTAGAAACAACAGCCATAAACTGAAGGAGAGTAGATTTAGATTGGACATCAGGAAGAAATTTTTTATGATGCGGGTTGCCAAAATATGGAATGGGCTTCCAAGAGAGGTGATGCTTTCCCCTACCTTGGAGGTGTTCAAAAGAAGATTAGACAAACACCTGGCTGGGGTTACTTGACCCCAATGCTCTGTCCTGCCCAGAGCAGGGGGTCATACTCAGTGATCCTATAGGTCCCTTCCAGCCCCAGAAATCTATGAAATCTACCTGTTGCAATATGAACAAATGAAGAGCAAATACATATTTGTGCTGACACACAAATCACTGGATGAATTCAGACCCCAATTTAAAACTTGGATCCTGAGATGGGAGTCCTGAGATTTATTATGATTCTACCCATTTAACCTGTAACACTATCAGCCCTGCTTAACAAAGTGAGAACAGGTTTTCCCAGCTGATCCCTTAAAAAAAAAAAAAAAGCCCCGTAGGAAAAGGTGGTATAATGGTATCCTTAATCTTTTTTAATATCTCTCTTAACTTTCACATAGTTAGTCCTTTTGTGAACACTGTTGGACTAATGGTCTTGGCAACTAGTTCTTCTGTTCAGCTATTTGTTAGAGCTAGGACAGCAGCAATGCAAGGTTCCTCAAATACACCCTGCAACCTTTTCCTTGACACCATAATCTTGAGTAAAAGAGCAACTCAGTTTCCAGGTCTGTTTAAACCTTGGTCTGTCTGCTGAGACAACCAACAGGGATACTGGCTAATGAAGGTTATTAGTTTTATGAAGTGGACAACTTTGTCCAAGCCCAGCCCACCATACGCCACCACTAGCTCGGGGATGATTAGTCACTGCCAACTTAGTCTGACAGCTTAGAGGACTCCAAACTCTTAAGCCAGCTGGTTCTGTACTAATGAATATTTCTACAACAGCAAATCAGTAAAAGAGCTGTACTCATTTTTAACTGTTAAAGAGTGAAATCGTTCTTTTCTCAGGAGTTGTATGTACATCCAAATTTTACTCAGGCATATACCATGAACTTGCACAACGCTTATGGATCATGGGCAAATTCTATAACTCTTGAAGTTTCTGGATTTTCCCCAACTATATTATTGTGTAAAATGGGCAGAATTTGGCGTGCTGGCCTTTGCAATACTGGGGATTTTCAGCAGTTCTCCAACACTTGTTTTAGTACTACAGGTGCCCCCCAATTATGAGCTGGGGTGGAGGCACTAGTATAGATCAGGACAGATGTTTCCTATCATAAGAGCTGTGCAGAATGGCAGAGATGACTCAGCTGCAAAAACACCTCTTGTGTCTACTTCTGTATTCCTACCATTGTTAATGTTAGTCCCAATGGACCTGCCACATTGCCAGACCAACAGCGGACAAATTGCTAATGTCTCAATCCTATTCTACGATGCAAACAGATTCCAGCTGAATTGCTTTGGAAATTATTCACATATTTAACTTCAAAACCTGCATTGCCTGTTAATGGCAACCATATAGATTCCTAATGTTAATTTTGTTAACCTGAGCAAGTGGTCAGTTAGGAATCAGAAATACCATTTCCATTGATAAAATACAAAAAGTGATATATCTATCATGACAATTACATATGTTACCCGTATGCACATTATCACATATCTCCTATTGCATTAAAATGGGCATTCTTACAACTAATGCTATAGAAATGACAGACAGAATATCCAGTTCCAAGGAGGGCTTAGGAAGCAAAACACCTAAGTATATACAAGTTGGCATCACTTCTGTGTGTGGCAGTCATGGCAGTACTCAGCTGAGCAGGAATGGGCTTTTCATATATAACTATAAAATTTGGCTTAAAATCTGGCTGCGTATAGGCCAATTAAAACCAGTCCAATGCAAATTTTAATATTGAATGAACATTTTGGATCTTTCTAAGTCCAGCAATAAACTAGTTCCACTCCCCTCCTGTCTAAGGTTCTGATTTCTTTCTCATGCTTTGCAAACAGTACTAAGGCAATATCTTGCAGCCCTTCATCAGGTAGAACTCCCCTAGACTCCCACATTGAGAGTGCACGTAGAAAAGGGAGTACTTTGGAGAAAGCATGACTATATTAAGGTGTGTTTAGCAATGAACACTGCAAAAGATTCAGGCTGATTTGGCTTATCTCAGAAGCAAATGACTTTGTAATTAAGCCTAAGGACATCTTTCTATTATTTCAACATGCTAGATAAGTGAGAGTTGTATTGCAACAGGTTTATGTAGGAACTAGATTTAATTGTTCAGACCCTTTGATACAGTTATAGCTGTGTTGGTTCTTCAGTAGAGGAATCTATAAGATAGCTAAATCAATTTCCTTTACCAGAATGATGCTTATTTTTTCCAAACTTTAACCTGTATCACTTATAGCTCCAAACCCTCCAAGCCAGCAAACTCTTATCAGGAGAGAAAAATTTGGAATCTCATTAAAAATGCTAATTACCCAGGCCCAGTGACACTGTCAGATGCAATGGAGAAACAGAATATCTCTATTGATCAAATTACTCACCAACAATGACAGCAATGATGGTTAGGAGCACAAAGGCATTCCTTAGTAAGTAGCTTTTAACATCATCCTTTGTTATGCTCTGCACTTTCTTTTTTGCCATTAATGTACGTTTCCGGACTCCTTGCTGAAAACGCTCCATCCTACTTCCAGGTCGTGGATCTTCTCCGTTACTTTTAGTCATCTAGCTCTCAAAAAGTAATTTCTTTTTTCTTTTATATTACTTTTGCTAAAAGGTCCCCAGAAAGGCTCAGATCCTTTTGCTTGGGTGGTACTGGAACAAGCTGCAAAACAAGAAATACCAAAGTATTAAACTTCAGAGGACAATCAAATATATCAATACATCCAAACAAATCCTTGTTACATATCAATCAGATTCAGGATATTTAGAATATGTAATCAGTTGATTACAATAGATAGTGAATAACTGTATATTTGTAAGAAGACTGATTTGTAAGAAGGTTTCTATAGATTTGTTCAGATTTGCATTTCTGTGTCTGTAATAAATGGGCTCAATTCACTTGTCATTTACACTGATGAAAATCAGAAGCGATTTCTGTGCTGTAAAGAGAGCTGCAAAAATGTAAAGCTAGTTTAAGTCAGAGTAGAATAGCTTTCAACCAGTATTCCAGTTCATGGAGTTAGTAAGCACAGTTTAGGGAGTATTTCAAATAATACTTTTAATAAATTATTTTTGTTTAAATCAGACCATTTGAATTGTTCTGTATTTCAAATATTTCTGAATGATTTAATGAATTGCTCCACACTGATTTTCTTTCTGTCATAGGGTGAAAAAACAGTAGGAGTGAATTATATATTCCTTTACTTATTAATTTGACAGTTGTATACTAGTATCATTCATCTTTGAAGTGTGTACTGTATTTCTGATCACATCAATAAAACACCAGAAGATATCAAGCAAAGTAATATCTGGATTTCTTTACATAAATTTGCTGTGTAAACAAAAATCTGAATTAAAAAAACTTGTTTTGCATAGTGATGCTGTACAATGATTAACATAACTATTCCAGCAGCGCACTGCAACGTTTCATTGCTGGAATGCAAATTTATGAATGGATGTAGCTAGCTGTAACAGCTGAAATCCATTTCTAGATATATAGTTTACATCTTGCCCTCCATAAGTCTATTGCCTAACTACTTTTTCAGAAGGCATTTAGAAAGTCCAAGTTTTACAAAAGGAGTTTTTAAGGGGATATCATGTAATTGCTTTTGGAATTCCTGGAGAAGTTAGGGTGCATTTGTTCATGTGTTATTCTTTTGGAATTTTAGAAGATAGTAATTTGTTTCTTAACAATGTTGCTCACATCTACACATGTTGCTTTCACATGTCTATCTACCACTGCCCTTCTCTATCTTTCCACACCCCTTTAGTTTTTATATATACATAAATACATACACCTATACTTTTAAAAGTGAAAGCGCTTATAATATTTACTTGTTCTTTACATAACTTGTTAAAGAATAAAAAAAGAAGAAGTTAGGTTGAGTTTAAGGTTTCAGCTATTACATACAGCATTACTAAGCTTTGAAGTATGTGTCTCCGAGAGATTTTTCTTCAGAACAATCAGTTTGCAGTATTTTATAGCAAGCTTACAGATTTACCCAGTCCCCCTTTTTCTCTCCTAGACCATTAAAGCAACCTCATCCCAATGTGGTGTTTCTAATTAAGATTAAGATCATGAAAAAGGCTTAAGTATAGCCAAGTAATCATTACAGAGCAACTGATCTAGAAAAGTATTTTGCAGATGACGAGGGTGAAAAGCAAAAACTACTGAAACAATAAAACAAACACCAAACTCACCTTTTCAAATTCTGCAGGACTCCTCGGATGCAAGAATCAGCAAAGTAAATTTCCCAGTAAGGCGAAGTAGAGTTACAAAATTCAGTGAGCAAGAGACAGAGAAGGCTAACGATATGCATGTGTTCTCAGTACAGCAACTTACTATTTCTGTAACTTAAGAAAAGGGGAGGGGACTATTAGCCCAACTCTGAAAAAAAATTGAAAACCCAACAGAAGAGGGGGAAAAAGCTGAGCTTCTGGAATATTGATTAGTCTTGGCACAGTAAAAACAGGGTCGTTTTCTTTGTTTTTCCCTTTAGACCACTTTCACGCTTTGTCAGTTCAGTTTCATTAGAAATGCAAAATCAGGACCCAGGAAGAATTGAAGAATGACACACACATACACAACCCAGAAAGCTGGAAGCCTTCTTGATTAGACATTTCAAATGGAGTCTGTAAAACCTAAGCATAATTATATAACATTATTCCAGGACTTTTTAAAATGATGAAATATGAGGCTATTCTGCTCTGAAAAGAAAAAAACAAACATTGTGGTTTGGAGCTTCGAAGTGTTTTCTAATCCTTAATGATAGTTAGTCAAGGAAATGACTTTTTTTGTGGGGTGGGGAACTACCCTTATATCTCTCAGGAGCAACTGGCAGAAAAATAGGATCAGATATTATTCTTTGTAATTTCCATGTAGATATTTGCAAGATGAGGCTTGTAGTTCAGAGGAAGTCCCATCTAGCTTAGATTACTTTCAGCGTAGTGTGTGAATTATAAAAGGAAATATACTAAATACCCAGATTCCCCCAAGAAACCTGTGGCTTTTGGCTCTTTTCTGTTTTGTTCTTTTCTGTTCTTTTCCTGTCTAGTTTTCACAATTGGAAGGATATTTTCTTTGAGGGGGAGAGAGGGGTTGATCTCATAAGAAAAGAAGAAAAAAATGAATATTCTACTGTTTAGGAGAAGATTTTTATTTGACATGCTGGTTTGGTCTTTGCAAGATGCTGTGTGATCACGCCAAGTTTTCTATGTACTGGAAGCTTTTGGATGATTCCTGAGCTGTGTATTTGTATTAAGACCTCAGGATGAAAACAGTTGCATATGTGCTAACAATATTACATGCCACAGTGATTAATTCTACTAGTATATCAAAGGATTGAACATTGATTAATATGCTTTTTCTAAAAAAGTTATAAAATACGTTCTAATCCTCTTACAAACTAGACATAGTGCAAAGATAAAAGAATGTTAGAAAAAATGGAATTTGTGGGATTAAAATTACATCCCCCAAATCACACTAATGGTTTTGTTTTCTTCTGTAGGGAGCATTTCTATGTTCACCTTGTTAATGTGCCTGATTTCAACTTATATTATAGATCTGAACTGAGGACTTTCTCAAAAGATTTCTATCTTTGACTCTCTTTAAATGAGTAAATGGGAAATTACTGTTTACTCTTCCAGAACAAAAATGCTTTTATTAATTTAGGTCCAAATTCTGAGTATGGCCTAAAGAATCTGGCACAGATAACATGCGAGTAAAGAAAACCAACATGAAAACTGAACTCATTTTAAACAGAACGAAGTACATTATAAATATAGGTTTAGTGAATTAAAATGACCTTATTTATTATCCATTTTAATAAAAAGAGCAAGAGAGAGTGGATAATTTGTGATGTTGCATAGTGATTTTTCTTTGACCCAACTTGTTGGGCTTTTTATCTCCTGATCAGAGTTCCTGTATAGCCCATCCATCAACTTGAAGGTGTTTTTCATACTGCCATTTTAAATGCTTTCATCATTCAGCCTGAAATAGGAATTTGACCTTATAACTGACCTGGCCTTAGTGATCTGCTTTTGTTTGAGTTTCCCTTCAGAGGCTGGCAAGCCATTTGTGGAACTTCCCAGACAGGGACTTGAACCTTGTACTTACTGAAACAAGCTCTGAAGCTCCCACTGATTTCAATGGGACGAGATCAGGCGCCAAAGTAGGTGATTTGGATGTTGTCATTTCATTTCCACTGAGTTTTAGGAGTGTGTAGCGTTCTCCTGTGAAAGAAAATTAATTGACCATTGAGACTTAATGAGAAAGTGAACTGAAGGTGGTCTCGCAGTTTAGCATTTTAAATTCAGCCCATGATCTTTTTTTTTTAGTTCTTGGTGAGTGTTATCTTGGTAAAACACATACGTCATTATTGTGTCTGCTTACAGCAACATACCACTGAGTAATCTTTGAGTATCCTGTGCTTGAATACTCTCTCTCATTTTCTCTTTCTGCCTATATATGTTCCTACTACGTTTTACTCTGACACCCCAATTTAAATAACATCTGTTGTCGCTCTGTGAAATGACACAGTACAGTATAAAGAAAAAGGGGGTGAATTATTTTAAATAACTGGGGATATTGTGTGAGCCACAGTGAAGCACACAAAGTGATACTCACTTCAATGTACTCATTAAGTTTTCACTATACATACAACAAAACTGGTACTAGAATTAGTTTTTAAATCTTATCTGTTAAGCAGTTGTGCCTTGGTCAATAAATTCCAGTAATTCTAGTGGTTTCCTTGTTTCTGGGAATAGTTACTTAAAACAAGACAACGTTTGACTGAAGTTAGTCAACAGAAGGAATACAGAAAGAAGAGCCAGTATGTCTTGTGGTGAGAATAAGGGAATGTGAATCAGGAAAGTTGTAATATATGCCACTGAGTCATTATTTGGCACTAGCAAAATAACATGAATTTCTGTGTGCCTCAGTTTCCCTTGGAAATTGAGGCACACAGAATGGAGATAGTGCTTTTTAAAAAGCACCATCTCAGGTCTCATTGGGGCCCATCACCGAAGAATGTGAGGGCTTTTGCAAAACAATTTGAAGTAGATCCTTGGTTGAAAGGTGCCATGTTAACCATAGAGTATTGTTGTTATCTCTCAAGAGACATATCAAACAGCAACCCACTCAGATCAGCTCTAGAAAACATAAGAGAGCAACAAATAACAAACTTCAGTATTAGCAGCTTCATTTCTTGAATAACAACAGAAAATGTGACACAGAAGAGTATGTTGATTCCTGTTGATATATACCATTAAACTATTTGAAATGAGCCCATTCTTCTCATTAAGCAGATTAACACTAGGCACTCGTGCGGAATGAATCTTAAAAGTTTTTACTCTAATTATCTTATAACAAAAAAAAAAAACCAGACTAGAAATTGCATTAGAATTGGTTCTTATATATGGTTTCTGATCTATTAGATAATATTCTTACTAATCATCCTGAGGCCTCAGAGCACCTTAATCATATGGATAAGTAACATGAACTTGCTGTCCTGATGGGAAAGCTGAGATTCATAAATGTTATGACTAGTCCATTATGACAAAGTGACAAAGATAGGGCACACAGTAAGACCTCTTGAACTTATGCCTAACCCCTTATCCATAGAGCCACGGTGCTTATTCTGTTTTAGATTGTTTTGGAAGATTTATGTCTCAGTCTGGGTATGTTAACATGGGAGAGTTTGTGGGTAGATGAAATATTGTGGGTTTTTCTACTGAAAGCTGTTCAGTCATCCTCTGTTTATTATAGTGAATTTAATATACCTGTATTTTGGCTGAACTTATGTGGAGACTGTGTTGTACTAATGATTAACTATCAAATCCAGATTTTGTTATTGTTAATGTCAAAATTCATACTGAAGCCAGCAGGACCCAAATATGGCTCTTTCCTTTTGTGCTCTATAAATATTGGAGAATATGTTAACAAAGCCCATCTAATACTTTAATATTTGGGGTTTTCTTCCACTTAAACAAATGCTCTAGTGTTGAAAGTATGAAAGAGGGAATCAAATTTCAATTCAGACCAAAAATAAAGGGCATTTTTATGTGTGCTCTGGGAGCCGCGCTAATTAAAAGCACCTGAGTGTCACATGTATCAATGTCCCTGCACTGAAGAATGGCGGTGGGCGCTTTGAACTAAAGCTCATCCGAAGAGCACTTCACTGCCATTTTTCAGTGTGGGGATGCTGATACATGTGATGCTAGAATCTGTTGGAGTCTGTTAATTTTCGTGCTCCAGCAGACTTGATTATGATGCGCTGGATTTCCAGTGCATCGGAGCAAACTCCTTGCACATGTCTAGGAGCCCCAAATAGCTAAGCTTTCTGTAGGGGTATTCTGGAATTTCCTTCATGGGTAAGAGGTACTGTTTGATCCTATAAACCATAAGGCATCACCTGACAAAGTAAAATTACATACCCTGAAAACTACTGAATTTATGTAGACTATCTAATATCTTATAATTGAACATACCTGATTCCATGGTTAGTTATGTTATGGACAACTGCCTATTTGATTTTGCCTCAAGATTGCTTTAATTTAATTTACCAGACACATTTTTTTTAAAAGTTCATGCTTGCCAGTTTTTACCTTGCAGGTATACCCAATGTCTTCTATTCAAATAGCAGGGGCCATCTGAAAAATCAGCTAATGGTGACTGTTTTATGATGACCATGATATGTCATGTTATTTTAAAGTTCCTGCACTGACTTGCATTCTTTCTGCGGTATGGACTGGGTACACATTTTTCCTATGCAATCTGCCATACCAGAAACAAGAGTGCTTGCTGTCCTATGTAGGATGAGGTTCAAGCCCAATCCTTTATTTATTACTTAACCATATATATTAATCTGAAATCCTTTTCTACAACACAGTTATGAATAACTGAAATTCTCTTATTTAGGTAATATTTTCATGGGTGTTTGTAAACATCAATGCAGAACTGTGTTAGCAAACAAGGTTCCCTTTCACAAAATGTATGCGTTTGGTTGGAAGCCTCCATTTTCCCTCCAGCGCAAATCAGCAGTTACAGCCAGAGAAGTTGGAGTGGCAGTACCTTTTGGGATAGTGCAGCATGTTCTCTGTGGTGCTCTGATGTGTTCTGAGAGTCAGTGCAAAGCATGGCAAGGGGGATATAGTTCAGTTATAATCTGAACAATTTTCTTGGCAAGAACAATAGGAAATTTTTCTCCCAATGGAAGATTCTAGCATCAACCCTGCAGAAGGATGGGGTTGGGGAGGCAGCATGCATTAAGGGTACGTGCAGACATCCCCAGGACCCATTCAATGGTCATCTGGCTTTAAGCCGCATGATCAAAGATTGGGGCCTGCTTATCCAGAGATTTGCCATTGCTGGGAGCTGCACTGGGAACATGATCTAAGTAACTTAGGTTGGGGGGGGGTGGGCTGGATTGGGGGAAGCAGGGGGCTGGTGGGTCCACAGAGAGGGGGTTGTCTGGATGGGGGAGGACTGGGGGGGTTTGCTGGGGGATTGTGAGTTCATAGGGGGGGGAGATCAGGGGGCTAAAAACAGCCTGGTGAGAGTAACGTGGTAGGAAAAGCACAGCCTTGGCACTGGGGTGAGTGGCTGAGCTTTCCCAGCCTTGGGGCTACACTCTGAACATGTATAGATATTTGGTAGATCAGGCTAGTGCATCCCCAATCTAACTTGGTGAAACTCCTCAGGTGAAGTTAGTTAAATTTGGCTGGCCATTTTTTCCCCAGTCTAACCTTCCCAAACATATTAGAATATAGATGGACCTAACCTGAGTTGGGTCGTTTTAAGTGTAACGTCTGCACATACCCTAAACAGTCACTACACTGAATAACTCTGCAATTTAAGAATATGTAGGTGCTGGAAAAGAGGAGACAGAACCTCTTTTTTGCCTCAGCTTGGCAAAAAATCTCCATGGTGCAGCTATCTTCAGCATGAAACTTCCTTTTTGTGACTTCAGCATCTCTTTCTGCTTTCATCGGCAACAAACCAATGTGATCTACGTGAGTGAAGTTGGGAAGAGAATACAAAGGGACCATTCTGTTGATGATGGGGGATAAGAGACAGTGATACAATCCTACCAATCCACCAACACAGTGGTGTTCTGGGACCGTAACCTTAGGTAAAACAGTTACTAGTCTGATCTGTGGGACTCATTTTTGGTGCTTTGTATCTAAATTTGTATTTAGGGGCTGATTGCAGTGCTTCTTACCAGTATTGTGCTGTTCCTGGTGCCTCTAGCCAGCTGATAAATTCCCTTAATATTTTTTATTTCTGTTCTCTAATACCTTTTAACTCTTAATTAAACAATATTGAAAAGTTTTTTGCCATGAATGTAAATTTTGTTTTTTTGCCAAAAGCACTAATGTGAAGGCTGCATATTCAAAATGAAACATTCTTCCCTGCACCATGAAAATTCCCAGTGGAGAAACCTTAACCTTGGCTATCTCGGTTCAACGTTATAGAATGGCTGGGCCCAAACATAGACTGTAATGCCTGATTACAGCTGAATAGCAACCTTCTTTCCTCTAAGCATATGGAGCCAGATCCTTTCCCTCCTGGGATTTGGGGGCAGGATGTGATCTGTGGCTTTCTCTCCTGAGCATTACTTCAAGATCCTCCCCATACAACAAGCAGGAGCCTCCAGAACATGACCACAAGTGAGTATTAGTGTCCTACTAGAGATTTCTTCAGTGATGTTTCTGGTTCCAAGTTGCCTTGTATTGTAGTGTGGCTTCACTGAGGCATCTTTGACAGCTTGCTGCTCTTAAGTGGGTACCAACACAGGGAACACATGAAATAGTCAGTGCAGGCTTGGGGCTGGATTATGCTTTGCCCTCCCTTTTTGAATCCTTCTTTTTCAGCTTGATCTATAATCCCCAGGAAATGTAATAGCTGCAAATCTTCAGGAAATGTATTAGCTGGGGAATGTACCTTGCAATGGCAGTTTGAACATTTTAGGATCGCTCCTGGTGTAGATGGTAAAGAGAGCGAGCTACAGGATTTCCCCTGCTATCCCTTTCATGAGGACACATGCTGTTGTTGGTGCTAGCTGTATTTTGTGCGCGTGCTCCCCAGTTACATCATGGCAGGCCTCAGTGCCTACAGCACAGGAAGGAATATGCTTATCATCCACTTTCTGTCATCCTTGAGCATTTGCTTGGGAAAACCATGATTTGTCTCGTAGTTTGTACTGCCATATTTACCCCAATCCAAGGCAAATTTGAATTTAAGATGACACCCCAATAATTAGATTCTATAAATTGGGGGGGGGGGGGGGTTGTAGAGGTCAGCCAGTAGGGGAAAGGGTGGTTGTCAGGCATTGAGGGACAGGCAGCTTGACCCCTACCCCCTGTACCTTAACTCCTCCTGCTTGTTCCCCCCCTACTTGTTTCCCCTTGATGCCTGCCTCCATGCCTTTCTCCCCCCAGCACCTGTCCTACTCCCCTGTCTTCTCTGATACATGCCTTCCCACCCCCCCATGCCTGTACCTCCTAGCACCTGCCCCCCTCACTGAATCCCCCTGCAGTCTCTGACCCCTGCTACCATTTACTTTCCAGCCCCACTCCAGCCTAGGGAATACAGCACATGTTTTCTTGGGTCTAGCCTGGCCTGGTAGCAGTAGTGGCACTGTCAGCAGCTCTGGCCCAGGTCTGGGGGCTTGTCTGGAGCTACTGCTGCCGCATCAGCAATTACTGGGATGGGGCTAAAGCAACACATGCTCCACGGCTGGAGAGGGGCCAGAGCCTGCCAGAACTGGAGGGTAAATGGCAGGGGAGGGGTAGGTGGGGGCAGAGGTGGGGTAGGTGGGGGTGTGTGGGAGATGAGAGGGAGGGGAGTGGCAGAGGTGGTGTGATGGTAGACACCAGCTGTGGATCTGACCTTGACCCCAGATCAGGACTGGAGCCAAAGCTGTAGCCACAGCAGCTGCCTGCCTCGTGCCACCTTGTACTTAAATGGTGGCATGCTGCTTCCCCGCTTGCTCCACGGTTGCCCCCAGTGTCTTTCCAAAACCCCTGATGACATATTACGCAACTCCAAGGTTCTGCAAACACAGTTTGAAAACCAATGCCTGACAGGGAGGAAGGGGACAGGTGTGTTTTCTAGTCCCACAGCTCAGTCTTCCACCCCATGGATTAAGGAGGTATGAATCTGTGGAGGTAGCACAGAGTATGACCTGGTCCATCTAATGTTGCCTCAGCATCCTCTAGTAAAGCAGGACAGACAGTTCCAATGGATGGGAAGAATATGAAAAGTGGTACTACTTATTTCTCAAATGCATTTGAGTACCATCTCCCTATGATCCTAAATCACAGAAGTACTGCTCTATAAATCAGCTTTTGCCTATATTTGTACCTATAATGAAATGGCCATATATAAATTAAAAGTGTTATGAATTCTGGTTACTTTTTGCAATATCAAATAAAGCATAAATGTAGAGAGACTCAACCATTTAAATAAAGCTTAATTAAAGAAACTCATTTATTTGAAACGCTATGGTAATGTGACTTTTTAAATATTTGTTTACTCTTATAGAATTGTAATTGCAGGAATTGAGACATGTAAAAAACTTTTGTAAAAATAATTACAATTTAAAAGCACGCCCTCAAAGTAGTTGTTATAATAATGACTGTTATAGTAACTGTTTAGCATTTGGACTTTTTTGGCAGGAGGGTTATGCTTTGTTTATTGTGAGAAAGAAGCAGGCTCTGAGAAAACATGCAAATTTTTAGCATGAGAAAATGCAGCTTCAGGTTTAGAAAACTGAATGGCAAAAAGCCTTTTGTGCGCCTGTCTGTGTGTATAATCAGTCTATATCAGCCAAGATGATTTCAAATCATTAAGGTTTGCTGATTGGTTTCTCTTTTGTATAACGCAAGAAAAATCTCTAAATGTCACTCCGCCTTGCAGTATCCCTGGCATCCAGATGTACAGGGTGTTTGGTAGGCAGACATTTTGCCTCTCTGCTTTGCATTTTGAGATGCTGTGCTCTGCTGGGGCCTTATCCAATGCTCATAGAAGTTATAAGGAGCCTTTTCATTTCTTTAAAAGTGTATTAGATGAGACTCTTCACACCCATTACACTTTCTCCATTTTGAAGGATGGTCAAGGTACTTTCTTTAGACTCTATGAAAATTAGGTCTATAAAGGAGTTAGGCCAGTGAACAAGGGCTTGTTTCCCTCCTCCCCCTCAAAGATCAGATCTTTCACTTGCAAGAAGTATGAGTCAGAGCATTCCTTCTTTCATTCAGCAGATCAACGTGCCTGAGGTGATTTGCAAAATGTATTTAGAATGATCATGTTTTTGGATTCATATATTTCACTTTTGCTTAGTTCCATCTTTTTTATTTTGAATCATATCAGCAAATGTGACAGCTATACTATATATTATTTATTTAGATTTATTCACTACAAAACTTATGTTATAATCATGAAAGCAAAAATAAGAACAGTTGCCAGGTGCATACCAAGAAATTTTACCAAAATAGGAAGAAAGTAGGGCCGAATGACATCTTAGAAACTAACTGGTTTAGAGAGGCATGATCTTTCAAAGTCAATGACCTACTTCATCAGATGCTAGAATGGATTAGACTTAGATTGTGCATTCCTACCATCTGACAAAGTAGGTTGCTGCCTGCAAAGGCTTACACCTCTCTTGACCAGTTAGTGTGAAAGGTGCTAATACCTTCTGCCTGACTCCTGACTAACATGGCTAATCCCTTCTCTGCTTACAAAAAAACCCCTACGTGATAGGTATGACCTGAATAGCTGAGGGCCAGAAGTTGAGGGTCAAGGTTACAAGAAGTCCAGAAGCCAACGCTGAAAGCCATAGTACTAGGTGTCAGTCCGAGTTTGAGATATCATGCTAAGAACTGAGATGGGTACAAAGGCAAGACTGGGCACTGAAGATCCAAAGTACAGGGAAGCAAGAGTGAGGTACTGGGGTCCAAGGCAGGGGTGAAGCAGGTGAAAGAGTCAAAGGTTGAAGCCAAGGCAGAACAGTCCCAAGGAACAAGGTTCAATGTTCAGTTACCTGTGGGGGGTGCTGCAGCCCAGGCTTCTGCTCTTCAGTTCAGAAGATCTGGTTTGAGTCCCAGGGACCCTGACACCCTAACTATATCTTGCCCCACCCACAAATATATTAGTTTTAATATTGAATTTGCTTTTGTTTTACCATTGGTGCTTAAATAACGGCAGCAGAATGGTAATGATATTTCTGCTGTGGAATGCATACATTGGTCCTATATGCTCTTGCCATGACCTTTAACAATAATTGTATTTCCTTTGAAGATGTATACAATATTGCACAGAGCACACACCTGAAGGACTAAGGCCTGAAGGTTGACTTAATCTGCTGTTCTCAGTTCCCATCACATCTTAAATTGTGCTACCAGTTAAATCTATCAGAAACTTGCATAGTCATGTTTGGTGAAAATTAAGGATGTTTTTCTTTTAAGGTATGGCAAAAACAAAGGCTAACGGTTTTCATAAGTAACTGGTTAGTCACATGTGGTTTGAAAAGTCAATAACATTGCTTGCTCTGATCTTTCACTAAGCTGAAAATAAAAATAAAGCCATGCAGTACTTTTATAACCTTCAGAAAGGTCCTCAGTACAAATTGGAGGGATGGGGGGTCTGTCTGATGCCCTGAAAATGTGGTGAAGCCTGAGGTGCTGGATGCTGCCTTCTCCCCTATCTGTATAAAGTGACCAGATTTCCGAAGGAGCAGTGCTTCTCAGTTTGCCTGCCGATTCCTGTATCCAAATAGCGACTGTCTCACCTTCACAAGTCTGCTCACCCATTATTTCTTCCTCCCGCAGGTCTGGATTTTACTCAGTCTCCCATTCCCACTGTTGTCCATTCTGTCATTCACCCAGTCTCATCTGCTCTTGCACCCTTTTGGGTCTTCCTTTGTGCTGATTCTTTCATTTATCTTGTCCTTCTCCCACCTATATATCTTGCACTCTCTACTGTCCTTCTGTTGCAGAACTGCTTCCCAAGTCCAGTCCAATGATCTCTCTGCCCTTGTTCACCCTCTGTCCTCCATTATTTCTCTAGTCCCATCTTACTTAGGGACAGACCTTATTTTCACTGAAATCAATCACTGACTTCTGTGGGAGAAAATCTGAGACTTTAAATCTGTTCCCCAAAGACCTGACTCCCATTTGGTTCTTCAGCTGGATTTTATACTCTGGCTGTTATACTCTGCCTCTATCATCCTGCCCTTTGTTCATTCATCTTTTCCCTTCTCCCTCCATTCTCCATTATTTTGCCCCTTTCCCCTTGTCTTTTCCTGGATTCCTCTGCACTCTCCTCTTCAAACTTCCCCTGTTTCCTTTTGTCCTTTCTTTTAATCTCTTTCAACATGGCTGGAACATAAGGTTGAAGGTCTTGTTCATGCTGAGCTGTGGGCATTGAGCCCTTGCCACTGTTCTCCCACTGCAGCTTGCTTTGCTTAGCTATGGCCAGCAAAAGATGTGACCCCCCTTCCACTGTCAGATCAATGGACAAGCATATATGAGAGCACATTACAGAGTGTGGAACTGGATGGGAATCCCCTGAGGCAACCCAACAGGATATACTAAACGTACAACCAAGTCCCACTTACACTAAAGAAGCAAGGATATCAGGTCTGTCCCTAGTGACAGGGACATCCCATTCAGCCTACCAACTGGATGCAAAGGAGTCATTTTAATAAACTTTCCAAACTGAAATTACCTTAGAGGGAACAGCCAGATGCCTTGAAAAATGAAACATTTAAAGGCCAATACAGGCAGCCCTCGGACTTACGACCCAATTAGTTCCTGAAAACCACATCTATGGGTCAGGGAGGCCTGGGTGAGGGAGATTCCTTGCCCTCCATCAAAGCTGACCTTGTGAAGGAACACCTCAACAGGCTGGATACCGTCAAGTCCTGACAGGTTACACCGAAGGGTACTCAGGGAGCTGGTGAGCATCATAGCTCACCCCCTGGCACGGATCTTTGAGAGCTCTTGGCACTCTGGTGAAGTGTCCGATGATTGGAAGAGGGCCAATGCGGTGCCTATCTTCAAGAAAGGGAGGAAAGTAGATCCGGTAAACTACAGGCCCTTCAGCCTGACTTCTATCCTGGGGAAAGTCATGGAAAAGATTATCAAGGAGGCCATCCTTAACAGACTAGCTGAAGGCAATATCCTGAGGGATACCCAGCATGGGTTTGTTGTGGGTAGGTCTTGCTTGACCAATCTCATTTCCGTTTATGACCAGGTGACTTATCACCTAGACAAAGGGGAAGAGATCGATGTCATATACCTCAACTTTAAAAAAGCCTTCGATCTGGTATCCCACGATCACCTCTTGGTTAAACTGGCTAATTACGGCCTTGACATCACCACGATCCACTGGCTGGGGAACTGGCTCTGCGGTAGGACCCAGAGGATGGTGGTTGACAGGCGCCAATTGTCTTGGTGCACTGTGACCAGTGGGGTCCCTCAAAGCTCTGTCCAGGGGCCTATACTGTTTAACATCTACATCACGATGTGGACATTGGTGTCAGAAGTGGACTGGCCAAGTTCTCTGACAACACCAAACTCTGGGGTAAAGCATCCACACCTGAGGACAGAAGGGTGATCCAGGCAGATCTGGACAGACTCATGAAATGGGTGGATGAGAACCTGATGGTGTTCAACACCGAAAAATGCAAGGTTCTCTACCTTGGGAGGAAAAACCTGCACCATGCATATAGTAGTGCTACGCTGGTTATCTCTACAGATGAAAGGGACTTGGGGGTCATGCTTGACCACAAGATGAACATGAGCCTTCAGTGTGATGCTGCAGCTAGCAAAGCGAGCAAAATGCTGGCGTGCATCCATAGATGCTTCTCAAGCAGATCCCAGGACTTCATTCTCCCGCTGTACTTGGCCTTGGTGAGACTGCAGCTGGAGTACTGCGTCCAGTTTTGGGCTCCATAATTCAAAAAGGATGTGGAGAAGCTTGAGAGGGTGCAGAGGAGAGCCACGTGCATAATCAGAGGTCAGGAAAACAGACCTTATGATGACAGGCTGAGAGCAATGGGGCTATTCAGCCTGGAAAAGCGCAGGCTGAGGGGTGATCTGGTGGCCACTTATCAAGGGTGCTCATCGGGATCTGGGGGAATGACTGTTCACCAGAGCCCCCAAGGGATGACAAGATCGAATTCACAAACTCCACTGTGACTGGTTCAGGCTGGACATAGGAAAGAACTTCTTCACTGTCCGAGCCCCCAAGGTTTGGGACAGACTGCCACCTGAGGCAGTTCAAGTGCCCACTTTGAACTCCTTCAAAACACATTTGGATGCTTATCTTGCTGGGATCCTATGATCCCTGCTGACTTCCTGCCCCCGGGGCGGGGGAGCTGGACTCGACGATCCTCTGGGGTCCCTTCCAGCCCAAATGTCTATGAAATCTATGAAATCTTAAGTCGAAACGTAACTCGGAACTGATATTACCATAGGAACATTGTTATAAATGGGGGATTAGTTCCTGAACCAAGGCCTGATACCCTATTTTCACAAAAAAATAACCCAGAATTTTGTACTCGATCAATTATAGATGAGTAACATAGCTACATTAATGTATTTATATTGTAAATAGCAATCATATTGATTTGGAAGGACTTCTTTGAGGTGATTTTGCTGGACTTTTTGAAGGGCTCCTGGTTGGACTTTTTCAAGGGTTCTTGGCTGGACTCTTCTCAGGAGCCTTGGCTGCAGGTTTTTTTGGAGTCTTGCCTGCTTTCTTAAAGAACATGTCCAAGGAAGTTTGGATAGATGTTCTCCAGGGAGATGAGTGATGCAGCGAACTTGTTCACTGTCATGGTATTACATCGGATCAAGCATCATAAAGTTGAAACTGACATCAGAAAGTCAAAACAGGGTGATATATAAATATCATAAGTGCCGTTTGTTGTAACTTAAAATGTCTTAAGTCAAGGACTGTCTGTATAGGGGAGAAGAAGTGACAATACACTTAGACTGTTGCTTTATACAAGTTTTTGAAATGGCTCCAAAATGCCTGTATTTCTTCCAGTTATGTCTCGCCAAGTAGTGTTAACTTCTAAATAGTGATGTATTGGAAGTCCTACTTAGCTGCTTTGTGAATGGACCCCATTCAGTGTGACTTACTCCACATTTAGGCAAAACTCCCATGAAGACAATGAGAGCTCAGGTCCCTAACTCACTCCTGACTCAGGCAGATCCCCCACTGTCTTTAGTGAATCAGTGGTTTTGAATAGGGACCAAAGTCAGCTGTAATTTGGATTTTGATTTCCTGACCATGGTTCATTTAGCCTCTAAGCCTGCTATAGAAATGTGTTGTGTGCCATTAACTGACTATCTCGTTCATCCCATAATCACCAAATTATGTCAGAGCATTATATGGGTGTATAATGTCACTGGGCCCTGGTCCTTTGAGGTGTTCAGCATCTCATGAAAGGTGTTGGGTGGTTTCAGGTCATGTTAACTCCAATGCAGTTTGAGAATATTTGATACACTGAAGACTCCTATTCCAAATCAATTATCCAGTGATGTCATAATTCAGGGTAGGAGAATGAAATGAGAGATAAATTAACATGATATTATCAAAATGACCAATGTTTATCATGATGCATTTGAATAGTTTTAAACAGGCTCCCAAGAGTGCCATGCCATTATGAACTATTAAAATTGTCCAAAAAATTTCAGTAAGAATTGGGGGAAGAAAAGGAATTTTATTTATGTAGAAAAATATACTTAGGAAAAGTTAAAATGCTTTAAGTAATTTCAGGGATAATATTCTGTCTTTAATTGTTATTACCACTGTAAATAGAATGAAAGAATAGAGCTCAGTTTCTGGAAGCATATTTTTCTTCTGCCTTTGTGCTATCCTTTTGCAGATTCTTGTACACAGTATTCAATTCTTCTTTTCCCCTGAGCCCCACATAGTCATCTGCAAGAGACCAAAGCAACTGTAATACTCTGCTAGTCTCGTTTTGTAGTGTTTTACCCACATTCGCATGGATATAAATGCCTACACAAGCTGCAAGTCAATGGTGAATTGGACCCAGAATCCTGCATAATATTAATGGATATTTATTTAGAGCCATATTGAGTGGTATTAGTATTTACATGCTTGCTATATACTACAAAATAAGCACCAAATAGATATGAACCATTGTGCTTCAGTTAGTTGATTTAATTATTTCTAGTTACACGTGTCTGCTTCTAGTGTAGCACACTATTATACAGAAAGGTTCAGTGGGTCATACTTGTGCTCACAATGGCCAGGTAGACATTACACATGAACCAGTATAAATACATCTATACACCTATAACAGAACAGAAGTTCAGCTCACATAGACTGGTTTAAAAATGGTGGAACTTAGTCTAAGACAGACCTAGTTTCATAGTTGGTCAGGTCGGAAGGGACCTGAGCAGATCATCAAGTCCAACCCCCTGCCATGGCAGGAAAGAGTACTGGGGTCAAACGACCCCAGCAAGGTGATTGTCCAGCCTCCTTCTGAAGACCCCCAGGGTAGGAGCGAGCACCACTTCCCTTGGAAGTTGGTTCCAGATCCTAGCTGCCCTGACTGTGAAGTAGCGCCTCCTGATGTCCAGCCTAAACCTACTCTCAATCAACTTGTGGCCGTTATTCCTAGTTACTCCTGGTACTGCGCGGGGGAACAGGGTACTGTGCCCCGCAGGTCTCCCATGGTAAGTTTATAGACGGCAACCAGATCCCCTCTCAGCGTTCTCTTGTGGAGGCTGAACAGGTTTAGGTCCTGTAGGCTCTCTTCACAGGGCCTACCCTGCTGCCGTCTGACCATGCAAGTGGCCTTCTCTGGACACTCTCTATGCTGTCCACATCCCTCCTGAAGTGCGGTGCCCAGAACTGGACACAGTGGCCTGACCAGTGTCACATAGAGGGGGAGGATCACCTCCTTGGACCTGCTTGAGATGCATCTGTGGATGCATGACAGGGTGCGGATGGCCTTCCTGACTGTATCCCCACACTGCCGGCCCATATTCGTCTTGGCATCAATGATGACTCCAAGATCCTTTTCTGCCTCTGTGCTGATGAGAAGGGGGTTCCCCAGCCTGTAGGTATGCTGCTGGTTCTTCCTCCCCAGGTGCTGTACCCTGCACTTGTCAGTATTGAATCCCATCCTATTCTCATCTGCCCACCCCTGTAACCTGTCCAGATCTAGTTGTAACCTGTCCCTCCCTCACTTTGTGCTCAAACTCAATCAGTCAAGGTTAGATTGGTACATCAAAGTTCTGTACCAGATCCTCTATCAATTCACAGTGGATCGCTGTCTGCCAGGGAGATGCACTTGCACTCATGCTGCTCTTGGCTGCTCCGACTGAGTGCCCAGCAGGCCCTGCCCCTGGGCTGTCACAGAGCCAAATCAGCACAGAGACAAGCCAGCAACAGGATGCACTTGGAAGTCCGGGGACCGGGGCAGGTGAGGTGGTGATGGCAGGGGGTTGGGGGGTTATGCTCCCCCAAGCCAGGAAGTCAGTCGGGGTGATTCAGGTGCTCAGCTGTACTTGGCAGCTTCCAGCAGCCTGGGGATCCAGCAGGGCCTGCTGGGAGGCGTACAGGAGCACCCCCAACCCATTGCCTTGGCCAGTGTAGGCAGCCTGTGTGCCTCGCCAAATGCCAAACATGTCTACTGTTTGCTCTCAATCTAACCTCCTCTGCCTACAGAAACTTGGGGGTTTGATCAGTTCCGCCTCAGCCTTTTTGAATATCTGTATCTAGCCCATGTGTACTAAGTGAAAAGGAAAGAAGCCTGGCTGTTGTACAACATGTGGGATTTCTCTGGCTGTTTAGGCAGTCATGGGGTTTGAGGAGACTAGGCTGGATGATATTAGGCAACACAAATGTGTTTGGTTACTTTGGTAGATGCACAACCAGGAGGAACTATAGATTCCAAAAGTTGTATCTAGTAGCCTAAGATTCTCCCACATTATATTCATTACAACTTCCATTGCCTCCCCTAGAAGCTGGAGCATGACCTCTGAGATGAAATATAATCTGGTAAAAACATTGGAGTACGGCCAAATTTTTCCAGTAGCACATTTAGACTCATACAGCAGAAGTGCAAGTCAGTGGGACAGGCCAGCCTGCTCCCATGGTGGAATGAGTGAGCAGTCGTCTGGGTTTGCAGATGAAGTTTAAGGAGAAAAACATCTGTTAACTGGCAGAGTTAAAATTTAATTGCTGGAAATTAGATTTCTAGATAGATAGCCAAATTAGATTTCTAGACAGATAGATAGACAGGGACTTGCCCAAAGAGGAATATAAACTCTTCTTTGACAGAAAACCAATTAGAGGAGATTCTATTTATCTATCTATCTTATTTGTTTATTTATTGCTGCACAGGTGCTGTTTACTGAACCATTTGCCACTGAACCAACACTTGATGTAAGAAATAGTATCTACCACTGCACTTTTCACAAGCATGCTGTTTATTCCAGCCTTCAAACTTTTCCCTTTGATTGTGGCTGCAAAGCTTATGATAATAAAGCCTTGCTTTTTTGAGGACCCTTTCAAAAAAGGTCTTTTAATTTCCTCCTGATTTCTTTTTTTTATCATTATTATTTCTAAAATGTTTTCCCAGAGGAGGGTCCAGGCCTGTGTTAGAACAATTCAGAGTTCTATTCCATTTCTAGCTGAGTGCTTCAGATAAGAGCCCTGGAGAGAGGAACACATTCACTCCCCACAGTAGGGTATCAGTACATTATAATAACCTCTCCCACAGTCCTAGGATCTCAGACCTATTCACTTCATACTGGCACCTTTAACAGAGTACAATAAAGAGGACATTCAAAGTCCCTGTGTGTTACTTCCTACTGAGAGGCTCAGAGCTCAGGATGTACAGCAGTCTTCAAAAAGCAAGAGAAATTCTATTAGAACTGTCTATTTTTTAACAGAATACTTCTGTCCTAATTCAGCCAAACAGCTGTGTAAATAAAAGTGTTTTCAAGGCGAGCAAAGTTTATTTGGTTCTCAACACGCACATTTTTTCTGTATATAAGCAGATGATATATATACTGTAAGTGTGCAAGAGGATGCATGTACACACACAAGATGAGATCACCAGCTGTTGACCTCAAAAGAGCTAGGTTGATTCATACCAGTTGATGATCCGGACCATTGTCTCTATAAGTGGTATTTCAGTATGCCAGAACATCAGTAATAACAGCTAATTTTGTAAGGTTGCCTTGCTTTTTATTTTTATGCACTTACATTTAAGACATACATTTCTCCAAGGGTTCTGATTAGTATAATAATAGATGAACTATAAAGAATTTTGTGTCATGTTATCCTCAGTAAAAAAACAATTTACATGGAGAGTAACATACAGGTTTCCTGGTTGCTTAACTTAAAAAAAAAATGTATCAGGCTGCTTTCTGGACCTAGAATGTATTTAATGTAACTTTTAAAACTATTTATCTTGCACATGCACCCCAAATGAGAATGTGGTATCCTCATGGTACTTTTGTATATGTATTTTACAAGTCATTCCATCCTCACAGCAAAGACCTGTAGCAGTATCCCACTGAGCTTTTCCCTGAAGATTTTTCTCCTTTTTTAAACATTTATTTTACAGGAGAAACAGGCTGTAACACTTAAATTGAACAAGATGGTGAATGTTTCACTTATTCCTAAGAAGAAAATTTAAGGAAACATTTCTGAATGGGTGAATAGAGCTGTGCAGTATGTAGAGGTCTTGACTTTTAATGAGAACTGTTGGAAGTGAACTTTTCATGCATGTTATGCTTTCTGTTTTTAACCAATAAATATAATATGAAGGAACCATACAGGCATGGTGGAGTCCAGGTAGCCATGTTTGTTCACCCACTTCCACTTGGCTGTTTTGGCACGTTTCTAAATATAGAAGACAGAGAGTGTCTCAAAAAGGCTCACAAGTTATTCACAATTTCTTCTGGTCGTGTTAGGAGGTAGGACCCAGAGACGGATCTAAAGTGGATGCAGTGGCACAGTTGCATCCCTCTTTCAAACTATGCTGTGGGAGCAGCAGCCAGAGATTTAAGTCCCTAAACCAGTCCCCTCCATGCTCAGTTGCACATTTCTTCCTCTTCCCTCCCATTTGCCCCCTCCCCCAATTGTTGTTGCCACTATCTCCACTGTCCCCAGCTGCCCCAGAGGCAGGGGACCTTCAGAGTCACTCTTGCCCCATTGCAGCTGGGCTGCATGAGGAGCTGTTCAGCTGGGAACAGTGGCAAAAGGTGGGTTTCTTCTTTCTGCTCCGTTCCCCTAAATGTTACTTGCCAGCCCAGGAGTAGGCTCAGGGTAGGGGGTGGCACCTGCTGCTGCTGACTAAGCCTGGCTTCCTGCACAGCCTGGTTGGAGCTGAGAATAAGTGACTTTGAAGCTCCTTTGTCCGTGGGACAGCCAGAGAGTGGGGGCAGGGCATTGGGCAAATGAGAGGGAAGGAGAAGGGATGTTCTGCTGAGCATGGAGAGGAAGGGATGCCAAGAGTGGGAGAGGGATTATTATTTGTTTCAGGGACTTAAAAAAAAAATTCCTGGCTCCCTGTGTAGCATGGTCTGCCTGTCTGGGTGAGGAGGCAGGGGAGGGGTAAAAGCTGCAAGCCTGGGTGCAGCCACTCCAGCAGTGCCAGTTCCTAATCCCTTACTCTTTTACCAAATCCCAGATCTGGGATGGGGCCACAGGGAGTCTAGCCCACTCGACTGAAAGTAAGGAGATCTGTTTTCTCTTCTTGATTCTTTCATTGATTTGCTGGATGAATGTGGGAAAGCCATTTGCCCTCTCCTATAAAATGGACCTAATAATACTGACTTTAATAAAGCATTTTGAATTCTATGCATGCCAGCTACCACGTAACAGCTAGTGAGTATGATCATTAATATTTCCACTGCTGTTGCTAGTTTAGTTGAATTCTTTGAGCTTTTTACAATGGACATCTACTGTCCTAAAATGTGATGTGTCCCATAACTGGTTTAGTGTAGTGCATTCACTGGATTCACTGGCACAGAACAGCTGGTCATTCACAAGGCTGCAAAGGCACGTGCTGCATTTGTTGACAGCCTTGACATTGTTTTGCTATTTCTTTTTGTTCTGGATCAGCCCCTGGCCACTCTACCAAATTCCTGGCATGGACTTTCTCATTTACAATTTCTAAATATCCTTAATGCTGTTTTGGACTACTTACGTCCTGAACTTTATAGGAATAATCACTCAGATCCACACACTAAACAATTTTGATAGACACTTAGTTGTTCTTTTTAAGCCAGTGGGAGCTGCAAACAGTTGGCTATGTGCAGCAGTTGATTCGGGCCATCGTGTTGTGTACTTTGGGATTTAAGATCATGTTTCGTGTTGGGTTGTGCCGCTGCATTTCTCACTGTCAAGGGTTCCAGATCTGCTGTACAGAACATATTTACTGTCTTTGCTTTGACTTTAGTATTATGCTGGAATATTTTAATAGTTACCATCAATAATAGACATGGACAAAGCCACTGGTATACTAAACTAAACGCAGGAGCAGTTAAATGACCTCTGTGTTGTAATAACTGAAACCATGGAAACTGCCATCAAAACAATAGCCAGCATGGCAAACCCTGGGTAGAAGCTAAATCAGGTGGGCCAAGGAAATTTTTGTGGGGACTGATTTCAAACACAAGGGTGAGAGACATTCCTTGGTTGCATCTGCATATGCATGTTTGGTAGGAGCAGAAAGCTAGGAAAATGCAGCAGGGGGTCAGAGCACCAGTAGTAGGAATGGCTCTAGTAGGAAGCTAAAAGTCAGATCTTTTGGGGAGCCAGTGTTAGGTGGACAAGGACACTGTCTATTGTTGCTTGTTCTTCCTGTCTTCAGTGAAACAAGGCTTTGTGTTATGACAGGATCAGGGCCCAGGGGTGGCTGTGATGCCTCCTGGTGGCCAGTCAACCCAGCCCCCTCTGGCTCCCCAGGATGCCCCCTCTTTTACCTTGTCTGCCATGCTTTGATGTTATTTCTAGGGTTTGGGGAGACCCCAGAGCGAGCCCAGTCTAGTTCTACCTTGCTGCTGGGACACTATGCTATGGCCTTCTTGCCCTATTAGTGCCTCTGAGCACCTATTCCCCTATGGATATTCAAGGCCTCCTTCTGTCCCTGTAGCCATGCCCATGCTTCACAGATATTACTTTAATATGCAGGTGAGCTGTCTGGCCCACCGGTCAAACACTCAAGTCAGCCTGCCGAGCCCAAGGCCCTGGCTAAGCTTTATCTTTTCCCTGGGCCACTGGCCCCGGTTTAGCTTCCACGCCTTCCACCAGGCTTTAGCCCTTGTGGTCTAAGGCTGCTTTGGCTTCTGTCTTACTGCCATGGCCTTAGTCCTCCTGGCCTTGCCCTTCTTCACCCCACCCCAGTCTCCTGGGATCCCAGACCCCAGGCCAAGCAGCTTTAGCTCACTCCCGGACTCCCACACCATGATGCTTGATGCTGGCCTTCACTCTCTTAGCTTCAGCTTAATTCTTCACATCAGTCTCAGCCCTTGGGGTCCCTGACCCTCAGCTAGTCTGCCTGCTACTGGGTGCTCTGCCCTCTGTGGCCTCCATACCTCCCTTGTAGCGACAATCCAGTCCTCCGGTTAATCTAACCAGAACATAAACACAAGCGCAATGGCTGTACTACAGAAATCCTCCCCACCCTGGGTCATTACTTCCCCACAAGCTGTAAGTCCCTCTAAGCTCTTTCCTTGTAGCTCTCTGGGACAGCTCGGGTGGTGGGCAGTCTGTCTCCTGTAGCCATCTCACTCAGGAGCTCCCTCCCTTGCAGTGTGTAGGGCCAGACTGACTGCCTGGTCTCAGGCACTTACGTGCCTGCAAAGACTCAGCCCTTCCTTTTAGGGGCTCTCCAGCACCCAGAGGGTTTCCATTTTGGCCTGATAACTGGGCCTGCCCTTCCCTGCTACAGCTTAGCTGAGCTGCCAGGAAGCCTACATGCCTACCCGCTTTGCGGCTTACTGCAGTGCAGCTAGCTCATGCCATCGTGCCTCCCTTAATGGTAGCTCCAATCCTGGCTGTCACTAGCCTGCTTGCTTCCCAGCAGTTCCCTCTTGCTCAGCTGCCAGTCCCACCCTGAAAGCTTAGCCTGTTGCAGCGTCTCCTTCAAGTAACAGAACTTTCTGGCTTCCTGTTACAGTGTACTTTTTTTTTGGTAAATAAATAGGACTTTAGCAAAGAGACACCAGAAGGAGAATAATAAAATTCTTCTTCCTGCAAATAACCCAGTCTGGCCCCAAATATTCAATAACTGCTCAGCCCAAAGTATCTTTACTTACCTTTTTGATATGCAGATGTCATATAACCAAACTGCATGGACATGTGGGTTGTTACTTTGAATTTTATCTTATATCAGAAAATACCTGACAATATTGCCCATATCTGTTGTGTATTGTAGCCTTTGTTTGGGATACACCATTCTTTGGGTTAGAAATTGAAACTAGGGGTTGACTATCTGTAACCAGAGTAAATAATTTTCCATATAGATATGCCGTATCTATCTATCTATCTATCTTTAATTTCAAGACTCAGCTTATTCCTTTTATATCAATTTGAGCATAGTTACATTATGCAAAGATAAGAGAGCTGGTAGAAACAATAATAGGTATTTCTGTATGATCTTCCATCTTGTCTGAAATTGTTGCACTTATTTCATATAGCAAAGTGACACAAGCTACCTCTATAGGGTCTATAATTACCCTTTTCAGACATTGAGCCGTGTGGTTTCATCTTATACTTTAGTTCCTCTTTCTTGTAAATGACAGACAATAAACTATGATAGTAATTCACTATTTCCAGAAACGAATATAACTGTAACATGTTTTTTAATTGGATTGAGGTGCTTTGTTGTTTAGGAAAGCCATATTTATAGAACTGTGGCCACAAAACATTACTGAATCTTTGAAAAATCTCCATTTTGTTTTCTTTTCTTTCAAACTACACTCCAACAGCCTCACAACTGCTTATTGCAATTTCTCAAGTTGCACTTCATGACTGGCTCTCTTGACCAGTATACTATAGAAATAAGACTTGAGTAACAGGAATACCCAGTAAAACCTATCTTATAGCTTGCTGCAACATAGCAAGTGTGGATGCTGCTACTAGAGTCCAGTAGTAAAATAAGCCCTTACGTTGGGTACCTTGGAGTCTAGCCTCTGGCCACCAGCAACCCTTAGAGTGTTTTTCATTCTGGAGATATCTGTACATTTTTCTTTATGCTAATAAAAATAGTGATGTCACCACTTGAAATTAGCCCAGCCACTCACCCTTGTCTATCTTACTGTCCCCTTCCTGGACTTGATTAGGCATTTGAAGCATTCATAAAACAAATTAGCAAAAATAATTTCTTAATAATTTTGCTTTCTTTCTCTTTCAGCAATCTAGTAGATAAAATCATTCATGATATTTTTTACTGGTGGCAGTGCTTGCAAGAGATCATGTACACACCAACATCTAAGTAATCATACTTCCATATCTGACAGACTTTATGTAGAAGGCATCAACAGACATAATTACACTTAGGGCATCAACAGACATAATTATACAACTTCACTGGTGAAAAAATAACTGTCAGACTATTTGCAAACCTCAGGTAACTTTGCCTGGTCCAGGAGAAAATTATTCCCGAAAGAAATAGAAAAAATGCTTCTGCTGCAAGTTAGATGGGTTTAGGTTTCATCAGTCTGTGGGCATCCCTGTGTGGTTGTTTGCTGAAGACAAACAGTTTATTGCCTGTTCTTCTACTGCGTAGAGGCCACATGCCATAACAGCCACCTATCCTAGAACAGCTGCACATTTCTCTGTGTCTGATCCCAGTGTAATTTTCATCAACTCAAGTAAATAACACTGGAGTTATGTGCAAATCTCTCTGTGAACATGATCTCTAAAAATACAGCAATATATTAATAACTGGAAAAGAGTAAGAAGTTAGAGCTAAGGCAAAAGATACTTAAAAGGAACTCTCCAAAAATGAGCATATAATGATTACCCTTATAAAATATTACTGTATACAGTATAAAATACTGTATATAATGTCTTTATATGGTATTCCACAGAGACTCAGGTTTTATCAAACAGTCATAATCTCCACCTTACTGTATGGAGCTAAGACATGGACAATGTACAGGAGATATCTCAAGTTGCTTGCAAAGTACCATCAGCACTGCTTGAGGAAGATCCTTCTATTCCAGTAGGTAGATGGATGTACCAATATTAGTGTCCTCTCACAAGAAAACAACACAAACGTCAGGGCAATGATCACCCAACATCAACTTTGCTGGGATGGCCATGTCATCCAGATGTCCAACTCCTGACTTCTGAAGCAAGTTTTGTTCTCCCAGCTCAATCAAGGTGTACGCAGAGGAAACTCTTCAAGGACATCCTCAAGGCCCACTTGAAAAAAATGAAGCATCAACATCAACTTGTGGAAGACTATTGCCCAGGACCACCCCAAATGGAGGAAGAGTCTGCTGCAAGGATCTCAGTACTTTGAAACCTCATGACAACAACAGGAGAGGAAAAGTGGGAAAGACAGAAATAGCGTGTCACAGACTGAATCAAGAAACCACAGCCACCCACCCCTCATGGAAACATGTGCTCGAGTTGCAGTAGAAACTTTTGATCCTGAATTAGCCTTGCCAGCCCTCTTTGGACTCACAGATAAGGCAATCATGGAAGACAGTCATCAATTGCAAGCGATTGCCGGTGATGATTTCATAGAACTGACCAAATCACGACAGCTTGAAATGTGGTTACTTACAGTGTTTTGAAACATCAGTACCAAATCCTGTAATACTATGTAATAGGACTCCTGCTGCCAATAACAAGTAATGATGAATGAACCCATTCAGATTAAAAATAACAACAATTAAAAAGATCAACCTGAATTTGAACTGAAACATTAATCAGGCTGAATACTTTTCCCTTCCCAAGCTATATCTCTGTCCTTCCTTGTTTCAAATGGTTCCAAAATTAAAACTATGAAATACTATTAGCAAAGTTTACTCCTGTAGTCTTTTGCTTCTGCTATTGCCAGGAAATCTTTTGTGGTCATGCTGATGATAGCTACAGCACACTTTTTTAAAATAAAGAGCCTCTGATAGATTCAGGAGAATATCCAGACCTCTGGATTTTGGTATGTTCATGCATCACTAATTGTATTGCACAATTTTTCTTTTAGTATTTAAGTCACTTTGCCTAAGTGTTCATATTTCATGCTCTTTTTGTTCACAAACATGAAAGAAGATGATAAGAGTCAGATCTTCTTGAGATGCAATAATTTTATATAGTAAAATAAGTTTTTTTGATCTATTATTTTATTGTTTTCTTGCTAAATATGTATTTTGACCCTGAAGTTGTCCTCTTCCTGGTAGAGACCTCATTCCAGTGGTATATGTGGTTTCTTTGTGAATGAGGCATAAAATACAGCATTTCAAGGCCTATGTGGAACGTGTTGGTTTACTGTTCAGATAAAATTTTATTTGTTTTGTCAGGTTTTTTTCCCTTCTCCTTTTTTTCCTCTTTCAAGTTGTGGGTTCAAATAAATGTGAAATCTCAATCCATGCTCAGAAGAAACTCCAGAATTTCACCAGACCCATTAATGCCTTCTTAGCACAAGGCTGAAGGGAAGAGGCTCCTGTATAAGTCTTTTATGTAGGATTACCCAAAAGGTGAATCTGGGCCAATTTGTCTAGATCAATAGGTTTGATAAAATAAGCTTTCCTTGGTCTTTCCCAGAATTTAAAATGGAGTGTGAAATGTTTCAGAGAATCAGTTCTTGGTTTCCAAAGCTGTTTTAAATTATTACAATTGTGAAAAGGAACATTATTAAATGAATCAAAATCTATTTATCCATAGATCAGTGTTGCTCTTTGAAATTCTGTTTCTAAGCTATACATTTTCCATAATGTGCTTGAATTTGGAACTTTTTTAATCTTCTCATTTGCCGGACGTCGTTGATTGAAGCTGTGGGTGATGCTAGGAGAAGCCATAGGAGATGGCAAAAATAAACTGGCCTGAAACCCTACAAGGAGCCATGTGCTGAGGTGAGTTACTTTTCTGTAAGCAATATAGTGGGAAAATAGGAATAAAAAAGTGAAAAGTGAGTAAAATACCGTGATTTGAAGTCAGTTTGCTACCATATAAATTTTTACTTAAAAAGTTATCTTACCAACACTTTTGCATTTAGAAAACAGAATGGCAGTGAAATTCCTTGGAAAGCTATTTTTATTCAGACCAGATGCCTTCAAATAATACATTCTACATATATAATTGGCATAATATGTTCTTGCCTATTGTTTTTCATTTAATGCTTATGTTTACAAAGGTTGATGGGTTGGCACAGTAGGAGTTTCCTGTTTACCCTTCAGCTGCACAGTGTTGTGTGAATCATAATACAGCAGCCTCATAGGGAGCTTCCTCCGTACCCTGCCAATAACCTCAAACCCCTGATTGGAGAGCAACACTTTTTTCATTGGTAAGAGAGAATTTATTATCCATGTGAGTTCAGTCTGGGCTTGGGATGATAAGCAATCTAGAAAACACCAATTTTATAAGTAGGATGGTATAGTAACATTGTATTTATGGGATAATTAGTGAAAAGGAACTCAGTCTGGTCTCTACTTTTAAGTTTTTGCACACACTGAAAATCATGTTTGAATGTGCACATTGAGACATTTGAGAGCTAACTACCTGTTCAGCACATACCAGTCTGCACAGTGCTCTAGGGTAGTATTCAAACAAAACTTTAAGCATAATTTTAGAGTTTTCCCAGTAAGTGGGTTCATTGGGTTTAAACAAACCTACTGAGGGAAGAATAGGGAAGAGGCATTTAGAAGGAAAGAAGAACAGATGCACCTGTGTCTAAAAGCAAGGCATAAGCCTGCAGGCAGAGTGTGCAAATATATTGTATTTATGCAAGCTGAAAGTATTTAGATACTAGAAGGGCTCCTGAGGCTAAAACTGAGGAAGGTTAAGATATTTAATGGAGATAAAACTTTGTGGGAGTCAAAGTGGTAGTAATAGAAGTAGTTGTGAACATTTATAACATATTCTCAATAACAGTAGTCTCAATAGCAGTTGACATCCTTTGGTGCTGAATGCTATACAGACATAGATAATCCCTGCCCTAAAGGGTTTTCAACCATGGGCACAATTAGACAATGGGCAGAGTATATAACAGACAAGCAAATTAAAATGGTGAAGAATTGGCAATGCTTTGTTAGTTCCATGGAATGTAGTAGTTAGTTTTGGGGGTTTTTTCTATGTGGGTTTAATGGTAGAGAGAAAAAAAGAGGAATGAAACACTGCTTGCCATAATCAGCAAACTGGGGTTTGTAAGGGTCATGAAGAAAATGAATCTTAGAGAAGATTTGTAAGGTAATGGCTTCCTTCCTTTTCATGTCCTTGTGACAACGTATTTAGCAGAATTCACAGATTTGTTGGAATCTGATATGACCACACTGTGAGCTCTTCTGCTTTGGCCTCAGACCTGTGACCTCTGAGCTGTCAACCGTGCGCCTTAATGCCCATACCACTCCAGCCCCCAGATAATGGCTATTAACACTTTATGAGCTTTTTCCACCAGGGCATAAGACCCCATGGAAAAAATCCTGGAGGTGTTTAAGGGAGAAATTTACCAGCAGGTGATAAATAGATCTAGGTTAATTTTTTTCAACACAGTTAATTTCCTGTGAAATGGATTTTGGGTGTAGAAGACTGGAGCTTCCAAAATTCAGGGTAAATTTAGCAAATAGTTCTGGTGACAATGTGGGAAGAAAATTTAACAAAATGACAGAATATTTAATTTTTATATTTGTGAACAAAACGTTTTGACTTTTCATTTTGAAGCAGTATTTTTCATTTTAAAATTGAGGGATATTTTTAAAAAGTTTTAAACAAAAGTTTAAAAAGCCCCAAAATGACACAAAACATTTAATGTTGTATAAAATGAAAGACATTTCAGACTGACCCAAAATGAGGATCTTCTTATTTCAAAATGAGAAATGATTTCAACATTAACTTTTTCCCCCCTGAGTTTTCAGTTTGGATACCACATACAAAAATCCATTGTTTACCCAGTTCTAGAGATAAAGGCTTGTAGGATAAAGATGTACTTACTACATGAACTAAGTTAGGAAAGATCTTAAAAGTAAAGAGAAAAGGCTTGTTTTGGATATTAAAGTGAATGAAGGCAAGGCGGGGGCTCAGAGAGGAAGTTGATGTTAAAGCAATGATTCAGGGAGATGGTGTTAAAAAGCAGAATTCTGGGTTGAATTCAGGGCTCCAAGTTGGTCCTAGTCAAGGCCTAAACATGTGGTTGAAATACACAGAATGAAATGATTTGCTGAGAATTTTGTCTGTGTGGAGAAGAAATATTGGGTTTTAGAGATGGTATGTAAGAAGCAGCAGGAAGGTTTAGAAAGGGTTCAGCATGTGGATTCAGTGAGAAGGCCAATCAAATACAACACACAGTTTATGTGCCAGAATGTCTGGGAGAATGGTGGTGGTCATGATGACAGAGAAAGTGAGGTAGGGGGAAGGCATGAGGCTAAAAATCAAGAGCTCAATTTTAGCTATAGTTAACTTAAGATGATAAGTTGACATCCAGGAATAGATGTTAAAGGGTGCAGCTACACATTCATTTGATCTGGGGCCAGTTTACTTGGGAGTAAATGCTCCTGGTGCATAAATGCTCCTGGGTAGGTCTCTTCACGTGCAGGGTCATGGGAGCAGATTTGCTGTTCCTACCAGCAAGCTGCTCCCACTTCCTGCAGCTCTAAAATGGGCCCCTACCTCCACCAGCGCTCTGGTTGCAGCTGCCAGCAGCTGGCAGCCATCTTTTTTAGGTATGCCCACTCTCTGCTCCCTGGCCAGCAAGTTTTCTGACCAAGAGCAGCATGCAGAGGCTGGGGCCAGTGCATGGTAGCTCTTCTTCCTGCACCATGGCTTCTCTAACCTCTGCCCCTGGAAGTGATGCCCAGCACTCTGAGCTCCTTCTGCCTATAGTGCTGGCTCTGCTTTCCCAGCAGGCCCCTGCCACCAAGGCTCTGGGTGAGCCTTACACCCTTCAGTGGTGGCCAGGGCATCAGGTGTGAGAGACACTGGCTGACCACCTCCTCCTGCACTCCCCACTGTAGCCCACCTGGACAGCTGCCCATGGACCTGCTCCTGCCTCACCCCCAGCACCATGCTCACTGTGGACATTTCTCAGAAAAACACTTTATTGCCCTCACCAAAAGCAGAACTCTTCTCCCCCCTCCCTCCCCAACAATAGAGCACTTCCACTACCAATCCCACCTACCACCAATAAAACATCCTCTTCCCTGTACAAGCTATTTACAACAAGTGAAGTGCTGTGGTTGTGTGCATGTCCTAAGGGGGTGGGGAGCTGTGGGGTGGGGTTACCCAGGGGGTGGAGCCCAGAGACAGGTGGCCAGCACCCCAGCCTCTGGTTATTCTTCTGCAGGGGCACACTAGTGGTGTGCAAAGCAGGCTGTATTTGATTCAAATTAGGATTCAGTTTAAATCGGGGACGGTGATTTGATTAATTGATTTAGATCACAGTCCTGATTCAATTTGTCTGAATCTGAATCTGAAGATTCAATGCTGATTCAGAGAACCAGCAATTCAGCCATAGACACAGCTTTAAATGTTTTTTCTACATACCTTGAGGTACGTGGAGCGGCTCGTGAATGCTGCGATGCTGGGACGGATGGAGCATCCCACAGGAGCATAAGGGGGACCCCCCTGTGCTCTCCTGGCTTGGTGATCAGCTGCGGGGGGACCCCAGGTGTCCCCCCAGACCCAGGGGGCACCAGGCACTGAGCCAAGGGGTAAGCGGGGGGTCCCCCACATGCTGTGCAGCAGACCCGGAAGTGGACCAGAAGTGCTTTTTGTCCATTTCCAGGTCCACTGCCAAGCATGCTGGGGACCCCCCTGAATTCCCATGGGACACTCCATTTGCCCCACCATCTCAGCATTCATGAACTGCCTGGTACCTTGAGGTTTGTAGAAAAAACATTTAAAGCTGTGTCTATGTCTGAATCATTGAAGCTCTCTGAATCTCTCCTAATTGATTTGGAGGGTTCCAATTCAATTTGGAGAGATTAAAGGGTCTCCTGATATGATTCAGATTCAGAGATTTGGCCACCAAATTGGGCCGAATCTCCACCAAATTGAGTCAGCCACTGAAGCTTCACATAGCCCTAGTGCACACATAGCAGGGAGCCTGGCAGACAGGGGGCTCACCCACAGGTGACAGTGGCTGCTTCTCCCCCAGTGCAGGTAGCTCTCCCTCTGGCAGCTGGTGGCTATGGCCAGCAGGGCTGTTGCATGGTCCTGGCCCCACTGCAGGATTGGGTGGTGGGGTACCTGGGGCAGGGGCCAGGGCAGAGGCTTCTGGCTGTGGAGGTGGTGCTGGACCTCCACCCAGGCCCACAGAGAGGTTCTGCTGCTTGGTGGCAGGTGGCTACCAGAGGACTGTTGGAGCCAGGGTCGGGGGCTGGGCAGCAAGTGGCATGGAAGTGACTGCCAGGATGAGGGTGGTGTGCAGCACTTAGTGGTCCTCCTCCATGGCTTCCATTCTCTGGGCCATGAGTGTGCCCTGCTCCTGCAGGGCCTCCACATGGTTCCACTCCAGGGCCAGGAGCTGTGCCCTGAATTCCTGGTCCACCCAGTCCTGTGTGTCTTTGTGAACAATGTGCTCTACCCACTGAGTGTCCTTATTGGCCATGTCCTCCACTTGCCACCTGTTCTGGCAAATGTCCTCCATGTGCCACATCCACATATTTCCCAGCTAGTCCTCTATGCACGTAACCAGCCAGTCTAGGAGAAGGGTCCAGTCCTGGGTCCTTCTCTTGCAGAGCTGCTACATCTATAGAGCCCCAGTCATGGGTTGCAGCAACCCTGAGGCTGCATTCTGGGTGTCAACTGTGGCTGCTCCTCCACTTGCAGCTGCAGGGCCTGCAAAGCTAATAGAAAGAAGCTGTCTGTGAGAGTTTGCAACATTTCTGAGATAAGATGTTCTGTACCAGGGCCTCATGTGCTGCCTGGCCTTAGATCAGGGGTTGGGAATGCATGGCTGCCCACAGACCATGGTAAGTCAGCCAGGCAGGCCTTGGCCCAGGTAGCTGGTGGCTGAGCTTCCTTATTGCTGCTTGCTCCCCAGGGGCTGGTGGGCCACTGGGTGCTGGCAGCCTGCCTCCCCTGCCCTATTCCTAGGCTGGAACAGGGCAGGTTCCTGGCAGCACCTGCTGCCATGGCTTGCGACCCTGCTCCCCACCTCCTCCTCCTGCAGGACAGCCACTCTCTGTGCTGCCACCAGCCCATGGCACCCAAGCTCAGAGGGCACAGGGCTCCCAGATGACTGGGACATGGAAGTAAGTGCCCATACTCCCACCCTCCTCACAGGAGGCCTCACTGGGGAGGCAACCTTGGGCCAGTCTCCCCCACACCAGCACTGCCCCTGTTGTGCATGTCCCAGGCTCTGCTGTTTGTGTGGACCAAGGCATGCCCAAACCCCTATACCCTGCTGCTGCTAATGGCCATGGTGCCCTGGGTGCACCTACACATCTGGCATGGGACTCTGATCTTTGATAGTGTTGGGGGAAAGCCTGGATTGCCCCACAATCTCTGTGACTGCCTGGAGGGCTACCTGTGGCTGTGCTACATATCCTTGCCCTGCACAGCTGAGGAGGACATGGCTGCTGGCATTGACACATTCCTCAGTGTCTGAGAAGCCTGTGCCCTCCTACCTGCAGGGGCACAGGCTGCTTTATAAAGTTTTTCACTGTCTCCTGCCCCCCTGTATGCTGGGGAGGGGGGGGGTGGAAACGGGGCTAGGGGAGTGCGGCCAACCTGGGCAGGGTACAGGGCCGGGGCCGGGGCTGGGACTGGGGTAGAGATGGCCCTCCCCCCAGTATGGGGCTTATCAGGTAGGCAGCACTAGCTTGTCTGGTGGCTCTGTTGGCGGCAGTGGTGTGCGGCTCATGGTAAACTCTTCAGGTTGTGGGGTGCAGCATGTGGGTGTCTGGGGAGGGGCTCCCTCCAGGAAGAATCTGGCTGCTGATGGCTGGTCGTGATGTGACTGCTTATGCCTTGTGTCTGGGGCTGAGGTTGTGCAGCCATTGGGGCATAGTTTTATAGTTGGTGGGGTTGGAAGGGACCTGAGCAGATCATCAAGTCCGACACCCTGCCATGGGTAGGAAAGAATGCTGGGGTCAAATGATCCCAGCAAGGTGCCTATGTACCCTCCTTTGAAAGACCCCCAGGGTAGGAGCAAGCATCACTTCCCTTGAAAGTTGGGCAGGCGCTGGCCCATGCTCCCTGAGCTGCTGGTAGAGGCTGGGGGAGGGAGCTTAGTGGGATGGGCTCCTGGCATCCCTAGGGGGTGTGGACAAACCACCTGTGCTCAGTACACAGCATGGCAGTGGCCTGGGTCTTGAGGCATGAGGGTGGCATCCAGGACCCGGTGGCATCTGGACACATAAAGGGCATTGACCTGAGAGCACTCCTCAGCCAACAGTTGTGGTCGGTGATTGTGCCCACAAGGCCTTGACCTTTATGCAGCACTGCTGCACCAGCTGTTTGTGCCTGTGCTCCTGCATCTGGCCTGACATCCCCTTGTAGACATGTACATTGGAATGCCTGCCCCACGTGAACTTCCACTGCACCTCTGCCTTCCTCACAGTGCCACAGGGTCACCAGTTTCTTCCATGGACCAGTTGAGGCCCCAGGTGGCAGTATGTGGTGTGGGTGAGGATGCCATCCAACCTCCTGCACTGGCTTTCCAGGCCTCTGCACAGCTGTCCCTGTGCTGCTGGGCCTGGGAAGCTGCCTGCAGCACCCAGTGCAGGGGTACAGTGTGGGACTAGGAGCTGCATGATAAGGCAATGCCCCACAGCAGGGTCTGTGGATTGGCTGTGGGCATCTGGAGCTGGCCCTGGTGGCCAAGAGTTGGGCCTGGGTGCTGGCAGCAGCCTGAAGTAGTCAGCAGACATGGATGGCATGGCACTGTCAGTAGTATGGCACTGTGGTGCCAGGCAGTGGTACTGGGGTGCAGGCAGGCTGATACAGGTAGTCTGTGGCCTGTGTAGGGGCAGTAGAGGCCAACAGTCCCTCCAGGCTCCCTGCTATTGTGTCCCAGGGCTCAAAATGCCTGCAGGTTTCTAAAGTGCCTGTGGCTGGGGCAGGAGAGGCTCCTAGTCCCTGGACCCTGGGGCTGAGCTCAGGCTGGCCCCCTAGTGACAAGACTGACTGGAGTATATTTGCCCCCAGTTGGCATCTACACCTGTGCTACTGTGCAGTAACTACTTTTGAGTAAATTTGCTACTTGCATTTGCAGGTAGCAAATTTACTCGTAAGTAGTGAAGTTTACTGCACAATAAGAGTGTGCATGTGTAGATGCGCACACTTACTGAGCAGTAAACTATGTTACTTTGCAATAAAGAGTCTCATGTAGATATACACAGAGAGATCAGCCAAGTCATTAGACTGAATGAAGGGAGAGCGTCTATGAGTTGAAGTAGACTTGAGTCATCAGTATCAGGAAGATAAAGGTTCCTGAAGAGAGAGACTACAGGGGAATGAGAAGAATGCTAGAATGGACCTTGGATGGACTCTAAAAGAAATGGGGGATAGAAGAAGAAGGAGACAGTGGGGGAGACACTGCAAGTGTGATCAGGTGGGTAAAAGGAGAGTCAGGAGGAAATAAGTGTCATAAGATGGCAAGTGGTTGAGGAAGCATATTTTTAGAAACTAACTTCTCTTGGGTTGGAGAGATCAGAGATATTCCTATTGAAAGATGAATAACTGAACCTTCAGTGTTTTAAATGTGGCTACCTAAAGCAATCCTAATGAGGCAGTGGTGTGTGGCAGTTCAACCACTTGAGCACACATGAACAGTCCCAGTCAGAAGACTTGGGAGATTAAAATCAAAGCATGATAAACATATTTTAATCTCAGCTTTCTGTGTCTTTGACAGCTGTAAATGAAACAGCTATTCCAAACGTAGCTTCTTCACTGACCTGGATCAAATAGCATGTGCTCTTATTAAAAGAGTGGTCACAAAGCAGAAGCAGCAGGGCTTTACTGATCATAGTTTAACACCTAGAACAAAACGCTTGTGAGCTGGCTGGGCGAGTTGGCAGAAACAGGACATCAGAAATCAGCAAGGATTGTTCAGTAAAAAAAATGTCTATCAACATTAATCAAAGCAAATTACCATAGGAAAAAGAAGGAGGAGTGCTGCCTTTTTCCTCTGCGTCTCTGGCAGCCATTCTCAGCATCTCACCCAAAACATCTATGCATGGAGAGAGGATAATGGGAAGCTGGGCCTTGTCTAGGTCATGTTAAAATGTTGTGCTAGATACTTCCAAAGGCACCTCTGAATGCAACAGGAGATGTGAGGGAGGAGCAGTGACAAAAGAGGGAGAAAAGAATCTAGTTATGCAAAGAATTCTGGCATTACGGCATCATTCAGCACAAATATAGATGGACACTGCCTTCTGGCAAGCACCTGCGTAGTCGCACAGGCCAGTGGGTGAACAGGCGTAGCATTCTATGACCTTGTAGATGGCAATATCATATGTACTCTTTTCTAACCTAAGCTCAGAGCAGTGATGTATTTCTGCTCCATCATTTTTTCCAAGGGATGAAGTTATCTAAATTGTATTTTATCTCTTCATTTCACTGCACTGGTTTTTCACTGGTTTAGAGACTTCTTTGTTCCACTTTCTGGGTGCATCCAGATAAGCATGCATGCGCAATTTGTGGTACTGCAAACAGCATATGCTGCACATGCATGTGTTCACCATACTCTTAATTTGCAGTGCATCAGGTTTTTTTGCACACGGGGAGATTCTGGTGTCAAAAGAAAAGGGCTAGAAAAAAGTGAGGCAGCACACGTGGTGGCTGTGTACATCACCCAAAACCAGAGGTCCCCAGGACCCTAGGTAAGACTGCTAGGGCCATCCTAGGTGCTGGCCCTAGCCTCCCCTATCCCATCTGCAGCAACTTGCTATATGCCAGAGCACACATGCAGAGCTGTTCCCTGGGGACAACTAGTAGCAGCGCAAATATGTGCCACTTTCCCATTCATGGGGACATGCCCTCTGAGTGCATCCACTTACAGCTGTTGCTAAGGTTTATTTAAGTTACTTAAAACAGCGATGAAGGCCATGTAAGTATCTAGATATACAAACTCAGTTGGCCTTTCTGGTCAGCAAATCTTGCTTTCTTTTTTTTACCAGCTCTTTCTTTCTGGGTTACTTTTTTCTCAGCTCTTCTCTCAGCAGAAAAGCTTCTTCCATCTGGCTGCAAGGTCTAGTTTTCTTTTATTTCTTGCTGTGTTTAACTTTTGTAGAGCAGCCAGGTACATGGGAATGGGTGTTATGTAACAAGCACAACAAATAAATAAATAAAGACCCCATTTTTCAAGGTTCTTGCCGTTCAGAGGGAAGTCTGTGGTCATGGAGAAATGAGCTTGTTACACAAAAATGCCCTTTCCAATCCTCTTGGGGCAAATGGCTAGAGAAGGAAAGGGATATTTTGGATACACAGTTTGGGGCCCATATATGAAATTAGCATATAATCAGCCAAAAGTAGAGTTTTTTGTTTTAAAATGTTTGATGCATAGTATCTCCTTTTAAGCCGAGCAAGCCATTGGATTCAGGATTAAATTCTTGACCATTCTACAGTTTAAATGGTTGAAATTCAGGTTGCTGCTGGCAAAGACTGCTGAGCAGCAATGCCAGATTCTTAATGTATTATGGAAAGTTGATTATTCAGAGCCAAAGAACTAAACAAGGATTCAAACTTTGCAAGAACTCAGCTTACTACCAATGCTGTGTTTGATTTTATAGCATTTACAACTAAAAGAAATTTGGGGGAGGGAGGTTAGAGCAGGTCAAAAATAGGGTTGCCAGCTTTCTCAAAAAGTTAATTTAACAAAGCTGAAGTCTTCTTCTCTTTCCCAAACCCATTTTGTGTTGTCTCATTGGATGTGGGTATAATGTATATTATTGTTCCTTTAGAGGAAAAGCAATGAGGGAACAAGTCTTGAATGGAGAATGTCTTCCGGTTGATGACCTGCAAAACAAGAGAGAAATAGGATAACGTTTACATGTTTGAACTTTTAAATAAGGAACAACTCCAACCCAAGCATGCCTTGAAGCATCTCAATAGAATATACTTTGCCTGACCTTTTAATCCAGAGTATCAGTCCATTTACAGCTTCACTGCTGGCAGTGGTAGCATATTTTGACAGATTTCAGGTGCTTACAGACGTGGGGGGAAAAAACAAACAGTGCTTTACGTTCAGCTTGGTGTGCCCCCACACCAAGTGCAGTGCTTTATCAGAAGAGGAATCGCATCAGTCTGTACAGTTTGTGTGCTTCACCAAGGTTTTTTGTTGCTTTTATATAATAGCTGATAAAAGCACTATGAAGCGCTGCTGAACCACGCAAACTATACAGATGCTGGGTGAGCTGTGTCAAACTGATGCAATTCTTCTTCTGAAAAGCACTGTTTTTGTTTTTTTGTTTTTCACATCTGTCAGCACCCTTTCGATTAGCAGGGTTTACTTTACTATGCTTCCTATGAAATGACTACACAAAATATGAGAAGGTTTGATGGGCAGCAGCACTTTATACCTACAAGTTGCAAACAATCTTAAACAAATGCCTGGAATCAGAAAAAATTGTATTAGGTTCTTGAGTTTTGTGGGTTTTCTTTTTTCTTTTTTTGATAAAGTGTATAGTATTTAATTTAAAATTGGCATGGGACACTCAATAGTAAGGATCTACACTGGCAAAAAGATGGAAAGAGATTTAATTTCTTCAGTGTCTTGGTCTTTTATGCCAGCAGGACATATCATGTTTAGCTCTAAGGCTTAGTTCTAAGAGTGAGTTCCTCTTACTGTTTCTCAATCCCCTTTGTATATTAAGTAATGGTGTAAAAGGGAACCTGATGCAGCTAAAAAATGCTGGCTGGAGGAATGCCCTACACACATTCTAGTGTTAATGCATGGAGAAATAGGGACATTCAGATTTTCCCTCACTGGTCTGCTCCTGGCATCTAAGATGGTTATTTTTCTATCAATGTAGGTTCAATAGGCTACGTAGTGAATCTCAGTAAAACTAAGCCAAAGTCAATATGTTGGGCTGTGAGGAAAAACGTGAAGCAATTAGGTCAGAACATGCCTTTTGATAACAATATCTGATTACAAAGAATTCAAAGTATGCAGTGGAAACTGCCTTAGGACATCACCGTAAGACATCCCAACATTAGCAAATGTTAACTGCTTAGCAAGGCAGTTCTTTAACAAAAAGATGGTAGAAAAATTTTGTTGAAGCCTTAATTAACTGCACTGTTTTTTGCACTGGTTTAGAGCCTTCCTGGTCCCATGATGCACTTTCTGAGTACATCCACCCACAGCTGTCACCAAAGTTAATTTGAGGTGCTGACTGAAAGCAGGGATGAAGGTCATATGAGTACCTAGATATGAAAACTCTTTTGACCTTCTGGTCAGCAAATCTTTAATTGTTTCACTGTAGTACTATCTCTGTCTCTCTTGCTCTCTTGCTGTCTTTCACCAGCTCTTTCTTGTGTTATTTCTTGTGTTTGAAATGGGAATTGCTATTTGGAGGCTCTCCTCATCGTACCAGTTATGATATTCAAACATCACATGATGTATGAAAATCATTATTGTGAAGCATTGCAAGGCTCCCCCAAATGAGATTGGGAATCCCTCTTTGCCTCAGGGGGCCATGCTGGGCCAGTATCTGGCCATGCCCCTGCCCCTGCTCTGGCTACAGAGCAGAGGGTTGGGGCCAGCCCTGCCCTCTGTAGCAGAGAGCACAGTCCAGTCCAGGGCTGCTGAGCATGCTGGGATGCTGGGGGACTCTGATTTAACTTAAACCAGGAAGGGGCCTGAGACAGAAGTTCCATAAACCAGTTTGACCTCAATCAGTTAAGTCTGATACTGCATTCAACCAGGTTTATCTTAAACCAGTTTGGGCCATTTTTAAACTCGTTTATGTGCACAAGACTTTTGTTCTGTTACAGGTTTAAACCAGCTTCTGGTCACTTAAACTGTTTTATGTGTAACTTCTGTCCCTAGCCCTTATGATGACTGTTCTTCTTATCTCTCTCTACTGCATAATGATTCATTCTGGGATGGGTGTAAAAGCTACTCCATCTCACTGTTGTTTTGTGCATCATATGGTGTTGCAGTCAGTGTGCCAGAGGTAATATCTTTTATTAGACCAACTAGACAGTTGGAAAACATCTTTATTTGCAAGTTTTCAGGCACACATCCTTCCCCAGGCATAGGAGAATGCAAAGATTATAAAATTACTCCCAGGTAGAAATTAAAATTCATATTTCACAGGAGAGTTGGAGGGAGGAGTAACTTCTCCTGGCTGGAAAAGTTCCTTTTACATTTTATGCAAACTAGACTTGGATAAAAGTTGGAGAAGTCTATTTACCTCAAAGCTGTCTGATGGCAAGCAGAACATTGAATTCTTCTTTCTTGTTACAATATTTCAAATTTCACAGGAGGATTGGTGATGGAAGGTTCTCCTCAGCAAGGAATTTCTCTTGTGTTGAGAATGTTCTGCGTATGGGGTTGTGTATCTAACTAGATCTTAAGACTAAACATCCAGGCTAGGTGCAGACATTCAAAAAGCCCAAAGCAGAATCAATCAAAGTGTGGTTTTCTGTAAGTGGCATAGTTTAGATTGGTAGTGAACAGAGCATGCATTCTACGGCGGTGAGAAGCTTTGGGTGCTGATTCGATTTGGAGGAGATTTGGCCCAATTCTGTGGCTGAATCTCTGAATCCGAATCAAATCAGAGGACCAATTTAAAGGTCCAAATCGATTCTAAGCTCCCCAAATCTTCAGAAAAGATTCAGGGAGCTTTGATGATTTGGGCAGTCCCTGGTGTCTGCAGCAGGGAGCTGCAGTCAACTCTGAGCTGGTAAGTATTAGGGGCGGGGGAGGGGACCATGGGGGGACCCCTGCCAGGCCCTCTGACCCCCGCCACTCCTCCAGCCACCCCAACCCCTGCCTGTTCCCCCAGCCCCTTTCATGGCTGCTCCCCCTGCCCCAGCTCCATACTTTAAAAAATGCTCTGGTGTTCACTAGGTGCTGCTGGGTGTGGGGCAATCCCTGCTTCCCCTTATTGTCCCTTGCTGCTTGGGGGGCTCTGCATCAGCACTCTGCCCCCTCTCAGCCCTCCCAGCTCTGGTTCTTTAAGAAAAAAAAAATGAGAAAAGCCTCGGTACTCACTGCTCCTGCAGCAGCCTTGGGGCATCTGGGGCTCATGCAGAACCCCTCCCATGTTGTGCAGGACAAAGGGGGGCAGTGGGGATCGCTCCCCACCACCAGAAGCGGTGAGTCTGGGGGTTTCTTGGTGTTTTTTTTTAAAGGGCTGGAGCTGCGGCTGGTGGGGCACCCATGGAGAAGCTGGGGGAGCGAGGGTGGAGTCAGGGGGCTCGTGGCAGAGCCCCCCATGCAGCATGGGGCAGTGGGGATTGACCCCCCACTCAGCAGCACCCGCTTAGTTGGGGCTTTTTCTTTTCAAAGAGCCAGAAGCTGGAGCGGGTAGGGCAGCCATTGCCAGGATGGGCAAGATGGGCCTGACTGATTCGGAGATTCAGAGGTTTGGTGGCCGTTAAATCTCCCAATCAGATTTGGCGAATTGAATCGGGACAGCGATTTGAATCACTGAATCGAATCACTGTCCCCCGAATTGGCTGAAACCGAATCCAAAGTGAATACTAGCTGCTTCACAAAGGCCTAATGCATTTGCCCTTCGGTGGGAGGGCAAATTTTAGACTGACTTCTGTCATTTTGAAACCAGTCTATCTGTGCTGAACTTCAGTTCTGTTATGGTGAGAGACCAGCTTCTGACCACTTAAACTGGTAAAAGTGTAAGGCCTGTACCTGTCCTCTGTTTTGATGTCCACTTTTTTTCTTTGCAAAGTCACATGTTTAATTTTTAGCTCAAAATAGTTGCATTCTTGGATAAGCACCCCCATAAAATTTCATCTTCATAAGGTAGCTCTCTGATAAAATCAAATGATCCAGACACTCTTGGGAAACTGGTTGTGTTCCCCCTTATGGGACAGTTACAGGCAGCTATGTTTGGATGCCAGCAATGGATCTATGTGCTTTTATACTCTGTTGGGTCTGAGTAGGTTGTTGGCACTGAATCTTTTTTGGCTGATCACCTCCCTCTTGGTTTGGTGCTGCTCCCCAGAAGTAGCTTCCTACCATCTACCTGACCCAGTCCCCAAGAGCACTGCTGAATCATTTAAGACTCCACAGACTTCTCAGAGCTACACCCTCATGGACACTCTGCTTTATAGTTCACTCCTAAGGCACATCTGCTGGTTCTGGCAAATGAATCACACTGTAGATAGCACGTGCAGTAGGTGGATCCTTGCAAAACAAGAAAAACCTGTATGAAATCTGCTGCCTCAGTGTCTTTACCAAACCTGAGCATTCTTTGGGATTTGGTCAGTGTACTGTCTTAGTTCCACTCACCCAGACCTCCCCCCTCCAGTACAGGTTTCTCTTCCAGATCATGGAGTCTTGTTTCTGACTCCTAAAGTCAGCTTCCTTCAGCTTTCACTCATGACACTCAAAGGTTTCCTCTCGTGCAGGAGACCTACCTCTTTCATTTTCAAGCTCATACTTTCTCAGTTTTTAAGTGCCAGTTCTAACACCTGGTTTCTTTGTTTTTTCCCTCTTTAGGGATTTTCTACACTTCCAGCTCAGGCACTTTCTTTAGTATACCCATAGCCCTCTCTCCCCCAGCACTCAGTCGTTAGAAGTTATCATTAACTTCTATTTGTCTGATATCTTCTTCACAACAGGGCATAGGATAGATGGCAACATCCTTTCTTGTCCATGAACTCTAATTTGCCTTTGCATTTGCAACATACTGTTATTTCAGATGTATACAGCAGAGGGAGCCAATATTATTACTGGAGCTAGTTGCACAATGAATTAATGTAATCTGTGATTAATAAAATAAAAATGATGAATGATAAAAATAATAAAAATTATTTGCCAAACTTTGCTAAGCCGTTGTAGAGCTGGTTGGCTAGTGAAGGAAAATATTTGTGAATCGTGTATTTAATGAAAAATTCTGAATATTAAACTAGATTAATTGTAATACAGAATATACCTTTTGTGATTTATATGACATTTTTATTAGTAAATAAATATTTTATTAATGTTACAAGGATATTCTATATTAAAAATAAAATATACATTCATTGAACAGAAAACCTATTACAATATCAAATATACTGTGAGAGGATATCTTTACGAAAATGAATAATTCCTACAAATTTTCTACTATATATTTGATGATGTTGAGGCTCCTATCGATATTTTTAATTCTGGATATTTCACTCGTATAATCAAAGCATTTGGAATTATTTTTGTAGCATTACTGGTAGTTGAAGTACTAAGGTTTAGTTTCTTATGTGCTAGTATAATAAGTATTCAGACTGGTTGTGTAAATTTGATTATTTTTTATTCTTATAGATTGAATGGGTGGGCTTCCACGTATATGTGAAAGCACCATTTATATGGTGCTGGATCATAAAAGATGACAGGAGAAATTAATGGTCCTGCTGAGAAATATATATATATTACAAATATATAACTGATCTTCAGAGACAGCTATGACATAGGAATAATTGCTGAGTTTAATTAAGAGTTAAATTACAAGATGGGAACTGGCACTTTTAAAATAGCCATCAGTGATGGAAAGTTCCAGCTAAAAATGCTGTCCCAATAGCATATCAATAATCCAGTCATAATGATAACAATCTCATTAATAGTTTATAGAACTGCTGATTTCAAAAGACTCTCCAACAGGTGTATTACAAATTCAACTATAAATATGGATCCCTTTGCCTGCCACTGAAGAGTGGCCACCTTTGGCAAGGGTCACAGCAGCTGTTTTATATCTAAGAGAAGCAATTTACAATCATCAGTGACAAAGAATCCTGCAATCAGTTGAAACCAGAGGGAGATAATTAAGTTCCCAAACTGGAATTTGACCAGGTTTTGCAACTGTTAACACTACCACCTCACTGTCTTCAGTGACCAGATTTGATCAGGATTGTATTCAGTTTGTAGTAGTTATGAGTGTGAGCCAGAAAGCCTGAACGTGGTGCTGCAGCTTGGGCTCAGGACTGCTTTAAGCTGCACATGTCACCTAATGGCTGGGCTTTGGCCCATGTGGAGCAGGAGAGAGTGGGCAGGGCTTTATTCTCAGGAATAGTCTCATGCTCAGCAGGGAGGCAGGACATATCCATGCAAACCTTCATATTCATAAAATTATGCAGCAATAGAGCGAGATTTTCATCTAAACATAGCAGCGTCTTTTAAAACACCAGAATTCTATTTAAGCATATTTCGAAAGCCTGTTGTATTGCTTCTTCTATCATGTTTTAATCTGGGTGTCCCACACTATGAGTACACTCTGTTCCACTGCAAGAACGGCTACCTTGAAAAAGAATTTTTGGATTCTGTCCGCTTCATGTAGTACAGCTATGACCTTATCTTCCTGTTCTTTGGGTCCTTGTTTTATCCAAATCCCTGAATAGTGAGTACAGAATAGCTTCTCTTTTTACTTCCCTTAGTTTTGCAACTTAATATGCAACATTAGTTAGCCCTAAAAAAGTTTCTTCAGGTTTTAAGGCATTCAGCCCATTGCCTACTTATTGTTAGAAGTCTTTAAAGACTTCCAAGTGCTAACAATCTAGTGGCAAACACATGCAAAGTAAAGGAACCTGCTTTCATGTAGCTAGAGGAAAGCTTCAAACCAAAGGAAAGGAGAAGAAAAGAAATATTTGTTCAAGATTCCCTTAACTTCATTGTGAACGTGACAATTCTGGTAATGGTATTTCCTGCATTTTCAATAATTACTAAGTGTCTAAACCAGTTGGAGCAATTTGTATATTTTTGTAAAATTACAGAGCTCACAGTCATTATTTTAGTTTCTGTAAAGCTTTATTCATTTTATTAAAATATTAAAGTCACAGCTTTTGTAGCTTCTCATTTTGTCTCCTTACAAAAGACATAAATCAAATAAATCCAAGTTCTCAGACATTTTCTAGGTGAGAAAACTGTTTTCATCCTATTGGTGCCTCTGAGGTTGATTGGGATAGTACAGAGCCAACTGTAGAGTTTCAGGTGGGCCTGTAAAGCAGTGTTCATATGATGCTCGTTCTCTCCCAAAACGTACACGACTCCTGTCTGTCATTACAACATCTCTGCGCACAATGGCTTTTTGAGGGAAGCTCAGGCAGGTTTTCTGAGGAGCATCCCAAATCTTTTGGTGCTTCCTTTTGCATAAAAAGGATATGGAAAATCTTCATGCCATTACTGTGCAGAAGCAGAAGAGCCTTGGCAATTGTGCTGAGATGGAGGCAGAGCTCACATCATTTAGAAGATTTTTTGAGAGACATTTCTTTAAATAAGCTTCAAGTCTGTAAGCTGGTAATGTACATCACTATTTGCGATATTATGATTTACCGGCTGTGGCTTTATTGCTAGAGAGATCTTAGATAAGATATACTGAGGCCTTAAATATCAAGCGTATCCTGGAAGAGGTCCAGAATGCCAGGCAGGTGTTGAAAATGCCAAAGCTTCTCATCTTGATGGTATTCCAGCAGAGTCAGTAAGCTAGGGTGGATAGCTCGACTGAGAATCTGCACAAGGTTTTCTGCTCAACCAAGGAAGAAAATGTTGACCTTCAAAAATCCTTCATTGTGTGATCATAATTAAGGGAAAAGGAGAGTGACTGGGGACCTTGCTGTTTGTGACTGCTGGTAAAATACTGGTTTAGACACTTAGCTGACTATTCTTGACATACCAGATGGCTAGTTCTCAGTACAGCTTTAGAGGGAGTCAGGGAGGGCAGGAAACACAGAAATTTTATTGTGCAACAGATTCAAGAGAAATGTCATAAGCAGAATTGTGATGTCTTTATTGCTTTCCCTGCAGCATTGGTGAATAATGTGGTTGGCAATATTCTGGTTGGTGAGGTGTTAATATTCTTCATCTCTTGCAAAGTTGTATGTAAAATAGAAAGCCACTATGCAGCTGCTTTGCAAGTTGCTGTAGGTCAGGGCTGACAAGCCCGCGGTACATGTCACAGATGGCCTGGGCAATTGCCATGTTTGGCATATGAGCCCCAAACACTCAGTAAAGGAAAACTCTGCAATAGAGGCAGAGGGGCTCCAGGCTCTGGTTGCATGTTGTGGAGTGGGGCAGGACACTGCTGAGAAAGGACATGTCAGGTGTTGTTACCAAGAGCCAGGTTAAGTCACATAACTACACCCTGCCTGGATCTCCCCCTGCAAGTTGCCATTTGATGTTAAGATTAAAACCTTTGGTACTATATTGGCAGACAAGGTTTTTTGGGTGAATCTGATATCTTGGTACTGTATTAAAATATGACCATTTATTAATATGGAATAAGATAGCCAGAAGATCTTTTACAAAGGGAAAAGCCATGGATGGTATGACAACTATTGTATTTGTTTGCATCTTGCGTTGTCTAGACATTGATTCTGTCATACACACTTTCCCATTTTCATTTAATTGCTTTCCTCTGTGATGTGCCATTTTCTTTGAGCAGAATTTCAGGTGTTATTTTACAGCATGTCTCCTTGTTCAATGAAGGCTTCTAGAAGAAAAAAGCACCTGGCATTGTACACATTTTTTTTTTTTTGCTTGAAAGACACTCTTTCCCTTTTCATTGAGAGCTTTGAAGTGATACTGCTTATCCTACTGATACGAGTAGGTTTTCTGCAAGTAACATATTGGTGTTAAAAAGAAAAGAGTTAGGCATGTACAGCACATATGCAACTTCATAGGAGGATGGGCACCAAATCCAGTCAGACACACCTAATACCGGAATAACGTAATTTACAAGCCTGGGGGAAATGGCTCAAAAGCACTCAGGGAAGATGAGATTAAAAGAAAGGAATGCTGCTCCAGGTGATCCCCACCCCCCCCACACACCACAGCATGAAAAGAAAGGAAGGGGTTCTGTGAAAAGAAATCATTATGGTGATCGCTTTTTGGAAATCCCTCAATAGCCTTCTGTTGAAAGTGATAGGGGTTGCTCCCTATTAAGAGAGGCTGGAATGCAGGGCTTATTATCCTGGGCAGGCATACAATCTTATTAGCATGAATGTAATACATACATATAAATTTATATGTATAAAATGTGTGTGTGTATGTATATATATATAAAAGCTATAATTTAATACATGCATAAAAATCTGCAGAAGCACTATGTGAAGTGAACGCCAGTTTCTGCTAAGGATAGAATTACAGAATTACTTTTGAATTAAAGTTTCTTCCCTAGGTTCTTTTCTGCACACTACATTCAGTTATAGATCTTGCCATTATAGTTATAAGTTAAAATTCATGCCATTTTGCCACATACTGAATCTGCAATATACAATTTATATTTATTGTATCAAGCCAAAAATGCACAGTAACAGATTGTTAATGGCAACAAGAATGGCACGTCTGTTGAAAACTAGGGCATTTTCTCTTATAGATTTCATAGACATTTGGGCTGGAAGGGACCCCAGAGGATCATCAAGTCCAGCCCTCTGCCCCAGGGGCAGGAAGTCAGCAGGGATCATAGGATCCCAGCAAGATAAGCATCCAAATGTGTCTTGAAGGCATTCAAAGTGGGTGCTTGAACCACCTCTGGCGGCAGTCTATTCCAAACCTTGGGGGCTTGGACAGTAAAGAAGTTCTTTCTTATGTCCATCCTGAATTGGTTGCGGCAGAGTTTGTGACCATTTGATCTTGTTATACCTTGGGGTTCTCTGGTGAAAAGACATTCCCCCAGATCCTGATGAGTATCCTGATAAACTTACAGGTGGCCACCAGATCACCCCTGAGCCTGCACTTTTCCAGGCTGAATAGCCCCATGGCTCTCAGCCTCTCATCATAAGGTCTGTTTTCCTGACCTCTGATCACGCTCATGGCTCTTCTCTGGACTCTCTCAAGCTTCTCCACATCCTTTTTGAATTGTGGAGCCCAAAACTGGATGCAGTACTCCAGCTGTGGCCTCACCAAGGCCAAGTACAAGGGGAGAATGATGTCCTGGGATTTGCTTGAGAAGCATCTATGGATGCAAACCAGCGTTTTGGACACTTTAGTAGCCGCAGCATCGCATTGAAGGCTCATGTTCATCTTGTGGTCAGTCATGACCCGCAAGTCCCTTTCATCTGTAGTGCTAACCAGTGTACCACTGCTGAGCCTATAAGCATGGTGCAGGTTTTTCCTCCCAAGGTGGAGAACCTTGCATTTTTCAGTGTTGAACACCATCAGGTTCTCGTCTGCCCATTTCCTGGCTAAGGATCACCCTCCTGTCCTCAGGTATGGATGCTTTACTCCACAGCTTGGTGTTGTTGGCAAACTTGGCCAGCCCACTCTGACACCAATGTCCACATCATTGATGAAGATGTTAAACAATATAGGTCCTAGGACAGAGTCTTGAGGGACTCCGCTGGTGACAGCGCACCAAGACGATTGACTCCCATCAACCACCACCCTCTGGGTCCTACTGCAGAGCCAGTTCCCTAGCCAGCATGGTGAGGTCAAGGCTGCAGTTGGCCAGTTTTGCCAAGAGGTGATTATGGGATACCAGATCAAAGGCTTTTTTGAAGTCAAGATATACAACGTCGATCTCTTCCCCCTTGTCCAGGTGATAGGTCACCTGGTTGTAAAGGAAATGAGGTTGGTCAAGCAAGACCTACCCACAACAAACCCATGCTGGGTATCCCTCAAGATATTGCTGTTAGCTAGTCTGTTAAGGACGGTCTCCTTGATAATCTTTTCCAAGACCTTGCCCAGGATAGAGGTCAGGCTGATGGGCCTGTAATTTGCCAGATCCACTTTCCTCCCTTTCTTGAAGACATTGGCCTTTTTCCAGTGTGCTTTGGGCACTTCACCAGAGCACCAGGAGTTCTCAAAGATCCATGCCAGGGGCTGGGCTATGACGCTTGACAGCTCTTTGAGTACCCTGGGGTGTAAACTATCAGGGCCAGCTGACTTGAAGGTGTCCAACCTCTCAAGATGTTCCTTCCTTTATTTTTGGTGTTCACTCACTTTAAATATTTGTAAACTTACTATATCTCCCTCTGATCATTACTTAGCCATATTGTAGCTATTTAGTTTTTGGAATTTCATTCCAGCTCTCTTGTCTAAATCAAGTCTTCCAGCCTCCTAATGATAGTTGTTGCTCCTCTCTGAATAGACTCCAATATCTTTTGGGAATCTAATAGTTAACAACTGAGGGTATAATTTGTTTCACATTTACACTGGCTTTATCTTATATTAATTCCATAGTAAAGCTGGAGGAAAAGGTTGTTTATTTAGCCTTATATATGTGATGTGTCATTGCAATGTAAGTTTTCCTACATAAAAAAGATAAATAAATAACAATGTACTTCACCCTTGCCCTGTAATAAGGAATGCAAAGGATTGTGCCATACTTGTATAATTGTTAGTCTTCCTTTGGAAGTTTTTAGACAATTACTGCTAAGTAATGAATTTGCACTCATTTTGGAGGTGACAACTGCCAGAATTATACCTAGTCATTGATTTAAAATAGAATAAGCCCCAGCAGCAGGGACAAGAATCCACCAGGTCACAGAGCCAAATTCTCCCTTGCTTGCTGTTCTTCTGGCCCGGAGAAGCTTTCATGCTTGGGTGCAACTTGGTCCAGTTTCAACAAGCAATGTGGAAGGTGCCCAAAGTAATCTACAGCCTGATGGCTAAGACACTGTCTTGGGAAGTGGGAAATGTGAGTTTGAGCTTCCTCAGGCCATCCATTCTCTCAGCAAGTGCTCTAACCCGTAGGTCATGGGTCCGTAATGTTTTTGGGCAGAGTGCCAAAAACACCCACAACTTTGATTTGTAAGATGTTGGTGCACCAGGGGTAGATGGTGGGGAAACTGCAAGGGGCCCAATACTTGTTGTGACAGTGCAGGCCCAGCCCCTTCCCTGCCGTCCACCCCAAGGTGTGCATGTCAAGCAAAATGCCTTTGCATGCCATGGTCAGGCATCCATGCTGGGGGTTGCCTACCCCTGCCCTAGGTTACGGCAGGTCTTGGCATCACCAGAACTGGCCATATTCAAGAATGCACATAGAGCGCAATGGGGTTTTTTGGACTTGGTGCTGATGTCAATTTGGCTTCTTGGTTCAGGTACACACTTCTCTTGGCTGATCTGGATCCCAGGTCACAGAAGCTCCTGGTGCAGGTCAGATACCTAAGTTGTGAAGGAGGGTAGGAACTCAGACAGCTCTGTGCCTGGCATTTCTACTGACTAGCTGCCAGGCACCTACTTAAGAGCTGAGTGCTCAGGATTACTCTTTGGAGGCACCTGGTCTTTCTATTCACCAGCCACCTCAGCCTGGTGATTGAGCTCACTTTCCTGGAGAAAAGCACCCAAATTCTCACTGTTGGAAGGCTCAAATTGCTCCTGGTCTCTATGTTTGTGTTCCCGCTACGTAACAGTGCAGATAAGAATACTTGTGCACCTCAAAGGAGTATTTTGAGAATAAATACATTAACAATTGGTTCTGGGTATGACTGTAAATTGACTGGAGGGCCTGTTGGCAACGTGGTGGGACTACTCGTGGTGGGGTAGCTCCAATAAAATACCACAATGTTGCAACCTCCAGAGTAAAGCAAGTATAGGACACCTCAAAACCCTAGCTCCCACTGTCTTGTGGGTTCTCCTTGGTTGGAGAAAGACTAAGGGACATCGCTCTGACAGAAATGCATCCTTGCTGAGGCATTAGGTAGTCAGCAGTAGTACTTATCTGTTGCTCTCTGGCAGAAGTTACAACCACTGAGGCCCTGAACGCCTGGACTCGGTCTAGCTTTGGATTCAGTGGTCTAAAGTGGTCTAAAGTGGGGATGGTAGGTGTTGGGCAGCCTCCACTCCTCCATACTCTTGCTTAGGATACATGTCAAAAGTCTTGGTGTGATGATTGCAGGGCTCCATACAAGCAGCATCTGACTAGACCTCTCATGTGTACACTGTCATCCAGAGAATTAATTCTCGCCTACAGTGTTAATGCTTAATACAATGCTTAAACAATATTAGGGTGTTCAAGTATTGTAAAGCTGGCTGTACTGTAAAGCTGTAAATACAACCTATACTACCAGAAATAAACAATAAGTAAAGGAGAAAGGTGGATTGTAAAACATGGATAATTAATACTTTTTTTTTTAGTCAAGAAAAAAAAGAATTGAAAAGAACTTGGTAAAGGTAGGAAACTATGTATGTAAGGGTTGCAGTCTGATATGCTGTGGCCTTCTGATTCTAGCTTAGGAGCATTTTTCTCTGCAAGTTATCCAGTTCAGGGCTACTCAGTGAGTAAAGTACTATTCAATATGAGCAGGCAAAACAGAATCTGGCCCTAAATTAATTGGGCTGAAAATCTAAAACTTTTCATCTTCTGTGATTTCTTGTAAAATGTCATTGCTGTTCCTTGGCTCCTCTCTCTTTCTTTCTCTCTTTTTTGTTTTTTCCTTGTTTTTATTTTTAAACTAAGTGGCAGTTTATTAATGGTTGCTATAGTACCCATTGTTGCCATAGCAATTGTAAACAAATGAGTTATGTGATTGAAACTTCGGGGTGGCAGGAGACACAAACAGCAGTCCTGTAGGCAGTTCCTGTCATTAGTGGAGAACAAAAGAAGTTTTTAAAAAATGAGCACTTTTCCATCCATGAACAGCACATGAATAGACATAGGGGTTTTTCAGGGCAGAAGGAGTAGTGGGACCTAGTTAAGTGCAGCTGGAGTCATTTAGATGCAGATATTAAAAATCCCACTGTCATCTTAAAGCCAATCCTACTTTCCAATATTTTTAGTTTGCTGAAATGAATTTTTATTGAAGCTCATTAGTTGTGCATGAGTGAACAGGGAAAAAAGCTGTTCAGGGAATCCACTCAGTGAATCAAGCTTTGCCCTCTCTCACACTTGGGCGTGGGTCCACACAGCACAATACAGCACTGTGCACTGAAACCCGAACTACCTCCGAGGCAAAACAACTTCTGCCCTCAGGGGGCTTTGCTATGCCCCTGTGTTACTTCCTTGCATGTTTCTTCCTTCTCATCATTTTCTGAGGGACCTTAGTTCCACAATTTGCATGTTGTAATACTTTCACTCAAAAAACATCACTGAACATTTTTATTGATCTTGATGATTCAGCGGCATTGATTACATATGATGCGTAAAGTTTAACTACTCCAGGAGACTTTTAAAGCAGTACTTTATTTTACTTTTACTGATTTTGCTGTAATAGTGTATTTGTATAACACAAAACTAGTTTGGGTCAATATCCTGTCTATCTGAGACATGTGGAATTAGTGTTCATTTGTGTTGAACCATGCAACCTAATAGACAGGGCTACAACTGCACCTGAATCATATAGGCACAATATAGCTTTCTGCCTTGCAGGGGCAGCAAGATATTTCTGCACTTAGCCCACTTGGTGACCTGGGGTGGAGGAAAGGAAGGATTTATCCTTCTTCCTATGCTGGGGATCCTTGTGCCTGCTTAAACAATGCAAGGAGCTGCAGTTTGCCTAATCTGTGCATTGAGGTGCTGTCTAAAAGGGAAAGTATTAACTTGTTTCTATGAAGGCAGAGTAGATTTGCACCTTACAGACTAACCAAAGTGTGTGATGTGTGTATATGGATATGGAGATGTGTGTATTTGTGTGTGTAGATAGATATAGCTATAGAGAGAGAGACACGTAAATATACGTGTGTGTGTGTACAACACACACACACACACATACACATATATGTATATGTATATAGCATGTGGCAGGCCAGTAGGAGGCACTCCTGCGTTGAGCCGCCCACCTCCCTGCGCCTGACCACCTTCCAGGCTCCGAATGCCTCCCTAGGGGCGCCTTATGCTCAGCCGACCCCTCTCCCAGAGCACACTCGCTAGTCTGGGGGTAACATAGCTGCCACCACCCCGAGAAGGGACTGTCTCAGCCCTGTGTCCTCGGGGAAACACAGGCCTAATAGTCTAATGGGTACTCGACCCGGTACAGGCACTTGGGGCACTTCCTCAAGTCAGGGGGCAAGAAGTAAAGTCTGCCTTAGTCCGCAGACCTAAGGGGTCTCTTAGGCATAATTTAGACCCACCCCTCAATAAGTCTCCCACACCAGTCAAAAAGGAGAACTTTATTGATTACAAGGGGTAGGGGAAACTAGGGTACAGGATTGAGCAATATCTTAGGAATCCTAAGGAGCAAACAGTGTGGCTGAGGTAGCCTTTTGATCACGCATCTGTGTTACTGCCAGCTAAATATCTAATCAGATTGAGTAGTTTACTCACAAGCATCTTCCAGAGGCTGGTTGAGTTTCCCCTCTGGAGTCTTGGGGTGAGAGAGAGAGCTAGGTTCAGATGGTAAGGCTTCTCTGTCTCCCCTGCTTTGCTGCTGCTTCACCTCATGGCCGAAGAGAGAGAGCCTGCCTCCTCCCCACCAACTTATGTAGCCCCTGTGACCTCATTCACCTGGTCCAGTGGAGGTCAGCCCCAGTTGGCTGTCAGCCAACCAATTTATAACACATCACCTGTTACCGGGCAGGTTCCAGCTCCCCAGGTAGACGCCCCTCACCCAGGTGGCTGATGCCAGTCACGGAGGCAGAGGGAGCAGGTTTCCCCCTCCCTCGGGAATGCAGCCAGCTCAGGTTACCTAAAGAGACAGGCTGAGGTGTGACTCCTCTGTGCTGGCCCATCTAATCACATTGTCACAGGGCAGAGATTTTGGGGAGAAACCAAGGTGGCTTTCTGCCACATAGCACACACACACAATGTATATATAGAGCACAAACTTTCATGAGCGGTGGCTCACTTCATCAGATGCTGTGAAAAGACATGCAGAAAAATGTCCTTTCACAGCATCTGAAGAAGTGAGCTTCTGCTCATGAAAACATGTGCTATATATATATATTTATAACTATAGTTGGTCCATAAGGAGCAAATCTATTCTTCTTTCCGCTTGACTTCAGACTAACGTGGCTGACTATCCTTGTTTCTGTTAGCCAGGAACAAGAGCTGTCCATGGCAGAGATGTTTCAGCAATACTCAGATGACCAAACATAGGAAAGAGCAATGTATCTCTTGCCATTCATCTGAACCCTTGCTGTGAAGTGTTAGAATATGGAGTTTATCTCAGTCATTTTGTACCAGTTATTTTCCTTCCTGTTCTCATAATTAGACTAAAAGATGTAATAGTTAAGGAAATAAATTGCAAGACTGACAGTACAGTGAAATCAATGAGAGCAAAAGCATTGAATTCTGACTTGGAGAAATAAGCACACACATGTTTATGAAGTTAATTCTTTCATCGTGTGGAAAATCTGAAGGGCTGAAAAAGTATTCAGATGTTTTTACTTTATTGAGGGGCAGAGGGAGGGAGAGTTAATTTTGAAATCAAAATTCCTGAAATAGCTCATGAATTCAGGATTTGGTCAAGAGAGAATTCCTTATGGAAGGAACCTATAGAAATTAATTGATGAAAAAACATGAAGTTTTAAAGAAATTATTTTAAAAAACCTTATATGAGTTAATAGAGGTCAATAGACCTTTTATAGTTTTTATAGTTTCGTTAACTTTCTTCTAGGAGAGATGTTCATCCATGATTAACATTTTGGAATGGATAAGAAATACTAGCTAAAAAAATTGAAATTGTTCTGCATTGCATAAAGAAAGGAGTGTTGTTGCTCATACTAGGGATGCTATTAATTCAATGAAACTTCTGTAAACTGAAATTCATTAGCAAACATGCCCACCCTTCTGTTGGTACATGCTGTACTTGAGAGCGCATAGGAAAGTTAGGTACTCATTTCATTTTTCCTTTTCTTTCTATTTACTCCCTTGCCATTACAATTCATGTTAAAGATCTGCAGGCAACCCAGCTTCATCAGCTGAATGCCTGTAATAGTTTTTGTTAATGTACCTTGATCTGTTTCAAGGGAATACTGAAGAAGTGTACTATAACATTACTGGGATGTTTTACATTTCTTGGATTTTTTTTTCAATTCTTTGATAAGGTAAGAGTAAAATGATATTGTCTTATGAGGTCAAGCACTAAGCAATTACTACAAAATCTTTACAAACAATTTTATAAGTACATATTGTTCATTTAGACAGTCTCATGAGAAAACTTTTGTGTTGCAGATTTCATGAAAAGGGGGAAGTATTTTAAATGCTCAGCTGAATTTATTTTTGCCCGAATATCCATGCCCAAAACATTCAGCCAACCACCGCAATAGCTCTTTATGGCATGCATAGTCAGACCATAGAAACAATACCCAGAGACTTTTTGTGTGTAACCAATCACACGTAAAAATAATTATGACTAAATAATACGTGAAGCAATAATTGTGGGAATAGTTTGCAAGCAGTCACTAAACCAATGGTTCTCAACCTTTTTAGATGTGAGGCACTCCTGGATAGACTCAAGGTACCCCTCTTTGTTTTCACCTTTTTTTGACTACAGAAAAATAATAGAGCAGATTTTCTGTTGCAAAGAACTCACAAAGACCACAAGTGTGGATGTCTGGTTGAAATCTCTGGTTTTATCTTGTGAATCATGTTTACAAACTTAACAATGCTACCATTGTGTGGCACCCTTGGAAGCATCTCAAGGCACCCCAGTATGGCGTGGCACCCTAGTTGAGAATCCCTGCACTAAACTGAAATGGCAAACAGTTTATCAACTAACTTCAAATAATGAACAAATCTGTTAATATGATGGACAATTCACAGATAACTGTGAACAGAAACTAACAAAGGCACTGTTTGTTGCAAATATTTTCCCTTAGGTAGCCAAAGAAATCGGTCATAATATTAAATGGCTAAGGATCATTAGCATCTTCCCAAAGAATAAAGTACAAAACGTGATATTAGTCAAATTCATTTGACTTAGCCAAAACAATTAAATCTAAAATGGGATTAGGTACATGCTGATTACAGTTCCTCATCTAATTTAGGAAGACCAGTATAATTGAACCAAGTAAAAAATGTGACCCGCAAACTTGCAAAATGGTACGGGAAATGCCTGTGACAAGTATGATGGCGTTGAGGCCTTAGATAAGAGGAAAATATCACTTGAATCAGTAATGTACTCAGCTGAAGTTGTATACATATATGTGGATGTGTGCACGCTTGCCTGTAGAAACATTATTATCAATTATCTTTTTTATCTCTTCATTGAAATCCATGCCTTTGGATACTGCAGGATGTATTGTTTGTCACCTAAAAGCCAACTCATCCTATACATGAAGATATTAAATGTATTGCCAAAGTAAAAATCTCCCATGCATAAGTGTAAGGGAGAAAAGGTGTCCTATTTCTCTTCTGTGTTAGCCAGCTGTATGGCAGAAACTCTGCTATGCCTTCTCTGACAAACAAAATGGGGATTGGTTAGGACAAGGGTGTCAAACATACTGCCCATGGGCTGGATCCATCTCACAAAGCCTCTTTATCCAGCCCACTGGGCTACTGATGGCACTGGAATTTGAGACGATATGGCCTGCTGCAGAATCCAGGGCTCTTTGCCCCACTGGGCATAGCCATCACATCAGATTCTTCACCACCACCACTAGTGGACCCCTCGTTACCATCATAGCTGCTTTCAGATCACTGGACCCCTTTCCAGAGGGAGACTCAGTGACCAGGATGTGATGCTCCGTGTCATGGTATGACTTCTAGTCTGATCCTGGGACAGTGTAACTACAAAGGCGTCCTTACTTGGAACTTGTGGTAAAATAGCAATTTCCACATTATGCAATGTGCAGCTTGTCATTCAGAAGATTTATGGAACTGACTGTTCTGTAAATTCAGCAGCACTGTATTTTCAATAGTGTTGTCTGAAGCTTAGTAGAGTTCTGAAATGGACAAACAAGATACACTAGAGTTCACTTTCAACCCAATGATTACTTTGGTTTGTCCAATGTGAAAATAACACTCTAGTGTCATATACCAAGAAAGCTTTTGATTCATGACATGTATGGTAAACACACTTAGCTTTCAGGGTGATTGAGAATACAGTATTAACTTTCAGGTGAAGACAAACTACTTTTTGTTTTGTTAGAAATGGAATATTGTTAGAAATGCACAGCTTGCATCTTGCACCCGATAAGAAAGAAACACTGCCAAGGACTTTTTTCCTTTCCCAGCCTTGCCACAGCTTTTCTTATTTACCTCTCCTCCCTGCATACTTAAGTAGTTAATTATACTATACATGCGATGTATGTAGTGATGTAACCACATGTATGCTTGTATGAAACAGAAGTGAGCTGTAAGAGTTCCTGTTTCTGCACACGTGCCCAGGAGGAAAAAGATAAATACACCCTGCAAAATTCCTTGGGGGGTTCAGAGTAATCTGAGTTTTTGACTCTGCTCTGACCCTATTTGCAAATACACCTTTTGTGCCATCTAATGAGTGTGTGTCTGTGATTTTGGTGGCCTCCAGAGAAATGAACCGCTTTATGCATCAGTTTCATGCTGTGTTTTTCTACTAGAGACAGCCATTTACTCATTTCATTCTGACAGCATTTAGTATTTCATTCTTTCGGTCAAACAGAAACAGCTCAGTTCTGGAAAGCAGAAACAGGGCAATGGCCAAAATATTGGTGTTTTAATATTTGGGCAACTTGAAAGAAAAAGAATTACTGCCAGAATAATATATGAATATTAAAATTGGCATTCCTTGCACAGTCTGTTGCCAAAAGAAAACTTCTACTGTTAAGAGAACTCTCAGTTTTATTTCTTAAAGCAAATACTAGTATTATGCTCTCTATACTCACCATGAAAAGTGTCTGCATATATGAAAATTAATTATCCTTGATATTTTAAATTTTACTATTATATTTTAATGTAAGTGATCAGTTGCATGTTTCATGCAGTCTAATATTTGTCATTAAACATCCAGAACCAGAGGTCATTTTCAAAAATTAGGATTAGAATTGAAAAGATTCTTTGCTCTGAAGAGCACGTGCTTCATTCTTGTTGGTTCTAAGGTCACTTTATGCCTCATTGACAGTTGTAAAGCTAAATCATGTAACTGAAGATGTGCCAGTAAAAGTTCTGTGGAACAAGTTTCCTGTGCAGTTTATATTGGTTAAAGGACTTTTTCAGTGTAACTGTGTGAACCTTAGGGTTCTGCACTGAGAATTTCTGAATTTTTCATACCCTTACGTAACATGGTTGTGTCAACATAACTTTTAAGTATGATCTAAACATGAGAATTTTTTTATTTTACATAATAATAATACCAAGATCTTATACAATGATTCCTGTCCTTACCTCTCAAAATGTTTCACAAAGGATATCAGTATCCTTATTTTTATTTTACAGATAGGGTAACTGAAGTGAAGGGTGGTAAGGAGACTTACCATTGATTATTTATCTCTTTTTCTTTAGCTTCAGTTGCTTGTTTTGTTTCACAAAGTGTAGTGTCACTGGGTAAACCAGAGAACAGGTTGCACCTGCTAAATAATCAATTCTGCATAGGACTATATTTGATAAATGGTTTGTAGGAATCAGAAAGCCTAAAAACCCTTGTAAAGCACAGAAATGATGATGAGACAGTAATCACCAACTCTGACAGGCAAGTTAGTGGACACAAATCTGAGGTCTGGATCTTTTAGCCAGGGGCAGATCCAGAAGTGGTGTTGCAGTGTGGTTGTACCCCTGTTTGTCTGTGCCCTAGGTGAGTTCTCAGTGCAGGGTCTAGTTGGAGGCCCTGCTTTTACATAGGCTCTGCCATCACTTGTCCCTTCCTTTCCCTGCTGATGAATTTGGTAGAGAGAGGTAGGGAGGGCAAGGGCAAATAGAAGCAGTGCTCACTCCCTGGGCTCCAGAGCCTTGCAAAAGGAGAGGCTGTGGCCAGACCCTGCCCCAGTTAGATGGTGATCTCAAAGCTCAGTTCTCACATGAAGCTCTATTAGGGCCTATGCTCACCAGGCAGAGAGCTCAGAGCTCAGGCAGAACACATATGCATAGTACAGCCAGAACTGGGGATGAGGAGGCACCATCCTTGTTCCATTCATGCATCTTCTACTAGCTTGCTTATTATAGCCTTGATTTGTCTGGGCTGTATCATAAACTCTTCAGGCAAGGGCCTACTTTTTAAAGCCATGAAAATTAACAAAAATTTAGACCCCATCTTAGCAAAGCATTTCAGCACATGGTTCAGTTATGTTAAGGTAATGAAAGCTCAAGGGCTTTGTTGAAGACACACAATTTGTCAACCAGAAAATAATGACAGTATATGCTAAAATTGTTTGCTTTGTAATTTTATAATTATGTCATTGTTGTACTGGCAGTTTATTCTATATATTGATTTAATAATATATATATTGTTATATAAAAGGCATGTGAATAGACATGCATAAATGTATGTAACAATCATAATATTGATATGTGATATAATATAAGAGCATAGATAAAACATAGGAAGGTTTGGGAGATCCTGATTTGTGTGCCAGGTTGCAAGTCTAGAGCTCCATAGTGAACCATCAGAGATGTGACTAGAGCAGTCTTTCATAGCATGTCTAGCTAACATCTACCCAAAGAATTTGGAGCCATAGTAAGTAAATTCTTCACTCTCTCAATGGACTGACCATTAACTTGTTCTGTGTGATTTAGCCAGCTGCCAGATTCTGAACCTTGGTTTTAGTCCAGGGCAGATTGAGACCCAAGTGAGGCAGCTTGTTTCTCAAAACATTCAAGTGCAGATTCCAAGTGTTCTACTGACTCAACAAAAAGCAAGCCTTCAGCTATGTAGCCAGGGTCCATGCAGGCTGTATCCTAGAATGATTTCTGATCCAACTTGTAGCATGACAGAATAGTGCTGTGGTGTGGATGAAGCCTTGCTGGGTCCCAAGAGTGATTCTGAACCATTGCAATGAACTATTCTCCCCATGGCTTCTGTATGCATGTGAAGGCCATATGCCAAGCTAAGCGGGATAATTGGTATATTGATGCCAAGCATAGCCTTCCATCAGGCATCTGTCAATGTAATGATAAGCAAATTTCAAGTTGACTAAGGTAACATTTAAATGGAGATTGAATTCATGGCAAATCTCTGTAAGTAAACATAGGATATACACACTGTCCATGATTGAGCAACCAGCAGTGAAACTACTCTGGGCAGCATTTGCAATTCATAAGCAGCTGAATTCCAGCAAGGAGAATATGTATGGATACCTTTCTGCAAATTGGCAATTATGTGATTGGATGATAACTTCTGTAATTCAGCTATTGACCTTTATCTTTGTAATACCTCTGTCATACCCACAGACTTGTGAGAGAACCTGTGGTGTGCAAAAGCCACTGGATCCCTTAAGAGTAGTAGTATATCATGAGAAAGTACAAACTTTAATCATAGCTGCAGATTGGTCATAAAAGTTGTCTTTGTCCCAGCTGGTTCCTATGTCAGTGGGTACATCAGTTTTGATAGCTGATTAAGTGCTCTGAGATACGATGCCAGATAATTAATGCGTTATTAAACAAGGGGGCAGAGAACTATGGCCAGTCTGGAAAGGGGTAAGTTTCCCTGCTGCAGGAATGTGAATGGTACTCTGCTATTTGTGGGGTGCCAGCAATAGCTATTCTGTAATTCTTTAGCTTTTTATTTGGTTCTTCTAGGTAAGCAACACTGTTGAGAGTCAGAACATTTGATAATATGCAGAATAATATTCTAATTTTGCTTGTACCTCTGAACTGAAGTATCTCTTCCCTATGTTTAGAGACCAAATATTACAGATACTATAGCACACTGGCCAGTGAGTTTACTTGATACAAAACACAAGTTGAGAATAAAAGATAGGGTTTCAGATTGTTCTCTTATATTCTAAACTTATTTTCTTTTTGTTCAGCAATTGCTTTGCTATAGAAATAGTATTTTTCATCAGTATTTGATATGACTGCTTTCTGTTGCATTTGTTTATAGGAAGATCAGAAAACTCTCTCCTGATGTAGTCAGCATTACATTACATTATAATTTCACCATTTACAGGAAAAAATACTTTCCTACCTCTGCTCATTACTGCTGGTAACAAACACAGATTTGAGAAGTGTTATCCGTATAGAATATTCTAACATCTATACTCCCACAGGACCTATGTCCAGATACAGCCAGATAGACTCCTGCAGGAGCTATATCCATGAATTAATAACAAATGGGCTAACCAAACATGCTGGCCTCTGATGTTTGCAAAATTAAAGAAAAAGCCATAGGATAGGCAGAATAAGGGAGTAGTATTTCATAAATATCTGTGTATTTGCAGCCAGATTGGCAATTTATAGCATTCTCCCAAGCATGAAAATAAACCAACAAAACATGCTATTATTGACATACTTTGGGAGCAATTGATCGTTAAAATTAAGCACACATGTGAATGAAATATTTTTCTAGCAGGTTGACTCATTGTAGTCCTGTTCTGAAGGTTTGGTCTCATTTCTATTTACATACAATAAGCTTTCCATACATGGGAATGAAACTGTAGATTTGTGGATCCAATATAATTTATTTGAGCCCTAGATAACAACAAAGGACCCAGTGTATACAGACTATGACTCTGCCAAAACTCTATCACATGACAGTATCAAATTTCGAAAGTACTGATAGACATAGAGTCTCAAAATTAAAGTGCTTAGGAGAGTTTTAGCACTCTCTTTATCTTCCTGTTAGTGTAGAAGTATGGACCCTTTTATCCTATTCACACTTAGTGTCAGGACTCATAAAAAGCAGTTGGCATTGGTAGTTAGTACTACACTAGTTACTCAGGATCTTGTTAAAAGCTCTCTGTGTTGCTAGACCAGCGGCAGGCAATTATTTTGGCTTGAGGTCCGCTTAACGAGTTTTGGCAAGCTGTCGAGGGCCATAAGGGTAGCCTCGCCCATTAACAGGTGCCCCATCCCATGGTCACCATCTTGGGATTGGAAGTCCTGCTCCCTGCCCCCTGACCTTTGCCATCGGAAGTCCCTCCCCTTGCTCCAGAAGTACTCTTTTTGGGAAGGCGGTTTGCCATCTTGGACCTGAACCCTCCCCGCCCAAATTATATACTGAAAATTAAACTTCCACAATAACATATTTTAATTTTATTTTAAAAAGATATTTTTGTCCTGATTTGTGTGTGTTTGTGTTGTGTATATATAGAGATGATTGCATAATAGCTCAAAATGAGGTCTTACTCTTGTATATTGAGAGTGTGTGGAGAGGTGAGTGGGTATGGGGTCTGTGGGGAGCTGTGGGTGTGTGTGTGGATGTGTGTATATGTGGGGTGTGGGGGAGGGTGTGTGTGTGGATATGGGGGCTTGTGGGGGTGTTTGTGGGGATGTGTGGGTAGGTATGGGGTTTGTGTGGTGTGCGTGGAGGGGGTGCATGTGTAGGTTAGTGAGTGGGGCTTCCGCCAGAGGCACGCAGGTGTGTGTCAGGGGGTGCATGTGGGGAGGGTTGTGGAGGGTGTGGGTTGATGCAGTGTTTGTAGGGTGTGCGATTGTGTGTGGGGAGGGTGTGGTTTTGGGGTTTGTGGGGGAAGGTTTGTGGGTATGGTGGAGGAGTGCATGGGAGCCCCTTGTGTGCACCCCCCTGAGCCAGTCAACACATGCCCCTGCCCCACAACAGCCTGGAGCCTGTGTGCTCTGTGGTGCCTGCCTGCCACTGCCAGCAGTGCATAGCCCCAGCCCACACTGCACCTGCTCTAGACTGACCCCAGCAAGAGTGGATCAGACAGACATGCCCACAGCCCCAACCGAGTCCCGGCTGTGGTGCTTCTTGATGCTGCCTGGGCATGCAGCTGAGATGGGGCAGCAGCTGCTGGCCCCAGGCCCATGGTACTGGCAGGGACCCACGTGCAACCCCAACCCTCCCCACACCTGCTGTGGACTCACCAGCTCACACTGAACAGGTGCAGCAGCACCAGTGCCAGCGGGGCAGAATTGTGCTCAGTGTGGGGGAAAAAGCAGCCCCTCTCCCTCATCACTGCCCAGCGCTTCCTGAAGCAGCCTCTCAGAGCCCACACTAGGCTGCCCTGTGTCTCCTCTGTCACCTCTACTGTCCCACTGGACAGCTCGGAGGCAGCGGTGACAGCAATGAAGACACATGGCAGTCCAGTGTTGGCTCTGGGCAGCTGCTGCAGGAAGTGCAGGGCAGTGATGAGGGGGAGGGGATGCTTTTCTCCCCATGCCAAGCACACTTGTGCCCCACAGTTGTTCAGTATGAGTAGGTGAGTCCACAGCAGACGCGGGGTGGGACAGGGCTGTACGCAGGTCCCCACTGATACCATGGGGTGGGACCAGAGGTGACAGCAGCTGGAAGTTGCTGCCACCACCTGGGCTGCCTAGAAAGGCAGTCCAGTTGCAGAACCACTCCAGCGCCACTGAGTGCCAAGGGGGTAGCAGAATGTGCCATGGTGGGATGGTGTCCGGGCCAGGTGGAACTGAAGGACCCACTGTGGGCTGGAAAAAAAACCCTGCAAGGGGAGGATCTGGCTCGCAGGCTATATTTTGCCCACCCCTGTGCTGGCTTTATTTGCATTAGATGTAAAGTTAAATTGCTGGAGTATTGTCAAAAGCAGGGCTGTTATTTAAGGTTCTTGACCAAAGTCACAATTATATTCTGCCCACTGAAGTTACCCTACTGTTTTCTTTGAACAACATTTTTTCACTTAACATTTTTGCATCCATTAAAAACCTCCTATGCGCCTCTTAAGAAGTGGCTGCATTTCAGTGACAAATAAGCTAGTTCATACAGATCTGCAAATCTGCATCCTGTAGATGTAATGCTTTGGGATCACTTATGCTCAGTGGAAAAGTATATGAAAAATGCTGTAAGTTACATATAAACATTCAGTGACATATTTAAGAGCCCCCAAGACAAATATAATGCATTAGAATTTTTAATTAAAAATGAAATCTACTCTGATATAACATTTTATAAAATATCATTTTACAAGTAACATGTAAAATTAAGTCCATCCTATTATCAAGTGTATACCTCAGTTTTTTCTTTATTTTTATTTACAACTCTTTATAAATAAATTGCATATAGGGAGTGTGTTTATCAAAATCAAAACAAAGCTCCTAAAAGCAGCTTCTGTTAAACACTAAAATATGTACATTTCATATGCACACATTCATATATATATATATGGGGGTTGTGTATATGTATGTGTATAAATGTGTGTATATGAAATGTACATATTTTAGTATTTAACAGAAGCCACTTTTAGGAGCTTTGTTTTGATGGGATTGGCAATGAATCAGCATCAAGACTTACAGGGTCAGGTTGGTAAATGATATAGGCAGGATTTACACCATCCAAGGATTTGGACCAGTATAACTGAAAGAGCCAAGTTAGCTCTTATCTTGCCTTATGAGGTAAAAGGATAGATTTTTCCATTCCTTAATAGGTTTTGTCTTTTTAGTGTTGTATGTGACTCAAAATACACTTAAAAGGTTTATGTTAAAACATGCTGATAAACTATTTGGGTAAATTTGATATCTTTTTATTAGACCAACTGAAATAGTTAGAAAAATTCTTCTTTGCAAGCTTTTGGATACAAATACCCTTCATCAGGATGAGGAAGCATCCTCATGATGACATGATTTGTATTTGTATGTGAAAGCTTGCAAAGAAGAATTTTTCCAATGATTTGAGCTGGTCTAATAAGAGATATCAGATTTGCCCAAAGAACCTTGTCTGCCTATAACCTTAAACCAACATGGCTACATCCTATACCCCTGATAAACTACTCTTTTTTTAAGAAGACATTGCCCCTGTCTGACCTCGTATAGGCACTCTCGGGCAGCCTTTGAGCGTTCACTCAACTCCGCCTGATGAGTATGCCCCCAGGACCTAGGTGTTAGGTCACATTCCACCCTGAGGGAAGCCCCGACACTTTCCTGCCACGACTTGGTCTTCTCTTCTTCAGTGGTGAGGGTCCTTCCCAGGGATTCTTGCTGACCAGGTACTACCTGCCAGAGGCATTCTGGGGGCTCCACCTCCCCTACACTCCAGCCATGTGCTAACCCTTAGGACTGCCGCATGGTGGATCGTCGGCTTGTCACTAGACTTGCCTATCCTGGATGACCACGAGGTGTATGATTGTCCCTGCCTTCCTCCAAGGCTTCTGCCAATCTTGCCTTGATCTTCCTTTGTAACCCTGGACCCGTGGAGGGTCTTTCTTTTGTCACAACTCCGGGTGCCCTCCAAAATAAAGAAAAGGGAAGAAATAACGAAGAGATCTGGGTGCAGGTCTCTCCCCACCCCATTCACGAGTCTGATGTCTATGGTCTTTCCAATCCCTCGACATCATCCCTCTTTATCCCAGCTGTCCTGCTGTTCAGGGTGCTGGGTCCTCTTTAGTGTGTGTGAGACCCTTTCAGAGGATCTCCGTCCTGCCCCTACCAGGGCTGCAGACCTTCCTGGGATGCTGCCCAGGGAGAAACTTCACCCTCAGGCATCCCTGCCATCTCCCCAGCCATTCCTCTGCCACCGGCTTTTGAATCTGCCGGGCAGCAGTCTTTTCTGACGTCATCTGCTGGCACCACCACCAGCCGGCAATAAAAGCAGCTGATGAACTGCACAGGCAACCCTTCTCTCAACCATGACTAAGTTGAGAGAAGAGGACTTCCTTTGGAAGATGAGCGTCAGAAATCTGCACGCAGTGGCCACTCCAGAGGAGTTGCTATTTCATGATCTTTGCCTGAATGCTGGTTATGTTAGCTGCAAAGGGGATGCTGGCATTGGTGCAGTGGTCTTCCCATCTACTGTGAAGGATCTTCCTGATGCAAAACTGATGGAACCATGCCAGATGTGTAAGGTGGCTTCAATATGTCACCCACATCTTTGATATGACATCCATAGAGGAATGTGAGGATAAACACTGCATTGTAGGTCAGGTTCTTAGTTTCCATCTGCAAATCTCAGTCAGCAAAGACATGGCAAAGTAGCTTTCTGAAGGATACGCTGGCACAGCAAATCCTATGTTTGATTTCTACATCAAGACTGACTGACAGAGAGGTGACTGCCAAGGTATAGGAAGTGCTCAATGTTTTCCAGGGGTTCTTCACCAATGGTAATTGTGGAGGGGAGGGGGAGCAGCTTGTTCCAGTGCAGGCTGATGGAGCACCTTGGTTTTCCTAATGTTAAGGAAGAGTCCCAGGCTGTAATAAGCATCTGAGAAAAAGTCAAAGTTGGATGGCAGATAGGTTTCAGTGTGCATAAGGATAACACAGTCATCAGTGTAGTGAAGGTTGGAGATGCCAGTTTTGGTAACTGTTGTATTGCTGTGAAGGCACCACAGGTTGAAAAGCTGACTGTCCATTCGATATTCAACCCAAATTCTGGGAGGAAGGCAGCCACAGATGAGTTACAGATAAAAATAAAAATCACAGCAAGATAGATGGAAAAAAGGGGTCAGGCGATGACACAGCTCTGATTGACGCTAGTACAGATGGTAAATGGGTCTATCTCTGGTCCATTGTAAAGGACTGTAGCCATTATCCCATCATGGAGTAGCTTGAGGATGCTGATGAAGTTCAGTAGACAACCAAACCTAGGCAGTACCTTCCATAAGGCTTCATGATTAACAGAGTCAAAGGCCTTGGTTAGGACAATGAATACCATAAACAGCTCCTGGTGTTGCTCTCTACATTTCTCCTGGATCTGTTGTGCAACAAAAATCATGTTGGTGGTACCCTGAGATGATCTAAAGCCACACTGGGAGGACATGTTTGGCAAGGGGGAGGAGGTGATTCATAGATTTCATAGACATCAGGGCTGGAAGGGACCTCGGGAGATCATTGAGTCCAGCCCCCTGCCCAAAGGACAGGAAGTCAGCTGGGGTCATAGGATCCCAGCAAGATAAGCATCCAATTTACTCTTGAAGGTGTTCAATGTAGGCGCTTGAACCACCTCCGCTGGCAGACTGTTCCAGACCTTGGGGGCTCGGACAGTAAAGAAATTCTTCCTTATGTCCAGCCTGAAACGGTCTTGCAGGAGTTTGTGACCGTTCGACCTCGTCATCCCTTGGGGCGCTCTGGTGAACAAACGTTCCCCCAGATCCTGGTGTTCACCCCTGATAAACTTATAGGTGGCCATCAGATCACCCCTGAGCCTACACTTTTCCAGGCTAAAGAGTCCCATGTCTCTCAGCCTATCATCGTAAGATCTGTTTTCCTGACCTCTGATCATGCACGTGGCTCTCCTCTGGACTCTCTCAAGCTTCTCCACATCCTTTTTGAATTGTGGAGCCCAAAACTGGACGCAGTACTCCAGCTGCGGCCTCACCAAAGCCGAGTACAAGGGGAGAATGACGTCCCGGGATTTGCTCGAGAAGCATCTATGGATGCAAGTCAGCATTTTGGTCGCTTTACTAGCCGCAGCATCACATTGCAGGTTCATGTTCATCTTGTGGTCAATGATGACCCCCAAGTCTCTTTCTTCTGTAGTGCTATCCAACGTAGCACTGCCAAGCCTATAAGGATGCTGCAGGTTTTTCCTCCCAAGGTGGAGAACCTTGCATTTTTCAGTGTTAAATACCATGAGGTTCTTGTCTGCCCATTTGCTGAGTTTGTCCAGGTCAGCCTGGATCACCCGCCTATCTTCTGGCGTGGATGCTTTGCCCCAAAGTTTGGTGTCATTGGCGAACTTGGCCAGTCCACTCCTGACTCCAATGTCCACATCATTAATGAAGATGTTGAACAGTATGGGTCCAAGGACAGAGCCTTGAGGGATCCCACTGGTCACAGGGCACCACGATGAGTGACTGCCATCAATTACAACCCTCTGGGTCCAACCACGGAGCCAGTTTCCCAGCCAGCATATCGTGGTGGAGCCAAGGCCACAACTGGGCAGTTTGGCCAAGAGGTGATCATGGGATACCAGATCAAAAGTTTTTTGAAGTCAAGATATATGACATCAATCCCTTCTCCCTGGTCCAGGTGATAGGTCACCTGGTCATAGAAGGAAATGAGATTGGTCAAACAAGACCTACCCGCAACAAACCCGTGCTGGCTATCCCTTAGGATGTTAGCCTGGGCCAGTCCATCAAGGATGGGCTCCTTAATAAACTTTTCTAAGATCTTCCCCGGGATAAAAGTCAGGCTAATGGGCCTGTAGTTAGCCTGATCCACTCTCCTCCCTTTCTTGAAGATCGGCACCACATTGGCCTTCTTCCAGTCTTTTGGCTGCGAGCAAGAATCTTCCCAGTAATGGAGAGGAGGGCAATGCTTCAGTAGTTCCCACACACTGACTTGTCCCCTTTCTTGAAGATGGTCACAATGTTGGCATTCTTTCAGTCAGGTGGAACTTAACTCTGTGGGAATGCCATCTTGGCCTGGCACCTTATTTTTCTTGGTCTGAGTGATGACATGCCAGACCTCCTTGAAGGGTGGGAGATCAGCAAAAGGTTCTATTACTGGGTGTTGAAGGATGGACTTGATGGTGGCAGCTGAGACCTCAGATTCACAGCTGAAAAGAATCTTATAGTGCTCCTTCCAGCATTGCTTATGTCATGTTTGTCAGTGAAACTTTGGATCTCCATGGCCTTCACTTGCTACCACTGTTTCTTGATGTCCTGTAGTGCGGACATTCCATGTGGTGAGCTTCAGAACTTTATTTTGTTGGTTTCAGTCATAAGTAGAGTGATCTCACTGGATGCGGCAACCCAGGGAGGGGAGTTTGAGACAGCTTATGTTTAGGGCACCTTTTTTAGCTCCTTCTCCATTCAGGGTGAACAGAGGGGATTTTAAAGAGGACTGTTCAGTCATGGCTGCCGCTGCTTAATTGTATTTCTGTCTTGGTAAGTGCAAGATGACCATCACATGACTGACACCTACATGCAGATTTGTGACTAGGGACTCCCAGAAATCACTGTCCCTGTCCCCACCACCAGTCATCCATTGCCAGAGGACTTGGTTTGTGGGAGATGTTAACATCCCTGGCAGAGGCCTGTGCATGACATCTTTTAACATGGGCAAGCTGGTGCACAAATGAAAACCACATGAGCTTGACAGGAGGCAGCCCTGAACCCAGTGGTAAGGATGTCCAAGATAACCAGAGACCTCCAACCCACTGCAGCCCTCATCCACTTCACAGCCACGGAGAACCAGTGGGTCCTCAAGTATGTCTGTTCCTCCACTGGGGTCTTCAGGAGTTTGGACCATGTTTAGTCTGGGACCTCACCTCAGATCTCTTTGCCAAGGAAGAACCTACCAAGAGTACAAGACTCCAAATGACATAGCTCCAAAGGTCATGGGAACACACAAGCCTCTCCACTATGACAAGGTTACAGCCCAAGGAAAGGGGCTCCACAGTAAAGGATCTCTATCTACACATGCAGCACTATTAGGCCAGAGTAAACTAATTAAGTCCACTGTAGGTTAGTATTGCTTGACACAAGTACTATCCTATGGTAGAGTTATTTATTTAGCTTCAATGCACATGCAGATGGTGATTGGTGCTGGCTGGGGCCCAAGGATGCTACAGTGCGGGAGTTGCCTGATGGCTAGACCCCTGATGGAGGTCTGTAGCACCCTTGTGCCCTAGCCAGCCCCTCTGCAGCACACTGAGCTAGGGTGCAGCAGCTCCAGGCTGGTAGGCTGACCCACCAGACCTCCTGCCAGCTCCGGTTGTGCTGCCCAGGCTCAATGTGCTATGGTCCTGAGAGCACATGTAAACACTGTGCCCAGGAAGAATAAACTCTGGCAGGAACTAGTCAGAATGTATTGTGTTGCACTAATTTCACCTGTAGATATACCCAGGATCTCAGTGTTATGCCACCCTCTAAAACCCCATCATCTCTAGAAGAATTTACCATTTACATCTTTAAATCTCTGTTTCATATTGGGACACTATTTCAGTATTGACTCAAGGAGAAGAGAGCTGTTCACTGAGTCACATATATCACTCCAGCAGTACTTGAGTTTTTTGGGAAGTAAATTCCACCCAACTGCTGAACAGGGTTGTCCTTACATTGCATTCAAGGTCTGATGAAAGCATATTTAAAGAAAACTATTAGAGTAATGTGCATAAAATATCCCATAAGGGTCTGAGTGCATATTTCATTATATGCTAACTTTTTTTTTAATTGCACAGTAATAATTCAGTGATTTTGGGTTAAATACTGTGATTTTGGAAGCTGCATTCTCACACTACAAATACATTTCTACTTCAGCCTCTGAAGTTTTATTCAGTAAGTAATGATAAGCTTAAACCATGAAGATAATTAAAATACCATAAAATAATTTAATAGGCAAACTCTTCCCGTTTTCATAAACTAAATGGTCTCTGTATAAAACCAATTCCCTAATGATAAAATAAACTGTCCACAAGGAAAATAAAACTAAATAAAGTAACTTAATTCTTTTTGAATAACTGTACTTCATGAAAGTGCGTGTTTGGAGTTCCAATTGCTGTGGGGCTTTATTCTAACAATTTAAAGTACAATTAGCAGTAAAATAGCCAGTTCTTAAGGCCACCAATAAATTAAAGTTAGAAAACAATGGTGACTTATGCTTAGTATTCAGCTCATATAAGCCTAAACTGAAAAGAAGGGCATTAGGATTCTGGACACCTGGTCTTCCCTGGCTGTGGATAAAGAACAGGGTTGAATGTTGGAGTTCAGTTGTACAATTCTAATAGTTAATCCTCTTTGTAACGGTCGATTTACATGTTAGAAGATCTAAAAGACAGGAAGTACAGAGCCAGGCTTTGAATTTTAGTCTTTATATATTTTCCTGTTAATCTTTCTGAGACAAGAAGCACAATTTATTACCAAGTATTTTTTGTAGCTTTCAGTGCAAGGTTTTCATACATCTTACAATAACATAACAAGGTAATAGAAAATAAAACAATTCAAGCTTTGCTTGTGATATTTTTCCACAGTTAAAAATAGGTCAGTGTGAATAATTCATGTATATGCACATCCATTTAATGAATGATGAGGAATTATCAATTATTTTAAAAGCATAATGAAATTAATCAAATAATTTACTTGAAAATTATTATTCGAGTAGTATATTTGGAAACTATTGTTCTAACTTCACCTCATTTTTGCATGATCTTAATCTTTTGACACACATATATTAATAATTTATGAGTATGGAGATATTAAATAAGAAGCATAAAACTATTAAAGTGCCATGACTTTCTGTTGAGTTTTCTAGCACAGAAGCAGAACAATAAGCAGTTGTTGCTTGCTTTCCCTTGGAGTTATGGTTAATAGTGAGATAGTAATACTATGAAGATATACATGTGAAATTAAGTAATTTCACAGTTTTTAAGCAATGAATTAATTACAGTAAATGAATCAGCAGATATATGCATCTGCAAAAATAAAATTTTTTTACTACTGAATGTCTGCAGATGATGCCGATCCATAGTGTACAGTGGTCAACTGCAAAACTTTGCTGGCTTCCAAAGTGGGTGTACAAATCACAATTTGCATTATATATGCACACATGTGAACATTTTAGCTTGAGTGACTGTCCAAGGTCACTGCAAATGGAGAGGTTTCCTCACTCTCAGTCCTGTGACTTGACTGCATGACCATTCTCCCCTCACCCCTTGATTGTACTTTGTACATTCAGGGCTCAGAAGCGTGGCAAGCTCTAATTGATAGTACTTCAAAACAACAAAGGGCGTTGACTTGGAAAGAAATGTATGACAATTTCAACACTTCTGAAAGTGGTGAAGAAGCAAGCAGGAAAAAGACGGTGATAAAGATGAAGATAAGGGTTTGTAGTCAGAGAAGGCCATGAAGCATTTATTAAAGTTTAAGAAGTTACACGGTTAGGTTACCAAACAGTGAGTTCATTCATTCCTTTTCAAAATACTAATAGCCATCGTGTTTCACTCTACAGCAATAGTTCTATTTACTTTGAATCCTTAGAGCTCTCTCTCATGAATTTTCCCTAATGGTAAGCTATTGATTTTACTCAGTGGAAAATTGTCACTGTCTTTCCCACTTTAGCTAGAGGGATGGCAGAATCTTTGGTGGTAGTCTAGATGCGTTGGAGAGTCCTTCTAGGCCAAACTGTCCAATTGTTTATAGCTTCTCTCCTTTCACTAGACTATTCCCAAGCCAGCAGAGTATGCAAAGGAAACAAACATTTTGAGTGACTGAGTTAAGGCTTGTCTCAAGATTTAAATATAAAATACCACCTGGTATTTTTTTTAACCTAGAATTCTACACTAAAATAACTTGTCAGTCGTAAATTTCACACAGTAAAATCATAGACTTGCAAACTCACATTTTTTCCATTTCTACTTAATAATATTTAACAAAATTATGACTTTAAGTAGGGTTACCATAAGTCTGGGTTTTCCCAGACATGTTGTCTTTTTGGGTCCTCCCATCTCTGGCTGAGCGTTTTTTCAAAATATCAGCAAATGTCTGGGATTTTGCTCTGCCTCTGCTTTCCTGGCACTTCCCAGCTTGCCCCAGCAAGAAGCTGCTTGGGGCTGGGGGTTGCAGGGGAGGTGATTGTAAGCCAAGGTATCGTGCTTCCATAGTTTCATACTTTCATAGTTTGTAGAGTTGGAAGGGACCTGAGCAGATCATCAAGTCCGACCCCCTGCCATGGCAGAAAAGAGTACTGGGATCAAACGACCCCAGCAAGGTGTTCATCTAGCCTCCTCTTAAAGACTTTGTGTGTGGGCCCCAGCAGCTGCAGGCAGGTAAGTGTGTATGTGTGTGCACGCACGTGTTCACACCTGCTGGGACACCTGCCAGCAGGGTGGGGAGACAGGGGAAGGGGATGGGAGGTTTCTTTGGGGGCAGCAGGGAGCTGCATGGGCAGCAGAGTTGGTGGGGCAGGGAGCTATGGGTCAGGAGTGAGAAGTTTCAGCAGGAATGGAGGGCCTGCTGGCTGGAAGTGAGCATGTAACAGGGAAATTTGCAAGGCCAGTCCCAAAGTCAGGCTGCCCAGGTTGACCATCTCGGGCAGTCTGCCCTGTCTTGCCTGCTATGACTGGACATATAAGAGAAGATATAATAATGTTGGAGACTGCCCATTTTATGCCCTGATGCCTAGGCTGTTATACACAGCTCTGACCTACCCTATACCATGTCTGTCCCATACCTTGCAAATGGCATCCAAAATATAAACTCTGCCTCAGGTGAACCCTGACATGCCTGAGCCTCTGCCCTCTCACTAGGGCCTCCACTCCGGCTACTCTGGTCAACCCACATTGGCCCACTGCAGTCCTTCAGGCCCCATAAGGCTCTACTCTACATGGCTGCCAGATCCTACACTGCCTCCTCACTGGGGCTATGGGGCCTTGCACCCCACAGGTCTCAGGTGTCCACAGACATGCCTGTACCCCATTCATGACCTAATAGCCCATTCAGGTCTCAGGTGCATGCATACAACCTGGATCCATCTCCAGGCCCCACACTATGGGCCTGGGTCCTGCCTCAGGCCCCACTCAATGGGCCTGGGCCCCTGTGTTTTTCTGTTAGGGTTTGCTTCCCTAGCCTTTCCCCTCCAGGCTTTCTGGTGCCCCATACTCACCCTTCACTGGGGAGGCACAGGTGTGGCATTTCCTGGAGACTGCCCCGCCACCAGCAGCCCGGCCACTTCATCCAGCCCCAGCAGGATGTAGTTTTAGGTCATGCCCCAGGACCAGGAACCTCCTGTCATCCCCATAGTTCCTGCCCTGTACCTCCAAGATGTTATGTGACCAGCAGCTCCAGCTTGCAGCAAACTGCTGGCTCTACTGCTCAGGGCCTATTCTTATATCAGGCAGCTGGTCCCACTTTCCAATCATGCAGCCTTCTGCTGGCCATATGACTCCTGATTGGGAGTACAACCACCTGCAGGCTGATGTGCTGCCTGTTCTGGCCCTTTAAGTGACAGGCACCAAAGGTGCACTGCCACAGAGGGGCACCAGCATGGTTTTGAGGCAGGGTACTTAGTAATGACTTTAATGAAGTCATGGGAGACAGACCTACCAGAAGACTGAAAAAGAGCCAAGATAATGCCCTTCTTTTAAAAAGGCAAAAAGGGGAAGACCCAGGGAACTACAGACCAGTTAGTCTCACTTCAATACCTAGGAAGTTACTAGAGCATATCCTAAGGAAGGCCATTTCCAAGCATCTGGAGGAAGAAAGGCTGAACACAAGAAGTCATCATGGGTTTATGAAAAACACATCATGTCACATGATATCCCTCTTTTACAAAGTAACTGCTTGGGTGGATGAAGGGAATGCTGTGGATATAGTGAATCTGGACTTCATAAAGGCTTTTGACAAGGTTCCACATGTCCTTCTCATAAGCAAATTGGAGAAATGTGGGCAAGGTGGATAGATAACTGGCTCAATAACCATTAGCAAAAGATAATTATTAACAGGTCCATGTCAGAATGGCAGGAACTTGTGAGTGAAGTCCCACAGGGGGACCTGGTGCTGTTCAATATGTTCATTAATGATTTGGATGATGGCAATGAAACCTCCTTGAGCAAGTTTGTGGATGACATGAAACTAGGAAAGTTTGTGACCCTGTTGGAGGATGCAAGCACAATTCAGAAGGATCTCAACAGATTGGGAAATTGGGTTAGAGCTAACAGGAGTTTTTCTTAATTTAGTGTGGACAAATTCACAGTGCTATACCTCAGGAGGAATAGTCAAAAACACAAATAAAAAATGGGGGACACCTACCTGGCTGAATGGCAGCACTATGGAAAAGGACTTGGGAGTCTTGGAAGACCACAGGCTCAAAAGGCAAATGCAGTTTTAGGCTGCATCAACAGAAGCAAGACACTGTGTATAGTGCCTCTCTACTCACCACTGGTAGACCTCATCTGGAGTACTGTGTGCAGTTCTGGTCTCCACATTGTAAAAAGGCCATGGAGAAGTTAGAGAGGTTCCAGAAGTGGGTGTAAAAGGGCACTGGGTTCAGACCACACGCTGGTCTGCGCTGACCCACTGGATCGGAACCCACACAGAAACTTACCTGTCGACCCAGGGGTTGCAGTGCAGCTGTCAGAGATGCATGGCTGCCTGTCTGAAGACGGGCCATGCCTGGCATGGTTAGCCTGGGTGGTTTGCTGCCACATGCAGCCAGAGCAGGCTCCTGTTGGCTGCCAGGAGTTCCACTGGAAGCTGAGAGAGGAAACCAGCATACTTAGAGTTTTGTCGGTGAGAGGAATGCACAGGATCCTCAGAGCTCATGTGACCACATGGAAATGCAGAGACAGAGATACTAGTCAGAGCCAGAGGCTGGAGCTGGGGACCAAGCCATAGCTGGAAGCCAGGGTCAGGGACCAAGGCAGAGCAGGGAGCCTGTGCCAAGGACATAGATGGACAGGGAGAGGATAAACTCCTCAACAGGAGAGGTGGCACCAAGAGCCATTGCAGAGAGAGCAGAACCGGAACTGGTGAGTCAAAAAAGAAGGGTTCAGTGATGGTGTTAGAGATGGGATAAATTTGACTAATCGGTTTGGAAACCAGTAAAGGGGTGACTCATGAAACAACCCATGTGTTTTGTAAACAGGCTAAGCTGATGTATGGCAAACTCATTAAAAGAGGAACCATAAGGCTGGGAATAATTGAGCAATAATGGACTTGTTAATTGATAGAGTCTAAATAAGGATCCCTCAAGTGATGATAAACCCATTGATTGAGGAAGTATAAGTAAAGATCAAAGGAGTGAAGTAGCAAGGAGGGATTTGCAAATGGATGGGTTCGAAAATAATTGATTCATTGAATGAGTCAGCAAGGGTTGGATTGCCAACTGACAACCCTTGCAGGCAAGCAATTGGAATGACTGATCAGTAGCCTATTACCACCTAGCATTTAACAAGAATATGAGACATCAAGAAAGATCATTGGCCTGAGCCAAGATACCTGTAGTAAGGGCAGTGTGTAAGGGAGGTGGAGCTCTGTGAAGAAACAGCTTGCCCTCAAGTCCTACCACTGACTGTGTTAAATATCCCACTTCCCTTCTTTTCTTTTTTTTCCCTCTAAACATCAAGGCCTGGTGGGAGAGTAACAAGGGAGATTTCAAAGTAGCGGAGTAATGGAGTGAATGAGATGTCTCCTGGATACACACCCTCACAGTGGGCAACAAAGATGATCAAGGGCTTGGAAGGCAAGCATATGAGGAGAGGCTGGAGGAGCTAGATATGTTCAGCTTGCAAAAAAGGTGCATAAGAGGGGACAAAATAGAAGTCATTAAATATTTGAAGGGCTGCCATAAAAAAGGGGGAAAGCACCTTTTCTCTCTTGCCACAGAGAAGAGGATGTGAATCAGTGGTTTGAAGTTGCAGCAAAGTAAATTTAGATTGGCTATTTGGCAAAACGTCTTCACTGTGAGAATAATGAGGCAATGAAATAGACTGCCTAGGAAAGTTGTGGACTCTACATCACTGGAGGTGTTTGAGAAGAGGTTGGACAGCCCTGGCCAGGGATGATAGAGGCATAGCTATGCCTGTGTTCTACCATGGATATTTCCCATGCTTCTAGGTTTTGCTGGTTACCATCACTCCCTGCCTCCCCCTGCTTTTTCTGCTATATGTGTCAGGGTGTTTTTACACCTCTCCAGAGGCACTGGGTGTTGGCTACAGCTAAAGTTGGAGACCTCAGTTGATTTGTGCCTATTCTCCTCCTAGGAGCAAAGTTGACTATTCCTGACTATCAATTGCCATATTTGGGGTCAGGAAGGAATTTTATACCACGGTCAGATTGGTGTGGATTCTGGGGGGTTTTGCCTTCCTCTTCAGCATGGGGAATGGCCCTTTACCTCTTGAGCATATATTAACAACATTTTATTGGCTGCCATGGTTCTCCTGCTTTACCTGTCGTAGGTTAAGGTATTAGGTCTGTGTTGTTTCGGGGTTGAGGGTAGTCTTATGCAGAATTTATATTATGGTTGCATGGGATGGTTTGGATAAGGGTGATTCTGCCTTAGGCAGGGGGTTGGACTAAATGAACTCTGGAGGTCCCTTCTAGCCCTGCTTTTCTATGACTTTATTACAGGGCATTTCCTAATTATATAAGGATGTGCACTCACTAAGATAAACTTTGGAGTTTATCTTAATCAACCACAAATGTAGATAAAGAGCCAGTTCCAGGTTATCAGGTGCTTCAAGGAAACATGCTGCCATCTGACAACTTCTTTTTAGAAGGCAGGGTAGATTTGCACCTTATAGAATAACCAAAGTATGTATGTATATATGTAGATATGCATACATAAATATATATGTGTATGTATGGGTGTGTGTGTAATGAAAGCTTGTGATCTATATACTGTATTTACTTGTTTAGAAGATGCAGTTTTTCTTCACATTTAACATAGGGTAGGAAGTAGGAGTGGGTGAAGCGGGCTGTGTTTGATTCAGATTTGGCCTGTTTTGGGGGCAGTGATTTAATTTGTTGATTTGGATCACCATCCTGATTCGATTCAGCCAAATCTGAATCTGAAGATTCAATTCTGATTCAGAGAATCAGTGATTCAGCCATAGACACAGCTTTAAATGTTTTTTTCTACATACCTTGATATTCCAGCTCAGTGATCAGCCACAGGGGGACCCTGGGTGTCCTCTCCCAGACCCAGGGGGCACCAATTGCCAAGCGGGTGGGGCAGGGGGTATACCCTGTGCACTCTGCAGTGGGCCTGTTAGTGGACCAGAAATGGTTCTGGTCCACACCTGGGTCTCCCACCAAGAGTGCTGGGAACCCCCCTGCACTCCTGTGGGGTGCTCCATCTGCCCTACCGTCTCAGCATTCATGAGCCGCCTGGTACCTTGAGGTATGTAGAAAAAACGTATAAAACTGTGTCTATGTCCAAATCATCGATTCTCTCTGAATCTCTCTGAATTGATTTGGAAGTTCTGATTTGATTCAGAGAGATTAAAGGGCCTCCTGAGCAATTCAGATGTGGAGATTCAGCCACCAAATTGGGCCAAATCTCTGCCAAATCAAATCAGTGACCGAAGCTTTGGACAGCCCTAGTAGGAAGCCCTGTACCTTACAATTGAGCACAAGGCAGTCTGGGGAGGGGCAGGGGGCAGGCAGCTGCTACAGCTTCAGCCCCAACCTCCCCCCCTTGCTGCCTCTGCACAACCTGCTACTCCTACCCCATAGCCCTCAGTTTCCACCCCCCCAATGCTACTTCTGTATCTCTCTCCTCCTCTGCTGCACTTCTCCTTACCTTTGCTCCATGCTGGCAGGCTCTATCCCTGCTGTAGCCTGGACCATGGAGCATGGCTCCAGTCCATCCCTAGCACTGGTTCTGGCTTCCTGCAATGATAAGAGGGGAGGTGAAGGGGAGGCAGGTAGGGAAAGACTTTGTGAGGGGAGATGGGAAGAAGCAGAGTGGGGATCTCAGGCTGCAGATGGGAGAAGTGGTGTAGAGAGGGGAGGAGAAGGGAACAGGGGAAAGGGCAATCAGGGCAACATGAGTCTGTGGTGGGTGGGGCAGGTACAATGAGGGGTAAGTGGTGAGGGACAGACAGCAGAGGACAAGCTGCCTGCCTCTCTTACTGCCTGGCCTACCGCCTCGACACTGTTCCATTACTGCCCTCTGCCTGCCCTACCACATGCCCCCACTACTGCCTCACCCACTGTCTGTCCCACACTACCTGCCCCATTACTGCCCACTTCATCACCTTTCCCCTCAATACCTCCAGTAGTGGGAGGCAGGGGGTTGGACAAATTTAAGCTGGGTCCTTCAGTCATTAGATTCCATACATGGAAAATTATAATATACTTATAATTTTTCTGTGTGTAGAATCTAATTATAGTGGAGTAATCTTATATTCAGGTCATCTTGTATTTGAGTAAATATGGTAAGTCTAGCTCCATCCTCTCTGGAACCACCATTCAGGTAGTTAAAGGCTGCCACCAAATACCCACTCAGTCTTCTCTTCTCTAGACTAAATAAGCCCAGTTTTCCCAGTCTCTATTTATAAGTCATGTTCTCCAGACCCCTCACTATTTTCATTGCCCTTCACTGGACTCTTTCCAACTTGTCCACATCTTTTCTGTAGTGGGGGCCCCAGAACTGGACACAGTACTCCTAGAAATGTAACAGTTCTGGAAATTTTGAAGCCATGGGGGAAAACATTTTTTTTCAAAAAAACCTGGAAATTTTGGGAAAAATTGAACTATATGCAGTATTTATTTTCTTAGAACCCTTTACAAATCTAAATTCACTTTGCTACTTTAAGAACGTAAAATATATTATGTATTGCTCATAAAATTATCATGTTTGGTATATTTATTAAATTTAAAAGTATAGTTTATTCAGACAATAATTACAAATTTCTTAATTGAATTTACTGTAAAATGCTTTTAATTTGTGTTACAAATGGAGCTATAACCTGCTGAACTCTAAGGAACCTAGCATCTCTTAGTTTTTGCCAGTTTATGAGAAGCAGGCAAAAATTAAAGTTGAAAATAGAAGAAACCATCAACATTATAGTAAAACATTATAAACATTATAGTAAAGCCATCAACATTATAGTAAAAGAAAGTTATTATGTATTCTGGACTTAGTCTCCTCCACAGTGTCAAGTAGATACAGAAAGCACTCATTTTTAGAAAAAGAGCTGAGAAAAAAGGAACCCCCACCAGACTTATTGAATACAAGTTTTGCTACATAAAACTTTGTCTAATCAGTCTCATTTTCTGAGCTATAGCTTTAATCAGTTTCTGCTTCTTCTGCTTCTTCTGATCCTTTATTTTTACTATCTTCATGGACTTCTGAAAACTGAAGGGTTGCCCAGATTGAGACAAGCTTTTCTACTCTTTCACGTTAGTTTATTTCTTGATTTGGTGTGAGTATTTCCAAACATACACCAGTTTCTTTCACATGCTGCAGAAGATGGAGGAAGCTGAAGCAGGCAAGAAGCAAGAGGAGTCAGAGACTGTGTTGTGCAAAGGTCTTGCCACCATGTTGTGGGAGGGATATGCTTGGCAGAGTCCCAGACTGCATTCCTGGACCAAATACCTGAAGATGTTCTGTATTCCGCAACATATGAAAGTACCTTTCCAACATCAAGTCCTAAGTGTGTTGCATGTGTTGTAGTCCAGTCAAATGCAGTAGCTGTGCTATCATCACTAACATTTCTGCTTTTGAAATCTTGGATCCAAGAGATTTGCAGCAGCATGAATCAATTGGTAACAGAATCCTTTCTGTCTGTTAATACAGTCTTTCACTTTTCTTTCTTCTGTATTTGTGAGTGGAGATACACTAAGATTCTCAAAACCAGTTGATTTTATCTGGGCCATTTGGTAAGGAATGTCTTACAAAGGTGCACTGTCTGATTCAGATGCAGTCCTTGGTGACACATAGGGGTGCATGTGCATCCCCTGAGCATGGTGGTGCACCCCCTGCGAAAAGGCTCTGCTGTCATTGCTGGCCTGTGATTGCTGCTGGCCAATGCCGCTGGTGGTGTCTGCAGGTGGTTGCTGGCCGGCACCTGCAGTCCTCCCCTTCCCCTCCCCCCTGCTGCCAATAGCGCCATTGCTGCCTGCGGGAGCTCCCCACTTGCTGCCACTATGCTCCTGCTGCCGACAGCACCGCCGCTCCTGTGGGAGCTCACTGTGCCCCTGCCCCAGCCTCTGGGGGCATACAGTGTTCATGGATGCAGTGATTACTGAAGAAATTGGCTTAGAATCTTCAGGGAGTTCTGCAGCTGAACCCAGAAGTCATCTTCATCAAGTACAGTGTTCCTTACACTCCTGGGTACTTTAAGATCCTCAATTATTATTGTTTCTTGAAAAGCTTCTTTGTTTTTTAGTAAACTTTCGAATGAGATCACCACTTCACCCCATCTAGGTTTACTACAGAGTTTGAGTGTTGCTATTTGATTCTTTGCATTCTTTTCTTCCTGCTTTTTCTTAAAGACTGCAGCTACAATATAAGTAGCTTTTACTTGTTTTAGAACTTATTTTGCTCTTCTATAGATCTTTTGCAGAGAGTGTCAAACTTCATGATGTCATTAAGAAGCAAGTTTAGCCCATGGGATGCACATCTTATTGCAGTAATATGTGATCTCCTATGCTGCTTTTATGTTACTTTTATGTTACATGTATTGTCAGTCAGCAAAACATATACTTTACCATTCCCAATCTTCTGTAGGACTTCACATATTTTACTAATGATATACTCTGCATTATACCTCCTGTTTCTGTGCTTTGGTAAAAAACTGGTTGAGGTATTGTTATCACAAAGTTTATGATTCCTTCTCCCCGCACATTTGCCCATCTGTGTGTAAGTACTGCAAGCCAGGGTGCTTTGTTAACTTTTCCTTGCACAGATTGCATTACACATTCATATTCTGACTCTAAAAGGGGCTTGCTCAAAGAATGTCTGCTGGGCAAATGGTATGATGGTCTTAGTAATTTAATAGCTTCCTGCCAGTATGCATTTTCAGTTATTGACAATGGTGTCCCAGAAGAATATATTGTTCTTGCCAGAGCTTGGTCATTTTTTCCTGATCTTCAGGTGTCAGCTTGTGTACAAATGAAGCTATTGAGAGTTTTTTTGTATACAGGTGGTTGCAATATTTGGTTACTTGAAAATGTTGATTGGGGAACCCTTTGTGATGCTGATATTATAGAAGAAGAAGCAGCAGCAGGAGTAGGAAGACTTCTGGATTGAAAATGCTGGAAAGAGCTACTTGGACTTTCATCATCATGAGCTACCTCCTCCTCACTTACACCCATGAAGGATTTTTTAAAGTCTGCAGGATACTTCTTACATACAAGGATGTATTTGGTTATCCTAGTAGCATTTGGAAATGCATATTTCATATGACAGTATTTGCAAATCACATTTTTTTCTCAGAATTACTTGCAGTGAGGAAATGTTTCCATATGCTAGAAGTTGGTCACACCATTTTGCTGAGGGAGAAAAAAGAAAAACGTAATTTAGTGGCTAGCTTGCATGTATAACACTAAGCTATAGCATACACAAATTTACTAATGGATGGAGGAGAGGCCTCCTCAGAGTTAACTGTAAACTCAGAGATCACTGTAAATAACTTCCCTGCTCTCACTGCTAATCTTGGGTGATTTCTCACTGTGACCACCGGGCTTTGATTACCCACTCTCGGGTGGTTTTAGCCTTGCAGGTAGATGTCAAACACCTATTGGGATCTTGTCAGTGTCGGAGTAGCTCTCTTTTTCCATGTCCCCGACCCCATTTCCTCCTGCCACGACTTGATGTTCCTCAGTGTAAGGGGTTGGTTCGTGGGACACTCTGTGGCCCAGGATCCCTCGGCAGTCACTTCACAGGGCTCCGGCATCCCTGCACCCCAGCCTCATGACACCTTCGGTGCATCCTTCCTCCACTGGTCTTGTTCCCCAGCCATGGAATGACACCACCAAGCCTACCCCTAAGTGGCCACGACCCCCCTGTTGTGGCGCCCACCAGCAAGCTTGGTCCACGGCCCACCTCACCTACTCCCCTCCCTTCAAAGAACAGGGACTCCAAAGAAAACTCTGGCCTCCCCAAGGTCCCCTTCAGCCTCACTCTGCAGGCACACTGCCCCTAGCTCTTTTTCCCTCAGCCTGGGTTAACCAAACAAAACAACCCCAAAAGAAATGCTGACTACTCAGTGTCTTGCTACTTGTTAAGCAGTCTGCTCTCGGTTCCCTTCTGGCCCGTCCCTGGCCCCTTGCTTCCCCCGGTCCCTCCTCCTGCTCAATACCCCAGTGGCTTGGCGGCGATGCCTGCCCTGACTGCATCCCCTTGGGGCTCTCCTGGGGTCTCTCCTCCCTGGTGCAGCTGCCTCTGTGTGCCGTTGTTCTGGCTCCCCACCTGTGGGTCACGCTGCTCTCTGGTTTCCATCCCGCCATGTCCTCCGGAGCCATGGCCTCAGCTCCCTTGTCGTCTGGGGCAGTCTCCAGCTGAGGAGTCTGTTTCTGCTCCGTCGGTGTCTCCGCTGGCTCTCCTGGCTCTGCGCAGCTTGCTGTCGCTGTCGCCGCCGCCGCTCCCCTTGCCAACGGGGCCGATCATCGCTCCTCGCCGGGGCTATCCACCCCCTCTGCAGCTGCAGCCGCTGCTTTTATCCTTGCCAGCCAGCATCCCTCTATGACGTCACTGGCTGGGCATAATTGGATAAAAAGGCGGCTCCTCCCTCCACCTCGTGTGCCTCTTGTCTGGAGCTGCAGGTGAGTCCTGTTTACTGTTTTGCTTCCTGGGACAGTCACAAAACATCAGATTAGTAGGAATTCAATTATGAATTATATAGGTTATGAAAATACACTAATGTAGCTAAATTATAGTAATACAAGCCAATTACCCATCAAGAATGATGGGGAGGGGGGAGTGAGCAGGGACAGAGCCCTGGGCCCCTCACATCTGGGCTCACTCCCCCTTCCCTCCTGCTGCTTGGGAGCCAGCAGCGGTGGGGGGAAGGGAGGAATGGGCCCAGGCTGGATGCAGGGGAGGACCAGGCCTGAGGGTGGGGAGAAGCCAGGCTGCTGCAGCAGAGGTGCAGAGGGAAAGCAGTGGGCCCGGGCCGACCTGGTGGGGGGATGAGAGGAGAGGGCTCAGGGCAGACACGGGGGACCAGGGGTGGGGGAGGAGTGGGCCTGGGCCTGATGGGAGGAGGATACTCACTCTTCCCCGCCCTGCAGCTGCTGTGTTGGGCTGGGCCTGCTGTCAGTCCCCCCCCACACTGCCATGGCAGGCTGGCTTTTCCACTGGCTTGGGCTCGCTCCCCCTGTGTGTTGGGCCTGGGACTGGGCCCAATCCTTCCCTGGCTCCACCATCACCACTGACACCACGGTGCACTCGCTCCTCCCCCCCACATTTTGGGTCCACTTGGGGACAGGAAGAGCAGGCTCAGGGCTGATGTGGGGAAGGAGGAGTGGGTCTGGGTCTGATGTGGGGGAGGAGGCCTGCTCCTTTCCTCCCCCCACCTGCTGCTGCAGCCGTATCAAGCTGGGACTGCTGTTCCCCTCTCCCTCTGCTGTGGTGGTATGGCTTTTCCCCTGCCTGGGCCTGCTTCCCATTGGACCCAGGCCCACTCCCACCCCCCATATTCCCTGCAGGGAGCAGGGCAGGGGGGGCAAAGCCAGGCCTACTGGCCTTACCCCGCTTCCATCCACTCAATTGCCGCTGCCTCCAGGGATCAGTGTGGGGGGTTAGGGTTAGGCTGTGCTGGCCTTGCCCCCCCTGCTCTGTCCCCTGTGTCTCCACTATCATGGCAGAGGGCTGCCTTCTGTCAGAATGCTTCTTTGTGCCCTGATTGGGTATTTGTCAGTCAATCAGAGCATGAATAAAGCGTTACAGACAGACAGACAGACTTAGACTTTTATAATATTAGAATACTAAATTCAGAGAACTCTAAACTCTTCCCTTTCAATAAAGAAGTATACTTTCTTTCAGCTCCTTTGTGCTGTTTCTGGACTTCTGTGGATCTCAATGTCACAGGGCCAGAAGGAGGCAGGTTCCTTCCAACTCCAAAACCTTTAGAATTACTCTGTCTTCTCTCCTGAGGCTTTTGAGCAAGGGGGGCAGTAAGCTCCTTGTTTTTAATCTCTACAGGAATGAATGGATGCTGCTACCAGTGTCCACTCCCAGTCCTTTGAGGCATGGGTGACTGGTGCCTCCTGGCTCTGGCAGGGCACCAGTGGCTGATTGCTGATTGGGGTGGGGGGGTCCCCGGGGTGGGGGGGTCCCCGGGGGGGGTCCCCCAGTGGCCAGTCGCTGACCCCAGAAGCAATGCTGGCAAACCGTAAGTGCCACCAGAAAAACTGGAAGTGCTACTGGCACTTCCTTGGGGCACCTGCCAGTGCTCCCCACTTCCTAGCCATTGAGGGCTAATTTGGGGGGGTATGTGCCCCCCATTCCCCTCCTATGCGTCACCTATGCTTTGAGGCCTAGTTAGGAGGACAGGAGCACATCCACCAACCTCTAGATCAAAAGTCACCAATAGAGGAAGTCCACAAGCAAAGGTGGCACTGAATCCTTCTTCCTTCTCTTGTAAAAATGGCAGTGCCCTTGGGGGAGAAATGCATTTTGCTTTTGCATTTGAGAGTTGAACTTCTTGTCCTCGGTGTACAGGAATTGTAATGATCTGGTACTGTAGCTAGTCTTACATAAAAGCCTTCCTATTACGTAGTTATTAGAAAGTATTTTGGGGGAGTAAAGGGTAGCAGTATATGAACAACTTGTCTTAAACTTTTTATTAATCATTCTAAAAGAAAATATTTCATAAGAGGTTTTTTAATTTTTCCAAAAATTTTCAATTTTTCCAATTTTTTTCAGAAAAAACAAAAAAATCCTCAGAAAAAAACAGAAAAAACCCAGTATTTTTATGATTTTTTTCTGTTTTTTTCCCCCAGGGCTTTACATCTCTAAGCCCAGGTGTGGCCTCACCAGTGCAGAATAGAGGGGAATAATTACTTTCCTTGATCTGCTGGCAATGCTTCTACAATGTAGCCCAGTATGCTGTTAGCCTTCTTGGCAACAAGGGCACACTTTTAATTCATATTCAACTTATTTTCCACTGTAATCCACAGGTCCTTTTCTGGAGAGCTGCTGCTTAGCCAGGTGGTCCCAAGCCTGTAGCAGTGCATGGGATTCTTCCATCCTAAGTGCAGGACTTTGCACTTGTCCTTGTTGTATATCATGCGATTTCTTTTGGCCCAATCCTCCAATGTGTTTAGGTCATTCTGAATCCTAGCCCTGCCCTCCAGTCTATCTATTACTTCCCCAAGCTTGTTGTCATTCACAAACTCAATGAGAGTGCACTCCATCCCATCTTCCAGCTTGTTGTTGAAGATACTGAACAAAACTGGCCCCCAGACTGACTCCAAGGGCATTCCACTTGATACCATCTGCCAACTACACCTCAATACATTGATCACTGTCCACTGAGCCTGAAAATTCAGCCAGGTTTCTATCTACCTTACAGTCCATTCATCCAACCCATACTTCCTTAGCTGGCTTGCAAGAATGCTGTGGGAGACCATATCAAAACCCTTGTTTAAGTCAAGGTATATCATGTCCACTGTATTCCCCACATCCACAGAGCCAGTCATCTCATCATAGAAGGGAGGGTTGCCAAAATCTGGAATGGGCTTCCAAAGGAGGTGGTGCTCTCCCCTACCTTGGAGGTCTTTAAGAGGAGACTAGACAAGCAGCTACCTGGGGTCATCTGATCCCAAGCACTCTTTCCTGCAAAGGTCAGAATCAATGATCTACTGAGTTCCCTTCCAACCCTAAACATCTATGAAAACTATGAGAAGGCAGTCAGGTTGACCAAGCATGGTGAATCCAGACTGACTGTTCCTCCAAAAAGTTTACAAATGGATCCCTTGAGGCCCTGTTCCATGATTTTTCCAGGACTGAGGTGAGGTTGACTCATCTGTAGTTCTCTGGCTGTTCCTTCTTCCCTTTCTTAAAGATGGACATTATATTTGCCCTTTTGCAATCATCCCGGACCACCCTGAATCACCATGAATTTTGTTTTCCATAGGTCTATGTATCTTCTGTGCTAAGAATAATGCATATGTGCACACACATGCATAATTAAAAAGTACTTTGCAAAGTATATATGTTATTTGCTTTCACTGCCATGCAGTCATCAAAGAGGACAACAGTAAACCAAAAGAGGTATGGCTTAGTGGAACTCAGATATTGTACAAGAGCTACTGAGAGCCAACACTCATTTTAGAAATGAGGCAATTAGAAAATGAAGTCCCCACTTCCCAGAGATGTATCAGATATGGATCTGCACCTGGAGTGTGCACCTGGAAGTCAGAAATACAGTGAAAATGAGTAAGCCACAGCCATTTCAATACAATACAGCACAGTACAGTATAGCAGTCTGATGTGTTTCCAGCAGGGGGAACTCATCCAGAGTCATGACAAAGATTACTTATTTTAAAAGCAGACCTCAGCTGCTATCAGGTATAGAGCAATTATGCTGTTTTTGATATACAACACTTTAAAGTGTAGGTCCCTGATTTGTCTGTTTCTTGGGTTGAAGACTAGGAGGAAATTCATGATGCAAGATCCAGTAGGGAGAGAAAGACACTTGGTTTTCTCTCAAAATCAAAATGTATAAAATCTGTACAATTCCTTGTTTATTACATATTCTCAAAGAAATCATCTGTTGATTAATGCAGTCTGTGTTCTAGTCTTGTGCACAGAAAATTGGCACAAAATGTGGATCTTGGTTCGATTTTTCTAACCCTTACAAAATTTGCAAGTATCAGATATGAGGTTATAGTTCATTTCTGCTCTTTCAGGGAAAATGGATATCATGCACAAGGCATATACTACACATACTGAACATCTTGAACTTTAATATAGTGTGTGATCTGTGAAAAACACTTTCAGTTTCATTAGGCTCTATTTAAGTTTGCCTTTCCAATCACTGGCATGTGAGAAAAATCACTGTCAGTATTATTTTAATTATTTTTAAAAGGAATGATAAAATAATCATCCAAGGCTTGCATGACATCATATGAAAATATATGAATATATTTCATCATCTAGGGAGATTATTTCCCATTTGTACCATTCTTGTAAAAGGATAGAGATCCATGGAGTGAGGGATAAAAACACGTTTAACGTTATAATTACACACTGATATATTCACTGTTCTTTGGACTACTAAATTTAATAAAACGTTGTCTATTCACAAAGGAGAAATCTTTCTGATAAGCAAGAAGTGCTTGAACAGGCTTAGCTGCTATCTTTTCAAAAGTTACAGCACTTCTCTGCCAAAAAACATTGTATAAACATCCCCATAAGCAACCTGCCATCCCAGAGCAGGTTCTTTTGCCTGGGCAGGAAATGTTTAGGTAAACATGACTGTCCAGGTTTCCATCAAGCATTTCATGCCATTGCCATCAGTTCAAACATTTGAAGACCATAAAAGGCTGAAGCTTGTGAGTGGAAATATGCTTCTAAAATACTGTTATGCTGGAGATTATGGTTCCTAGCAAGTATGTCTTTGATCTTTGAGCAGTCAGAGACCTTGTTGAAACTCATGGCTGTGCTAGCTGTCTTCCATTTAGGTTAAATGAGGAAATAATTTAGTTCTTTTTTGTGCAGTAAGAGCTGAAACAATATAAGCGACCACTAGACAGCATGCACATGCAGGAGCTATGGAGCAACTTGGTTGCAGATACTTTTATGTCTGTGGTTAAAAAAGAAACAGTAAAGCAGGCAGTGTGAAGTATCAAACCAGAAGAACACAAGAGATGCATTCAAACTATTGCCCTGTAAGAAAGTCAAGAGTGAGGTAGAGTAAGAGGGGTTTTTGAGCAGAGTACTGGCTGGAAAGACAGAGTATTTTAAGCAAAGAAACTGTTGTTTGATCTTATTGTGACCAAAGAAACAGCGCTTTGTGTCCCTTCATTTTTAAAAATGAACAGAATTACAGCAAATAAACCAGTTGACTCCATCCTCATTTTTCTTCCTACCCTCCAAATCCACTACCCTCCAAACACTGGCTATTGCCTAAACTGGAAGTATTAATGTTCAAACATACTTAATCATTTTAACCAAATAAAATAGGGGTATCTTTGAGGTGATTAATTTATGAGCAGTGGCATTTTAAAGGTAACCTCCCTTCTCTTCTTTACAAACAACTCTGAGTGGGTTGCAGTATCCTGGCTGCCTGAAGGAAGATACCTGCTCTGCTGCTCTTTTTTCCCTTTGTATTGATTCTGCACACCGCCCAAAGGTAGAAGAGGGTAAAGCAGAGCCATCACTTTTAAGGATTTAAATTAAGGTGATTAGCTATGGTTTTTCTATACAATATTAATTGAACAATATCAAACTAAATACCATGCGTCCAAATACCAGGTGAAGCTGTAAACCTAGAAAATTTCCACAATCACTGTTTTGAAGCAAAAACCTAAGATGGGTACATGAGGATGAGCTCTGAGGAAGTGCAGGCCTTCAGGCACATCCCTGTGCCTAGGTTTCTTGTTGGCTGCCTCTAGGCACCTCCCTGCTTCACACCTAGACACTAGATCATTCTTTGGGGGCACTTACCTCTCCCCACTAACTGCATAGGGAGCCAAGGCACCTGACCCTGTTGATCTGGATCATAGTTATGGGTAAGGTATCCATTTTTAGGCATAGTAAAGCCTGCAGAGGCACCTCTGAGAACAATTTGAATCTGGCCCTTAACCCCCTGGAATATTTAGCTCCTTCATCTTTCACAAAGTCTCTCCATTATCATTATGTCTGTGCTCCTGAAGATTTTTGCTGCTTTTCTTCAAACTCCCTCCAAATAAACCAGACATCTTTCTCTGATAAGATAACTCATTTGTAGAGAAGGTAAATGCAGTTAATCTAGCCTTATGCTAGCAGTCTAGTCTTAGTTATCAATAAATCTTCTGATATGCTACAGTAGAGGGCAGTGGTTGGCAATGTTTAAGGCTGTGGGCCAGTCTGACCCAGCTTGCATCAGAGGCAGATGGCAGGCAGGCACTAGGACACAGATGCCATCACCACTTTTCCAAGTGGCAGCATGGGGAAAGTGCCCACAGGTGACACTTTTTCCAGCAGTGGCAAGAGGATGGTGCCTGTTGCCAAAACCCACTGCTGCCATGTCTGCAGGCTGGATCAAATGGCTCAACGGGTTGAGCCCTGGCCCCAGGGGTGTAGGTTGCCAACCCCTGACATAGGGAATAGTTGAAGTGGAGAAGATGGGCAAGAACTGTAATGGCTAAAAAGGGGATGAAAACAAATTGTACCGAGAAGAGAACTAAGGCTGCTTGTTCATGTGACGAGGGTTTAGTCCCCTAAGTTGAAATGGTGGGTTTTTAACTGTGACGATTAAAAACTCACTGTTTTAGTTTAGGGGTTTCTGTTAGTCTTACAGTGAGGGACCTAATCCTTTTTTTTTTTCCTGTGGAGCCTGCCCGTGTCTCCTGCAGCTGGGGGGTGAGCTGCTGGTGGGCCAAGTGGCCCCTGAGCTGCAGGGTCCCTGGTGCTTCCCTGCACAGTGGTGGCACCTCCTGGGTCTGCCACCTGGGGGGTGCTGTCATTGTGGAGCAAAGGTCTGGGGCCCCCTGCAGCTCAGGGCCTGCTGGCAGCTCACCCCCTGGCTATGGGAGACACAGGTAGGCTCCGCAGGTGGTGAGGTGGGAGAAGGATCAGGCCCCCCCTTTTTTTTCCTCAGTGGATCCTGCTTGTGCAAGCTGCTGCCAGGCCATGCAGCCCCTGAGCTGCAAGGGGCCTGGTCCTTCCCTCCATGGTGGTGGCACCCCTGGGGCCATGCAGGCAGAGTGCTAGCTGTGCAGATGCTGCCCCAGCTTGCAAGCAGCACCTGCCAGATCCAACTCTTTCCTGAGCCCACGCACTAGAAGCCTGCTGGGGGGAGAATTGGAGGTGGCAGCTGCTCCCTGCAAGCTGGGGCAGCACCTGCACAGCTGGAACCCCGCCTGGGTGGCCCCTGGGTGTGTCGCTGCCACGGAGGGAATGACTGGGCCCCTCTGCAGCTCAGGGGCTGCATGGCCTGGCAGCAGCTCACCCAAGCAGGCTCCACTGAGGGGAAAAAAAAGCAGTGAGGGCCCTTATCCATTTTTTTTCCCATTGAGGGGGGCAAGCTGCTGGTGGGCCCTGAGCTGTGGCAAGGCCCGGACCTTCCCTCCACAGAAGCGGTGCCCCCAGGGCCACCCAGGCAGGTGGCTAGCAGGCAAGTGTTGCCCCAGCTTGGATGTAGCACCCAGTCTGATCCAACTGTTCCCTGAGCCCGAGCTGGGGCAGCACCTGCCCACTAGGCACCCACCTGGGTGACCCCAGGGGGCACTGCCACCATGGAAACAAGGACTGGGGCTCTCTGCAGTTCAAGGGCTGCTTGGCCACCAGCAGCTCAGCCTCTCCCCACCTCCAGCTGCGGAAGATGTGGGCAGGCTCCATGAAAAAAAAAAATTATCGGGCCCCTATCTGCTTCTGCCTTCAGCCCGCCTCTCCTGAGGCAGGTGGGTGAGCTGTCAAAGGCTGCAATGTAACAAATAGCTACTAGACCTGTGCAAAGTGGCTACTATTCTCTTCAGATTTGGATTCAGCTGATTCAGGACACTGTCCTGATTCGATTCGGCTGAATCTGATTCAGAGATTCGGAAGCAGCCAAATCTCCAAATATCTGAATCAGCCAGGCTAGGCCCATCCTCCACCCCTTTCCCAGCCTGGCAATGGCTGCCTCACCTGCCCCAGCTCCTGGCACTTGGAAAACAAAAGGCCCAGCTCACCAGGTGCTGCTGGGCAGAGGGCGATCCCTGCTGCCCCCCACTGCCCCACACTGCATGGGTGGTTCTGCAATGAGCCCCACCAAGCCACTCCTGCTCCCCCAGCCCTCCCACAGGTGCCCCACCCAGGCCAGCTCTGGCCCTTTAAGAACCCCCCCCAGAAACCTAGGACTCACTGCTTCTGCTGGTGGGGGCAATCCCCACTGCCCCCCACTGCCCCACACCATGTGGGGGGCTCTGCATGAGCCCCCCAAAGCTCCAAGGCCACTGCAGGAGCGGTGAGTCCTGAGGCTTTTTTCGTTTTTTTTTTCTTAAAGAGCTGGAGCTGGCCCAAGCAGGGCACCCGTGGTGGGGCTGGGGAAGTGGGGCGGGGTTGGGGAGCTCCTGGCAGAGCCTCCCATGTAGTGTGGGGCAGTGGGGGGGCAACAGGGATGGTCCCAGCAGCACCCAGCAGCACCCAGTGAGCACTACAGCTTTTTTTTAAAGTACTGGGAGCTGGGGCAGGTGGGGCAGCCATGGGGAGTGGTCTGGGGGATTGGGGGCGTTAAAGGGGGGCTTGGGGAGTGGGGGGATCAGGGGGCTGGCAGGGTTCCCCCCATGGTCCCCTCCCCCAGACTCTACTCCCCTGCCCCTAGTACTTACCAGCTCTGAGTCAGCTGCAGCTCCCTGCTGCAGCCACCGGGGACTGCCTGAATCATCAAAGTGCTCCAAATCTTTTCCAAAGATTCAGAGAGCTTTGAATCAATTTGGACCATTAAATTGGTCCCCAAGTCAATTCGGATTCGGAGATTCGGCTACCGAATTGGGCTGAATCACCACTCAAAGTTTTGCACAACCCTAATAGCTATTCAGATGTGGTTTAGTTTGCAACATAGCAAACTCATTTAAATCATAAATAACCCCCACGCATATACAGCGCAATGCAATTAAACTGCAAAAAGGGCCAATTTTCATCATGTGTACAAGCACCCTGAAAGGTTCTAACTTGCAGGTTTTAGAACCAACCTTATTTCATATTCTCATTAATGGCCTTTGTTTAAAAATGGGATTGTGCTAACTCAGGTTGAGAGCCATTGTCAATATAGAAAAGGATCAGACTATCATACAGGAAGAACTGGATGACCTTGAGGACTGGAGTAACAGAAATGGAATGAAAAGTAATGCACAAAGCATAAGATCACATGCTTAGGGACTAACAACAAAAATTTCTGCTGCAAACTGGAAACTCAAGGAGACCAAAAGGAAGATCTAGGGTTCTTAGTTGATCATAGCATGCTTATAAGCCACCAATATGATGCAGTCTTGAAAAGCGTCACTAATATATTCTGTTCTTAGTAGGGACAGGGAAATATTATTGTAAATGTACCAGGTGTTATCCGACATACTGGGCGTGTCTACATGAGATATTTACTGTGGAGTTGACTAATTAGCTCTGCAGTAGAATATCAGGAGTAAACTACAGATGTTTTAATTAGTAAATGAATTAACTCTGCCATAGGATAGTACTGCCAGACACAAGTACTATCCTATGTGTAGCTCAGGTGTACACAGGTTTGTACTCCCCTCTCCAATTGAGGGAATTATTGGTAGGGCAGCGTGCTATGGAGGGACACAGCAGCCCAGTGGTCACCTCCATCCCCTGTAGAGTCAGACCCAGTCAATCTATCTATCCATCTATAAATTTACAAAACAATAAATCCTATACCATATATATATATATATATATAAAAACCCCACCCAATTATTATTCAAAAATACAAATGAACAATAGAACAACCCAGAACAAAGGATATTGATTGGGCAACCTTATAACTCTATTAATATACAAACTATTACTTCAGCTTATTCACATAAACTATAAGGCACAGTCCACAAATATAACCAGCAGTCCTTAGACTACCTCCAGGGCAGGGGCCTACTCCCAAGGTACCACTATAGGAAAGGAAGTGGAGGGAAAGAAAAGGAGAGGGAGACCCAAAGACTCCTAAGCCCCCACTATCATCCAGGAGTGGTCCATGTGGTGGCCTTTCACAATCCTGGTGGTCTATCCCCTGTGGGGACCCTCTCTCCAGGGTTACTTACTACTACACAGTTCCAAAGGGTTGCCTCCCATTCTCCAGGTCGAGCTCTGTTCCCCACCGGGCCTTCATGCTTCCTGACTCTGCTGCTGCCAACCCAGCTTAGGGCCACATGCACCGCTGTGTGTAGCAGGAGCTTCGCCTTGTGCTAGGGGTTGGAGGCCCAGGCAGCCTTGTGCAGCACTGCTCCCAGACCTTCAGTGCAGTATCATCTGCACTGAGCTGCTGCCCCATGCCAGCTACTGTAGACCTGAGCCACCCCAAGCAGCTTCCACGGTCCCTCACCTTCTGTGCAGTGTCTCCTGCACCAAGCTCACAGCCTCGTGCAGAGGTTGGGAACCTGAGCCACCCAAGTGGCTGCAAAGGTCCTGGTTCATGCACTGGCCTGTGCACTGTGTCTCTGGCTGCACACCAAAGGTTGCAGACCTGAGCCATCTCACTCAGCTTTCGTATGCTGTGCGCTGTGCTGCACACCAAGAGCCTAACCACTGGAGCCTTCCACAGCTCCCTGCCAATGGAAGTCTTCATGGGCTCTTTTAGGCTACTGCTTTGCCCTGCTGAGCAGCTCTCTTCAGCTCTTCTAAGCCCCGCTCTTTTCTCTTCTCTGTCCCCAGTGCATCTCCCTCATGCTGGGCACACAACTTCTTTTATACTCTCCAGGGCTCCACCCCCGAAGTCTTCCACACCTAACAGTGTTGCAGTCTTCAATCAGGTCTGGGGGAGCTCTTCTCCATCTCCCCTCAGGAAAGGGACATGCCTTCATTTCTCTTGCTGCCTCCTGATTCGTGGATGGGCTCCACCAATCAAAACAGAAGAATCTCAAGCTTGGGACTCAACCCAAGTTCTGAAAGGTAAGCCTGCTACATATGGCAGAGTTATTTACTCTGCCACAATGCATGGAGTTGGCTTGGGCATGAGGGTGCCTGCTGGCTAAGCCCGCACTGAAAACCCTGCAAACCCTTGCACCTTAGCCAGTCCCTCCAACCCCTGCCGCTCTGTGCTAGCTGGGGCTGCACCATCCTGGCTCAACACATGTAAACTCTTGTGCCCAGAAACAATATACCCTGGCACAAACTACACTTGAGTTTATCCATGTTAATTTCACATGTAGACGTCCCACTGTGTACAGTTCTGGCCACCTATTTTCAAGCAAAATGAAGTCAAACTTGATCAGATACCAAGAGGACTGTGGGTATAAAGTGCCTCCTTTACAAAAATAGACTAGAAGAACTAGGTTTGCTTAACCTAGCAAAACAAAGGATGAGAAAGAATATGCCTGTGCTCATTAAAGACATCAGGAGGATGAGATCCAAGAAAGAAAAAAAGCTATCAAAAAAAAAAGTTGTTATAGGAACAAGTGGATTATAAAATAGTACCTGATAGGCTGCCATAAAGAAGAGGGAAAGTACCTTTTCTCTTTAGTTGCAGAGAGTAGTACACGGACAATTTGCTTAAAGTTGATGTGGTCCCCCTGCTTGTCCTATGGCAAATTAGAGTGTTCTGTCCCATGGTTGTGTCAGGGTTGAGTGTATAGTTTTGTTAAGAGGTTGTATAGGATGGTTTGGATAGGGATGACCCTACCTCAAGCAAGGGATTGCATTAGATAACCTCTTGAGGTCCCTTTCTGCTTTACTTATATGTGATTTTATGAATAAAGTTAAATAATGAAAATTAGAGAGATTTCTAACCATTAGGGCAATATGATTCTGGAACAGCGTTCCAGTAGAAGATGTGGGGCCAAACATGGCTTTAAGATTTAACTTGATCAGTTTATGAATATGATTATAGTTGCCTGCAGTAGCACTGAAAACTGGACTTGACTGGACTTGATGAACTAGAAGGTCTCTTCCAGTTCTATATTTTTGTTTGGTTGTTCAACACTTGTTTGGTTGCTCCAATAATGGGGTGTCCAAGATTGAATACAGTATTCCAAGTTTGGGTGTAGTAAAGCTATATAGAAGGGGCTTATGACCTTCCTGCTTTTTAATATGGTGCCTTTATAGATGGAGCCCACAACTGAATTGACCTTTTTTCTGCCATATATCATTACTAGGGATCTGGGTTTTCCATTTACCATGGAAAAAATGTGGTAAAATCTGGATTTTCTCTTTTAAAGAGAAAAATCCAGGAAATTATGAGTTTCTCCTTGCAGGCTGGCAGAGTTCCAGCCTGCAAGGTGCTGGGGGGAGCAAGAAAAGGCAATCAGCAGGGGCGCCATGTGCATGTGCACATGTACATATGCACATGGCCGCCAGGCAGCCTGGAGAACATCTCCCTGGAGGTAAATCTGATGGGGGGTGGAATTGAGGCCCCCATAGTCAAGGAGGGAGGGACTTGGGCAGGGCTGGGCTACTGCCCAGTTGGGAGTTGTGTGGGGCTTGGGGCCCAGGGCTGGAATATGTGGCTGCGGGCCTGGGTGGGGAGTGGGAAAGGGTGGCCCATCCACGGTGTGGGAGGGACCTAGGTCTCCACCACTGTGTACACGCACGTGCCACCCAGATTTGTGTGTAGGGTGGGGATGGGCTACTCTCTGCAGGGTCAGGCTCCCTGCCCTGCTGCCCTCCTTCCGGGGCCTCTGTGGCCCAGACAGTGGGGTCCAGAGTGGCAGGGTAGAACTGGGCCGGGCAGGAAAGCTCATTGCTGCTGCTGGGAGCTCCGTGCCACCATGACAAGGCACCCCTTGCCTGCCTGGAAGCAGCAAGGGGCACAACTCCGTGCCACCACTACTTCTGCTGCCGGGCAGGCAGGGAACACCTTGCCATTGTAGCACAGGGCTTGTGATGGTGGAAACAAGCTTCCCAACTCCACTGTGCCCTACTGAGGTGAATCCTGCCTGCTGGGCTGCAGAGGCCCCATGGAGGGCAGAAGGTTGGGGAGCCCAAGCCCACAGTGAGCAGCCCACATCTGCCCCACCCCCACAGTGACCCCCACTCTGGCCATGCCACCTGTGGAGAAGGGGGAGCCGGGCTCTGTGCTCCTCTCCACCACAGCAGCCATCACCTCCTACAGGCGGCAGCCAGGATTTGGGTGCTGCTGCGAGGGGCAGGGACCTGCAAACATGGGTACCTGGCCCTGCAGCCCCAGCAGCTGGGGCTCCCCTTTGGCAGGGCTGGGGAGGGGGGAGGGGCTGTGGGTGAGTGGCACTAGTAGGTCTGGAGGTCTGTGGGTCGGGAATAAGGGGCAATGGCATGGGCAGGGAACTGGCATATCAGGGCTGCTAAGTACGGCTGTGAAAAATGGCTCTGTTCTGATTTGGATTCAAATTTGACCATTTCAGAGGGACAGCAATTTGATTCAGTGTTTCAGATCACTGTCCCAATTTGAATCGTCCAAATCTGTTTCAGAATTTCAACACTGATTTGGAGATTTGGCCATAGACTATAATAGGGAATCACTGAAATACCTATAACTTAATCATTTTTGGCTGATTTGGATGAAAACAGCATGGATGGTAACCCCTTCTGAGGGCATGAAGCCTGCCAAGTTTCAAGGAGTTAGGTGCAGGGGTTTCTGTGAAACTGCACCTCAAACTGTTCAAAGCAAAACTTGTGACACTTGTGTGTGTAGGTTGTAGTGGTGTTGGTCTAAGGACATAGGCAGACAAGGTTCTTTGGGTCAACCTGATATCTTTTATTAGACCAACTGAGTAGTTGAAGAAATATATCTTAGCAAGCTTTCATGGTTTAAAAACCCTTTGTCAGGCTGAGGAAGCATCTGCAGTTGGTGTGTGCTCTTCCTGGATGGAAGGAATAGTAAATAAGTCAGAGGCTGGCATGCAGGCAAAAAAGCCAATCAGTGAAAATATAAATTGAGGCATCAGGGGGTCAGAGACAGGTGGGGGAGGGAGGAGGGGGAGGCAGAATGGGGGTGTAGCAGGTAAAAGTGGAGAGGTACCGGAGGAGTCAGATGTCTGGCAGGTTGTAGTGTGTCATAATTCAATGTCTATATTGAGTCCATGAGTTTCTGTATCTAGGAAGTGGATGACATGAAGTTCACAGGCTCATCAGGTTCACAGACCAGCCCGTGAACTTCATTTAGATAATGGAATTCAACCAGGAGACTTCTATGATTGACTGATAAATGCAATGAAAAGACAGTATTTAATGGTTTCTAGCATTAACTCTAAAGCAATTTATGTTCCAGAAGGTACAGACCCTTCCAGCCAGAGGAGGATCCCTTCTGGATCAGCTTGTAACAGAGATATATTTGAAAACATAAAATGAACTGGGAATCTTGAGTGAGGGGTAACTATAATACTCCTTACTATAATACAGAATTATATGATTCTATGATTGACTAATACAATGTAGATGTATGAACAAAGTTACATGTGGATATAGTATCCTTTGGTGGAGAGCCCAGAAGATTCCCTAGTAAATCATCCATATTCATATTTACTGCATGTTCTCTTTTTTTCCTTATGGCCAGGAGAAGTTGTCCACAGTTATTTCACCTTTGGTTTTCATTCCTTGTAAGCATAAACAAAGAATTCACCTGCTGTTGCCCAATCAGGACCCCTCAGCAATCTAAGTTCTGCAGGCTGAATGCAGCTCAGATCCAGGGGGTGTCAGTAGCATTTTGACAGGGCAGTTTCACCTGTACAGCAGCCAAGTGACAGGGAAGAGTGGCAGTAGCACTGCCAGGGAGGGGGAAGCAGTGACCATGGCTCCTACTCCAGAAGTGGTTGTGCAAGCTGGGTTGGAAGTACCCCACTCTCAGAGCTAAGCTCTGATAAAGCAGCTCCTGGCTGCAAAAACGTTGCTGGCCCCTGCACACACTGAAGATGGGAAGAAGTACTATAAGGAACTTTGTAGCTGGAGAGGTCCCAGTGAGAAGCACTACAGCCAGCCAGCAAGGCATCTTCTCCACTGACAGAGCATCCAGGTATAGCAGTTGAGTTAAATAGGGAAACTGGGAGTGAAAGAACTTTATACAGGGACTGAGAGACCTGCATCGTGTCTGGAGAAGGGGGAAGTAGCAGGTAGTCAGGTGGGGTAAATATTCAATAAACTGAACAATATAATATAATGGAAAATACCATGTTATATTGGCTCTGGTATAATACTAATTTACTTTCTGTTGTGGTTGAGTGATAGATTCCTTGTCTGCCATGTGGGAAACCAGGGTTTAATTCCTAGACATGCATATAACTACAGCCACAGAGGCACCAAACATCCAGACTCAGTCTGTCTCAGTGGTCTAAAGGGGGATGAAATATCTGGGCAGCCTTTACTCCTCCATACTTCTGCCTAGACGTGTGCATCAAAGGTCTTGGTGACCTTTCACACATATACCATGATCCAGAAGGATTGATGAGTGCCTACTACTGTTACTAATTTAATTTTTCACTTCCAGCAAAAACTGAATATGCAAAACTTTGCAAAAACTAGCAAAAGCCCTCTCTGTACTATACCCAGTTTTGGGTTTTGGGCATATTTCCCCAATACCAGGTGATGGTCCTATGTATGTTTTAAAGTAAAAAAAAAAAGCAAAATCTAATGAAAAAATGAGTTCACAAATGCCTGTATATCTTTAAAGAAGAAAAAAACCCAAGCCAAATACATCTTCAGAAATAAGCTGACCCCCCTCATTATTCACACTCCTGTGGCTTAGCCTCATGCTTTATGTCCCTATTTTTCACTCTACAGTTTTGTAGAAGACAAGTACTTTCATTACCATAGCAACTTCAGAAACATGTGGTACTGTATGTGTGCAGTGTCTTTTAAGAAAGTACACAGCACCATGGGAACCATGCTGTTGACTCCTGTGGAGACAGCAAATAGTAGCAATGGAAGCAATTCAAATACATCATTCAAACAAATGATAAAAGTTTCACACCAGTGATGTAAGACAAAGACAGGGGCTTTTGCATTACTGTAGGGCCTTCCAATATTTCCTATTATTGCTACGAGACTGAAAGCTGCCTACCCTACCTCCTCATCGGGGGCTGGAACACTATGCTCCCTCTGCAGCACAGCCTTTCATCTTAAACCTACCGTTATCCATGCAGAAAGTAATAGTGTTTTTATATAATATTTTTAAAAGATAAATGTTCATAGTTAGCAGTCTCCTGTGTTTGAAAACATGCTTGTTAACTTCTGTTAGATACAGCTAGTTTCAGAGCAGACAATGCATATGGCTAATTGTTTTCTATATCTTATCCTACCCATCAGCTTCATTGCAGTGAAGATGAATGGAGCAAGTACCACAGCAGTCTGTTTGCTCAAGTAATCCTTTTACTTCAGTGTGTTCAAGGTATTTTTCAGATGTTTTTGCTTAGGTTGAAGACATGATTCTCTTGAATTTTTCTTCAGTACTTTATCTCCTTTTATGATTAGAGTTATGCTTCTGCTTTGTTCTATGCTATAAGAGATAGATTTGCATAGATGCCATAGGTAAAGAGCCAATATTCTTGTGTGAAATATTGAATCCCAGGGCATGTCTACACTGCAGCCACACCCCTGTGACTGCCATATAGTGTAAAGGTACAAAGTTTTAAACTTGGAGCTCAGGTAATATCAGGGAGTATGTGTAGTATAGGCTTGGTTGAGATCTCCTGGGGCTGTCTATACACATGCTCAGGGGTAGGAGTGGGGAGGCATTTTAATTAAACCAGTTGCTGGACAGCCACTCTAATTAAAACGGCTCACCATCACATGTATTAAGCCCCTGCACATTTTTAAATGGCTGCAGGATGCTTTATCTAAAGCCCATTCAGTGATATTTAGATAAAGCACCCCCTCAGCCATTTTAAAACTCACGGGGGCTTAATACACATGACGGTGAGGCAACCCTGGAGCGTTGTAATTAGAATGCAGAACAGATTTGATTAATCAAGTCTGCTCCAATACATTCTAATTAGTTTACAGATGAGCACATGTAGACAAACTAGTTTTAGCTATGTACCCATGTAATGTTCTTTATAGCAATATCTCAACACCTCACAGTCATGACTGAATTAGCTTTGCAACTCCCCTGTGAGACAAGGATGTATTATTCACTTTTGACAGACAAGTGATTAAGCAGCTCATCTCCGGTGGCATAGGAATTCTCAACTGTAGGTTTCTCTTGCTCCGATCTAATGCTCTATCCACAAAACTGTCTCCAGTCCCTTCCAATCATTTTTATTTTGCTTTATAGTATCCTTAGATGAATGTTGAAGATGCCATGTAGTAACAGAAGAGATGGATAGAGTGGGTAATCCCTGCACCCTTAGATAAAATGAATGTCACCATATGGAAATATCTTCCATTAGATGCCTTTGTCAGGTGATACACAGCATTATCACCAAATTCAACCCTTCAAGTATGTGTGAGGATTTTACTTAATTCTACCACAGTTGGAAAAAGCCAGGTGACTCCAACAGTATAGCTGTAAAGTCCTTTGGTAGTGCTGCTATGTGAATGGGAAGACATGATGTCACTGAAACTGAACTTCATACATCAACTTCTCTACCAGAAATATTGGCAAACTACAATACGTAAGTATGAAAGTCCACTCTTCTTAATGGTAAAATATTCAACAATAAAAGACAGTTTACACCAGAATAACTGATCAAAATTTAGCACAGATATTAAATTCACTACAGCAGGTATAAGCCATGCAACAGCTAAACAACAAAAGAAAACAAAACACCAGATTCTTTACTACGGCGTGTATCACCTCCCAGGTGATGGTTTTGTATTCAGATTTCTGTGATGAAATTACTGAGTGGTTGGAGCATGTCTCTGGAAGTGGAGAACCCTGACTTTCCCTGTGTCCGGAGATCCCAGGGGCGCATTTCTGGAAGCGGGGAAGCCAGGCGGTGCAGGGAATTCCTATGGCATGGAGGACCAAGGCCCTCAGGCCCCAGGAGCATCTACCTGGGGTAGCTAGAGAGTGACGAAAGGTCCTGGCTGCCCATGCCCTCCTGACTTAAAACAACTACCCTTCTGCTGCAATAAAGTGACACAAGTTATTACAATCTTTTGCCATGACCAATCTGTGGCACAACAAAGGGTATGGATAGCTATTTGCTTTCACTTCGTGTGGCCATAAAGCTTTTATGGCAGCACAAAAGTGATAAAAGGTAACATCTGTTTCCATCCTTAGATTGCTGAAGAGCTGTTATCTGACAATGAAGATGCTAGTGGGTGAATTCTTTGTATATGCTTACAAGGAATGAAAACCAAAGGAGAAATATGAATATATCACAATCTGTTGACAAAATGAAGCGTTTCTCTTCCTGAAAAAGAAGGCTAAATGTCTAGTGATGTATTCATGCAGCTGAAAAGTAACAGGTCCCCTATAGAACAGAATATTAACTGCAGTTGCATATCCTGAATGTGAAAATACTTCCTAAGAGACTTTTACAAACAATGGAAGTTGTCGTACCAGGGTGAAAATGCGGTTTCAATAAAGGAATTTACTTCAAAGACCTAGTGATTTGGCCCCAAAAGAACAGTTTCCTTCCTGTTAGATTTTTTTTAGATAAATGACTTAAATTACGTCATTCTAATTCCTGCCTTATCACCTGGTGTTCGGAGAGACCTTTTGAACCATGTAGCACAGAAATGTAACACTGCAGCATCACAGTAGCTTGTAAATAAATCTTCTGTCTATTATTGAATCTTTCTAGGCTCCTGAAGGTAGATTAGGGAGTGTCCATCCTCAGGGAGCTGCCTGCATTGAGAGTGAGACATGGGATATGAACCCTGCAGGGTCACTTTGAGGACAAATACAATACCAGCATACTGGAACCAGCACTGTAACTATAATTCACATGGATTAAACTTCAAATAAGCCTTGCCCCTGTGTTCAATTATTGTTGACTGGAAACGGCTACAGCCTGTTCTCACATCTGAAAGAGAACAAGATCTCATTTTATTGGAGTTGGAGCCTGCTGGGTAACTTAGTTTGGGAATTTCTCTTTTTTCTTAGTCAACAAATACAGATCATTAAAATAGTTAAGCATATATTACCTGTCATCCCCATAGAACAAACTGCAAAAGAAGCATTGCAAAATGGGGGGAAACAGCAGCAGCATAAATGAGGGGGATGACGGAGGTATTAGCCCTGGCTCATCTTTAACGGGGATGAGAAAACAGCAGTAGCTGGCTGTGCCACCACTACCCAGGGCATGGAGCTGTCTTGTTACACTTCTGGGAAACAGCACACAACAGGAAAGCAGGAACCTCAAAATGGTTTGAATTAGGTGCAACATTTCTGAGGCACTTGTCAACAGCTCACCCTGGAAGGGAGAGTAGCACTATGACCAAGAAGGCAAATGTAAGCGGGGGGAAAAAATTAGAGGCAGCATATTCCAGCAAAAAAGATCAAACCTTCCAGGCAGTGGATGGAGCACCGGGGCATGGCATTCTTGCATCTGCCATTGCTCTCAGACCTCTGTGAATCTCAGTGCCACCACACAAACAGAGACAGGTGGAGGACTATAAGATATTGTTCTTGATTTCATTAAGGCAAGCATTTTACACTTCAAATTACAACCACTTTAAAGAGTGACCGCACTATTGGAATTGTGTGACTTGGCCACAATGGGATTGAGTTTGGGACTGGGATCGGGAGGGTGTGTTACAGAAGACACAGCAGGGCTTGTTGCAGTGCCTGTTATGCAGTCTGCTGTACACTTTCTGTTATAAAATTGTAAGAACTTCTTTTCATTTGCTCGTAACTTTGCCAAACTATAACTGTGCAGCTTGGAATTTTCTGGATGTTTGTTTAGGAAGAATTGTAGGGAGGAGAAATATTTATCCAAAATGGTTTAGTTGTTGCAAGAATGAGGAAGGGGACAATATGCTTTCTTCATGTTAAAATATCCTGATGTCCAGTTCTTTGCACACCTCTAGTATTGTCACGTTATGAGGCTGGGATCTAGACGTTTGTTAGAAGGCTGCTCCTGCACCAAGGATGTGCCTTTACTGTCTCCTGAAAAGTGGTGAAAGCCTATGAAAATTTAGGTTGCATAGGCGATTTCTGGCATATCCAGATTTTTCAGTGCTTGAATTTGTTTTATTAGTAATGTCTTTTTTAACGTAACTTTTGTGTGAAATATAAACACACACATTTTATTTGTATTTTTGTATGTAATATACACATACCAACATAAACATCATTTATGTAGTTATTTGTAACTGTTGCTTTGCCAAACCTCAGATTATTTAACCCCTCAGTTTTCTGACTGACAACTTTTTTTAGTAACTTGTAACTGTTGGTGTTACATAACAAACAGTTCTCTTTTTAAGCTTGATTTAATAAACATTGCAGCTCTGCCCTTAAGTTTGAAAAGAGTACTGTACTTCGAAACAGTTGGTAATGTGTGTGACAGGCTGGCTGGCAGTGACCTGGCCCAGGGGTTTTGAAAAGGCGAAAGATGATTGGAGGACTTGGGATTCCCTTTCCTCACCAATCTGGTAATGATTTGGCCCAGGAGTTTTGAAGGCGTAAAAGATGATTGGAGGACTTGGGATTCCCTTTCCGCACCAATCAGGCCCCAGAGACTCCCCTCTCTCCCCACCCCCGGGTCCCAGTTGGCCCCTTTGGTCACCTGGAGGAGGATAAAAGGGGCAGCATGGGCTGACTCAGGGAAGAGACCAGTGAGGGACAACTAGGAAGGAGCTTCACAGAGCTGAGCCAGCGGGGCAGGAGCAGTGCCCCAGAAGAGCCTGAAAGAGCAGGACCCGCAGGTAGCAGTGGGACCCTCAGCAGCGCGATGGGCAGCCGGCAGGAGAGGCTCTCCAGCTCCAGGAAGGATCTGAGCAGCGACCTGAGGGGTTCCCAGCTCTGCTTCCAGCTCCTCCAATCAGAGGCTAAGCAGCTTGATGTGAGGCTGGGCTCCAGGAAGGTCAAGTGCCCTAGTAGGTTGGGGGTGGTGCTACCGGTGGTGGCTGTGGGGCAGCATTCCTGCCTACTGTGTGGGAGATCTGAGTTCAAGTCTCAGCTGGGTTGGGTGAGATAACAAGAAATGAATCTTCTTGCAGTGGAAGGGGCCTATGTGTCTTCCCCTCCAGGTGCCAAGGGCTTGTATCTCCTTGTTGTTTTACATTTTGTGCCTTTTTTATATTTCACCAGCCCGTATTGTTTGTCCTGCTGTTTGTGTTTTTATATTTTGTTAACCCTGTTTTTTGTCAGTGACTGTAAGTGTCTAACCTTTGCTGAATCCTGCCCCCTTGGGGTGTTGTAGTGTCCACTATACCCTCTGATCTATGCCTGTTATGTTCCCAGTATTAAAAGGTGTATGGTTAAGTCCCCATTGGTGGTCTGGCTCTGCTCTATAGGGGAGGAGAGTCCCTACACCTCCCACAGCACTTGTGCACCTGCTTTGATCCCTTCAATTGAAGAGGGGGGTACCTCTTGGAGTACCACCCAGGTTACATTTTGGGGGCTCATCCTGGATTCCCACGTAGCTGGTGCTAGAATATTATTTAAGCACTGTGTACCCCTGTAGAGAGAGAGAGAGCCACCAGGCGACATGTCCAATGCCAACCAGTCTGCCGTACCTTCTGGGAGTGATGGGACTGTGCAGGGGGGAGCAGGGCAAACTGCTGGTACTGAAGCTACCCTGGAATGGGTGAGGGTTTTCCAGCAGATTCTGTGGGAGGTGACCCGTTCCTCCAGTGACCAGGCAGCCTATAAGAGACTCCAGAGTTTCTCAGGAACCCTGCCAATCCCTGCAGGGGAGGAAGGATTTGACTCTTGGTTCTCCCATATTCAAGGGACTTTACTGACTTGGCAAATACCTGATGAGGATAAGTGATGCTGTCTGCTGGAGGTCTTGCGGGAGCCTGCCTTTGGGGTTGTGAAGACTGTCAAATTCTGGAACCCTGCTATCACCACCCAGCAATGAGTGCAGGTCCTTCAGGATGCTTTTGGCCAACCCACAGGGAGTAGCGGGGCATACTACAAATTGCTGGGAACTTTCCAGCACAAGGGCGAGACTCTTTCAGCGTATGTCCTTCACTTAGAGCCCGTGCTACAATGCCTGGTGACCCAAGGAGCACTTAGGTCACTGACGCCGATCAGATATGGCTCCGGCAAATTCATCTTGGGGCACAATATAGCTCGGACTTACTCCTGAACCTCAACTTAGCGGGGAGCAGGAGCAGCCCACCTGACTTCAGTCACCTCCTCTGAGAGATTCATGAAGAGGAAGAGATATCCAGACTCAGAGAGACTATGTGGGTCCCAGAGGATGTTTCTCCCCGGAGAGGACCCATGGGTCGGGTGCTGATGGTGGCTCCCCATGAGGACACCTTGTTGGGAGTGGAGGAGGAGCCTGTGGCTCCAGCGCTAGCAGCTGCCATGTCTAGAACCCCCCCACCCCAGGGGGCAGCCCTTGCCCAGTCCTCATGCCTCAGGAGGACCTTGGCCCCATACCCGCTCTAGGGCCCGGGGTTCTGCTATAGATGTGGGGAGCAAGGGCACATGGCTCGGGAGTGCACCCAGCCTGAGAACCCTGAATTGGTATTTGAAAGGTTAAAAGGGCGCTGGGCAGCGGGAAATGGGGAAGGGGCAGAGCAATGGAGTTGGCTCTGCTCTGGACCCAGACAGACTCCTGCACATTACTTTCAGTAAATTCACTGCCAAAGGGGCTAGTGGGAACCCGTGCAGAGGTCCCCATGATGGTGAATGGTCACCTGTGCTGGGCCATTCTAGACAACGGGTCCCAGGTTACCATCCTATTTGAATCCTTCTATGAGGAACATCTGAGACACCTGCCTTTGCTTCCCCTTATGGGGTTGGGACTTTGTGGCTTAAGCCAAGAACAGTATTCTTACAGGGGTTATGTGAATGTGAGGCTAAAATTCCCTGCTGAAATAGCTGGGGTGGAGGAAGAAGTGTCAACCATCAATCTAGTGTGCCCTGATCCGGGGTAGATGAAAGGGGCCACTCTCATTGTAGGGACCAACTCCAGTCTTTTCCAGGTACTTGCTTACTACTGTAAACAACAGGCTGGCCCAGATTACCAACAACGGTTAAAGATGCATCCCTTGTGCTCAGAGGTGTATAACCGATGGGAGCATAGCGAGATGGGTCACCCTGAGGTTGTGGAGACCCTGCATTTCTCTGGAGCAAAGCCCCAGCGAGTCCCTGAACTGATCCAATGGGCTTTGCCTACTGTATGCAATTGGATTGAGAGGGATGGAAAGAATAAGCTGCTGGTGGTGGAGACCCCCACCGGGAGAGAGAGACCCGATGCGCTGAGGGTTCCTGGTGGTGTGATCGAGACAAAAGGGCTCAACCAAGACCCGGTTACCATGATAGTGGTTAACCCAACCTTGAAAGATATTGTGGTCCACCCGGGACAGAAGGTGGCCTTGATAAAGGAAGCTGAAGTGGTGAACCCTGAGCAGGAGGGAAACCCTGCTCCAATTGACCCTTCTGGGTTCTTTTTCAGGAACTCTTCAGTGCCTGAAGCTCAGCTCAGGGACAAACTCAGGGCTCAAGCCCATATTTTCTCCCTGCATGACTAGGATGTGGGGGAGGCTAAGGGGGTGGAGCATCACATTCATCTGAGCAACTCACGACCCTTTCACGAAAAGTCTCGGCGCATTCTCCTCGCTGAGGTGGGGGAAGTAAGACGTCATCTGCAGGAGCGCATGGACCACCACATCATCACAGAATCTAAGAGCCCTTATGCCTCTCCCATTGTGATTGTGCTGAAGAAGAACGGCCAGATCTGTATGTGTATTGATTACCGGACTTTGAATGCCCAGACCATCATTGATGAATATACTGTGCCGCGGGTGCAGGAGGCTTTGGACTGTTTAGTAGGGAGCAAATGGTTTTCAGTACTAGACTTCCACAGTGGCTATTACCAGATACCTCTGCAGGAAGAGGGCAAAGAGAAGACTGCTTTTATTTGCCCCTAGGGATTCTGTTAGTTTGAATGAATGCCCCAAGGGCTATCCAGGGCTCCTGCCACCTTCCAGCGACTAATGGAGAAGGTGGTTGGGGATATGTATATGACCCAAGTCCTGGTTTATTTAGATGATATTATTGTTTTCGGAAAGACCCTGGAGGAACACGAAGAACGGCTACTCCAGGTACTCTATTGGCTGGAAACCACTGGACTTAAGACTGCCAAACTCTGGAACCCTGCTATCACCACCCAGCAATGAGTGCAGGTCCTTCAGGATGCTTTTGGCCAACCCACAGGGAGTAGGGGGGCATACTACAAATTGCTGGGAACTTTCCAGCACAAATGTAAGTTCTGCCAGATCTCTGTGAAGTACGTAGGACATATTGTATCACAGGAAGGGGTCAGCACTGATCCAGAGAAAGTAAGTGCTTGACCACCTGGCCTCGACCCAAGAACTTTAGGGAATTGAAAAGGTTCCTGGGATTTGTGGGTTTCTATTGGTGATTTGTTAAAGACTACGCTACAATAACTGGACCTTTAAATGCCCTAACTCGTGGACAACAGGTGAGATGGTCACCCCTCAAAAAGGGGCAAAACAATGGCTTAAATGGGCTTCCTGTGACATGACACCCCACAGAGCCTTTTGGTCGCCAGTGGGACTCACGGTGTGAAGATGCCTTTCAGGAGGTGATCTGGCAGTTGGCTCAGGCATCTGTGCTGGCATATGCTGATCCCAACCACCCTTTTATTTTGCACATGGATGTGCAAAATACGGATGATACAGTACAGCCTGTCAGGACTGGGGGCTGTACTGTACCAGGAACATGATGGACACTGGCAACCAGTGGCTTTTGCCAGCAGGGGATTGTCACCCAGCAAGATGTGCTACCCAGTACATAAGCTTGAATTCCTGGCCCTCAAATGGGCTGTCACTGAGAAATTCCAGGACTATCTGTATGGGACTACTTTCCAGGTGTGGACAGACAATAATTCCCTTACCTATGTGCTCACCAGTGCTAAGTTGGATGTGACCAGCCAATGCTGGATCATGGCACTAGCCAACTACACCTTCAGCCTGCACTATCGAGTGGGAGGAAAGAATGTGGATGCTGATGCCCTGTCTCGAGAACTCTTCAGCAACCCCAGGAGTGTTTGGAGCCCCAAGACAGTGAAGACCATTTGTGACGTGCAGATACAAGACTGTGGAGATGAGGGAAAGTACTGTTTGCATGGCTGAGGTGTTGGGGTTGCCACCTGAGGCGATCCCACAGACCTGGCTTCAGTACACCACGCTGACTCCCTCTTCGTTGCCCCAGGTCACGGCCACAGAATGGCAGACGGTGCAAGAACAGGACCCAGATGTGCGAGAGGTGCTGCGTGCCCAGAGATCAGGGAATATCCACCCTGTGACCTTTAATAATGCTACCCCAGCAGCCCACCTCCTGTTGAGGTAGTGGGAAAGGCTTCGTTTGTTTGACGGAGTGCTACATCAGGAGGTGCAGGACCCAGAAGGATGGAAATATTGGCAGCTGGTCCCCTCTCAGACGTATAAGGCCCTTGCATTACGGGCCTTGATGATGACTTTTGGCACATGGGGGTTCTTTTGGCCCCAAATGGCTGAAGATGTAAGGACCAGATGCTCAAACTGTGATCGGTGTGTATGGAGGAAGACCCTGCCCGCTCGAACTGCCTATCTACACACCATCCAGAGCTCAAAACCCATGGAGCTCATGTGCATGGATTTCCTAGTCATAGAAGGGGAGGGGCACCGAAAGGGGAATGTGCTGGTTGTGACAGAGCACTTCACCTGATATACCCAGGCCTTCCCTACGCGAGATCAAACAGCAAGAACAGTTGCCAAAGTACTGTGGGAAAAGTACTTCTCTGTGTCTGGGCTGCCCACAAGAATCCACTCCGATCAGGGGCGAGATTTTGAGAGCCGGTTGTTGTGTGAAGTACTGACAGTGGCCGACATACAGAAATCAAGTATTTCTACCACCTCCAAGAGGATCCCCAACCCAAACGCTTCACTCGCACTCTCTTGAATATGCTGGGTACCCTCCAGCAGGAACAGAAGGCCGCATGAAGCCAGCATATCGCATACCTGGTGCATGCCTACAACTTCAGTAGGAACGATGCAACAGGGGTCAGTCCGTATTTACTCCTGTTCGGGAGGGAGCCCTAGTTACCCATAGATTTGTGCTTTGAGGTAGAACGAGTCTACCAACAACATTTGACTCATGGTCAATATGCACAACAGCTTTGGGACCGTCTCTGTCGTGCATGCTGACTGGCAGCCGAAACAGCTGGAAGAAACCAGCAACGACATAAGTGGCTTTATGATGCTTGCGTGCGTGAGCAAGGGTTACAAGAAGGAGACCGGGTGTTGCTGCAAAACCTGAGGCTACCTGGGAGACACAAAATTGCTGATCGGTGGCGGGCTGAACCCTCTACAGTGGTGCGACAACTGGAAAACCTCCCAGTATACGAAATCTCCCCTGAGTCTTGCCTGGGTCGAAGTCGCGTAGTCCACCAGAACCTCCTGCTGCCTATTGGTTAATTGGTGAGGCCCCCTCCGCCCAACAGAGAGCCGCGAGAAGAGAGGCCTAGGTCTCCCCATAGAAGGAGGCCTCACGCCACCCAGCCAGCAGTTGTACCTGCAGCTCCCCTGGAGGACTCGGACTCTGACGGGTGGTTCCCTGCTGACTTTTACCCGAACTCAGGACCTGCCACTCCTCAGGGAGAAGGGGAGACGGGGACTGCTGCTTGTGGGGCCCCTCCTGGCGAGACCGAAGGTGAAAACATCCCCACGCCTTTACCTGCCACTGGGGCAGACTCCTCCAGTGAGAGGGAACCTGAGCTGCCAGGGCCCTCATGGAGTCCTGCCCCAGACCGCACCTCACAACCAAGGCGGGAGCTTCGGCCAGTCTGTTGCTTCACTTACGATGCCCTGGAGGTCCCGGGGGAGGTCCCTATCACTGCCCCTTGGGTCCAGTAGTCCCCCAGGCTGAGGTCTGTGCTTCACTGGGGACAGTGAAGGGTTCCACGGGGGAGGATGTGACGGGCTGGCTGGTAGTGACCTGGCCCAGGGGTTTTGAAAGGGCAAACCATGATTGGAGAACTTGGGATTCCCTTTCCGCACCAATCAGGCCCCAGAGACTCACCTCCCCCCACCCCCCGTGTCCCGATTGGCCCCTTTGGTCACCTGGAGGGGGATAAAAAGGGCAGCATGGGCTGACTCAGGGAAGAGACCAGCAAGGGACAACTAGGAAGGAGCTTCACAGAGCTGAGCCAGCAGGGCAGGAGCAGTGCCCCAGAAAAGCCTGAAAGAGCAGGACCCGCAGGTAGCAGTGGGACCCTCAGCAGCGTGGCATGTGGCTGACAGGAGAGGCTCCCCGCTGGGCTCCAGGATCCGCAAGGAGAGGCTGCAGCCAGCAGGAGAGGCTCTCCAGCTCCAGGAAGGATCTGAGCAGCGACCTGAGGGGTTCCCAGCTCTGCTTCCAGCTCCTCCAATCAGAGGCTAAGCAGCTTGATGTGAGGCTGGGCTCCAGGACGGTCAAGTGCCCTAGTAGGTTGAGGGTGGTGCTACCAGTGGTGGCTATGGGGCAGCATTCCTGCCTACTATGTGGGAGGCCTTGGTTCAAGTCCCAGCTGAGGTGACTTGGGGTTAGCAAGAAGCAAATTTTGCAGTGAAAAGGGGCCATTGTGTTTTCTCCCCCTCCAGGTACCAAGGCCCTATATTTCCTTGTCATTTGATATTTCGCATTTTGTGCCCTTTGTATACTTCACCAACCTGTATTGTTTGTTCTGCTGTTTGTGTTTTTATATTTTGTTAACCCTGTTTTGTCAGTGACTGTAAGTGTCTAACCTTTATTGAATCCTGCCCCCTTGGGGCATTGTGGTGTCCACTATTCCCTTTGATTTATGCCTGTTATGTTCCCAGTATTAAAAGGTATATGGTTAAGTCCCCATTGATGGTCTGGCTCTGCTCTATAGGGGAGGAGAGTCCCTACACCTCCCACAGCACTTGTACACCTGCTTTGATCACTTCAGTTGGAGAGGGGGTACCTCTTGGAGTACCGCCCGGGTTACACGTGCACTCTTCTGTTTTTAATTTTTACTGATTGCAGTACTGAATCTCTGCTCAGAAGTTCAATACAGTTCAATTCAATACTAACTTGTAACTGTTTCACCTACCCCAAGGGTTTCAGCTATTCAGACTTCTCTTCAGCAGGCCCTTTCCAAGGGTTTTGGATAACAAAAGATGTACTGCATATGGGACTACTGAATGCAACTGCATATTACTTTCTCTTCTGCTGAATTTTAGCAGAAGTCATCTGAAAACCAAGAGTTCAATAGTGGACCAGGTCCTTAGTAGCCTGGATTTGCATGCAATGCGTATGTCATACCTGAGAACAAAGGGAAGCATAGAGTAAATGGAACTTTTTAAGAACTTCCTAAGGAAACTGTTCTGTCATAAAATCCTAATGTGCTGAAATTTTTTGTGGCAATATGTTGTCTTTGATCAAACTTTAATCAGGATTTTAAGGCACTGAGTCCACAACTAGTCTACAAACCTTCTGGCTAGGGACAAAAGTTACCCATAAACCAGTTTAAGTAATCAGGATCTAGTTTAAATCTGTAACAGAACAGAAGCTCACTGCACATAAACCAGTTTCAAAATGGCTGAAACTGATTTAGGATAAACCCAGCTGAATGTAGTAATCGCTTCTCAGCCTCTTGAAGGCTCAGACCGAGCGAAAACATTTATTTTTCAATCTGTTCTTATCAGTTGAAACTGATTTAGGTCAAACCGGTTTATGAAACTTCTGTCCCAGATCCCTTCCTGGTTCAAGTTAAATCATAGTCCCTGCCGCATCCCATCCTGCTTTGCAGCCCTAGACTGGGCTGTGCTGTCTGCTCCTTTGCTCCCCACCTAGAGCAGTGAGGGCTGGCTCACTGGCCACCCAAGCAAACTCTGGCTGTGGTCTGGGGTCAGGGTGGAGGGTTAAACACCTTCCCCAAAGTACAGAGCTGCCCTGCCCTCCTGGCTTACTTAGTGCTGGCTGTGACTGTGCACTACAAATTCCAGAGGCTCCTGAAAGCAGGAAGAGGAAGTGATAAGCAACCCTGCAGAGTCCTGCTTCTGTGATTGTGGACTGAAAATCCCAGAGACCTCAGAGGCAGCAGGAAGAAGTAATGAACACACAGTCCATGCTAGCTACATGCCAGAGAGCTGTGCTCTAGAATCCCCTGGCTTCTGGCTTGAGGCACTGAAGGCAGGTGGCCACATTTGCTGGATGAAAAGTGAATGTCTATTCAGTTGGTCCGATCTTTGCAGCTTATTGGTCCAATCTTTGCAGCTTATTGGTCCAATCTTTGCAGCTTAAGCTAACCTGCAAAGACTGAATCAATTCAACTTCTGGCTTTTCGAATGTCTGTACTTAGCTCCTGTGCCCAGCAGTGCTGCCCTCACACCAGATTTGTGGCTCAATGAATGCTACTGCTCAGACTGGAAGCAATGCAGTTGAGTCTACACAATGTAAGTAGTCTTGTTGGTCCTATCATGCATCATTAGACCATATGTGGCCTCTTGCAGACACAGTTACACTGTTCTGGTCTGGGGGGAAGCAGGTGCAGAGCTACACATGTTTGAGAGCACTGGTGCTGGGCACAGTAGGTTTGTAGACTAGACGTAAGTCACATAACACATGGTACATATGTTATGTCTCTTTTTTGTGCAATAACCTAGTTGTCTAACAATAGGGCTTTAAGGTGGAGAAGTGAAGGCTCTCTCTCCCATCGTGTACACGCACACGCTTTTGAAGCTTTTTCATTGGCGTTGCTATTCCTTGAGACTTATTGTTTTACAGGCAGTCAGACTTTTTTTTAAATTTCTTTTCTGTAAAGTGCTCTCACTCAAAAAAAAAATCCCTGTGTTTCTACAGCAGCCTAAGACTGTTTTAAAATGCAGGCAGATGAAGCTTATGATAATAAGAGGTAAAATTAATGCTGTGTCAGCCATTGTTCCCTTTAGTTACATCCTTAACATCACTAACCCTCTCCGCCCCTACAGAACTAACAAGTAATGAAGTGATTAATTAAGAGGGATTAGGAGGATTACATTAGTTAAAATATGTAAAGTGCCTGAGATGAAAAGGATCTACAGAAGTGCTAGGCAAATGTAGTGCTATTAGTAGTTAACTGGAATGCACAAATATATAAAACACTAAGTAAATACATAGTAAGTGTTTGGCAAATATAGCCCTAAGGCTTACTGAAACATCTGGCTCATGTAAAGCTTTAAGATGCTTTGTGTGGGAAAATGGATTTATAGAAATACCTAACTTTTTTTTACCTGTGATGCACAACTTTAGTTGTGGAAAACATGGACAAAATGTTTTCAACCAAAATATTGTTATGCAGACAATGGTACATTTAGAACAGATAAGCCCTTATTTTGTTAACTCATCACCATTTTTTTTAAACCAGAAGGATGCAATTCATTCTTGGTTAGAGAAATCTTTTAATATAATTTGTAAATTCATTGTAAAATTACGTTTTACAAAATTCATTTGTAAAACATTTATTACTGGATCAGAGGCTTTGGTATGAAGTCTTTCCCAAAGCTCTCTAGCTGTATATCTATATCTATATATATCCATCCATAAAAAAGGCAACAGAATTCCAAACCTGTTTTACCCATATGGTTGCTAATATAAAACCAATGTTGATATGGTTTCATTTCCGTTAGCTGTAGAATTTTTCTAGCAGCAATCCCACTGGCCACAATTCTGAACATTTTTGGCAGAACTCAAGATGATCAGAAGTCTCCTTGCACACCCCTCTAATCCTGCTTTGTTCTAGTAAAGCCTGTTTTCTGCCAGCCCATATGTGCAAGCAGACTGACTTGGCTTACCACAGAGAGGATTGTATATGGAAATTCCAAGCTCCTGACCGGAGCAAGAGGGAAGTACTGGATCTCATGAGATGAGATAGAGTTCAAGTTTCAGAGTAACCATTGGCTTTTATGAGCAGATAGGGAAGGGCATTCAGGCCAGCAGGGGTGAGAAACAGTGCTGGGCCAAGGCCAGGGATCTGAGTCTTGAGTTGTATCAGAGAAGAACCCTGTGGAACAGAGTATCTGGAGCTGCTACTGAGATTCAAGCTTTCTAGGAGAAGCTTTGTACCATTCTTGATGGGTATATTGTCTCTCTGAGAGGGAAACTTCAAGCTCCACAGGAAGAGGATGAGGACAAGGAACAATAAGATACAAAGGCACCAACCTGCCTGAGACAATTAGCTGCTGTTTGTAGCATGTGACAACTAAAGCCATATCCTGTCCAAGGTGCATTGAGAACTGAGAAGGCAGCTCTGGTATGACTGCAGTTTTTCTTTCTCTTTCAGTGTGCTTATCCTTCCCCAGCAGGCCCCTTCACAACCCAGCATGAAAACAGCATGCTTTTCCACAGGTGCTGAAGCAAAGGAATGCTGGGCTGTCAGTGGTGGCTTATTTAGCAGAGGCCCTCTGGGTGGTTAAAAATAGAGTTTTAGTCTAGTGAAAGACACTCAAAAAGCTTGAACCTGTTTTGATTCAATCTTTGCAGGTTAGTCTAAACTGGCTAGGTTGAACCAGTTTGTAACTGTACAGACATCCCCTCTGGACTGAAGAAATGCAGGCACCTGCCTATAGTGGCTCAGGCTAGAAGCCAAGGGGCACGAGAGCAGCCATCCCTTTCCTTCTACAGTGCTGAGCTGGGGGGGAGCATGGGCAGGCCCCAGCAGGACTCTCTTATCAGGGAAGGGTTCCTCCCTACACCAGCCCAGCAGGGATTTGATAATGTAGTGTTTGTCACCCCTAGCTCAGTGTTTATCAGCCCATTAAGAAAACAAAAGCCTCGCTTATTAGTTCAAGCTCTTCTTAACCAACTTTTTCCAAGGAAGGAGTGGAGGGACATTTCTAGCTACCTGTTGCTTAGCTCCAAAAGGCCCTAAGCCATTGTCCTTTGTCCCATCTCGTACAGCATGGACGTAGCCAGCATGTGGTATGCTAGCTAATGCTGAGAGGTGTCTGTGTAAGGCAGAGGGGAGGGGGAATCCCTGCTGAAGCAGGGAGTGGTGAAGGAAGGTGGGGAGCAGAAGGAAGCCAGGAAGATGCTGTGGTACCTGCAGTCTCGGCTGGAGCTGCAGCCAGGGAGCAGAGGGGAGGGGCCAGCTCTGTTGGGCTGGAGCAGAGAGCAGAGCCCCAGCAAGAGTTGCAAAACATCTAGGATGCTGGAGGATTCTGATTTAACTTAAACCAGGAAGGGGCCTGGGCTCCAGCTGGGGAACAAAGGGGCAGGGTCAGTCCTGCTCTCTGGGGGTACATGCTCTCCTACACATTGCCTATGACTGTGTCTGTAGTTCCCTGAGCAGGCTTTACTACCCTGTTTCAGACAGGTAGCTGCTTTTCTTTTTTTTTCCCCTGGAAAAGACTTATAAACATTGTGAGTTGTGAACTACCCATATCCTGGGGCTTTGTTTGTGCCCTGATGAGGTATACGAGGAAAGGAAGGGCAAGTTACTCTTCTCTGGGGCTTCAGTTTGTTTCTGACAAGTTAAGCTCTTCTGCTCGCTTGGTCTTGCATCCTTGGGGAGAATCTTATTCATCTGCACACAGATTCCTGTGATCCTCCAGGACAGTCTCCAGAATGTGCTGTCCCAGGACCTGCCTGAGCCTTTTCTTCAGGTTCCCGATTTGTTTTTTCCAACACAATGGGACACATTTATGTGCTGCTGTGCTAACAGTTATAGGCCTCATCACTGCTAACATGAGGACTGTGAAGTAGTGGAGGCATTGTCTGCCCACCTGCAACATTGCTTTCTCTGGGCACTGGTCATACTCATTAGCGAGACAGCAGCCAAAACCACCATAGCCTGCAATGATTTTTTGCAATCTTTTATTTCCTGACTCATACAGCTTTACCCTGTCAGGCCTGTTCCCTGGTTTCTACTCCCCTCTTTGACATAGAGGAATATTATTGCTCCATTCACCATAGCAAGCTCATCCTAGACATTCTGCCCATCACAGCTGCCAAGCAAAAAAAATCTAAGGAGTTTTTACGATTTCCCTTTCAGGTGCTACTGTAAACCTTCCTGTCTGTCTCATCAATGTCCTCAGCCAGGACATCATTTCCAGGTATGCCCTCAGAAAAAGGGGTAGGTTTGACACTGATGAAGAAGCAAAAGAGATGTTTTAGGAAAGGCATATTCATAGAACTGCTGAAACACAGGACTATGATTGAAAAGCAGTGGACCAAGACAACACTCCAGGATCTGGACTAGAAAGACAGTATTGTTAAGAGAGAGGTATGAGGATAAAGCAATGTACAAGAACATTATGAAACTACTAAAGCAACAGATGGAGATGAAAATAGTTAACCATTAGGTTCAGTGCATCATTCCCCTCACTGATTTCACACAGCAGAAAATACCTTCTCTGAGAAACCTTCCACTTTGCCACACAATAGATAGATAATGCCACTGTCCTCAGGAAACTGTGGCATCCCATATACAAGCCTTTAGGCCACGCATTAAGTGCCTTGCAATAACTTTGCTTCTTTCCTCAGGACTTTGCCTCTCCTAGTGTGAATGGTGGTAATTCAATGACTTTTTCACACTGAGGCTGTTTGATTTGGCCTGTTCGGTTGTCAGAGCATGTGTTTGGTCTTTCTGTTCTCACTGCATTGAAGCACTGCATCACTTATTTTTGTTACCTCAAACATAACCTTTATTGTTGCACACTGCATTATTCTGGGTGCTCAGAAACACATTGCTGCCTTCATAAAGAGACACGTGATCACAAGCCACATCCCCAGTCAGGGAAGGTTGCCTTTAAAAGAAAGGCCTGGCACAACTCAGAGATCACTGTTATGGCATCCTTCAGATGAACAGCATCACAATTATTTTTACCTGTATGTGGGATCACTGGAAGAGTCAGGGAGCTGTGGGTTGGGAGTGAAGGGCACCAACAGGGACGGGGAGGGGCTGATGGTCAGGAGTGAGGGGCACCATCGTAGCCCAGAGGGGCAGGGTACTGCAGGTTGGGAGTGAGGGGCACTGGCAGGGCTGGGGTCAGTGGGTTGAAAGTGAGGGGTAGCAGCAAGGCTGGTGGGGGCTACCTTTTGGCAGTGAGGAGCAACAGAATGAGCAGGGGCAGAGCATCGGCATGTCACTGCCCCCCCCATCATATTCCCACCCACCCCTGCCCCCATGTGACAGGTGTCCTCCTTTTTGGACCTGGAAATATGGTAACCTTAGTCTGTCTTGTCAGTGCATGGCTCAATGCGCCAAGGGAACGAAAAGGTTGGGTACCGTAGTCTGATGATTGGCATTTCAGTTCCTTCAACATGGGAAAGCTGAAAGACAATGCTTCTGCTTGCAGCTTCTTGATTAGGCATGTAGGCTTGAAGATGCGAGTATCATGCTCCTTCTCAGACCAGCCAACATGAATATATTTGACTAGGTCTCATTTGCTCAAAGGTTAGGTGCCAAAGAGTCAAAATCTCAATATGAGGCCAATCTGTATATTCCCCCTACATCCTAATTTGGGAATGTTATCACCTGACTCCTTCTATTTCCTCCACGTTGCCCAAAACTCAGCCCTCTGCAGGAGGAAACACTTTAATTGCTCTGCACATCTCAAAAACAACAGCTCCAACTGTGGACTTCCTGACCCAGAATTGATTTCCCACAGACTGGTTACAATCCAGTTTCACAGTGCAGTTCTCCCACACTTCTCAGCCAGCAGAGCTGGTTACATCTGGGCAGCAGAGAGCTGGAGGAGCTTAGCACACAACTGTTGCTTTAATCATCTGAAAATGTTGTGACTACTTGGGGGTCCCCCCGCTGCCTCCTGCCTCTCCCACTCCCAGGGTATTTACTTACTTGTGGCTGCGGATGCTGTCCCCCAGGGGAGCAGGCAAGGAAGGGTTATCCTGCCTGCCCAGCTGGGGCTGCTGCTGGGCTGCTGCTCTTCTGACCCACAGAGTAGCAGTGGTGGCTGCAGCTGGGCAGACAGTTTAACCCTTCCCTGCCTGCTCCCTGGGACAAACTGTGCGAGTAGCCACAAGTAAATGGGAGAGGAGAGTGGCAGGGCAGTGAGCAGAAAGCTAGGGAGCTGAGGAGGGTGGAGGAGGGGGCAGCGAGGGCTGGGGTGTTTACACTAAGGTGAGTGGCTACACCTTAGTGTAACGTGGGCTGGGTAACACAGATCAGAAATAATCCTGCAGTGGACTAACATATCTTTGAGCTGCATAACAAGCACTTAAAACCAGCTTCAGGTGTAAATGTGCAATCCAAGGTGTAAGAGCTCCAGGAGCTGCCCAAAATTACTGTGTAACAAGGCCCTATGATTCCAGCACTTGAGAAGGTGGCAATAGGCTCCCAGCTAGGTTAATATGATGTCCAGCAAAATCCTTCAGCCAATTTGGCCTTTTAATTTAAATTACAGTGACTTCCAGTTTTCTCTCAAAACAACAAGAAGAAAATGGAGTAACACCAAAATGAATCAATTTGCACAGTACAAAGATCTCTTTTTACATGCTGTGTTCACCCACTCTTCATTCTTGGATTCAATCTCTCTCTTTAGCTCTGTAAGTTTTATATAACAATTTAACTGCATCGAAAATGTTCTGATTCTTAAAGGCTATGGATTGTCCTTTAGATTGTACAGATTGCTCCTGCTTCTCTGTAAATGAAAACATCAAATGAGCTATTTAAAAAGGTAAGTTTTACCTCTGTTCTTGAAGCTCTGTATACCATGGTCAAGCCCTTTGTTTTTCTTTCATTCTGCAAGGTGATACACATGCCAGCTCTAGCAGCAGACAGGTCCACATTTTAACTAAAAATAAACAAGTAATAATAGGTTTGATTTTCTGAACCAATTTTGACCTAATGTTTGTGATGTAAAAGCTTTTTTGATCTCATGTGGAGAAGTAAACTTCATTCCATCCAGAGAGGATGATACAAAATTTATGAGAAATAGTTGCGTCTTTTTTCATGCATTTATTAGAAAAGATCTACAGATTGTTTGGGAAAGAGGGCACCAAAGAAACATCAGGGTTGGGATCATTTCCCTAATCTTAGGAACACTATTTGGCAGGGAGGATGATTAATGCTTTGGGTTTTTATTTATTTCCAGTTATTAATGGATTTTCCAGTTTGTCTTTCAGGCTTTATTTTATTTTTTTTAAAAAAAGCTCAGCATGCCATCAGCCTCTGGGGGAGCTTGAGGCTGCTCTGCACAGCAAGAGGCAGCCGTTCCCTTGGAGCTGGAGCACTCTTAATAAAATTGAAGTGCGTATTTACTTTGAGAGCTTGTTTATCATTCCTTGATAAGGTTTTGTGAGAGAGGCGTGCTGAGCAGCATATCAAATGAGCACAGGTTGTGTTCTATTACTGGAACTTGTATTGAAGCCTATGGACATTCATTTAAGTGTTTTGTTGTAGAAAGGGTTGATCCAAAGCCCACTGAAGTAATTAGGCAGACTCCCATTGACCTCAGTGGGCTTTGGATCATCCCCTAAACCACAGTGTTAAAGGAAAGAATGATTACCTCTCGGGCTCTGCAGGACAAGCGTTTTTGAGAGGTAACAAGACAGTCTTGTTTCCTCTTTTAGAGTCCATGAATGATAAAAGTCATGCACAATTCCAGCCTTTATATCCTCTCCTCTTTATACAGGCTGTGACACAATGTAGGAATGGTAGAGAAGATGCAGGAACTTCTCTCATCTATGGTGCCTGCTACTGTGGTGTCTGAATCCCTGAACCATTAGATTGTACTGATTGCTCCTGTTTCCCTTTACATAAAAGCATTGAAAGAGCTATTACATGAAATAAAGTTACTGAAAAAAATAAAATTAACTCATCCAAACCACTCATGCTGTTTTATTTAGCAGCAAAAACTGAGGAAATGGTACTAAAATAGTGATATAATTGAAGCCTGCATGAGATCATATCCCGTGGTAGAAAGGCCTGGGACACCCCATGGCAATAGGGGCTGTGGAGGTACATTCCTGAGTCGTTGGTACATTATGGCCAATTCATTTCAGCACCAAGGGCCCTTGCACACATTCAGGGAGGCTGCTCCAGTGCACTGGAATCCAGCACATCAGAGCAGACTTGATTAATCTGCTGGAGCGTGGGAAGTATAACATGCTCCAGCAGCCTCCAGCATCACATGTATCAGCATCCCCATGCTGAAAAATGGCGCCAGGGTGCTTTAAGGCTCATCAAATGAGTTTTAGTTCAAAGCACCATGCTGCCATTTTTTCAGGGTGAGGATGGTGATACACATGACATTCAGACACCTTTAATTATCATGGCTCGTTAATTAAAGTGCCTTCCTCCCCCCCCCTCCCCACACACACACCTCCCAGAGCATGTCTGTAAATGTCCCAAGTGACCATAAACCTGAGGAATTGAGATCTGGAAATTCACTGGTCAAATGGAAAGCCCCTGCATGGGACAGAGCTGCAGTAAAAGTTGTAGGCCACCTTTCTCGCAGCCCACAGAGTAGGGTAAGGGACTGGAAGAAAGGTGACGTGACCAGTGTATCACTGTGCTTTTTTTGCTAATGCTTTGAAGGCAACGGATAGAATGAGTTTGGCAGCCCTGATGATGCTTTGATCTTTGGTGGGGCAAATCTGGATGGGCAGAAGAGTGGCATAAACCTTGCCATTACCCCCTTCATTCCTTGAGCCTTGTGCCTGATACAAAGAATGAGGATTGTTACTTTTGGGCACAGATTAGGCATGCAAAGTTTCAGACTAACGGCAGAACCCTTCAGAAAATTGTGAAGGAGCAATAACAGGAAAAGATAAGAAAGATCCTCTAGGATCCTTAACTGTAGATATAAATAGTCTGTGAGGCACTCCTAGATCTTGTGAGATGAAAGGTATTGTATAAATTAAATTATCATTATACTGGCTTCTTTAAATGGCAACTGAAGAGGAAGTCAGTTAAATACAAGCAATTCAGTTTCATCCAGTAGTTTATTGCCTACCTAAGTTAGGATCATATTTTACCCTGTTCCTTTTAAAAATAAACTGTTTCCTATCAGGCACCAGAACTACAGCTTCTGGGCAGGTAGAGATACAAGTCTGAGCAGCCACAGCTTGTTTGTTCCAGTCTTTAATCTTCATATGCCCTAAGCCTTTTAAAGTATTCTTTATGAACACTTCTTGTTGTTTTGTATGATGAGTGGTGTCTGGCAGTATTGGGAAGGGCATTTCACAATTAACCTGCATGAAAAATAAGAAACCATTTTTACAAAGAACTCTGTATGTGACCTGGAAAACTCACTTGTGGTAGAAGAAAGATGCAGTTTGATTCTTGTCAGAGCTCAATCCCTGGCCTGTCTTTTCAAAAGAGGAGCTAGGATTTAAAAAAAAAAAGATGGTTTGTATTACATCTTTTACTGTTTGGTAACATTTTCTGTAACAGAATATATCTCTGAGTTGTTTAACGGGACTTAAGCGCCACCTTCTGCTAAGAATTGGTGCTTCTCTGATATTACAGAGATTTGCTTATTGCTGTTACACATGCAAACAGGGTTATAACTAATACTCTGCATTAATATAGTTCACTCTAGTTTTTACAGTCCTGTTTCTCTTTTCACCTTTTATCCAAGAAGAGAATGTTGTGGTTTATGGAAAGTCATTGTTACCCAAGGGGGTTTGTCCTCTAAAGCAGAAGAATGGTTGGAATTTTGTAACTGAAATCTGAAGCTCTTTGCAACCAGAGAACTGCTGATAAAACACCATTTATGTTTACATCTTTGTATGTGAAATGTATGTAATACTTCAGCGAAGGTAATTGTGATTTTATCAAAATCATGATTTAAAATATTTATTCTATTTTTTCTAGGGTATGTGAGAGGATATTCTGAAATCTTTGTAGTATCAAAGCATTCTCCTGGACATTTTGAGGTCATGTTGTGATAGGGTACTGGAAAAGAATATTAATGGAAGGGATATATTATTAAGAATCCAAAATCATGATGCATTTGGCCTCCTAATATGGAAAAAGTTGGCAAGGGACTAGAAGGCTAGTACAGCTCCTTATAGATTTCATAGATGTTAGGGTCAGAAGGGACCTTAGTAGATCATTGAGTCCAACCCCCTGCACTGGGCAGGAAAGAGTGCTGGGGTCAGGTGACCCCAGCCAGGTGCATGTCCAGTCTTCTCTTAAAGACCCCTAAGGTAGGGGAGAGCACCACCCCCCTTGGCAAGCCATTCCAGATTCTGGTAAGCCTTATCATAAAGAAGTTCTTTCTCATGTCTAATCTAAATCTGCTCTCTGTCCGTTTGTGGCCGTTGTTTCTAGTAACTCCAAGGGATGCCCTAGTAAACAGAGTATCTCCTATCCCTTCCTGGCCCGCCCCCCCAACAATGAATTTGTAGATGGCCGCTATATCCCCTCTCAGCCTTCTCTTGCAGATGCTGAAGAGATCCAGATCCCTCAATCTCTCCTCATAGGGCCTTACCTGCAGGCCCCTAACCATCCAAGTAGCCCTCCTCTGGACCCTCTCAAGGTTTTCCACATCACTCTTGAACTGCGGCACCCAAAACTGAACGCAGTACTCCACCTGCAGCCTTACCAATGCTGCACAGAGCAGAAGTATCACCTCCCCAGACCTGTTCATGATGCACCTGCTCATGCATGATAAAGTGTGGTTAGCTCTATTGATCACTTCGTCACATTGACGACTAATGTTCATCTTGGAGTCAACTATGACTCTGAGATCCCTTTCTGCTGCTGTGCTGCTTAAGAAGTCATCTCCCAATCTGTATGTGTGGTGGTGATTCTTTCTCCCCAGATGAAACACTTTGCACTTATCTTTGTTAAACAGCATCCTATTCTGTTCTGCCCACTTTTCCAACCTGTCCAAATCCACCTGAATCTGTTTCCCACCCACTAGTGTGTTTACTTTGCCCCATAATTTGGTGTTGTCTGTGAATTTGGACAGAGTACTCTCTTCGCCCTCATCCAGGTGACTGATGAAGATATTTCACAGATTTCATAGATTTCATAGACATTAGGGCTGGAAGGGACCTCGGGAGATCATCGAGTCCAGCCCCCTGCCCCAGGGGCAGGAAGTCAGCTGGGGTCATAGGATCCCAGCAAGATAAGAATCCAAATTTCTCTTGAAGGTGTTCAAGGTGGGTGCTTGAACCACCTCTGATGGCAGGCTATTCCAGACCTTGGGGGCTTGGACAATAAAGAAATTCTTCCTTATGCCTGAAACAGTCTTGCTGGAGTTTATAACTGTTTAACCTTGTCATCCCTTGGGGGGCTCTGGTGAACAATTGTTCCCCCAGATCCTGGTGAGCACCCCTGATAAACTTATAGGTGGCCACCAGATCGCCCCTGAGCCTGTGCTTTTCCAGGCTAAAGAGCCCCATGGCTCTCAGCCTGTAGTCATAAGGTCTGTTTTCCTGACCTCTGATCATGTGCGTGGCTCTCCTCTGGACTCTCTCAAGCTTCTCCACATCCTTTTTGAATTGTGGAGCCCAAAACTGGACATAGTACTCCAGTTGCGGCCTCACCAAGGCCGAGTACAACAGGAGAATGATGTCCTGGGATTTACTTGAGAAGCATCTATGGATGCAAGCCACCATTTTGCTCGCTTTACTAGCCACAGCATCACATTGAAGGCTTATGTCCATTTTGTGGTCAATCATGACCCCTAAGTCCTTTTCATTCAGCTCTACACTGCTGAGCCTATAAGGATGCTGCAGGTTTTTCCTCCCAGGGTGGAGAATCTTGCATTTTTCAGTGTTGAACACCATCAGGTTCTCGTCCACACATTTCCTGAGCCTGTCAAGATCAACCTGGATTGCCCTCCTGTCCTCAGGTGTGGATGCCTACCCCAGAGTTTGGTATCTTCAGCGAACTTGGCCAGTCTGCTTCTGACTCCAATGTCCACATCATTAATGAAGATGTTGAACAATATAGGTCCAAGGACAGAGCCTTGGGGGACCCCCTTGGTCACAGTGCACCATGATGATTGACTTCCGTCAACCCCACCCTCTGGATCCGACCATGTAGCCAATTCCCCAGCCAGAGGATCGTGGTGGACCCGAGGCCACAGTTGGCCAGTTTTGCCAAGAGGTGATCATGGGATACCAGATCAAAGGCTTTTTTGAAGTCAAGATATATGACATCAATCTCCTCTCCCTTGTCCAGGTGATCAGTCACCTGGTCATGGACGGAAATGAGATTGGTCAAGCAAGACCTACTCGCAACAAACCCATGCTGGGTATCCCTCTGGATATTGCCATCAGCCAGTCTGTTAAGGATGGCCTCCTTGATAATGTTTCCAAGCCCTTGCCCAGGATAGAGGCCAGGCTGATGGGCCTGTAGTTTGCCGGATCCACTTCCCTCCCTTTCTTGAAGATAGGCACCACATTGGCCTTCTTCCAATCTTCAGGCACTTTACCAGAGCAACAGGAGTTCTTGAAGATCCGTGCCAGGGGCTGGGCTATGATTCTACACTCCTGAGTACCCTGGGGTGTAGATTGTCAGGGCCAGCTGACTTGAAGGTGTCCAACCTGTCCAGAGGTTCCTTTATGAGGTCAGCATTGATGGAGGGCAGGGAATCTGCCTCACCCAGGCCTCCCTGTCCTGTAATGGGCAGGAAATAATTTTGGTGAAGCATGAAGTGTGAACACTGTGTAAAGCCTGAATAATGGTAAAGAAATCCGAACATGAAAGATATAGTCTTTGTAAAGAAGATGGATAGCATAGGCCAGAGGTCTTAAGAAAAATTTCTGCTTCTAATGCAGAACGTAGCATTGCATGAAATGCTATCAGTCTTTACAGGTGGACCCAGTTTAAAGATGCAACTGTAATCAAGATTGGCATGAACTTAAAGTGACAAATTTACTCTTGTCCAAATAAATTTCTTTTTATATCTGCATTGCATGAAGACTAAACTGTTGTAACTATTGCCTGGGTTGAGACCCATCACACTGCCTGTCTTTCAGCTAGATGGGGCTGCAACTACATGAAGAATTATGGCCCAAAAGAAATGGGAACTTCCAAATTGTTAGCTGTGCATGTTTGTACCGGTTAGACTGTTTGCAAAGGTTTACAACCTTAGACTTCAGAAACCCTGACTGGGAAGATTTGCATTTTGGGGAGGTGAGGAAGCTATTATCATATTTTCTTGTTACTCTGGATGTCTTGGTTGCTTGGCTGACAGTGTTGTTTCACTTCCCTTGTTCTTGTTGCCTCTTAGTAAACATCACCCCCTAGCTTGCTGCCTTTAGGGTTCTGATTGTATCTTTCCTAACTGGATCACTGACTCCTTTGGTAGCTGACTAAATTCTGTATATTGAATATTAGGGCTGTGCAAAAAAACCTTTAGCCATCCCCCATCCACTCTCCCAGCCCTGTCAATGGCAGCCCCATCTGGGTCCAGCTCCCAGTTCTTTAAAAAAAAAGGCCCGCACTCACCAGCTGCTGCACCGCCCGATGGGGCTTCTGGGGGCTCATGCCAGAGTGCCCCCCCCATGCAGCATGGGGCAGTGGGGATTGGTGATTGTAGGGCTTTTTTTTTTTTAAAGAGTGGGGGACACTGGGGCCAGGTGGGGCAGTCAAGGGCGGGTGGGGGGTTGAGGGGGATGGGAGAACAGGCAGGGGATAGGGCCTGTTCGATTTGGAGATTCAGCAGATTTAGCAGTGGCTGAATCTCCAAATCAGATTTGGCTTAATCAATTTGAATCACTGTCCCCTGAATTGGCTGAATCGGAATCTGAAGCAAATAATAGCTGCTTCACACAGGCCTATTGAATATGTTATCTTAAACTGGGAGGTAACCAGTGTTTACATTTTCTCATGAATGCTGGAGGCACTGTGCAAAAAAACCAGAACAAACTGATGCTCTCAAACCTGATCACCAACAAGCAAATGTTCATGATGTCAATGTCATTCCATCCAAAGGACTAAGGCTCCCCATATTAGCACTACTAACTAGAATAAAGGTTACAGCTACAATAGAGGTATGTGCCGTCTGCATCAGCACTACTCACTTCCAGAAATCATAGAAGACTTTTGTCTGTTCTATTATTAAAGTTCCAAATATGCAAGACAGTGCCAGCAGCTGAGTGAGGTCTTGCAAAACTTCATGGTGTATAGCTCTGCTTGTGGATGCTAATTGCTTGATAGCGTAAGGTAATACTGCTCTTGCACTTTTGCGAAATAACATAAATGATTTCATAGACACTTCCACAGCTAGTAACCTACATGCTTCCTCAGTTTGGTCATTTCATCAGTGGAACCCAACAGGCAATAAGGGAGCATGCCACATTAGTCACAAAGGCTATAAACTTAACCAAGCAGGGGCCCTTTATTTGTATGACCAGTTTCTGTAAAATGCTTCCCACATTGGAGATACTAAAATAATAAACAAGAATTATAACAATCACAGAAAGCTGTGCTCTGCATGGCAGGTCTTTGAAGTGTGAACAAGGAAAGTGCAGTTGGCAGGACAAAACAGATTTAAGAATTTCAGCAAACAGCTATGCAACAGGGAGCAGGTCTAAAGGGCACCAACCATGAAAGAACTGGGCAGCTGGGCAGCCTGCTAGAAGGCTACACTGATACAGAGTATTTATTTTAGAAGTTTTCCATTTGTTTTTCCAGACTTGTTTGCAATGGGTAGATGTTTTCAACTATTAGATGATGTTTATTTAGTAAATATTTTGCAGGTGGCAATACAGGAGATTTTAAAAGAAGCTGGTCCAAAAGAGTGGGAGGGATGCTTTCTCCCACCTCCCCACCAATATACATATCTTTCCAATAGATACTGTCTTGCTGACTACTCAAATCAGAAATTAAATGACGAGTAATTTGTTTATTGTACAGACTTGCATAGCATAACTGGTTTGGATAATAATTTATTCATTCTTAATACAAAAAAGCAAGGCACCTGTCCAGAAAAACTTATCTAAGTTTGACAACTCAATGTTAAGTTAAATGTTAAATGCTAATATTAAGTCATGCCAAAGTAATATAAGAGACACAACATAGTGCTATACTATAAATGCTTGGCACTATTGGTTGGTTGGTTTGTGTGTCTTTTATGTATAGGGCCGATCAGAAACAACAAACGTCTGATGCAGTCATTGCTGATGCTCCCGTCATGATCTGGGCTTTCATGTTGCTACAGGAGCTTTATACTGACAGCCAAAAATTTTAGTGACCCATGTTTTTACTGATATTTTACATTGGGATACCCAGCCTCCAGTCCGTGGGCTAAATGTGGCCCTTGGGTTCTTCTAATCCAGCCTGCGGGGCTCCCAAAGGGTCAGAAAATTTGGCAGCAGGGGAACAGTGGCAGTCACCCCTCCCCACTACCAAAATCCAAAGCCCTGCATGGCTGAGTTGGAGCCAAACCATGCCCTCTTCCCTCTGCCCATCTGGGTTGGGGCTGGGCCCTGCACTGTTAGGTATGGACCATGCCTCCTTCCCTCTGTGGGGCTGGGCCATGCTGCCTCTGCCTGCATGGCTGGCTTGGAGCCAGCCCCTCCCCCCAGGCTGAGCCATGCCCCTATCCCTGTGCAGCTGGTTTGGGGCTGGCCCACGCCCCCTTCTTACAGTACACTCCTCTCCCATGGGTCCAGGCCGTGCCTTGTTCCCTTTTTCTGAACAGGTTGGGGCTGGGCCACACACCTCCCCCAAAGAGCTGGATCAGAGCTGGGTCATGTCCCCTCCCCCCTGCAGGGCTTTGCTGGAGCTGGATCAGGGCTGGGATGCCCCCTGCTCCCCTCTGCATGGCTGAGGGGATGCTGGGTCTGCCTTGATACTGGATTGGGTCCACCAGTTGGATCTGGCCCATGGAGAGATTGGGCACTGCCCATCTGGCCCACTGGACAAAAAGTTGGAGCACCATTTTTTAATGTCATATAAATGTAACCCCTTTACCTGGCCCAGCTAGAAGGGTTGGATTCAAATTTAGGGGTTTAATGTCAACCATAGTTAAAGAAAAGAAAAGTTTGACTATCAGTAAAAAGTTAATACAAATTTTCTTGGGTTGGCAATCCTACTGGACTGCAGTGATGGGTTTACACTGTGCTGCCCCCCCTTCCTGGTAAGGCCTCCCAAAGAAGTCTGCCTGAAACCCAGCAGTACTATAGGCATCCCAGGATGCAGCAGAAGAAGCACCTGGCTGAGAGAACACTCCCAGTACTCCTGATTAGACACTAGGTAGTGCAGCTCTGATCTTTCTTTCTGAACTTCAATCAGGCTGCAGCTGCTCAGTGTTTTTTACCGATGGCTAAAGGTTTTTTTGCTGACTTTATTGACAGACATTTTTAACTTGGCTCTTTTTTGAGACAGCCAGTAAATTTACTGACCATTGGCAACCCTGATAAGTGCCTAAGTTAGTCTTCTAACTCCCACTGAGAGCTACTTATCTGCAATCCTTTGATGCCTAAATACCTCTGAAAATGTGGCCTGGAGTAACTATGCCCATGCCTGTGTGGAGTGTCTATGTATGCCCAGTGGAAAATAGGTTTTTCCAGGAGCAGATTTGCCTTGAGATGCATACTTGAACTGTGGTTTCTCTCCAACCCACCTGGCTCCTGTGATCATCATTAACTAACTCAAACTTGAACAGAAAGCACTGTCTAAAAGTTACTGTTGTGCAACTCTGATGTTAGAGTCTAGCGACACTAGTGGGGTGGGCGGGGGGAGGTTGTCACTGAGGCAGACTGTCAGACTAGACAAGTAGTAGAGCTTGCTGACTTCCCAGGTGTAGCTAATAATGGTAGTGTCTAGGTAATCTTGTAACTATTTACCAATTGCTCACAAAAACCACTACCGCGTGATTCTTGCTTAAGATTGTTTTCATAGATTGTTAGGGGCTAGAAGGGGTCTTGTAGATCGAGTCCAGCCACCCCTCCACCCCACTCTAGGCAGGAAGACAACTGGGGTCAAGTGACCCCAGTGAGGTGACTGTCCAGTCTCCTCTTGAAAACCTCCAGGGTAGGTGACTGCACCACCTCTGGAGGGAGTTTATTCCACAGTCTGAACACCCTGGCTGTAAAGGAGTTTTTTCTGGTATTAAGCCTGAAGCGGCCTTCCAGGAGTTTGTATCCACTGGTTCTGGCCTTCCCCAGGGGTGCTCTAGCGAACATTTGTTCCCCAAACCCCTGCAGCTATCTCCTTGAAACTTGGTAGGCTTTGTGGCCTAAGCAGGAACTAGCAGGCCTGCAGTTTTGACCCCACTGTGGCTTAACACATACACAAGGACATGAGTTTTGCCTTCAAAAATTTGGGGTCCAGTTTCTTTGCCCCCCCCATCTATCTCCTTGAAACTTAGTGGGTGTCATGCTCTCAGAAGGCATTAGCGTGTCTGCAAGTTTCATCTGAATCAGGCCAGAAATGACAAAGCTATAGGATGTTTCCACCTTCCCCATTATATTCTATGGGCGAAACATTGAAACAGCATTGAAACGGCAAAACTGTTTCAACGAAACAGAACAGAACAGCTGTTTCAAATCTAAACAAAATTTGACACAGAACACTGTTCCATCGAAACATCGAAATGCTGGTCGAAACGAAACGCTGCTGTTTCGCACAGCCCTAGTAAGCCCTTATCAAGTTCCCTCTCAACCTTCTCTTCTGCAGGCTGAACAGGCCCAGGTCCCTTAGCCTTTCCTCGTATGCTTGCCTTGCAAGTCCCTGATCATACGGGTGGCTCTTTTCTGGACTCCCCCAAGCTTTTCCACGTCCTTATTGAAGTGTGGTGCCCAGAACCGGACAGTCCAGTACTCCAACTGTGGCCTCACCAGTGCTGAGTAGAGCAGTAGTATCACTTCCTTAGTTTTACATGAGATGCATCAGTTGATGCATGCCAGTGTGTTGTTTGCCCTGCTGACCACTGCCTCACACTGATGGCTCATATTCATGCAATGGTCAGTCATTACCCCAGGTCCCTTTCAGCTGTGGTGCAAGTCAAGCTGTCACCACTGAGCCTTTATGTATGTTGAGGGCCGTTTGTCCCCAGATGGAGCACCTTACACTTGGAAGTGTAAAACTTCATCTGGTTCTGGTCTGCCAACTCTTGAGCCTATTCAGGTTCACCTGTTTTGGTAAGGAAAGAAGCCATTATGGAAGGACTGGTTATAGAAAGTAAAATCTTGGAATGAGAGATCTCAAGTTGACTTGATTCAAATTAAATGGAAGAACAATAAGGTCTGTAAATATGTTTCTAGTTTTCAAAAAGGGACAGATCTTAATAAACCAAAGGAGCTGTCTATAATATTCCTGTGCTCCTCAGTCCAGTTGACTTGACTGGAAGAAATTCCTGAGTATCCCCATACAATGACCCTAAAACTTCCAGGAATCTATTTCCCAAGCAAGGGGGAAACTTGTAGCAAGAATCTTGAGCCATAAATGGATAAATACTAGTTCTAACTGAGCTATTGGGCACAAGCAGAGAGCCTACAAAACAATGAGGAGGGAAGACTGATTGGCAAAGAAAAGCTACATTTTAGATGTCAAGTAACATAAGGATCAAGTAAGACTTGCCAAAAGTGAAGTTAACTTAGACCTTGTAAAATGCTAAAACAAATTGCAAAAGGTTCTTCAGAAGTATACATACAAAAAGAAGAAATGAGGCTACTATACAATAGGGGTAGTGATTAATGATTATGTTGTGTGTACCCACTCTGCTGAAGAGTTCTAAGTACATGGTGCTTAATCTTTTTGTCCAGTAGGCTACATGGGCATGCCTGTTCCTCCACATGCCAGATCTGGCTTGTGGGAAGGGGTTGTGGATGAGTTCAAAATCATGTCTACAATGATCATGATATCAGGACCTGATCCAAACTTGTTTATCAGGCAGTTGTCATCCCTGTTGTATGGATGTGAAGCTTGGGCATCATGTTAAGAACACCTGAAAGCTTTGGAATATTACCATGAGAAGAAGAAGGAACACTAGCATTCTGGCTCAGGCAAACACCACCACTGGACAGGACATGTCATAAGGAAGGCCCCCAAAACAGATCCTATACTCCCAACTCATTCATGACCACTGCTGTAGAGGTGGGCAAAAGATGAGACTGAAGGACACTTGAAGACCAATTTAAAGAAATACAATATTGACAACAGTACCTGGGAGACTCGAGCACTGAATCACCCCCCGTTGTACAGTGACATGCAATAAGGCATCAATCATTTCAAGCAAACTGACTTCACTAGGGAGATGGATAGATGAGAGAGATGAAGAATAAGAGCTGTGATTTGATAGTACCAGGATCTACTCCTTTCTCCCAGAACTATTTGCCATGTCTGCTGTCAAACATGCAGATCTTGGATTGGCCTCAGTCATCCACAGACTCGCCAACGACTTCCTTATTTAGTGGGAGACTTTCATCCTTGTATCGAGGGGCTGCTGCTGCCAGAAAGAAATTAAGGATAATCTAGGTGAGGCCTAAAAAATGAATGCATTTCATTCATTTTATCTCTACTGCATTCTCTGTTTACATATATTGCATTATTATTTTGTTTAATAATGCCATTAATGATAGTGTCACACAGTGCAGGAGAGCGTGATGAGAAGAAAGTGGGCGATCTCATAATTAAAGAGGAGGGCTGGGTTATCATGCAAAAAGAAAAACACTGGATTACCTTGAGTGTAATTGAAATGAAATTATTAAAAAGTATGAAGTGCAACAACAGCAACATCTGCTATACATTGAGAGCTCACCATGGGAACAATTTGGGAGAAGGACCTAGATCTGATCATTGATTAATGGTCCAACTATAAGATGGGTGACTAGATTGAAATGGACATATGTGATCCTATATGCACCTAGAGATATTTCCAGGAAAGAGAGAAGATTAGTGCTTTTATGTAAGACTAGCCGATTGCCCATCAGGAATGACGGGGGGGGGAGGGGTGTGTGTGCAGGGATGGAGCCCTGTGCCCTCCCCCCCATCCGGAACTGCTCCCTCTTTACCTCCTGCTGCTTGGGGTCCAGGCCCGTTCCCCCTCTCCCCACTGCAGTGGTGTGGGGAGGGGAGGAGTGGGCCCAGGCCCAATGCAGAGGAGGACCGGGCCTAAGGGTGGGGAGAAGCCGGCCCGCTGTGGCAGGGGGAGCAGTGAGCCCCGGCAAAGCTGGAGGCAGCAGGGGAATGGGAGGAGTGGGCTCAAAGCCAATGGAGGAGGCAGGGGAGGAGTGAGCTCAGGCCCAAGGCGGGAGGAGATTTGCTCCTCCCCTCCCCCAGCCACTGCTGCATTGGGCTTCTCCCCCAGCTTGTGTTTGGTCCTTCTTCCCCATGTGTTGGGCCTAGGCCCACTCCTCCCCTCCCCACACTCTCACCGCTGTAGCTGCGGTGTGCCTGCTGTTTCCCCTAACCCACACTGGGCCCACTCCTCCCCCACTGCTGCCATGTTATCTTGTGTTGGGCCCTGCAAGCAGCAACGATAGAAGGGGGGAGGGGCAGGCTGAGGCCGGAGCCGGTGGCCTTGCCCCGCCAACCTGCAGCATCCTGACCCTGCTCCCTCCTCCTGCACCACCACTGCCATCACCTGCAAGGAGTAAGGGGGGCGGGGGGAGGCCAGCTCCAGTCCATCATTGCCACCTGCAGGGAGCGGGGATGGGGAGGGTGCGAGGCCAGCATTATGGACCGACAGATAGGCTTAGGCGTTTATAATATTAGAATGCTAGTGGAACCTCCTCTGAGCTTGCATACAATCCAAGTCACCCATGTTCTGGAAAGCCTACCTAACTGAGAAAGGAGCAGTGAAGATCTAACAGGATGATCAGTGGAACAGAGCTCATTTTATGAGAAGAGATCAGAAGTGCTTTTTTTATCCTAACACAACAAAAGTTAAAGGGGTGGATGCATTGGGTTAAGCACCAGGGAAGGAAAAATACTCAAGAATGATTTTGACCCAAACACGAACATCTATACATGTGCTTTACTGTGGAGCTGACTAACTAGCTCTTCAGTAAAGCATCACCATCTACACATGAAGTGCTATTAGGCCAGAGTAAACTAATTAACTCTGCTGTATGATAGTACTGCTTGACACAGATACTGCCCTATGGTGGAGTTTAGTGTGGCACAATGCCCATGTAGTTGATGACTGGGGCTGGCTGGGGCACAAGGATGCTACAGTGCAGGGGTCTGCCTTCCAGCTAGCGCCGTACTGTAACACACTCATGCCCCAGCCAACCCCTCCACAGCACGTTGAGCCAGGGCAGAGCAGCTCCGGGCTGGCAGGCTGACCCCCATGATCCTCTGCCAGTTGGGGCTATGCTGCTCCAGCTCAACATTCTGTGGTCCTGGGCTTGTGTAAACGCTGCACCTAGGAGCAAAAAACAGTGGCTTTTATTCAGGTGTATTAATGGCACATGTAGATACAGCCACAGAGTGGTACAAACTGGCCAGGGATACACCTAGCCCTGAAATTAGAAGATCCCTAACCACTGAAATCATCAGGGGTATCAAACAACAAAAATCATTGCATGGTTTGAGAAATGGACTTGAACTGGAACCATTCATGCTAGAGACTTGTCCAGATTTGAATCGGGTTTTGGTTCTGGGTTGGAAGAGATTTGGTTCTTGACTGGCAATTCACTAAATGTTTCTTTAATAATACCTTGCCTGCCTCTTCTGCATTGGGAGCTATAACTGTAGCTATTTAAAAAGATCTTAGCCATTCTGAAGAAAAGCATTGGCACCTATTAAAGGCTTAGGATCAGAGTTAAAATCTACAGTTAAAACAACACATATAAAGGTTCAAGTCGATTTCAGTGACTACTAGAACACTTGGGGAAATGTTACCCATCTCCAATAGTCTTTTACCCATCTCCAATAATCTATTCCAGCAGTTCTGTAAAACTGGATTTATAGCGACAGTATAAACTACAGTCTCTTCTTGGGTTACAAAACTTAAACTGCAGTGAGGAGGTAGCCAGAAGGTGTCACACTTGCATTTCTGACTATATGGAGCTCATGAAAACTTTTCCCAAACTATAATCTGTTTACCCAAAGTCACCAGTCTCATTGTCCTTTTAAAACCAGATTGCAGCAGTGCAGTAGGATTCAGTGAATCAAAGACAGTTGTCTAAAATAAACTATAGATACTTCTACAACTTGGGTAGCTAAACTTTTTCCATGCTGCAAAACTTCTTTCCACTCAAACTATTGCTGTTAAAATATCATGCACTTTTCATAGTATATTTTTTTAAGAACTTATTTCTCAATTTAGGTTTTTCTACTGATATCCTCATTTTTAAATGTATTTCTACTGTGACTTAGTAGTGCTCATAAGTAATAGAGTTTTCATTACCTTTTGAAATATTTTGGCCTCACCTTTGGTGATTGAATATACTATACATTAGGGCTATGCAAAGCTTCAGTCACTGATTCAATTTGGAGGAGATTTGGCCCTATTCAGTGACTGAATCTCTGAATCTGAATTGAATCAGCAGACCCATTAATTTCTCTTAATCGAATCAGAGAGATTCAATGATTTGGCCATAGACATAGCTTTATACTTTTTTTCTATGTACCTCAAGGCACTAGGTGTGGCTCATGAATGCTGAGATGGTGGAGCAGATGGAGCGTCCCACAGGAGTATGGGGGAGGTCCCCCACGCACTTGGCAGCGGACCCGTAAGTGGACCAGAAGTACTTCTGGTCCACTTCCAGGTCTGCCACAGAGCATGTTGGGGATCCACCCCCACCCCCCCAGCTCAGCGACTGGTACCTCCTAGGTCTGGAGGAGCACCCAGGGTCCCCCCATGACCAATTGCTGAGCCAGGGGGTCATGGTGGGGGTCTGACCATGCTGCCATGGGATGCTTCATCTGCCCCACTGTCTCAGCATTCACAAGCCGCACCTGGTACCTTGAAGTATGTAGAAAAAACATATAAGGCTCTCAATGGCTGAATTGCTCATTCTCCGAATCAGAATTGAATCTTCAGATTCAGATTTGGCTGAACTGAATCAGGACAGTGATCCAAATCGGTTAATCAAATCACCATTCCCCGAATAGGGCTGAATCCAAATTGAATGCTGCCCACTTTGCACATCCCTACTGTACATCACATTTAAAAGTGAAATACAAGTGGCTTGAAGAATGCAGTACTAGAACTTAGTCCTAGAGACTGTCTGTCAAAGCATTGCTATGCTAAGACAATGAGGCTGTGGCCTTACCACCTCTCCACAGGATTATCACTGTATGGGCTGGATCATGCAGTTTGCCCAAAGCCACAGAAAGGCACCGTATGAAGCAGTGCTCCGCAGGGCAAGGGCTAGAATGTGGCTTGGAGCTCCAGGAGTAATGGCCTCTCCAGTGCCTACATTTTTTTTTAATGGGTGCAGCTTATTTCTATCACTTGCCTGGCCAGCCAGTGTACGAGGGCAGGAACAAGCTCTACTTCTATCTCTTGTACATGGATGATGAGACTGGGATATGGTAAAAAAAACTGAACCTCTGGTTTTAGAACTGGTCTCTTCTGACTACCTTTGTAGTAGTTAGTAGTTGTTCTGGGCCCAAGATGATCAAGAAATGAAATGTTCTTTATTCTCCAGTGCCTTTTCAACTACTGCAGCTTAACTATGTGGGAGTTTCTGCTGATCACAACCAAAACCACGGTCTGCAGAAACATTCCTCCAAGGGCTGTTTGCACATATATGTTTGTAGCTTCTCGAAGTCTTTTGCTAGTAATCGCCTGACTTGCAGTGGAGACAGATATATGGCACCAGCCATGTTTCCTAGAATTTCTCTTCTTGGTATTAGAAAACCTTCCCTCTTTATGTGAGTAAAGAGATTCATTTTTCTAAAGTGGCAGGTAATTAGACCTGTTCTGGTTCTTCTACTTGACCAGATTCCTGCAGTAGCAAGCCTATTTGTTTCTCTCTTAACCTTTATGTTTGACAAAGGGGAATTTTTTTGTGGCACCTGAGTGCTCTCTGCTCTATTCTGTCTTCTGTAGAGAGCTTTTCTATCCACTCAGTGTTCTGAACATTCAGTCACTTTGGTCGCCCGCCCCCCAACACTTGTACTCTATTAGTAAGACACTTCAAACCAATTACAGTACCCTGGTAACCATGTGACCTCTTCTAGAATATTTATGCATATATTTAACTTATATATGGCTTTAATGCTGGTACAATTTGCTATGGAGAACTTGAGGCTTATTATTTACCCTCTGACACCTGTGGCTTCTCTTCTTGTATCAACATGTTCTAACAACGCTCTGTTTATGCATCAATGTCCAACTTAACTTTGATAGTCCATTTGCTTTCAGAGTGACTGCTTATTCTCCTTCTGATTCTAAGAAGGAGTTCTGTTTTCATTCTTCACCAGGAATGAGGACACAATGCCAATTTTTGAAAACTGATGTGATCCATTGAACTTACTGCATTTTTTCCATTGTCTTGCCTTCTACTGGTTGCTATAGCATGAGCAGGTCTGTGTGATCATTTTGCTTGACCTATACATGTGTTTCTGAGTTGTGGGTCTCTGTATAATCTTCTGGATTCTTGGTTATGTATGCGGCATCAGCATTTGCTAACTAACAGAAGCTGACCAGTGTAGACTAGAGCTTATAGGAGGTGACAGTGCTTCCTTCCTGAGGGTCCAACAGCCAGTCTTAGATTTTTATTCCAGATTCCAAACCTCACAGAGAGCACAGTGCTCCCAACACTGCAAGATTGGCTTCAGAAGAGTTCAGCTCCTCTAAAGACTAGTGTTTTACCTTTCCTCTTGTTCCCTCAGATTCAAAACACCTCTCATCTCATAATATATGTCTGTAGTTTAATTAATACATTTCTTGAAATGCAATTATGTACTTTGCCTCCTTTGCCTGAATTAGCAAGATCATTTAAGCACCTCACGTGTATTTAAGCCTGCACTCCTCAAATTAGGTCTAGTTCTGGCTTTTCCCTTTCTACTGGCAGACTGTTTCTTTGCAAGTATAAATCTGTTATAAATCTCATCCAAGTTGTCTCGCATGTTTCCAGTTTCAGTTCTGTCGGAGCTTTTTTCTGCTCCATTTTATCACTCAGATTATTTTCTTTACCTTGTTTTGTTTCTAGTTCCATGCTATTTACAGTAATCACTCTGGTCTCAAGCTGCATGATACAGTTTCATAAATACATAGATGTTTGGGTCAGAAGGGACCTTAGATCACTGAGTTCAACCCCCTGCCCTGGGCAGGAAAGAGCGCTGGGGTCAGATAACTCAGCCAGATGCATGTTTATCTTCCTCTTAAAGTTCAACTACTTCTGCTTAATGCCTCCTCTGTATGTGGGAAGTTAAACTCCTTTTAAAGAGATGATTACCAGCCAAACTTGATACTATTTCTCCCACCAGCCCTTTTGCAAGTGTTGATTTGCGTCTTTAAAATGGTGTTACTGGCACATCATCATGTGCCCCTGACTGCACATTTGGTACTTCACAGTCATTTAGTACTTGCTTTAGCTAAAGGATTCAGTTTAGCTAAAGCAAGTACTAAATGTCTGCACAGTCCTGGCTGAACATGCCTATTTTTAGGTACTATATCACTGTAGTGATGAGCTACAGCAAGGTAGCTCATTGCTACGGCAACATAGTACTGGTGTCACAGTTTATGCTCTATGACATAGTGTCTCATGTGGACTCAGCCAGACTTCATCTTCAATTATGATTACACATTCCTAGTTACCATGAAGTGAAGTGGGTATAAATGAAAACAGAATACATCCTAGTATCTCTTGAATTGATCCACTCTGTCTAGTGAGTCCTCAAAAGAGGACATTTTCTTGACATACATGTAGCTTGTCTTTGAGGGAGGTATACATTTTATGGCTTCTCTGGATCAGAATATTAAATTTCTTTCTAAAGTCTTGTCCATTTAACTAATGAAGTTCATGGGTTGAGATTTCCTTGTAGGAATCTTCACAGGTATTAGCAAAGAAGCTGATTTAAACCTATCAGTTCAATCTATGTGCAAGTGAATAAACAAAGCCATTTGTAGCAAGGCACTAAGGTGCAGCGATAAGGACCCAAGTGCAGGCTGCCGGGACAACCGGTTAATGAGGGTAGTGACTCACCTGCCTGGTAAGCTGAACGGAAGGGGCAGGGTCTGGTGCCTATATAAATCACAAACCTGAGGCCAAAGGCGAGTTGGCTGCTGGCTGCCAAGGGGGAAGTAGCTCTGCCTAAGTAAGTGAAGAGGAGAGGCTGGACTGCGCAAGCAGGCTGATACTTGGGGGGAGAGACGGAGTACCCTTGAGATGGCTAGAATGAAGTTACAGCTAAGTGGCTAGAATTTATGTTATAGCCCAGGGGCTTATGTTTTGTGTTTGCTGTTTACACGGGAGGTTTTAGTGAGGCTATCAGGGATTGAAGGAGGCCTCATAGGGGACCCACAGTGGCGTGGGAACCTCAGCCCCAGAGAAGGGGCAGTGAGAAGCTCCAGAGAGGGCGCAGAGAGAGACAGGGCTGCGGGGAGCCCGAGCGCCAGAGAAGGTGCAGAGAGAGACCAAACAATGTCAGTTACATCTGTGAGGCTTGGCGCATGGTACAGGGGTGGTTGGAGCCATGCATAGCTCATAAGCCTGGGGTGCACCGAGACACTTATGATTGGAGACAGGGTACAGCAGAAAACTGTGTCCAAGAGGACGGATAGGCAGCCTCCCTATTATACAATAACATCAAAGATGTGGCGGGTGAAACTTGAGGGTGCTTTGAGGCAAACTGGGGGGCTGCGGTGTCAACATCTACACAGTCAAATGGGTCACTAACTGGCTGGAGGGCCGCACCCAGAGTGGTGATGGATGGGTCATTTTCAACCTGGAGGGGTGTGGGCAGTGAGGTCCCCCGGGGCTCGGTCCTCAGGCCCGCACTGTTCAACATCTTCCTCAGTGACTTGGACAAGGGGGGAAAAAGCACCCTGTTCAAATTTGCTGATGACACTAAGATGTGGGTGGATGTGGGCACGCTAGATGGGAGGAATAGGCTGCAATCAGATCTAGACAGGTTACAGGCGTGGGCAGATGAGAACAGGATGGTATTCAACACTGACAAATGCAAGGTGCTGCACCTGGGGAGGAACAACCAGCACCATGCCTACAGACTGGGGAACTCTCTTCTCGTCAGTGCAGAGGCAGAAAAGGATCTTGGAGTCATCATTGATGCCAAGATGAACATGGGCCAGCAGTATGGGGATGCAGTCAGGAAGGCCAACCGCACCTTGTCACGCATCCACAGATGCATCTCAAGCAGGTCCAAGGAGGTGATACTCCCCCTCTATGCGGCACTGGTCAGGCCACAGCTGGAGTACTGCATCCAGTTCTGGTTGCCGCACTTGAAGAGGGATGTGGAGAACATGGAGAGGGTCCAGAGGAGGGCCACTTGCATGATCGGGGGCAGCAGGGCAGGTCCTACGAGGAGAGGCTACGGGACCTGAACCTGTTCAGCCTCCACAAGAGAAGGCTGAGGGGGGACCTGGTGGCCTGTTATAAATTAGTCAGGGGGGATCAGCAGGCACTGGGGGAGTCACTGTTCCCCCGAGCACCGCCAGGAGTGACCAGGAATAACGGTCACAAGCTGGCAGAGGGTAGATTCAGATTAGACGTCAGGAGGTGCTACTTCACTGTCAAGGCGGCTAGGATCTGGAACCAACTTCCAAGCGAAGTGGTGCAGGCTCCTACCCTGGGGGTCTTTAAGAGGAAGCTAACACCTTGCTGGGGTCATTTGACCCCCGTACTCTTTCCTGCCATTGCAGGGGGTTGGACTTGATGATCTGCTAAGGTGCCTTCCGACTCTACGAACTATGAAACTTGGCACGGTAAGGGGGTGTTAGGGGAGATCACGGCCACCCCTAGGACGCTGCCCCATTACACCATTCATTTCCCATTTTTTATTTAGCATACTTTCTTCAAGCCTTCTCTGGCTTCACACTGTTAGAAGATTGGCTTTCCTCCTGTTTCTTCCCTGCCTCTCCCTTCCTCTGCTTGCCCCTCCCCCCAATGATCTATGAGGCTTGCATTTTTTTCAGCTCAAGAAGTACAAAGCAGCACCTTACAAATCTGACTTCTCTGATTATTCATAAACAGGTTATTTTTAAGTTATGAAAAATATTTACTTCTGGAATAAGACATTACATTATGTGTTTTTTAGCCCACAGGAAGCTTTCAGTGTTAAGAGAGTGCATTGGTACAAAAGAGCAGGCAAAATACTGAAAACGTTCTAGAAGTGGGTACTCGGGCATAGATCTTCTCCATTTTAAATAATGAACTCTCTCTAGCTCCACTAGGAGGGAAAAAGTGGTGCACTGAGTTTTGTAGCATGCAATTTGGAAGCCCTGGATGCTCTTGAAAAAGGGCTCTTGAGACATCCATGCTCCTTGCTCGGAGCCAAGAGCATGGAAACACTGGGGTGTTTTTTCTGAGTCTGTGGCAGCTTTGCCATCCAGTCAGCCCTGGGGCCAGGAACACCAACACTTCCAAGCAACCTTATATATAGCCAGCAGCATGAAAGCCCTGGAAGTTTAAGCAGTAACACAGATCTCCTTCTATGTAAGAATGCTAGAAGTCTCAGGATGAGCTTTCAGGATTTGCTGTACTATAGTAGCCCTGCCATGAGTTTTGTCTTAGGGACCCCCAGGCCTTCCAGAAGCCATCTCTGGGCTACCAGATTCTAGGAGCTAGTGGAGCCAGGTGCTAAAGGAGACTGATAGTCCTAGGGAAAGCAGAAATGTCAAGCACATTTTCCTAGGAATACCAGGCATGCAATATAAACATTCCTCCAGAGTACCAGACCCTATTGTAGTCTGTATCAAAGTTTGGCCTTGGAGCCACAGGCCGTGGAAGCCTGTCACATAACCTCAAGCTCCCAGCTCTGTGGTAAGGGAGTCTACAAGCCCTGGGAGCCTTAAATTTGAGTCAGGCTTCTTGGTTCTCAGATGTGGAGCTTGGACTTGATCATCTTCTGGCCAAGTATCAGGTGTTCTTGGCCCCAAGCATAGTGAAAGTGACACAATTATTATCTGTCATGCAGCAATTGCTGTGGTTTCTAGGAGCGTATCTTGTTTGTGAACCACCAGGTATTTCTAAGATTAAATTTATCCAGAACTTGCTTCATGTGCATTTTAAGAGAACATGGGTTTTTTTTCAGAACTGGAACAAAGGGAAACCTTGACATTTTAGCTAAACTAGAACTTCTGAGACTTGGCTAACCCTGGTTTGAACCCTCTTGGGCAAGATAAGTGGCTGAAGATCAGTGAAACCACTCTAAATACCAAACAATTGAAACACTACTGAAAAACAACTGAAAGTCTTAACGTAATTTTACTGTATGAATTCAATTGTACTTGAGCAGCACAGAAAATAATCATTCCTATACAGCTTGTTGAAAGCTGCACTAGCCCACCAGCAGTCTGTGATCTACAGTGGCAGTGGCAAAGGGCTTTCTTGGCAGTGCTAGCCTCTCTCCCCTCCTTGTTTCTTTGTGTGTCTCCAGGGGCAACCTGCCACCCCCATGTCATCCCTTTTGTAGCCCAAGACCCTCATCTCCCTTGTCCAAATCCCTGGTGTGTAATGAGACACAGCTGTGCCTCAAGCCAATGTCTTTTCCCTTTTGTGACCTGGCTCCCCCACCCCTCTCAGGAGAGGAAACCTACTAAGGAACAGGGTTACAGTGACCATATCCAAACCTGAAAGAAAGTCACAGCCTTCTCACCAGATGGAGTAGGTGAAAAGTGTTCCTAGATCCCTTGCTGCACCAGGATTTTCAGGTGGTGGTAGTGGTTGCAAACCTGAATGACAAGGAGAGGCTGCAACCAGGACTCGGAGCCAGAGCAACGGAACCTCACACGCCAGATGAGACAAACTGCAGCGATCCCCACGCTCGCCGAGAAGCCACACAGTGATCACTTACCTGGTGAGTTGGACAGAGGGAGTTCCTTACAGGATTTAGATAGGCAGCGGAGACCTACAAAGGAAAGAAGAAACAGAAAGAGAGGTCAGGACAAAACCTCTTGCATAGCAGCATAGGAGACAATGGGAAGTGGAGCCATGAGAGAAACAGCCGTAGCCGTGATTGTAACTGAGCAACTAAATAAAACTAATTTTTGTTTTGTTTAATATCAGGGTGATTAATTGCATAATCTCTCAGGGCTTAATGTCTTTCTTCATTTTCTTAACAGCTAAGGCATGGTAGGTGAGTCCTGAGGGGGAGAATTCATTGATCTACCCTACCCTGGCCACAGCCACCAATATCCATGCATTCATAACCTGAAGGCTGGACTACAGCAATGCACTCTGTGTAGGGCTGCCCTTGATGACAGTCCAGAAGCTGCAGCTGGTGCCAAACACAGTGGCCTGCACATACCCCATGGCTCCAGAGTCCTGGATGCAATTAAAGGAGCTGGGTGTGACCTATGAGGCCCTAAACAGTCATTTCCCTATATAGCTAAGGGTCTACCTTCTCTTTTATGCCTAGGGTGACCATATGTCCCAGGCAATCTGGGACACTCAAGGCTCACATCACCCAGTCCCAGCCACTTGGTCAGAAGTCCCGGAGTAGAGTCCAGCAGGGACACGGAGCAGCATGGTGTGCCAGGCAGGCACTGCTGCTGCTGGATGAGAACCAGGCAGGTGGACCAGAGCTGGGTGCCGCCCCACCTTGTTCAAACCCAACAGCAGTGGTGCCTGCCTGATGCACCATGCCGCTCCACCTCCCTGCTGGATTCTGCTCCAGGACTTTTGACCAACCAGCTGGGACCAAGCTGCAGAAGCTGTGAGTATCCCAGTTTGCCCAAGACATGTGGTCACATTACTTATGACCCATCTTCATCCCTGAGATCATACCTGAAAATACCCACAGTGTTCCAATGCTTGGCAAAAATGTGGAAGATCATTCTCAACAGCAGCTCCTCAGCTTCTGAACTCTTTTCCCCCTTGAGGCATGCCAGATCTGAGCCTGGACATCTTCCAGATGTTCTGTAAGACCTCTTTTTCAGGGGGGTATTTAGCAAGAAAGGAAAACTTGAGATATTGTTTAGGGAGTTTTGTTTTAGTAGGTGAGGGGGCAGGGAGGGGGGTGTTATTTCCTCCATCCCTCTCGTGGCTGGGAGCAGCATATTCTGCCTCTTGCCTCACACAGGGAGCAATTGGTGACAGTGGTGGTCAGTGTTGGCAGATCCTGGCTGTGTCCCCAGGGGCAGAGGAGGTGGTGGCGGGGAGAAATAAACCCCCTTACCACCTCCTCTGCCTCTGGAGGCCATGCTGGTTGGCATTTAGACATGTCCCTAGACCTGCAGCAGCAAGGGGGGAGTGCCAGGCAGACCCCAGCTCCAGTCTTTGCCAGTGGGACAGGGAGGAAGGAAATAAACCCCCACCCTGGCCAGTTCACTTGAGGCTACTACTGGGGCTGGCCATACCCCCCAGCACATCTTTCCTGAAGCTGAGGGCTGCTCTCATGTCCCCTGGCTTCTGACCCCTGGCTCTCATGTCCCCTGGCTTCTGACCGTAGCTACTGCAGGCACGTGCCTTCAGTTCTTGAGTGAAAAGGGAATGTCTATTCATTTGCAAATTGGTTCAGTCTAGGCAGGCTAGATTAACCTGCAAAGATTTAATCAATTCAGGCTTTTTGAATGTTTGTCTCTAGCCTTAGAAATTAAGCATATCTTATGGAAGGAAATGGTTTTGGGGGAATACCTCTTGGGTTTTTCTCCCCAGGAAATGGGAAATACAATCCATCCCACCCTTGAGAATGAAACATACTTCTCTTCTCCCCTCAGCCCCTCCCTGGATAATAAAATAAGAGTTAAGTACTCTCCAGAAGAAATTCAGGACTATTCTCCACTAGAGCAACCCTTTCCCACTTCCTGGTTAGAGAATGCAGATATACAATAGAGTTTGTCTATTTAGGACAATATCCGGTTCTAGGGTACAGCTTAGCTTATTTTTCTACTATGTAACAGTATACAGTATGTTCTTATCCCATAATTCTTCAAGGGAATTAATTTATACTCTGCTGGCTTAAACAAAAACATCTCCTACGTATGACTTGAAGTTGGCTAGGCAGCTTTGAAGTTTAAGGATAGAAAAAAGAACATAATTTTATTTCTAGTAACTGGATTATTTGTTTCATACACAGTATGTTTGGCTGCTGGAGATTTCTTATGAAAAATCTCAAAGCAGGATCTTCATCTGCCTCTCCAAATGAATTGGTATGTAAGGTCCTACTTTTTGCCTAATTTCAGACTAACATGATCATGTCCCTGAGCATATATTCATACTTTGTGTGGGCCAAAAAGTGACACAAAGGCAACTATATCCACTCAGCTTTTTAAGGCCTTGTTTTACCAACTCCTTAGCTTCCCTGCCTGTTCATTCAATTTGACCAGTAAGTCTATGGAGTTCGATACAGATACAGAGGTCTGTCTGCCTAGGACTCGTTGCATGATCAGGGCCTCGGAGAGAATCTGCAACTACTAATTACAATGCAAAGGGAGTGGTACCCTAAAAAGCCATTTAACTGTATTCTATTTCCTTTATAACCTGGCTTGTATAGAAATAAGGCTCACAGTTTAAAGAAAATGAAACCTAGACTAAAAACAAATGGAGCCATTGAATATGCACTTTTCAAAAAGGGAAGGAATAATTGTTTCCGTTATATCACTTCCACAAAGTAAAGATTATCTTCAAAATGCATACTGGCTTAACAAGCTTTATGCCAAACAGGAACATTTTAAAAGTACACAAATTGCACAAATAGAAGTGTCATCTAATTTACATTTAGTATGATCCTAGACACTTTAGATAAAAGATTTAACTAATACAGACTATATAAATTTCTCTTCAGTGTAAACAAAACCAATTACTTCCCATGCATATAATATAACACAAACCTGGTTAGACACAGACAGTCACTGGATAAGTATAAAAGGCTGCCTATACATGTGCTTCATCAGAGCACATCAGATTAATCAAGTCTGCTGGAGCATTCTAAGTAGGACGCTGCAGTATTTGGCTAGAGACAGACATTCAAAAAGCCTGAGCCTGGATTGATTAAATCTTTGCAGATTAGTCTAACCTGACTAGGCTGAACTGGTTTGAAACTGGACAAACATTCTCTCTTGACTGAGGAAATTCAGGCACATGCAAGCAGGGGCTCAAGCTAGAAGCCAAGGGGTGCTAAAGCAGCCCTCCCTTCCCTTCTGCAGGGAGCTGAGTGAAGGGGGGCCTGGCCAAGCCCCAGCAGGACTCTCTCATCAGGAATGTCTGCCTGCATGGTTGCAGGTATTTCCCTGCTGGCTGCTCAAGGGGTGGGAGTGTTGCCAGCCCCAGCCCTCAGCCAGCACTGTGAGACAAGTAGGGGTGTGCAGTACATGCATCTGTTGATGATATGGAGCTTTTCAGTCTCCCTGCCTCCTTCGTCATACTGTCTGCTGCAAGCTGACTGGTGAGCAAGCCAGCCAGGAGGATGATAAGTCTTTATCACCCAATTAGCAAAGCAATGGCCTCTCTCCATATTACTTCAAACTTCTTAAACAGGTTACCAGCTGACCTGTTGATTAGCTCCAAAAGCCCTAATCAGTCACTGTTCTGTCTGCCTATCCCAGTGAAATTGAAGACAGACACACACACCAACACCTCTTGGTGTTAGCTGGCATACCACATGCTGCCTAGGGTCCCTGCCATGGTGGAGAGGAGGAAGGAATCTATGCTATGCTTAAGCAGCGAGTGGTGAGAGGGGGCACGGGGAAGCCAGTAGACGCTGTGCCTGCAAGTTTGTGCCAAGCTCCAGCCAAGGAACAGAGGGGAGGGGCCAGCTGTTCTGTTACAGGTTTAAACCAGTTGCTGATCACTTAAACTGGTTTATGTGTAATGTCTGTCCCTAGCCTTTGTGTTTTTGGTACCCCATGTTTCAAAATGGCAGCGGGGGGGGCTTTAACTAAAGCTTGTCAAACAAGGAACACTAAATACACAAGATGCCGCAGCTCCTAAGAGCTGCTCTAATTAAAATCCTGCCCCCTGCAATCCCCTTCCCCCCACCGAAGCATGTGTATAGACTCCCCAAAACTCTGATCCTGAAGGGGATACAGAAGGTTTAGGTGGGATTTTCAAAAACACCTGCTCAACATTGGTCCAACTCTGCTTTCCATGAAACTGCTAGTATGACTTGTCCTTTTCAAGAGCTGAAGAGGTAGGCCAAGACTGAGTGGCTAAGTTTTTCACCACTGGCACTTAGTGTTCAACAGCCTCTGCCAGATATTTCCCTGCCCTTTACTTTTTTGGCTTTATTTTCTGGATTATATAAAATGTATAGGCATAAATACAGTATTTCCCTCAGAGCTTCCAATCTTCTGTCTGTTGATAGATTAATGACAAATATGTGAAACGTGAAATATGTTGGTTGTTATGTTCAGTAGGATAAAAAAAATGAATGAATAACATAAAGCTGCGGGACAGTGGAATGCCATGGTATAAGAAATATATCTGAACAGTTCAGTGTGATCCTGCTGTCTACTCAGGCAAATCTCGAGTGTAACTGTGTTTGTGACCCCATAAAACTCAGCAAGACCAAAAACAAACTGGTCAGAAAGCTGAAAGGAAAAATAATGTGACACAGCATTCCAGTGCATTTATGAAGAGACCACACACACACCTGCAGATGGGTATGGCTCACTCCATTGCCAATAAAGCACGTAGTGGAAATTTCCACTGCGACTTACAGCACATTTCCACCCTTTAACCCTACACATACTGAAGTTTTGCAATTCTTTATGGTGGTTGAAATGTATAACCTTTACTTTAGTAAAGATAACTATAGCAATCTGTTTTTTTAATCTAATCTAATCTTCCTAGTTTAATCCAACAAAAAATTATACAGTTCTAATGAGAAATTTTTAGCTTTAATAATTTCAGGTAAGTGGCTAAACCACTTCATAATTTTTAACCAAAATTGTGAATGTACAAGGCAAGATCATCCAAATTATCTTACACCATTCAGAGCATTCAGATGAAACTGGCAGGCCCATATTCTACAAACATCAATGTTACAGTTTATAATTAACAGCATTTAAAAAAAATTCTCTGCAGTTAGTACTGTACCTCTACGTTGCACTTCACAAATATAAGGCCCAATCTCACATCTTGAAGTATGTACCCAGTTTTCATTCAGGTTAGTGTAAACCTGCATGGGCACAAGACTGACCACAGAGTATGACATTCCCAACCCCCAAAGAACATAAGGAAACCCACTCAGATAAGGAAATCTTATATGTGAGTAGAGGCAGCACAGTCCTGGAAAAAAAAGCCTATTTAAGGAAAAATTTGGAGGGGGAACAAAACAAAAGAACTGGTTGTTCTAATATACAGTGGTCAAGCTGTAAAACCCTCCATCATCACCCTTACCCAAATTCTTTCTTTCAGAGATGACTAATGGCCCCAGATCCCCTATGGTAGTGTGGCTCTAGCCTGCTTAGCTTATTGTGGAAGGATCAGGTGATGGTATTAAATTCTACATTAACTCCTCTCCCTCTCCTACCAGTATAGGGAGCACAGTTTGGGGAGGGAATGACTAGGCTGGTGTCTTTATGGCCTGAAAGTCTGGGCTAGTATGGTGGCCCAGGGAACCACGGATAATAACAGGCATATAGAATCATATAAAATTATGGCTGGAAGGGGCATCAGGAGGTTATCTAGTCCAACCTCCTACTGAATGCAGAACCATCCCCAACTAGATCATCCCAGCCAAAGCTTTGTCTACCCGAGTCTTAAAAATCTCCAAGGATGGAGGTTCCACCACCTCTCTGGGTAGCCTGTTCCAGTGCTTCACTGCCCTTCTGGTGAGAAGTCTTTCCTAATATCTAACCTAAACTTCCCTTGCTGCCACTTGTGACCAGTGCTCCTTGTTCTATCATTTGCCACCACTGAGAACAATCTAGCTCCATCTTTTTTTGGAGCACCCTTCAGGTAGTTGAAGGCTGCTATTAAATTCCCCTTCAGTTTCCTCTTCTCCAGATTAAAGATGCCCAGTTCCATCAGCCTTTCCTCAGAAGTCATGTGCCCCAGCCCTCTAACCATTTTTGTTGCCCTCTGCTGGACTCTCTCCACTTTGTCTACATCCTTTTTGTACTGGGAAGCCTAAAACTGGACCAGTACTCCAGATGTCTTAATAGTTTTTTTAAGTTATGCCAGGAGGAAAGGGTTCAAGTGTGGGAGGGTGAAAAGATAGCATTACAGTTCCTCTGTTGAGCTGTGCTTCATATCCTCAGCCATAGTCAAATTTCTTAGCTACCTTTTATATTGTTCATTTAGTAGGTCTATATTGGCACCTCCATGCATGGGGAATCATGTCATTGGGATTACTGGACTTGTGTCTGAAAACATCTGTATGAGATAAAACTATGCAGCATCCCCAAGACATTATCCTTTTCCTTCCCATTCTTGCTTTCAATTTTTTAGGTCCAGACTCCATTAGATGCTGCATTGACAACTGCAAGCCTCCCTTCTGGTTTCCTGAATACAACTGCCTCCCACTAGTCAATCCAAACTTTATTTATTTAGGCTCATGATCCTGCTCTTTAAATCCCTCCATTTGCTCTTTAACTGCTCCCACTAGTCAATCCAAACTTTATTTATTTAGGCTCATGATCCTGCTCTTTAAATCCCTCCATTTGCTCTTTAACTGCTGATTCCTTCATCTTATCTCCTGAGTATTATCTTTTCATAAGAGAAATAGATTGAGCTCCTGGAATTTTCTCCATAAGGCAGCAGTCTTTTAAGGCTGTGAGTCAGACTGACCCAGTTGGGGCCAGCACTATTCTCCAGGGTGGTTCAGGAAGAGCGTCCGCTCCCAAATCCCAATATCCATGGGCCAGATCAAGTTGGTTGTAGGTTGCTGACCCCTACTGTAGGACATGTTTTCCAATCCTCTAAGTATCCTCAAGGCTCTTCTGTGAAGCCTTCCAATTTATCTGCATCCTTAAACTGGGAATATCAGCGCTGGAGACAGTATCCCATTAGGAGTTACACTAGTGGCAAATAGAGAGGTAATCAAATTCTCTCTACTCATGCTAGTGATTCCTCTGTTTATGTGGATCACATTAGACATTTGGCTTAGGCTGGGAGATCTTGTTCAGTGGGTTAGCCAACATAGCCTTCAAGTATTTCCTAAAGTCACTGCTTCTTGAAATAAAGTTCTTGAGCCACTTTTCTAGGCTAGAATCATAGGCTGCCTATACGCATACTCTGGGGTGGGGAGTGGGGTACTTTAATTAGAGCAGCTCCTGAGCACTGCTTAAATTAAAATGCCATGGAGTCTCGTGTATTCAGCATCCTGCGTTTCAAAATGGCAATGGGGGCACTTTACTGAAGCTCATTCAACATGCAACGTTTGAAGCGCTTTAGTTAAAGTGCTCCCGTGGCCATTTTGAAATGCAGGACACTGAATATGCACTATGCTGCAGCAAGCTGGAGGATTTTAATTAGAACGCTCCAGAGGCCAACATGTTCTAATCAGAGTGCATCACAGCACCCATAGAGTGGGACAGGACCTCAGAGATCATCCGGTGAATCTCAACCAGGTTGAACCTTTCAAGGCTGCCTTGGGGTGCCACACAATGTTAGCACTTATAGGTGTACAAACATGATTCACAGGGTAAACCTCAAATTTTCAAAAAGGAATCCATAGTGTTAAGAAATATTTTGATCTGCTGTGGTCTTTTTGAGTTCTTTGCAAAAGAAGAGGCAAGGTTCCTTGGGTAGATGTGACATCTTTTATTAGACCCACTGAGTAGTTGTTAAAAAGTTCTTAGCAAGCTTTTGAATGCAATCACCCTTCTTCAGGCATAGGGGGTCTCTGCTGTTCTGAGACTCCAAGGAATGAGAGAAGCTAAAAATGTGACAGGATGTCAGTGAGAATGTAAATAGGTAGAAATTAGGAAAACAAATGCAAAGCAGGGAACGGAGGAAAAAAAACCAGGGGAAAAAGCCAAAGGTGAGTAAGGGAGACACTACAATGGTAGTAATTCAAGGTAGAAAAGAGGCTGTCTGTGAAAAAGGAAATAGCTGGAAATTAGGAAGGCAAAGGGCAGAAAAGTAGGGGACTGGAGGAGAGAAAGGGCGGGGGAAAGAAAAATGTAAGAGGTCAGGTCTGGCAGGTACCTGTGGAATCAGATGTCAGGCAGGTTGTAATGTATCATAAATCCAATGTCTATACTGAGTCCATGATGTTTTGTATCCAGTAGATCTATGAAGTGAAGTATATAGGCTTGTCTAGAAAAAGTGTTTTCATAGTTTCATAGTTTCATAGTTTGTAGGGTCGGAAGGGACCTGAGCAGATCATCTAGTCCGACCCCCTGCCATGGCAGGAAAGAGTACTGGGGTCAAATGACCCCAGCAAGATGTTCATCTAACCTCCTCTTAAACACCCCCAGGGTAGGAGCCTGCACCACTTCTCTTGGAAGTTGGTTCCAGACCTTAGCCGCCCTGACTGTGAAGTAGCGTCTCCTGATATCTAACCTAAACCTACCCTCTGCCAGCTTGTGACCGTTATTCCTGGTCACTCCTGGCGGTGCTCGGGGAAACAGGGACTTCCCCAATGCCTGCTGTTCCCCCCTGACTAGTTTATAACAGGCCACAAGATCCCCCCTCAGCCTTCTCTTGTGGAGGCTGAACAGGTTCAGGTCCCGCAGCCTGTTCTCATAGGGCCTGCCCTGCTGCCCCCTGATCATATGGGTGGCCCTCCTCTGGACCCTCTCCATGCTGTCGACATCCCTCTTGAAGTGCAGCACCCAGAATTGGATGCAATACTCCAGCTGCAGCCTGACCAGTGCCGCATAGAGGGGGAAGATCACCTCCTTGGACCTGCTCGAGATGCATCTGTGGATGCATGCCAAGGTGCGGTTGGCCTTCCTGACTGCATCCCCACACTGCCGGCCCATGTTCATCTTGGAGTCAATGATGACCCCCAGATCCCTTTCCGCCTCCATGCTGACAAGAAGGGAGTTCCCCGACCTGTAGGTATGGTGCCGGTTGTTCCTCCCAAGGTGCATCACCTTGCACTTGTCTGTGTTGAAACCCATCCTATGCTCATCTGCCCACCCTTGTAACCTGTCTAGGTCTGATTGTAGTCTGTTGCATCCTTCATGTACCCACATCCCCCCACATCTTAGTGTCATCAGCAAATTTGAACAGGGTGCTTTTTACCCTCTCATCCAAATCACTCATGAAGATGTTGAACAGTGCCGGCCCGAGGACCGAGCCCTGGGGGACCCCACTGCCCATGTCCTTCCAGGTTGAGAAGGACCCATCTACTACCACCCTCTGGGTGCGGCCCTCCAGCCAGTTGGCGACCCATTTGACTGTGTGGGTGTCTACACCACAGCCCCCCAGTTTCTTAATGAGAACAGGGTGAGAGACAGTGTCAAAAGCCTTCCGGAAGTCCAGGAAGACTATATCCACTGCTACCCCTGCATCTAATGATCTGGTGATCTGATCGTAAAAGGCCACCAGGTTGGTCTGACAGGACCTTCCACTGATGAACCCATGTTGGTTGCCCCTAAGCATGCAGTCTCCTGCTGCCCCCTCCTGGATGTGTGCCAGCATAATTTTCTCGAACAGCTTGCCTAGGATCGAGGTGAGACTAACTGGCCTATAGTTTGCCTTTGAGGATTAGAACTGAGAGACCAGAGAAGGAGCGATTGTCTTGTGGGAAATGTGCCCCCACAGGTAGTTGGGTATTCTTGTCTTTGATCGATTTTTGGTGTGTGCTCATTCAGGTGTGCAGTTGTTGTTTGGTTTCTCCCATGTATTTTCCATCGGGGCATTTGGTGTGCTAGAGAAGCTATATAACATTTGTGGAGGTGCAGGTGTAGGATCCAGGAATGGTGATGTGACAAAATTGCTCTAGTATTTCTCCATTCAAAAAAGAGTGAAAACTAAGACCTGGCATTTTCAAAGGGGTGCCTTGAGTCGATAAAGGTTGAGAACCACTGATCCTTGCTCAAATGGAGGATGTGCTATTCCTAAACTATCCAAGCCAATGCTTGTCCAGCCTCTTCTGGAAACCTCTAGTGAAAGAGATTCTGAGGCTTCCCTGCCTGGTTCCATGTACTGTTTCTACTCTTCTGACAGCAAGGAGGTTTTTTTTCTTGAGACTTCATCTACATTTGCCTGCAGTCCTTGTTCTTAGATCTATGATTTTATATATGGGCTGCCTATTATTTGCCTGCCTCTGGTTCATAAACAATCTCTCTATCTCAAAGACCTGCACTCTTCATTATTTATCACTCCTCCAGCTTTGAGTGCTGATATTTGTGTTTTCTTCTAGGGCATTGAGTAGAAATATTAAACAGTGTACAGATGACAGTTGATCCCAGGGGGACCCCTTAGGAATTCACCTTCTTGTTAGCCTACATTCAGTGGACTAAATACTGGAAATATCTATTTTATTGTTGTTTCTTGGTCAAAACATTGTACAGGACTTAGTTGTCTTAAAGAAATCCAAACATGTTTCTAAATATCTAAGTAAGGGGCTAATTACAACAGCCCCATTACCAAATTTGTAATCCAGTCAAGGGATTGAGTTGTTTTTCTTAAATGTCTTCTAGATAAAGTTACATGTTGGATACCCCATTATTTTGCAGTCCTGTCATTAGCTGGGTTTCCTATGTTCTGCATTTTAGATAGTAGCACAACATTAATATTTTTCCCTTCCAGTTTTCTAGACTTTCCCTACTTTCCAACAATTACTGAAAATCAAAGGTCCTGATAGCTTTTTGACTAGCGCTTTTATAACTCTTAAATGTAAATGAGGAGAGGCAAGATTTTGGGGGGGAATTTTTAAAAAATTTTTTGGACCAGCTATATAGTTGGGAGACATATTGGATAATCTTTTGAGCATCAGGTGTCCTTTGTCAAGTTTGAGAAAGAGGCAGACACAGGCTAAGAATGTTACTTAGCTGTCCAACTTCAACACAGGAACATCAAACAACAGCTACTAATGTTTCAAAAGAAAATGTTCTATTATCTTCCAGTGATATGGTATACTATCTGCCTTTCTTTCCCAAATGCAGAACACAAATATGAATTGAAGACTTCTGCTTTTCCTGCATTGATATTCCTACAATTTGGGGCTAATAATAGACCAAGACCATTGTTAAGAATCTTCTTGTTTCTAGCATACTTTGATAAGTCCTCCTTAACTGCACTGGTAATGGACTTCCTTTGTGTTCTTTTGCTTCCTTTGTCAATTTTCTGTATTTTTTAGATATTGATTTATGGCATTGGTTCCCAAGAGCTTGTCTGTCCCCATCCCCATTTTGAATAAAAAAGTGTGATATGTCCATGGTAGTCCATGAAAAATCCTGAGGATTGACAGTGTTCCATTGGCCCAGACAGTTAGGGAATCACTGGTTATAGTATCAGCTATCAGCTTGTTCTTTCTTTCATTCATTAGGTCATATTTTTGCTGCCTTCCATTCTTCTCTAAGGTAGGTTGTGCTTTTTAACTAGTGTGCCCTTCTTATCTTGACTCTGGAGTTTTTGAGCATTGAATAAAATAATCTGAAGCAGTTTTCAGTTATCATTCATGTTTTTCTGTTTTAATTAATAACCTCTATTGACTTTGACCAAATTATATGTTTTCACTATCATGAAATTGTCACTTCTTAAGTAGCATATATTTGTATATCACTACTGATTGGACTTTGGTGTGATGTAAACAGGATAATCTAATCAAGTTGTGGTCACTTGTATTGAAAGTACCACTCATTTTTTATTTGTCACAGGGCACTAAGGCATGCCTGCTCCTTTAAGGACAGAGGCAACTTAGCTAGAGAGCTCTGGGAGCTAGGCAGTGCTTCACAGCTGCAGGTAGCCTTGGCAGCAGGCTAATGAGGGAATTAGATGGCACCTGCACCCGGTCAGCTGAGCGGAAGGAGGCAGGGTCCTGGGCACATATAAGCCCCAGGGCTGGGACTGGTAGGGGGTTAGTTCTCTGGCAGTTGCCAGAGGAAGGAGCTCTTGCAGGAAAGAACTACTTAGAGACATTTGTTGGCCTGGTCCGATGCCTGTAAGATTATAGAGCTCATAAAATACCTGAGGCTAGGAGGCACACGAGAATAAAAGAGAAGGTTACTGTCTCAAAGGAGCTGAGTGTGGCCTCTGTTATTATTGTTGTGTTGCAGCCCAGGGGCTTGTTTTTCTGTCTTTTAAATCAATGGACTGGGAAGAGGCTAATAGGGGAGGAGGAGGCCTCATTGGGACACATGATTGTACACAGCCCCAGCACCAGAGGGGTGCAGTGACAGGAGCCACACAGCCCAGTAACCATGGGAGGCCAAGTTAAGCCAAGATGTTATTAGAAAGATAAAATGTAAATATCACCTGCGAGACATGGGGCATGGTAAAGGGGAGATTTTGGATCCATGTATCTAGCCTATGAGGCTCAGGGTATTCTGTGAAGCACCAACCTACAGCAGGACTCAGCAAGAAATCCAAGAACCTACAGGGTTTAGTCGCATCCAACAGGACCATGACTGCACAGAAACTCATGGGCAGTTTATATATTTATACCACCAAGACTTGGCAGTTGAGAAAAGAAGGCCACCAGCAGGGCAGAACTGACATGGTCATGGAGCCCTAGTGCTTTCATGGCCATCTCCGGGGACCCCGCGCCATGACACATTCTGTAAGTAGTTCCTCTCTATCTGTTGAGAAGAAGTCTAACAGATTTTCTTCCTGCTGGGCTCTACACTTCTTGAGTTAGTAAATGGTCATCTATAATATTAAAAAAACCAAATCAAAACTACTTTTCTTTAAAAGTACTGGTACCATGAGACCTCCAAAATGTCACTCAGAATGAAGTTCCACACTGATGATGAACTTTTTTTCTACACATTACAGATAAATTCTTAGGGAGCCAGCCATCCTGTTCTCCAACGTAATTTGCAAGTATGTGGCAGACACCAACCAGCTGACTGCCTTTGCTCATTATCTTCTAAGATATTGGGTGCATCTACATATGTAATTAGTGCTCATGAATAAACTGTGGAGTTCATTGCTTTGGAGTTCTTCGCTCCCAGGCATGTCATTTGAACATGCACCTGGGAGCAATTAACTCCAGAGCAATCAGCTCTGGAGTTTATTCGTGCACAGTGTATGGAGCCTAATCGGAGTAGCCCTGGATGGCAGGGAGCCCAAGGGGTCAGCCTGCCTGCCTGGGGATGCTCTAACTCAGCTCAATGTGCTGTGAAGGGCTAGCTAGAGCACAAGGGTATTTCAGTGTGGGGTTAGCTCGTAGGCAGCCCCCACACTGAAGCACCTTCATGCCCCAGCCAGCTAGGTCAGTGTCTATACATGTGCTGCTATGTTAAAAAAAAAACACAACAGGGCAGTACTTGTATTTACAAGTATTATTTTGCTGTGGAGTTTATTAGTTTCCTATGGCCTAATAGAAGTGCATATGTAGATGCTGAGAACTTTACTGCTCTCAGTACCTTTTTTGTGTGAGACCTGCCATCTGGTCCAGGAGGTGAAATCTTCCTGACCTCCTGATGCCCTTACCCTTGTCAACCAGGTCCTGTGTGGTGGCTGTCTCTGCCCCCAGCATGTCCTCTAGCCCACTGGAGTTTGTCGTGGGGCCAGGACCTTACCCGGCTTCACAGTGCTCCCTGCTCCACCACCTAAGCCAGCTGGAAGACACCCGACTGGTCCAGTCTTCCACCATCCATTGCCACCACCTCTACACGCTTGTGTGCTGCACGATCCATTATGCCGCCCTCGCATCCCGCCCAGGGACCAAGTGGTGGGACCTGCTCGGCAAGGGCGTGGCTGGGGCACCCCAGTGGCTGAGTCTGTACTCCACCCTCATCCCATAAGCCACTGGGGACCTCAGCTGGTGGCTCCTCCATGGAGCTGTTGCCATGGGTGTGTATGTGATGAGCTTCACAGACACCCCAGTCTCCTGCCCCTTCTGCAGGCAGAGGGAGTCCCTGGCACACATGACCCTCAAGTGCGCCAGGCTGAAGCCCCTCCACCTCTACCTCCAGAACTTCCTCCTGAGGTTCTGGTTGAATTTCACCCCCCCACCTTTTTGGTTTTGGTCACCCCATCCATGGCTCCACCTAGTCCCGGGGCCTCCCCGTCAACCTCTTCCTGGCCCTGGCCAAGTGGGCCCTGTACTTGACCAGGAAGGAGGCTTTGGCTGGGAAGGTGCCCAGAGACTTCAGGGCTGCTTTTCTTTCACTTGTCCATGCATGGTTCTGGGTAGAGCACCAGTGGGCAGCGTCCACCAGCTCCTTGGATGCCTTTGAGGAGCAGTGGGTGTAGCCCAGGGGGCTCTGCTCGGTGTCCCCCTCAGGTGCACTTATTTTCACGTTTTGACCCTTTGATCCACATGACACTCCTATCTTGTTTGTTTTCATTAGTTTTCCCAAGAATGTAGTTGTTCTATTCGTCCATTAGTCCCCCGTAAAAAGGGGCTACTGTTTATCCAGGTGGGCCTTGCGCATGGTAATCGGATTTACAAATAGACAGGATCTTTACTGATCTCAGGACCTTTAATTAGTCATCTCCGTGGTAAATGTCTCATGTAGACACACCCATTAATCCATAAGTACTCAAATAATTTTTCTCCCTACTTGTCAGTTACTTGAAAACAAGCAATACCATTTTGACAGTGCTGCTCCCCCTCCCCTTTTGCCTACTTGTTCCTTCCTAAATAGGTGAGACTAAGTGTGAAGTGGAAAGTTACAGGTATGCCTAAGAGTAAACCTTCCCAGTCACAGGCTGAGGTCAGGGAAACTATGAGCAGTATCCTAACAGCTCTTTCAAACAAGAGCAAACAAAGCTTCAGTCCTTGTAAAATATTTAGAGCTTTTGAATATCAGCAGTTTTCATTGACAAGGGTTCTGACTTTGTCCTCTCTTTGGTTTGTATTCACCAAGTATTAAAACAAAATCCCAAAGGGAAACAAAGCCAAACCCAGTAGACTTCTGTTGGAAACCTTGCCAATTTTTTTCTTCAGAATTTTCAACAAAATCATAAGTTTGCTAATGCTCACTGCTACTTGGATCCATTATTGCCCAAAAGATTTACAAACCTGAGACAATCCTACCAGGGCAGTAACCCAACATTTTGTTTTTTTAAAGAGGTAGAAAAGGAGATGAACATTGCCTGGTTCAAACTTATTTTGAATGGTTGGAACAGCTTAGAATTATTGTTGTCCATCCATCGTAAGATATTGGAACAGAATTTGTGGGACAGTGTCAGAATTGTGTTCTTAACTGAATTTCACCATCATGGAGTCTAGCCAAATCATAGGAGTTGTAAGTTCATGAACTTTGTGCTGAGTAAGGATTCCTCTGGACCTGCCAAAAAACAGAGGGGGCAATGCCTGCTTCCCAAACTCCTTATTTCTCTTCAGCAGTGGTCAGAAGGTTGAGTTGATCTAAAAAATTAGGTATGTTTCCATTTCAACACAAGGAGATTCACTTACTACACTAGACATGCTGCATACCCCAGATGTGCAACAGTCTCTGGTAAGATTTGGCACAATTATCCAGTAGTGATCATCCTGCACAACAAAGAGAAGGCAAGGAGAGAAATTGCAGACAGGATAAAGAAGTAAATCTAGGCTAATATAGCACATGGCCAGAGAGACTCTGTAATCCAGACATAATTCAGTGAATCTGTTTGTTAGCTTTCTAAAATATTTTGACAGTTTTAAATAGTTTTTGCCTAATAGCTTAATTTTTGAAGTGCGGTCTCATTTCCTACTGTAGAGGGGCATACACATTAGGGAAATTTGGGACTTGTATTGCACATTCAGCCTTCCCTGTATTTCCAATGTGATCTAATGCTCACGTTATGAGCAAATTAGTTCTGGCTGTCTCAAGCTCAAGACACAGAAGGTCTTTGATGACATTTTCAATTATATTGCTTTTTACAATTACTGTTACAACCTCCCCATGCAATACAACAAATGGGTCCTAACCTGTTTCCTTTGACACACCTGGCAAAACTCCCATTGACAGTCAGTATCTGTCTGCCTACCTTCTTACCTTTCTAAATTTTATGCAGGGCCCTCCCTTGTATTTGTCTGGACAGTGTTCAGATGCCATATGTGAGGTCTGCTGATAGACCTGAAGTTTCTCGTTTCTCTCTCTCCCTGTCTAATAGGAGAGTAGTTTTTTCAAATGCTTGCTTATCCGTTTATCAGAGTTTCAGAATCTTTGCTATGGATGCTGAGGAAATGTCTGCCATTGCTGTGTCCTGCTGATAAACTACTACATGATACATTCCTTGTAGTGCAGAAGACAAAAGTCTCCACTGCAATGCAATGAGTGAATTGTTTAATATTATGAAAATGATTCCTGGATATCACTAAGAAACTTAAAAATGAGACTAAGCAGATTAAAGTTTAGTTCACATATGGCTGTTTCCTGCCTTTCATGAAGGAAATTTCCATGGAAAATAAGCCATTTTTCTGAATTCCTTTCTCAAGAACCTAAAGTACAACCAGAATGCTCAGTCTCCAGAGTGGATATGGCTAAATGGGAAAACAGCCGTATGCATTTTGACTGTGTTACAGATTGGAAGGTTTTATATACTATGTCACAGCAAAGTACACACCAAGTTTCATTTAGTACTAATAGCTTGAAACGTCCATGCCACTGCATGTTGTATAATGAAAGGTGGGGTTCAAGCAAGGATTAATAACAGAAAGCAAGAAGTATTCACAATTTCATTAGACAAGATTAAACAAGTAAGAAATCAGGTGTATTTTATGCTTCATGGCAGAGGCCATACTTTTAGCTCAAGGGTTCCCTATGAGCAGATTATTTGCATATTGTCTTCTGTAGATTTTCCTTAGCTTTCCAAAATATCTGGTTCTGATCACTGTGATTGAAATGCTGGATTGGATGAAACCCCATGTCTAATTCAGTCTGGGAATCTTAGTGTTCCTCTATTCTGATTTGAAGTTTTTTGCTGCCTATCAAGATATTCCAGGAATCTGGACATTTAAGAGCAAAACAGAGGAGCACTGAGATTCCCAGACTGGATTAGATGTGGATTCCATTTAATCCATCTCTCTAAAGGTATATATGTCAGGTGCTAGCAATAACAGTTTAAAGACATATCAACTGGGATCAGATGAGCTCTTTCAAAAGCTGCACTAAAATGGTTTACAGGCTAAAAATGTCTGAGATCCTCTATTGGCCTTTTCCGTTCTCCGTAGAAGTTGTCTAGGAGGTTGTTTGGTTATATGATTGGTAAAACAGTTCCTGTCTATGAGTCTGATCCAAAGCCCATGCCAGCTAGCAGAAATATCTAGGTTTTGAGCTATCTCCTAAATGGGAAGTGTAAAGGAAATATTGTATGGAAAATATTATTTCTATATAGAGTACAATGATACTGTGCTATTTATGAAGACTGCACATCTTTTTAAAAAAGCCAGTATACAGTTTTGGACATTGACCACATAAGGAATGTAATCAGTTCCCCAGTACTATACACTTTCTTTGCTTTTTCCCATCCAACCTGAATGTTTATCCTAAAAAATGGAAGAAAAGACATGCAGAAGTCAAAGTAATGAATAACTAAGAGATTCATGGAAATGGGTTTCTTTAAGAGGGAATGAGATTTTTATAACTTTCTAGCAATTTGTTATGTGAATCTTTGTGTATGTTATCAGATATTTGAAGCAAAATTAAAGCTGTTGGACAATGAACATCAGATGGGGTGGGGATGAGTGGTAAGATTTATGGGAATTCTTTCATCATGCATTTCTAGACAGTCTAATACCGTTGTGTTTTTTTTTCTTTTTCAGGTCTAGAATATTTTTAGAAAGAATGCAGTATAGCTGGACTCTACTAAGTACAATTTCATTCCTAAGTCTTTTATTTATCAAAACCCTTCATTTTTACTAAGCACCAACATTTTAAAAATGGGTTGGTATATAAGTGGTACAGGGGTCCTTCTCTAACATATTTTACCAGGTCCAAGACCTTCCCTCTTGCCCCCCTTAGCATCTATGGGGCACTTCAGCTCAGTAGGGCTGTTGAAACCAAAAAGTGAGCTTTCCAAGTAAAGCCATTTTTAGGATGATATGGAGCCAACAGAAATCAGCAACAGATCCATCTTTATTTTAAAGCAATTTTTTCTGGTAAAAGCCTTTACTCTAGAAAAAGATTCAGGATACAGTATTTTGTGGTGTTTGGCTCTCTTGTAGGAGCTAAGGAAGAGGAGGCATAATGAAAAATTGGGATTATAATGATGAATATATTGTAACTATCTTTGCTCTTTGTTTTATTTGCATGTGAAATTGTGCAAATGCTAGACATTACTTTTTTGCTTTTTCCTTTTCTTAGTTCTGAAGAAAAATGCTAGCCAAGAAGTAGCTTTCTCGAAGGCCATTTTGAGCTAAATGTTTTTATAAAATGTAAATATAGAATGGCCCTGTCTTTCTGTCCCTCATAAATCCTGAACTTGGCTTCATCTCATTCTTTCTCTTCTGGCCTCTGGCAGTTTCTCCCAATTTACGCTCATCCTTTACCAGTGACGGTGGATGTCAGGGACTGGATCTGTTTAGACGTACCATGTTCTCCCTCTAAAGCATCCACTCCTGCCACTCCTGGAGACTGGAGATGGGTTACTGGGTCTGACCATGGGTTTAACCCAGCTGGCATTTCTTACATTTTTTACACTCATTCTCTCCTCAGTTTTGATCTCTTACAGCATTTTTGTTTGGTGGATCCACTAGGGCTGCATCTGGCCACATGCGGGGGAGGGGAGGGAGGCAGCCCAGCCCTGATCCAGCTGCACAATGGAAGGGAGCTTGGGCTGGCCCCAGCCTGGCCTCACAGCAGGTGAGGGACTGGGACCTGGCCAAGCAGAGAGAGGTTGGCTTGGCTCAGCCCTGTGGGGAGAAGGGGGCATAGCCTGGCCCCAAAACAGAAGCCCGGAGGGACGGGGATGTGACCTGGCTCCAGTCTGGTCATGCGGGGGGAGATTGGAGCTTTACTCTTGCCAATCTTTACTGCACTTCTCCCTCTTGCACTTCAGCGGCTTCCTTGAGAAGTCCTGATCCTGTACCACAGATATCACCCCAGAGCCACAAACTTTTCTCTCTCAGTGATTCCCTGAGAGTTCTTGGGACAGGAGACTTTGAGTTTGCCCCTGCCGACGACCTCCCTGTTTACCTTCCTGCAGCTGCCTCTCCTCTTTGCTACTCGTTCAGTATTCTGTCCATCCCTCTGGGAGGCAATATGCACAAGCCCCAAGTCCTCTTGTCCTGCGTTTCTGACTTTGACAGCTGGCTCACTCTCCAGCTTATCTGGGCTAATTTTGGTTTTCTTTCGAACTCCAACAATCCTGGCCAATCATATCTGTCTGTAGTTAAACTTTATATACAGAGTATTCTTTCGATTCAGGTAGTGAAATCTTTTCTTTTCCATCATATTTGTCTGGGAAGGAGGAAAACAAGTATTTCCAGACTGAAATAAAAACTGTTCTGTATTGTAATATGGATGTGACTTTTATCCTGATGTTAAACAGCTAAAAGTAGGGCTGTTAGATTAAGTGGCAGAGACAAAGGAAATAAATCGTGTCCAATTACTATTGGAGCCACTGGCGGTAGCTGGAAATCTGAGTACAGAGGACAAACTGTACAGAATGAAAATTGTGAGTTTGTCATTTTCTGAGAGCTGAGACAGGCATCCTCTAGTGCTGTGTTGTCAGGAGCTGGAGACACAACTTCTATGACATAAATGTATTTGCAAATGTCACATACTTGCAGTGGAAAAACCAATTTAAGGAATGAAAGGTCAGGGACTATCTGTTTATCTAGATGTCTTATGAATTCTGTTCAATACATCAGCAACTAAAGCCAAGACAGCTAACACTTTTTCTTCTGTGCTAATGTTTACTGATGTCTTAGCATCCTTGTTAATGGAACTTCTTTTGGGCTTATACATGACATTGTATGCCCAGGAACTTGAACGATAAAGCATATTGAATAAAATATATTTCCTTTCCCAATGTCAAAACAAAACAGAGAAAAATAAGTTCAAACTCTGTGAACCACAACAAAAAGACGCCTGTACAAAATCCCCCAGAACTGAATGTTTCACAACTCAAATGTTCATTTTATTGTAAAGCTCAGTGGAAATAATAACACAGCACAATGTGATTAAATTTACTACCCACAGTGAATGCCCTTCTGAATATTGTAGTAGAGTTAAGGGCAAACATGTCATAATGACTTTGGCTAATCACTTGCTTGAAAAAATTCATTCTAAGCTGATCCAGTTGGGAGATTTAAGAACAGTTGGGAGATTTAAGAACTATAGTTAGTTCTGACTATATGTCCAGTCAGAACTAACAAAAGCACCTTGTACTTTGGGCTTACAAATACTGGATATAAGTAACTTAGGATAAAACTGAGCTGCTAGGCAACATTGTGCCATCAAAGAGGAGTTCTGCTCTGAAACTTGATAGTACAATATAGCATAATAGGAGCAAAGTGACCCAAAGTGTTGATAGTGAAGTTTATTTTACTTGAAATTATACTTATTACATCATTTGGAAACCGTTTTGTTTTTTAAAGGAGCAGGCTTATTTTAAACGGTAACTTATAGGAGGACAGGGATGGGCAAAATCTGGCCCACAGGTTGGATCCAGCCCACCAAGGCATGTTGCACAGCCTACAGCTGGTCCCTTGGCCCTGCTGGCATGTGTGGCTGGTCCCGCCACCTCCTGGTGTGGCATGGCAGCCAGACTCACTTCCCAACAGCCCCTGCAGCAGCAGCTCCTTCCAACAGCCAGTGCCAGGCTGCCACCAGACCTGGCCCTCCACTACTACTGCCACTGGGCCTGGCCGTGTTGCCTGGGCACCTCAGCCCATTCGCCCTGCATCTCTCTGCCCCACACCCACCGCCAGGGGCACCAGATGGAGCGGGTGGGCAGGGTTTCCATAGAGTACTTCCAGGGTCTGCATGGCAGGCCAGATGGGATGGGTCCACAGGTGAGCAAGGAGAAGCATCTGGGAGTGGGACACCACTCTCTGCCTGCCCACGGCTCCATCCCATCCTCCTGGCTGAACACCCTGACTGTGTGGGTCCTGGCTGGTCTCCATGGAGACCCAAGGATTGCTGGGTGGTGACAATGTGGGGCCAAGTCATGATCCGCTCCCTGCATGCCCCTGCTCTTGGAACTGGCACCCATCGCAGGGAGCTGATCATGGCTGTGCCCCAGGCCCTAGCCTCGTGCTGTCACTGGCCCCTGATCTCAGCCCCAACCCATGCCCCACTTGCCCATCCTGCTTCTTGCCCACCTGCAGCCCCATCCCATCTACCTGTCCACTTAGGGAGTTTTGGTGAGCTGTTGTGGGTTGGGGGAGGGGAGAGGGTGCTGACCCAGCTCACAACAGCTCACCAAAACTTCCCAGGTGGCCCTGGGCCCCATATAATTGCCCATCCCTGTTATTGGAGGAGGTATCGTCTGTTGTCATATGGGAAACGGGGTACACATCCATGGATACGAATTAATTTGACCTATGGATTTTACCCATACAAATCTAGCTTAAGCTTAAAATGAAAAACTGTTTAAGAAACTGGTTTCATTAAAAAAAAAATACTAGTTCTGTGTGACATAAAAATGGCATCACTTGGAAAACATGTACTGTGACAGTGATATTCTCAGAACTAATCAGCCAATGTTAGACCTTTCTTCATAAAATAATCTACAAATGGAGAAAATAGGACAAAGCTTTGAGGGCTGTAAATATTTCTGCAGCATCCCTCAGTGAGGCAAGACTGATGGCCTCAGAATGGGCACTGCTGACACAGGTGATCCCGTATATGGGGCATTAGGATGTGCATTTTATCTTTGGTCCTGCTGTTGACTCACTTGGTAACCTTGGTCAAGTTGTCTAGAATGACTTCCAAAAACTTGTACTCCTAAAATTAAGTATTTAAGATATCTCTTCACTTTGGGATTTTAAGGTGCTTAGCAATCAGACACACATTAAATGTTGAAATTCTACCTTGAGGCATTCATCTTTGGACATGTTTGGTCTTCTTTGAATTTTGGTTTTCTTCATGATTTTGAGGTCTACCCAATTTAAAATTGCAGTACTTGCTAATTTGAAAGATTATGGGTAAAAACAAAAAGAAAAGCTCCAGAAAGTAAGTAAGTAAAGCATGTAGAAAAAACATTCAAATATATAAGTAAAAATATGCAGAAAACATGGATATGTCTTGCTATGTTTAAAACTTCTGGCAAAGTTATTTAACAAAGTTATTTCCATGCATGCAAATTTGTGTTATAACACATGTGGGATCAGATCTTCAGCTGGCATAAAGTAAGTTAGCTTCTCTGTCTTAACAGAGCTATAGTGATTTATACTAGCTAAACAAGACAATGTGAAAATGGACTTTCAAAATTTAGCCATAAAACATAAACCTTGCAAACTGTTTACATATTCCCTGAAAATTGTAGCAGAAACAAAGTCGAATTTATAAGAAAGCTATTTAAGCAGTGGCAATGTGTAGGGGGTGCATGGGGGTGCATGTGCACCCCCTGCTAGCACTGGGGCACCCCCACTTAGGCGATGGGCAGGGGAGCGGGGACTCCAGGCGAAGCTCCACTGGCACGGTTGACATGATCAGCCATGGGGGGACCACCCCTCCCAGCCGGCAAGATCAGCTGCGGGCCCCCCACCCCCTGACCGACTGGCCGCTGACTCAGGTGGCACCCATCACCCATGTCTTTGAGTCTGTACATTTATTACCCAAATGCCATGGATTTGGATGGTTGCAAACTAGGTATCTACCTCAGTGACTTTTGTCATAGTCTGAAGTTTTAAATTAATTAAAACTCTTGGGTGTCATTAATTTCTCTGAGCAGGGAGACTAATGACCGTGTTGGCCAAAAAAAATACTGTTGTGGAGATTATGGCCTCATCCACACAAGGGTGGATGTTTGGTTCCTTGGGGACAACTAACAGCAGGACATCTTGTACTACTGCTAGTTGTCCCTGGGGAATGCCTGTGCCACGCACCCTCTGGCATATGGCAGGTTACCCTGGGTGAGGAAGAGGAGGCTGGGGCCAGCACTGGGCTGGCCCCAGCAGCATTACCTGGGGTCCTGGAGCTGCCACAGTGGCATGCTCCGGCTGCCAGCTCCAGTTTTGAGTGGCAGGTGCTGCCTCCACGTGTGCTGCTCCACATTTTTTCCAGGATATCCAGGGGTCAAAAAAACTAACCCCGCACTGCACCCTTGTAGCACAGAGAACAGCTGCAGTATGTGGTGCCACAGAAATGTCTGAAGTGCTACATAGGACAGGGCTGCGCTTGACTGGATGCAGCCTATGAGGCCAAATTCAGACATTAAAGTAATGGAGTTTAAGTCAGTGTAATTTATGCACTAATGAGTCCAACAGAAGGTGAAAGTTATGTCAACAAAATCGATTCCACTAGATTCAACTGTAAATTTAGCCTTCAAAACTCCAAATATATTAGGATCCTAGCAACAGTGTAATTAGGGCAGGGTGAGCTAGGCACCAGCCCTGGGCACTGATTTAGAGGAGACACCAGGAACATCCATCCCCTCTCCATGTTGGTGTTGGGTCATGCTTGGAGGTGAAGTGTTTCTGGACTCTGCTTCCTACTGTAATCAGGTACCTGGGGCTGATTAAGGGCATGTTCTCCAGTGGGCTGGGTGAGCACTTTCTCCTGACCACTGACTGGTTCACAGCAGGGAAGGACTGGGGACAGGACCTTACTCTGCCCTCCAGACATGGGTTCAGTGGCTTGGGGATGAGGAGGTAGGTGTTGTGTCCCCTGGGAGCTCAGACTGGAAGGGCAGGCAGGGAGTCCTACAGATGTGGAGCAGGGATGGGGACATGCAGAGACACCTGGGGGTTGCTGAGTCATCCCTAAGGCTCTCTGCCCTCCCCTCTCCCCCATTCTTCAGTGCTAACTTCCCTTCTTTCGGAGGGTGGATCTGGGGGGTACACCGGTGAACTCGAACTCCTGCCCCGCTTTGATTCCTGTTCTACCCAAAGTTGAAAACAAACAGCCTGGCAGTGACAGCAGCATTTCTAGCCAGGCAGTGCTGAGGGAGTCACTTGACTTCATGGCTCATTATAAGCTACCTGATTCCCTTTAAATGCTTCATTCCACAGGTATTAATGACCCTCTTTTCCTTTTTAATGGTCTTGATGTTCCACCAATCAAGCCAGCCTTTGTTTTGCAATTCTGCAGTTTGTTAGCGGCTTCTGAAGCTCCTATTTTACAGCTCTGCAGATTGTTTTTGAACTCACTCCAATGAAGTTGTATTTGTTTTTGCTTCAATATTAGACTGAATGATACTTCCCTAGGCCCCTGGGCCACCTACAGATGTTAAAAAAACAAACAAACCAAACCGGGCTTCACCAGAAGAAGCAGCATGAGATCAGACGCTTCTGCAGGGCTTTTTTGATACTTTCCCCAAAAACAGCTTTGATTCAACCAGCTGTGAGATAAAAGTGAAAAAAAAGCCACACAAAGTGCCTGATCTATACAAACGTTGGGCGAGCCAGGTCCTACTAACGTGCTGCCTCTTCCCCATACATGCTGGGCTTGGCATGGGAGCATGTCAAGTTTAAAGTGCTGTTTTGTTTTGTTTTATAATCTGTAAGCAGATCTAGTGTAAAAGTAAAGCTTCTAGTTTATTTGTAGGTGGAGAAAAATGTAGTATTTATGTGTAATAATGTGCCTCACCATCTGTACCCCCTTTTTCAAAATTCTACATTTGCCCATGCTTCCTTCTCCTCAGCATCTCTACCAAAGGGTTGCTGGTTACCAAAATTGGTAGTGTTACACCTCTGGATCCCAGTTTGGCAATGCACTTAACCATATGCTTCCAGGTAAAATAATGGGATTCAAGTGCATGTTTAAAGCTAAATATGTGCTTAAGACATGTACTAAACTGGGGTTTGACTGAGACTTAAATGCAGCTTAAGAGTTGCACTGAGTGTAGCACTGCTGAAAGACTTCTGAATTGCTTCTTTCAGGACACTGTACAGCAGAGGTTCCCAGACTTTTTCTTATTCCATTCTCCCATCCAGATTTACCAGCTGCCTGCACACCCTGACCAGCATACATTTTACATTTAACCCCTTAAATGCCAATTATTAGTATAATGAAAATGTAACCCACCATTACACAACTTATCCCACATGCCTCCCAGAGATGTCTTGCATACCACAGTTTGGGAATCCCTGCTGTACAGCATTTTTCCTCCAAAAACAAAGGCTCTTCAAATCTTCACTTTAAGTTAAACAGCAATATAAAATAGCATTTTTTTATTTAACTATATTAATTATATTATGCCTTACTATATTCATTTTTATAGTAAGGACTGGCCTGACAGCTTAAAACCAGATTTATTACCCAATGTCACGCTGAACAATATCTTAGCTATCATTCAGAATTCCATTTACAAGCATCTTAGAGGGGAATGATAAATATATGCATGTAAACAAGTGAAATATTAAGCTATTTTGTTTATGCAAATATAATTTGTGATTTCACTTAATAAAAAGATCCTATATAATCCATGCATAAGGTGCAGTAGAAAGCATTTGGTTTGGTATAAAATAACAATAAACATTATTGTTTTTTACTTCAATAGGAGAAAAAGTACAATTCTGAAAGTGCTCACAGCACTATAAGGTAGTTAGACTGGTAGGAGATGACTTCAAAACTTAGTGTAGTAAATCATTTCTGCCTGTCATTTCTATGCCCTTTTCTCATGAGGACAGCAGCAAATATAGCTTAAATCCTGTGACTTGTGACATTCTAATACGTATCATTTATATATCAGACAGTGAGGACCCAAATGCTCAGAGCACTTTTGTGAGTTGTCCATTCTTAAGTCCCATGTACTAGGAGCTATTTGTAGAGGAAGGTTTTTCAGGATCAGAAAGATACTGGCAAATTTTTAAAAAGTTAATGCAGATGAAGTGAAGAAACAAACACTGATTTTAGTCTGCCATGTGCTGATAGCTTTTATTAGCATGAGCGCTGATATCTGTTTATAACATCATGCTGAGTTTTGGCATCACGCTGTATATGTAGAATGTTCTCATTGCTTTTACGCTTGGCTTCATGACAACTGCTCTGATTATTCTACACGCGTCTGGAAAAAAACTTCAAAACTTTGAGACGGAGCCAAAATATGCACAGAGACACAGAATTGCCAATGTAACATTTTTGCCACAGCTTCCTTAGTCAAGCAAATCAAGTGCCCTTCTATCAGCACTAAAATCAGACACTTTGAGATTCTGCTGCTGTTTTAAAACTTTCCCTAAGCAGAGACACTGTAGTGGAAAATCCCCAGCTCTGAGGTGGCGATGGAGGAAAAGTAATCATTTACCTGTCACAACGTGTACCTATAACCAGTATCGGCTTTCCAAGTACAGGACGCTTCCATCAGAGAATTCAAGTGTGGAAAAGCATAAAGATGCAGATTTTAAAATGAGATGTAGGGTTTTTTTTCTCGTAGCACCAAGTGACTGCACTACCACCACTTTGTCCTAGTCCCTAGCACCTATGCTTTTGTTAAGTAACTTATGAGAAGACAATCACCCTGCCCCTGCCTACTGCATAACTGAAGGCAGGGTAGACATGTACCTTTATAGACTAATTAAATATGATATATATGTAGAGCAAAAGGTTTCATGAGCCCAAGTAAATTTCATCAAATGCTACATAACTGCCACTAGACCTTTTATGTCATATTGAGCACATGGGGGAGGAGGGGAATGATTAAGCCAGTCACCAAAGAGTGAGAGGTCAGCATATATTTGACACTCAGGAAACATTCCTTTGACTTTATAGTTGAACATAGTTAAATGCAGCATGGGACAGCATTTTCTCCCCTGCCATAAGTCTCTTACCCTTCCCCCTCTGAGGCTTACATAGTAGGCCTCTGCAAAGTGGCTAGTACGCTTTGGATTTGGATTCAGCCGATCTGGGGAACAGTGATTCAATTCAGTGATTCGAATCACTGTCCTGAATCGATTCAGCTGCAGCTGAATCTCCGAATCGGCCCCATCCCCCACCTGCTCTTAATGGCTGCCCTGCCTACTCTCCCAGCTCTGGAAAAAAACAAGCCCCCACTCACCAGCTGCTGCCAGGTGAGAGGGCAATTCCCGCTGTCCCCCGCTGCCCCACACCATGTGGGTGGCTTTAGCCCCCGCCCATAGCTGCTCTGCCCACCCCAACTCCCCGCCCTTTAAAAAAAAAAAAAGCTCCAACTCACTGGCTCCTGCCAGGTGGGGGCCAATCCCCACAGCCCCCTACTGCTTCACACTGCGTAGGGACTCTGCCATGAGCCCCCAGAAGTCTTGAGGCTGCTGCAGCGGCAGGTGAGTCTGGGGTTTTTGTTTTTGATTTTTTTAAAGAGTCAAGAGCTGGGGTAGGTAGGGCAGCCTTGGTGGGGGGGCTGGGAGAGTGGGCAGGGGTTGGGAAGCTCAAGGTAGAGCCCCTCATGCAGTGTGGGGCAGTGAGGGGCAGCAGGGATCGCCCCCCGCTTCCCTGGCAGCAGCCAGTGAATCAGGGCTTTTTTTTGTTTAAAGAGCCAGGAGCTGGGGCCAGGTGGGGCAGCCAAGGGGCTGGGGGGCTAGGACACTGGGTGGGGGTTGGAGGGTGCTTAGGGGGGTTGGGGGAGCAGGCACGGGATGGGATCTGACACGGGTCACCCCATTGTCCCCTCCCCCACTCCCTACTTAACAGCATGGAGTCTGGTCCAGCTCCCTGTGGTAGTCAGCAGGGACTGCCTGAATTGCCAAAGCGCTCTGAATCTTTTCCGAATCAATTCCTAGAGCTTGGAATCAATTCGGACCTTTTAATGGTCTCCTGATTTGATTCAGATTCTGAGATTCAGCCACTAAATTGGGCCGAATCTCCTCCAAATCAAATCAGCATCCAAAGCTTCACACAGCCCTATTACACAGCATATCTGTGTCCCGAAAGGAAGGGCAGCATGGCTCCGCAGCCAGCAGTGTTACTAGCACCAGAGAGGCCTTAGACGAGCACAGCTGCAGCATGGATGAGGATTTCTAGTAAATATCATCTTGCTTCTTTATCCAGGCCATGCACCATGCTACTTCCAGTCGGAGTCTCTAACTGAAAATGCACATTCCAGCAGCTGCTATTTTAGAGCTGCTCAATTAATCAATTAATTCCTTATCTTCCATACATATTTCCATAAAAAGGAAATATGGAAAACTTAAATCCAGGAATTAAGCCATACACATTGAAAGACTACCAAACAATTCAAGAAGCTCATCTGCTTAGCAACAAGTGAGTGCACTGCTCCAGTGGTCTGCATTCTGTACGGGTCTGCCACTGAATATGGAGTCCCATTCACTGTCTTTGTCTTGATGTGCCAAGCCTCCCATAAAGTTAAGGCTAGCTCCTGGACAGATGGATTTTCCTTCTGTGGCCAGGGACTCCTACAACAGTTATGTTCCTGTAGAGCCCTGAGAAGGTTGAGCAGTTGGAAATGGCTCACAAGTGGCAAGGAGAGAATTTGTATAAGAGCTTAAACTAGAATGTGAATTTACCACAAGAAAAGGTGAGACAGTGATGTGGGCCTTGGTGCTTCCAAAACTGAATGCAAAACTTTATTTTGACCTCACAGGGTTTATAGATTCATAGATGCTAGGGTGGGAAGGAACCTCAACAGTTCATCAAGTCCAAACCCCTACCTAGGCAGGAAAAAGTGCTGGGGCCAGATGACCCCAGCCAGATGCCTATCCAGCCTTCTCTTAAAGACCCCCAAGGTAGGGGAGAGCACCACCTCCCTTGGAAGCCCATTCCAGATTCTGGCCACAGTTACCATGCAGAAGTTCTTCCTGATGTCTAGCCTAAATCTGCTCTTTTGTTGGTTTGTGATCATTGTTCCTTGTTACCCCAAGAGGTACCCTGGTAAACAGAGCATCTACGATCCCTTGCTGCATCCCCCTAATGAATTTGTAGGCAGCCATAAGATCACCTCTCAGCCTTCTCTTGCAGAGGTTGATGAGGTCCAGGTCCCTCAGTCTCTCCTTATAGGGCTTTTCCCATAAGCACCTAACCACATGGGTGGCCCTCCTCTGGGCCCTCTCGAATCTATCAACATCCTTCTTGAAGTATGGCACCCAAAACTGGATGCAGTACTCAAACTACAGTCTGACCAATGCCACATAGAGAGGAACTATCACCTCCTTGGATCTATTTGTCATGCATCTGTTGATGCATGATAAAGTCCAGTTAGCTTTGCTGATGATTTCGTCACACTGATGACTCATGCTCATCTTGGAGTCCACTATGGCTCCAAGATACCTTTCCAATTCTGTGCTGCTGAGAGCCAGTAGGTGTGCTGGATATTTTTGTGCCATAAGTGCAGCACTCTGCACTTGTCCTTGTTGTACTGCATCCTATTGTGTACTGCCCAGTTTTCTAATCTGTCCAGGTTTGCCTGTAATCATTCTCTACCCTCTGGAGTGTGCACTTCACCCCACAATTTGGTATCGTCCGCAAACTTGGACAGAGTACACTTCACGCTCACATCCAAGTCATTGATGAAGATATTGAAGAGTACAGGTCCAAGGACCTAACCCTGCGAGACCCACATTCCTCCAGGTCAATACCAACCCATCTACTACCACTCTATGGGTGCCACCGCTAAGCCAATTTGCCACCCACTGGACTGTGAAAACATCTGTGTCACAGCCTCTTAATTTACTTATGAGAATAGGATGAGATACCATATTGAAGGCCTTGCTAAAGTCCAAGAAAACAACATCCACCTCTACTCCTGTGTCTAAGCATTTTGTGACCCTGTCATAAAACAAACCAGATTGGTCAGGCATGATCTACCTGCTATGAATCCATGCTGGTTTTCCTGCTGCATTATTTTCCCACTGGACTCCCACAAATATGATTCTTCATAATCCTTTCAAAGACCTTTCCAAGGATGGAGGTGAGACTGACTGGTCTATAATTACTCAGATCCTCCTTCCTCCATTCTTGAAAATAGGGACTACATTGGCCCTTTTCCAGTCCTTCGGGACCTGACCCGAGCACCACAAGGCCTCAAACAGCCGTGCCAGTTGTTCTGCTATGACACCAGCCAATTCCTTCAGTACCCTCGGATGCAGCTTATCCAGGCCTGCTGACTTGAACACATCCAGTCCATCCAAGTGACTGCACCAAGTCAGTGTCAACAGCTGGTAGGCTGGTATCCCTCTGATGTCCATCTAAGAACCCATTAGGAGACTTTTCTTGAGCCCTGTTCAGGAACACTGAGGCAAAAAAGCTCATTGAATAGCTCAGCCTGTCCCCACTCTCTGTCACTAATTGCTCCCCCTTGTTCAGTAGGGGTCCTATGCTGCTCTGCTGTCCTTTTACTCCCTACATACCTAAAAAAGACTTTCTGTTGCCTTTAATTTGTGTTGCCAGCCTCAGCTCTGTAGTTGTTTTGGCCTTTTTAACTGCCTCCCTGCAAGTGCAGGCCAAGTAGTTATACTTCTCCTTGGTAGCTTCCCCCTGCTTCCACTGTCTATATGCCTTCTTTTTTGCCCTTTGGCTTCCCTGGATTTCCCTGCTTAGCCAAGGAAGTTTTTTGGCTCCTTTCCCCCTTTTCCCTTGTACTGTGATAGTCTCTCTCTGTGCCCAAAGGATCACTTTCTTTAGGAATGACCACCCATCCTGGATTTCCATCTCACCAATACTATTCTCTTGCAGTGGGTTATTGCACTCCTAAGTACATTGAAGTTAGTCTTCCTAAAGTCAAGCACTTCCCACCCTACTAGTTATCTCACCCACCCTATGCCATATGGTGAATTCAATTGATTGGTGATCACTGTCCCCAAGGTGAACATGAATCTACAGCTCCCCTACCAGGTCCTCCCATAGCCAACACCAAGTCCAGTAAGGCATTCCCCCTAGTGAGACCATATACCTCCTGCGTTAAGTGAAGGTCCTGCATGCAGGTTAAGAACATATGTGAATGGTTGGATTTGGCTGACTGCTCTTCCCAGCAGATGTCAGGGTACTTTAGGTCTCCCACGGCAACCACATCCCTAAGCTGTACGGCCTCTGAGAGCTGCCTCAAGAATTCCAAGTCTAGCTTTTCCTCTTGGTGTGGGGGTCTGTAGCAGACTCCCACCACCAAGTCCCTTTCCCCAAGACCTCCATGAATCCTAACCCACAATGCCTCAACTTTTTCCTCCTCTGATCCCATTTTGATTAGGGTAGATATGTTCACTGTAAAGTTGACTGAAGTTAAAATGGGAAGTGTCCCTTAATTTAAGTCAACTTATACAAAATGCCTGAACTCCTGTTTCAAGGTGATTTAACTCGAGTTGGCTGCTCATGGAATGATGGGCTAAAACCTGAATTTATACAACTTTTCATTGCTAACAGAACTGTGATGCAGCATGGACATGGGTTACTTCCCTCAAAGCTTGGCGGACATTGGAAGGATTTGCCCAATTCTCTCACAGCTCAGTAGGGAAAAAGTCATAGAGCAGTTCAGCCCGAAGAACCATGAGATACATTCCCAGAAAATTTAGTAATGCACAGTGCATTGCACATTGGTACTCATACAGCAGTTTAGTGTAGTTGATTTCACTAACTTGATAGAAGTACTTTAGCAAACATAATTCAAATTAACTCTGCAGTAGAGGCACCTTCTGTGCTTCATACGCATGCATGCACACAATATAACTTCTCTCCCAAATAGTAAGCAACCCAACAATCTAATCTAATGTATTTATTCTGTAGGCCAGCAATAAACAGAACCACATTCCTAGGCCACAAGTGGCTCTTCAAATTATTATCTGTGACTCTTCACAGAAAATATTAGCCAAGGTGTGTATTTCTTATTGTTTTATTTATTTTTACTGCGTTCCTGCAGACTTGAATAGACTCTAAAAGAGTTATGCCCTTTAAAGTTGAGAGGTAGATGGCAGAGGAGTCAAGTGGCCTGAGCCCTGCCTTTGCCCCCTGCCACCTGTCCCTGCCCCGCGTCACTTGGCCCCTCGCACTGCATCCCACCTCTGTGGGAGCTGGCGTTGGAGCTGCTGCCGCTGTCACTACCACTGCATGGCTGGGTGAGGACCAGAGCCAGACAGCGTGTGTTCCAGGCCAGAGGGTAGGTAGGTGGTGCAGGGTAGGTGAGGGGCAGTGGGAGTGGTGTGGGCACCGGCCGTGGCTACCGGTTCTCCTGCTGCCCACACTTGTATTCAAATCCAAGATGAGGAGCTTTTTTTCCTCATATAAATGGGGAGGGAGGGGCACACTTGTCTTGGATTTGAGTAAATACAGTAACACAAACCAGGTAGCTTTTGAGTCAGTAAGTACTGAGTGATACTGCAGTTGGCTGAAAAGAGGAGGAAAAGAGAGAATTTGTGTTGTTGTTTTGATTTGTAAGTAGTTGTCAGGTGCCCAAAGGGGGGCCATAGAAGACTTAGCAAGTAGGGGAGAGAATATAACATAATCTTGTTGCTCGAGTCAGAGTAGACACAGTAGTTTACTTTTTCAGACCATCTGCACTTATATGCATGCACAGTAACTATGTTTCTGTGGATACACTGAGTTATTACAAAAGTTATCTGGCAAACGAGGCTGTAACTTGTGACTTTGCAAAATTTGCACTACACTGTTATCCTAATATTAAGGCTATTGAAAATTCAGCCTATCAAGCATGAAACTAAATGGGTTTCTGGTGTTTAGATCCTCTCCATCCTATATTATACAAGTGCATCATGAAAAGCCAGAGCACGATTCATAAAAATGCATCTAACTTGCTGACAGAGTGAAGGTTAACAAATTATAACATGATTTATAATATGATAATGCCTGCCTGGCCTCTCAACATTTCAATCAGTTCAATTAATTAATGGCTCTAACTGTTTAATTAAAATGTTAAAGATGGGGTGTGAATAGATAAGTTCAACTAAGGTTTCAAGGCATTGATTTTCTGCTGGGGAATGCACTGTGTATGTGCCAGAATCAGCCATAGATGCCTGCTCAGTTTTGATGTTTGCACAAAATGCTTCACTGTTCTATGGAAAGAGGCCATTCCACAGTTTGTTCAGATTTTGCCAAGTTAACTCAACAATGTTTCTTCTCATCTGATGTGCTACCAGCTAAGCTTTGATGGCTGGATTCACTCTTCCTCTCCAAATTTAAAAGCCAGGTGTAATCTTCAAACTGCACCAGCACAGGTAACTGAACATTTCTCCGAGCTTTCCCAGTAGGTTTTGGAGTACAGCTGATTGGTTCTGGAGTGCAATGCATGCGTACCATTTATTCAGAAAATCAGAACTTAAACAACAGTCCTTGGAGGTGCCTTGGCAGTTTAACAGAGCATGATAGTAGGCCATGTAACTGTATTAGTCATGTCAGAATTAGATTCCTGAATACCTTCACTTTGCTTCATTGGTATGATTGTGGGGAAACCCTCTTAAGGCTTGATGCCTGAAAAAAGAAAAACAGAATTGTTACAAAAATAAGGAAGAATTTCTTTATTGTCCGAGCCCCCAAGGTCTGGAACAGTCTGCCAGCGGAGGTGGTTCAAGCACCTACATTGAACACCTTCAGGAGTAAATTGGATGCTTATCTTGCTGGGATCCTATGACCCCAGCTGACTTCCCACCCTTTGGGCAGGGGGCTGGACTCGATGATCTCCCAAGGTCCCTTCCAGCCCTGATGTCTATGAAATCTATGAAAAACAATAGGCATTCTGAGCTCAGTCCTGCCAGGCATAAGAGCTTTGAAGATGTTATAGGAATGTCTACACTACTTCCCCAGGTGACAGTGCTGTGGAAGACACTCAGGTCCACATGTGTCAAACCTAGAAAGGAAGCTATGAAGCAATGCTCTTGAGATCTGTCTCCTCTCTCCTGCTCAAGAGCAGAAGCAGGAAATATCCTCATCCCAGCTTCACCATCTTATTTACAGATTTGCTATGAGTAGAGTTGGAAGGTTTAGCCAGCAAATCTATCACAGTCTACAGATATTCTGAGTGGGAAAATATTTCTGGCAATAGATTACTTCAAAGAT